>NC_134086.1:120644275-121269275 GCF_000715075.1 Nicotiana tabacum | reverse complement strand
CTGTCCAATATTGCCACTAGCTCCTCAATATAGGATAGATCCTTGTCCAACTGGACTGAACTAAAATCTAACACGTGCGACGGATCACCGTGATACCTCCGGAGCATCGAAACATGAAATACCGGGTGAACTTCTGCCATGCTAGGAGGTAAGGCAAGTTCATAAGCAACCCTCCCAACACGCCTCAATATCTCAAAAGGGCCAATAACCCTCGGACTCAACTTCTCTTTCTTCCCAAATCTCATGACGCTCTTCATAGGCGAAACCCGAAGTAGAACCCGCTTTCCAACCATATAGGAAACATCACGAACCTTCCGGTCCGCGTAACTCTTCTATTTGGACTGGGCTGTACGGAGTCTATCCTGAATCACCTTAACCTTCTCCAAAGCATCCTGAACCAAGTCTGTGCCCAATAATCTAGCCCCACCCGGCTCAAACCAACCCACCGGAGATCTACACCACCTACCATATAAAGCCTCATATGGTGCCATCTAAATGCTGGACTGATAACTGTTGTTGTAAGCAAACTCCGCCAATGGCAAGAACTGATCCCAAGACACTTCAAACTCAATCACACATGCACAAGCATATCCTCAAGAATCTGAATAGTGCTCTCGGACTCTCGGACTGTCCGTCCATCTAAGGGTGAAATACTATACTCAACTCCACCCGAGTACCCAGCTCCTGCTGAACAGCCCTCCAGAACCGTGATGTAAACTAAGTACCCCTATCTAAGATGATGGACACTAGAATACCATGCAAACGAACAATTTTCTGAATATAAATCTCCGCCAACCGTTCTGAAGAATAGGTAATACATACAAGAATAAAATGAGCGGGCTTGGTCAGCCAATCCACAATCACCTAAATAACATCAAACTTTCTCAAAGTCCATGGGAGACCAACTACAAAGTTCATGGTGATCCGCTCCCACTTCTACTCTGGAATCTCTATCTGCTGAAGCAACCCACTCGGTCTCTAGTGCTCATACTTCACCTATTGACAGTTGAGACACTGAGCTACGAATCCAACTATATCTTTCTTCATCCGCCTCCATCAATAATGCTGTCTCAAATCTTGATATATCTTCGTGGCACCCGGATGAATGGAATACCGCGAGCTATGGACCTCCTCTAGAATAAACTCTCGAAGCCCATCAATATTAGGTACACAAATCCGACCCTGCATCCTCAATACCTCATTATCACCAATAGTCACATCTCTAGCATTACCGTGCTGAACCTTGTCCTTGAGGACAAGGTAATGAGGGTCATCATATTGCCGCTCCCTGATACGATCGAATAAGGAAGACCGTGAAACCATGCAAGCTAGAACCCGACTAGGCTCCAAAAGATCCAATCTCACAAACTGGCTGGCTAAGGCTTGAATATCCATCGCTATAGGCCTCTCTAATACTGGTAAATAAGCCAAACTTCCCAAACTCTCTACCCGGTGACTCAAAGCATCGGCCACCACATTGGCCTTGCCCGGGTGATACAAAATAGTGATATCATAGTCCTTTAGCAACTCTAACCACCTCCTCTGGCACAAATTTAGATCCTTTTTGCTTGAACAAGTGTTGTAGGCTCCGATGGTCAGTGTAAATATCACAAGGCACACCGTATAAGTAATGGCGCCAAATCTTCAGGGCGTGAACAATGGCAGCTAACTCAAGGTCATGAACAGGGTAGTTCTTCTGATGTATCTTTAACTGTCTGGATGCATAGCAATCACTCTACCATCCTGCATCAACACCGCTCTGAGGCCAATCCTCGAGGCATCACAATAGACCGTATAAGACCCCGAACCTGTAGGCAATATCAAAATTGAGGCTATGGTCAAAGCTGTCTTGAGCTTTTGAAAGCTCGCCTCACACTCCTTCGTCCACTGAAACGGAGCACCCTTCTGGGTCAACCTGGTCATAGGGGCCGCAATCGATGAAAACCCCTCCACAAAACTATGGTAGTAGTCCGCTAAACCAAGGAAACTGCAGATCTCGGTAGCTGAGGATGGTCTGGGCCAACTCTGCACGACCTCTATCTTCTTCGGATCCACCTGAATACCCTCACTCGATACCACGTGGCCTAAGAATGCCACTGAATCCAACCAAAACTCACATTTCGAGAATTTAGCATATAACTTCTTCTCTCTCAGAGTTTGAGGCGCAGTCCTCAGGTGTTGCTCATGATCTTCCTGACTCCGGGAATACACCAGAATATCATCAATAAAGACAATGATGAATGAGTCAAGATACGGCCAAAACACACTGTGCATCAAATGTATAAAGGCTGCTGGGGCATTGGTCAGCCAAAATGACATAACAAGGAACTCGTAATGACCATACCGAGTCCTGAAAGCAGTCTTTGGGATATTTGGCTCCTGAATCTTCAACTGATGGTAACCTGAGCGCAAGTCAATCTTAGAAAATATCCGTATGCCCTGAAGCTGGTCAAACAGATCATCAATACGAGGCAAGGGATAACGGTTCTTCACTGTAACCTTGTTCAACTAGCGACAATCAATACACATACGCATAGAACCATCATTTTTCTTCACAAACAAGACAGGAGCACCCCAAAGTGATACACTGGGCAGAATAAAACCCTTATCAAGCAATTACTATAACTGATCCTTCAACTCCTTCAACTCAGGAAGAGCCATATGATACGGAGGAATAGAAATGGGCTGAGTGCCTGGCAACAAATCAAAGCCAAAATCAATATCTCTATCAGGCGGCAAGCCTAGAAGATCAGCTGGAAACATATCAGGAAAATCCCGTACTACTGGAACTGAATCAACTAAAGGAGTGTCAATACTGATGTCTCTCACATAAGCTAAATATGCGTCACACCCCTTCTCAACCATACACTGAGCTTTAAGAAAAGAAATAACTCTATTGGGAGTGTAATCTAAAGTACCCCTCCACTCAACACGTGGTGCACCTGGCATAACCAGCTTCATGATTTTGGCGTGACAATCAAGAATAGCATAATGGGGAAACAACCAGTGCATGCCCAAGATAATATCAAAATCAACCATATTGAGTCATAATAGATCGGCTCTGGTCTCAAAACCACTAAGAGCAACCAAACACGACCGATAAATGTGGTATACAACAAGAGAATCTCACACAGGAGTAGAAACATACATAGGGGAACTCAAAGAGTCCCGAGATATGCCCAATTGCGGAGCAAAATAAGAAGACACATAAGAGTAAGTAGAGCTTGGATCAGATAGAACTGATGCCTCTCTGTGGCAAACCAATATAATACCTATGATGACAGAATCAGAGGCAACAACCTCGGTACGGGCAAGAAGGACATAGTATTTGGCCTGGCCTCCCCCTCTAGGGCGACCTCTACCTCCCCGACCTCTACCTCTAGTTGGCTGAGCAAGTGGGGTAACAACTGGATCTATAACCACAACATGAGAACTCTGCAGGGCATGCTATGGCTGAGAAGTCTGTGGAGGTGCACCCCTCCAAACTCTGGGGAAATCTCTTACCATATGACATGTGTCACCACTCAAAACAAGCTTTGGGAGGACGTGGTGGCTGTGACTGGCTCAGGCCAAGTCTGTTGGACTGACCTCTGAAAGCACCCTACGTAGGAGGCGCACTAGAAATCGGAGGTGCATAATAAGGCTCTGGAGATCTAGGAGGAACGGGAGCACAACTGGCTGCTGGAAGAGCTGAATGAATAGGGCGACTCATATAACCCCTACCATGACAACCTGCAGCTGGGGTACGAGCACCAGAATAATGGCCTGACTCTGGAGACCTCTTGGCCTCCCTCTCCTCTCTCTCCCTAGCATGCATACCCTCAATCCTCCTAGTAATTCTCACCACCTGCTGATAAGAAATCTCCATCTCCAACTTACGAGCCATACTAGATCTGATGCTGGGAATAAGGCCCTCAATAAACCGGCGAACCCTCTCGCGAACAGTAGAAACCAAGGCAGGTGCATGCCTAACCAAACTGGTGTAACAGACAACATACTCTGAGACAGTCATAGTATCCTGGCGCAAATGCTCAAACTCTGCACCATGCGTCCCTAAGGCTCTGAGGAACATACTCCCTCAGGAACAGATCTGAAAATTGAGCCCAAGTTAGTGAAGCAGCCTCATCTGGACTGTCTAACTCATAGGTGTGTCACCCCTCATAGGTGGCCCCTCGAAGCTGGAAAGTAGTGAAAGCAACCCCGCCCGATCATGAGATACTCATGGTACGGAGAATGCGGTAACACTCATCAAGAAATCCCAGAGCATCCTCCGATGCTAGACCACTAAATACATGAGGCTTATACCTTTTGAACATCTCAAGCCTCAGCTGCTCCTCCTTGGAAGCCGCTGCCCTGACCTCGGGCTGAACTGGCACTGCATGCGGTACAGGAATCGCTGCTCAGGAGTACGGGAGATGGGAGTCTGTGCTCCTCCCCTGGCCTGGGATGTGGCTGCAGCAAGGGCAAGCAACCCTGCCTGAGCTGAAGTGGTGTACATGTTCATGAACTGTGCCAGAGTCTTCTGAAGTGCTGGAATAGTAGTAGTAGTAGGCGTATCAGGCGCCTAGACTTCGGATGGAACTACTAGTGGTACCTCGGCGGTAGCTCACGCAGGTGCTCTGGCTACACCACGTGCGCATCCTCAGCCTTTACCCCGACCCCAGCCTCTGATAGCTGCAGTAGGGGGCGCAAATGCCTGATCACCTCGGGTAGTACGTGTCCTCACCATCTGTCAGAGAATAGAAGACAGAAGTTTATAATTGTGATGTCAAAAATATCGCACGACAAGGAAATTAAATGAAGTGGAAATTTTCCTAGCAGTTACATAGCCTCTCGTAGATAAGTACAGACGTCTCCGTACCGATCAATGAGACTCTAATAAACCGGCTTATGATCCGTGACTCCTATGAACCTAGGGCTCTGATACCAACTTGTCACGACCCCGGTTCGCCCTCCGTGAACCATCGTGATGACACCTAGTCTCTACGACTAGGTAAGCCTAAACTTGCGGAAGATAACCAAAACTTGCGGGAGTAAAACAATTTAAAAACTGAAATAAGGCAATAACAGTGTTAAATGTGCCGCTCGGCATACACCATATTTATATAGATCCCAAAACCAATATCTAAATCCAAGATCCGGAAACCCACGAATCACAAGCTAAGAAAAAGAAATACTACATAGCTCTAACTCCGGAATGTTTGTCTAATAAGAACAGAAGTACAGAAGGGACAAATACTAAAAGCATGAATAGAAAGGGACTTATCGGTCTGCGGATGTGGTAGATGTACCTCGAATCTCTAAGCAGTTGCCTCCCTCAATGATAGTAGGCCTGAGTAGCGGTACCTGGATCTGCACATGAAAAATATGTGCAGAAGGGGCATGAGTACACCACAACGGTACTCAGTAAGTGCCAAGCCTAACCTCGGTTGGGTAGTGACGAGGAAGGTCAGGGCCCTACTGAGATTAAACAAAATAATAAGGTCAACAGTATAGAAAATAACAGTATAAATGAGTACAACAGTGGAATAATACATGATGTACAGGACAACAACAACTATAAAGAAATAAGGTAAACACGGAAAGGAAGTATAACTCAGCACCAATAATAACAATTGGGGATCTCCCAGGATACTGTCCTATAGTCCCATATGTGCAAATTCAATGGATCTCCCGGGATACTATCCCGTAGACAACTCATAGTGTGCGGGGATCTACCGGAATCCCGTTTCGTAGTCCAAAATGTAAATACCCAGTACTGCGGGAATCTACCGGGTGCATTCCCGTAGTTCCATATAACTATGCAGGGGGATCTCCTGGGAATCTAACCCGTAGTCCCAAAGTAAATGTGCAGGGGGATCTCCCAGGAATCTAACCCATAGTCCCAAAGTAAATGTGCAGGGGGATCTCCCGAAAATTGCCTCTCCCCGAGCTCCAAATTTGTAAAAATTAGAACTTAAACATTCTTTCCAGCAATTTTCGCATCAACGGTCCTGTGACCGCATCTGCGGAAAAAATGTCGCATATGTGACTCCCTACCTAGACAAATTCCGCATCTGAGGAAAATATACCGCATCTGTGGTTCCTGTAAAGATGGCCAATTTTTGCTTTTGCGGCTCCTTATCAGCGGTCCCCAAACCGCAGATGCGAAAAAACCAGAAGACGAGCTGCTGCAGTAACTTCAACTCCAAAATTCCTCCGTTAACCATCCGAATTCATCCTGAGGCCCTCGGGACCTCAACCAAAGGAATCAACATATCCTAAAACCTTATTCAAACTTGTACTAATCTTCAAAATACTTCAAACAACATCAAAACAACCAAAACACATCGGATTCAAGCCTAAGTTTAAAAAATATTCCGAATTCCGTTTTCGATCAAAAACTCAACCAAAACACGTTCGAATGATCTGAAAGTTTGCACACACATCCCAAATGACACAACGGAACTACTGCAACTCTCGGAATAACGTTTCAACTCTCGGATCAAAATCGTGCTATTGAACTGGAACTTTAAAAATTCAACTTTCCGCATTTCAAGCCTAAATTAGCTACGGACCTCCAAAACACAATCCGAACACGCTCCTAACCCCAAAATCACCCAATGGAGCTAACGAAACCATTGAATTTCCATTCCGAGGTCATCTTCACACTGTTCCGACTACGGTCAACTTTCCAACACTTAAGCTCTCATTTAGGGACTAAGTGTCCCAAAACTCTCCGAAACTTAAAACCGAACATCCTGGCAAATCAAAATAGCAGAAATAAACTTAGGAAAAGTAGTTAATAGGGTATCAGGGCCTTTATTCTTAAGACGGCCGACCGGGTCGTCACATCACAATTTTCATCATAACTCCAGAATCGCTAATAGATCAACACTTCATCGTATAAAAACTTTTCACTTAACTCACTCCAGGAGAACTATAGCAACACATAGATGAATTCTCATAACCATAGAATATGGAAATCTTTAGGTAGTGTACTAAGCCACCATAGCCCTTCCGGGATCCGCCTACACATAACAGGCCATAACAGTAGAATACTTCTGAATAACATCAATTATAGCGGCCGGCAAGCCTCACATGTACCGTCACAATTCACTTGCATAAGTGATCACGCTAAATGAACTAATCACTACCACCAATATGCCAACTCAACTATGGATAACCAGTCTATCTTCTCCCAATTTATCCTTGATTGCCTTAGAAATAATGATAACTCCATTTAACACATAACACACTCCATCCGCACTCATCCCGAGTGACCTTGAATCACGAGACCATGCTGTCTCAAATCCCACGAACCATTTCATACCTCCCAACTGCTACACTTCAAGTCAAAACATCATAGAACATTCTGGGCCTCTTCTCATAGGCTGATACAAAAGCTTGATTCTTAACCATACCTATCAACTAGAAATCATTAGGCACCACACTTTACACCTTTGAATCCACTAGGACTGTTGTTGAGAGCCACCCACTCTGACTTGGCCCCGAATATAATCAACTCCATGAATCATCTAGCACATGACTACCCTCTCAACGAAGCACCCGGAAGAATCACTTCCCTTGAAACCCGCATCTATACAAGGCATAAATCCCGAATCCTTCCCCAAGTCTGAACATGAGCCAATAAGGCCAACCATAACACACCTTTAACAATTCCTTCGCTCAGATCACCTCTTATGTTACTCTCCCTTAGCTGAAATAACCCATCAATATGCTAATAACCGAAAATCTCATAAATAGACGACCATGCAATCCAACCGTAGGAGGTGGGACTCTCCCACTTAGCTTGAGGCCACTATTACACAACTCTAGAACCCACTAAGATCCTTTCTCTCTTATTGACATGACCTTGCACAATCAAACCGCCAGATTCCTTGAAATCTTTCCGTTAATATTTCATGAACACTCTGAATCTCTAGCGATATTCACATATTTGACCTCTTACTAGATAGCCAGCAAAATCCTTCGCAGGAGCTTCACCAACCATGCGATTGTTGACCTGCTCATAGGAAATAACCCACCTGAGCCCGTGCTTATTCACCAGCTGCACAAGTCCATTTGCCAGTTGCACAAGTCCATTCACTCCTTGTGGACATCAACCGAATGTGCGACAATATCTTTCGATTCAAAATTATGTTGTATCCTTCTCCATATCGAACAACTCCTTTCCGTCATATCCAAACTCCCACCGCATAATAGCCAATACTTCAAATTAAATCCGTAGACCCAATCATCGACCGCTAAAATCCCCAAATCATTCAAAACTTTCCTTAAGATGTGTTGTCATCCTATCACAAAACCCATATGCAACTCCGCCACTCTCCCTCTTTGGCGGAACTCACTCCTTTAATCAACTACTCGACCTTCGCTTCTTATACTTGGCCTTCTAGAAATTTTAACCACCGCCTGACACTCCCCACATGTCTCCTCATCCTTAGTTGCTCAGTTGTTGCCCTAAATAAAATCTATCTTCGTAGCACTTGAACCCACAAATCGCTACTAACTTTAAACCTTTCTGAAGATCATCTTTCTCGGGTCGTCAACATTAGAAACACCGATTCAATCCTGAACCACCGCACCCTGCGATCTCTGATAGTCGTTTCTCCAATATTATTTCACAATATCTTGCCCCAAAGACGAATTGCAGAAGACCATAACATCGGTGAACTTAACACATACAATCGAGGACGACGACACTACATCGCAGATGAAAATTCCACCACGCTCGAAAATACCAAATCTCGTTACTTCCTCTACCCAAATCTGGACATTCATAGGCCAATTGCTTTTCCTCCTCCGAAAATAAGATAATGAATCTCGGAACCATGCATTGTGCAAACCTCATTTCAAGTCACTCACTGCCCCGACAGATGGGCATGTATCCTACTATCACGTCGCTACTGTGTGATAATCATTCATAAGCATCAAAGCAACATGTGCATGGATTCAAAGCTCTCAAAAGTACAACTATTGAGCTGAAATGACAACATATCATTTCGCAAGGCAACGACAATAGCCCGATCAAATATGCAGGGAGGAATATCCCGCACCACATCTATTGTACCATTATATTTTCTCAATTCCTGATTTATAATAAGCGCTTCACGTCGCATAAGATTGAGTAGGAAAGAAACAAAGGCATAAGCCTCAATGGAATCAAACCGTACGACGAGGAATCAAGAAGAGAAGTGCTCCTAACAGCCCTGTAGCCTCTCGAAGATAAGTACAGGTGTCTCCGTACCGATCCGCAAGACTCTGCTAGACTAGCTCATGACTCGTGAGACCTAAGGGAACCTAGTGCTCTGATACCATGTTGTCACGATCCAAAATCCACTAAGGGTCGTGATGGCGTCGGACACCGCTATCAAGCAAGCCAACCAAAATACTTGATTAAATTCTCGTTTTAATAATTCTGAAAACTATGATTTTTCTTCAATTTGACCAATAAAAGATAATCGTTTCAAATCAAATACAAGAATGTTTGGAAGTAAATACCAGATACCCAATAATCATCCCAGAACCCGGTGTCACAAGTGCATGAGCATTTACTAGGAATGAAATAAAATACAATAACTGTCCAGAATACAAAGTGGACAGAAATGAAAATACAGTACAATACTCTGAAGGGAACTCTGCTGGCTGTGGGTCATCTCGAAAAATGCAGCTCACCTAAGTTTGTGTATCAACCATGTCACTATGCCACTAAGCCACTAGCCACACATGAACCTGTGCAACAAAAATGCACAACAAGTGTAGTATGAGTACGAAAATAACGTGTACCCAGCGAGTATCCCGTCTAATCTCGAAGAAATAGAGACGAGAGGTCGACTACAAATCTTACTACTGGTCCAATAACAATATATCATCAATACGAATAATCATGGATTTATTAAAAATGGCAGTAAATTCAAATGAGTCACGAAACAGGTAAATATTCCTTTTTGTATTAAAAGGTCTCAGAATTCATAGTCTATTAATTATAAATTTATCTCAAGTCAGAGAAAGCAAATATCGATATCTATAAATCTCAAGGCAAGCAATACAAGCATGCGTAAATCATGTCGAGGTCGTATTCGCCGATCCAACAATATTTAACTGTGCACTACTAGAGGGTCGAATGACGTGAACCACAAATGCATCTATTTAACCTACCGAGGTGTTCGGCCCGTTCCAAAATTAAATACATACAGACAGTCAATCAAGAAGTCAACAGGGAACAATTATCCAAGGAAAAGCAAAATTCTCTTTTAACAATTTTATAAAAATGAAGTTCAAACCTTTTCGAAATTCATTTACCAATTCGATAGGATTTAATCATTTCATCTGTCAATAAGGTTATAAATATTCCAAGTATAGCATACGTTTGGGTCCTAGACTACCCGGGCTTACACATAATAGTAGCTACACACGGACTCTCGTCACCTCGCGCGTATGTAGCCCCCACAAATAGGAGCACATAACCAATTATTTCACCTATGGGACAATTCCCTCTTACAAGGTTAGAAAGGAGACTCACCTCGCTCTGAAGATTCATAACCGACATTCCACGCCCTTACAAAGACCCGCATCGATGCGGAAGATTCGTCGCACCTGCAACCCCAACCAAACCCAACCATTTTTCTGCTTTTGCGACACAAGGGTCGCTTTTGCGGCTCCGCACCTGCAGCCCAAGTCTCGCAGGTGCGGTTATACCAGCAACCAGCAACTTTAGCTCTTCCTCCAAGTTTCAATTCGATCCGTTAACCACTCGGAATCCACCCGAGGCCCCCGGGACCCCAACCAATCATACCAACCATTCCCAAAACACATTATGGACTTGCTCAAGGCCTCAAATCATATCAAACAACGCTAAAATCATGAATTGACCTCCAATCCAAGCTTAATGAACTTTAGAATTTCAAATTTCAACATTCGATGCGAGACCTATCAAATCACATCCGATTGACCTCGAATGTTGCACACAAATCATATTTGACGTTACGGACCTACTCCAACTTCCGGAATTGGATTCCAACCCCGATATCAAAAAGTCCACTTCCGGTCAAACTTCACAAAAACCTTCAAATTTCTATCTTTAGCCAACTGACTCCAAAATGACCTACGGACTTCTGAATTCACTTACGATCGCGCCCCCAATACCAGAATCACCATACAGAGATATTTCTAGACTCGAAATCTCAAACGGAAATTGATAACCCTGAAATACACTTCAATCCAAACTTATGAGATTCTTCCAAAAATGCTAACTTCCACAATAGGCATTGAAACGTTCCCGGGTCTTCCAAAACTCAGTCCGGACATACACCCAAGTCCAAAATCATCATACAAACCTACTGGAACCTTCGAATCCCGATTCTGAGGTCGTTTACTCAAAAATCCAACCTTAGTCAATTCTTTCAACTTAAAGCTTCCGAAATGAGAATTCTCTTTCCAAATCAACTCCGAACTTCCCGGAATTCAATTCCGACCGTGCATACATGTTATAATACCTGAAGCGAAGCTGCTCATGGCCTCAAACTGCTGAACGACGCGCTAGAGCTCAAAACGACCGATCGGGTCGTTACAATAGGTGACCCCAAGCTTTTCGCTTGTTCTTCTTCTAGATGCCTTCTAAGAATAAGGAATGTGACGATTCCATGATCGGTGTTTTTGGCAAGTCTTGCATTAAGTCTCATATTACTCCAAGTGTATATGCAAAGAAAAGAAAACAAAAGCCGAATTAGTAATGAAAAACTTTGAAATAAACAAGAAAATAAAAAGGCAAATGACATAAACGAATATTAAAAAAAATCACAGACTCAAAAAAGGACACATAGTTTCTCATTTTTTCCACAAAACTCGTACTTTGCAAAATATACAAATATGTCCCAAAAGTACTGCTAGCAAATTTCTTCATATTCAGTTTAGACCGATGACATATACTTAACAAAAAATCCAAATAACTTCATCAATATCCAATTCACTATATAACAAAAAGTATTTCCTTTTAATATGAAGTACTCTTCGCATGACTTTAAGGAGATTACAGATTTTATTCCTTACTACAACTTTAAAGAATTTAGAGAAGTTACTATTTATTTGAAACTCAACTGCATTGATTAATTAAGAAAACATTAATGGGAGTGCTATTTTAAATTAGTTGAGTCTATTGGCTCTATGTCTCAAACAAATTCTAAAGTCTCGTTTTGTACTTCGTGAAAAGTGACAAGGGAAAGTATATTACCCATTCAACAGAACATGCTTCTCATTTTAAGGGTCTAAATTGATTTTCAGTTAAGGGACAAATTAACAAAGTCTCATGCATTATAGTCAATTCTTTGTCATTTTAGGTCATTAGAGCACACTAGTACATTTTAAAGATCATGGCTGCTAAATTATGAAAAGAAAACTATTAAATCAAAAAAAACAAATGGGATTAGCTTAATCAACGAAAGAACCTAGTATATTCTTTTTGAGATGGGAAGCCTAATATATTCTTTTTTGGCAACAAAGAAGATATATCCTTATATTAACATATTGTCATGCATATACATTTTCTTCTCATTAGAAATCTGATCCCAATAATCCTAGGGTACTGTTTCTCTTATCATTTAGAAAGCAACAAAGACGATGTATCCAAACTCCAACAGAACATATTACTTTTCAGCATTTAAGCTAAACAAACATTTATAAATCTTCTTTAATTTACAATATCAAGTTCCTATATTGTTGTTGAACATGAGGGCGGGATTTCCCAGGTGATGAAAAATCTCATACATAATATTTAATCCTATATACATGATTTCTAAAATTTGAATAAGGTCAAAAAGCTATAATTTCCATTTAACAGAATACTTTTCACTTTTTAAATAATGTTAAAGTGAGTAAACAATGACAACTCTTAAATAACTCAATGATTAATAAGCCATGTTATTACATAATTCATGAAATAAGATTCTTAACATGATACCTCTAACTACTAATTAGTTTAAAATAGTAGCCTTTTACATGATATCTAACCCACGGAAAGGAAGAAAAAAAAAGGGAGCTTCAATAGAACTTCTTTAATAAGCTAAGTTTAGAACCTAATAGATAACTAGCCATGTAATATAAATTGAATGTAAAAGAGAATGTGGATAACCTTTTGTGGTGCAGTGAACTGGGGCGTGTCAAAGAGTCAAATGTCTTAGGCTACTTCGAATGGCTATAGAACTCCAAAAGAACAGAATACCTCTGTTTTGGTTGCGTGAAACTAGTAAATAGAATAAAGAGTTTTTCAAGGGATGTAAAAGTAAGACAGTAGTAGTAGTAGATTTTTGGGCGGCAAAAAACCTCTCCCAAAAAAACCTCTAATGGCTGGTATTTATAGGGACGACTTAGGGTTCCTCTAAGGTTAGTTTTGGGCGGGATTATTGAAGGGTTAGGGTTTCAAATGGCTAAAGAATCATTTGAAATGGTGTGTAGCAGGAGGCAAAGGACGATAGGGACTGAGAGAGTAGCGATTTGGTTGCCGAAATGGTGAAATATTTGGAGGAAACAAAAAAAAAAGAACCTTTTACCTCTGTCATCTTCATTGTAAATGGCAAAAAATTTGAATTTGTAACGACCCGACCGGTCATTTTGAGCTCTAGCGCGTTGTTCATAATTTTGAGACCATGAGCAGCTTCAGTTCAGGTATTATGGCTTGTACGCATGGTCGGAATTGAATTTCGGGAAGTTCGGAATTAATTTGGAAAGAGAATTCTCATTTCGGAAGCTTTAAGTTGAAAGATACTAAGATTGGATTTTTGAGTAAACGATCTCGGAATCGGGATTCGAAGGTTCCAGCAGGTTCGTATGATGATTTCGGACTTGGGCATATATCCAGATTGGATTTTGGAAGACCCGGGAACGTTTCGGCACCTATCGTGGAAGTTAGCATTTTTGGAAGAATTTCATGAGTTTGGGTTGAAGTGCATTTCAGTGTTATCAATGTCTGTTTGGGATTTAGAGTCTAGGAATAGCTCCGTATGGTGTTGGGAACGCGATCGAAGGTGAATTCAAAGGTCCATAGGTCATTTTGGAGTCATTTGGCTAATGATAGAAATTTGAAGGTTTTTGAGAAGTTTGACCGGAATTGGACTTTTTGATATCGGGGTCGGAATCCAATTCCGTAAGTTGGAGTAGGTCTGTAATGTCGAATGTGACTTGTGTGCAAAATTTAAGATCAATCGAACATGATTGATAGGTTTCGACATCGAATGTAGAAGTTTGATATTCTAAAGTTCATTAAGGTTGAATTGGAGTGCGATTCAAGATTTCGATGTTGTTTGATGTGATTTGAGGCCTTGAGCAGGTCCATGTTATGTTATGGGACTGGTTTGTATGATTGGACGGGGCCCCGGGGGCCTCGGGTGTGTTTCGGATCATTTCGGGTTGTTTTGTAATAGCTGTTGCTGGTGTCTGGTGTTGTTCTTCGCATTCGCGAAGAAGGATTTGGCTTCAGGGACTCTGTTCTTCGCGTTCGCGAAGAGATCCTCGCGTTCGCAAAGAAGGAAATCTCTATTGCACGGGTTTGACTTTGGAGGTTCATATCTCGCAATATATAAGAAATTTGGAGATGATCCAAAAATAAAAATTGTAGCCTTTGTGTCTAGTTTTCAGAAAAGTAAACCATTTAGCATTTGGATATGTGTACAAAAAGTTATGGCTGGTACACTACAAGCTGTCCGGAAAGATGAAGAAGAAATTTGTATTGCACGGGGATGAATTTGGTAGCTTATATCTCAAAATGTATAATGAATTGGTTGATAACCAAAACAAAAAAGTTGTAGATCTTGGTGTCTAGTTTTCAAAATATTAAACCATTTATCATTTAGAGTTTTGTACAAAAAGTTATGGCGATTATACTAGAGGCTATATGAGAAGAGTTTGGAAATTGGTTTTTGGGAATTTTCTTCTTCGGGAGCGCGATGGGGGTCTCGCGAACGCGAAGAAGAGTCATCTGGGCAGTGTATAAGTGTAAAGAAATGGGTTTGGATCATTTCATCTCATTTCCTCTATGGGAGCCGACCTAGCAACGATTTTGGAACTACATTTTCATCATCCATGTCAAGGTAAGTGATTCCCACCTATTGCAAATTAATTACTTGGATTATATCTAGATATTAACATGGAAAATCATGTAAATTAGTAGAAATTTTGGGATTTTGAAGAAAACCTAGGAAATTTGTATTCTTGGATTTTGACCACGATTTTGGACATGAAATTAAGAACTAATTATATATTTGAGGTCGTGAGGTTGTGGGTAAACTTTATCTTCGAAAAATTTCGGAATTCGGACACGTGGGCCCGAGGATATTTTTGTCAACTTTTTGATCGGGGTTAGGAATTGCTATGAATTAGATTATTGTGAGTAATTGAATATGTATTAATAGGTTTACATAATTTTTGGCTAGTTTTGGAATATTGTGCATCGATTTGAGTCTTCGGAAGGGCGTGGAATGTCGGTTATGGAACTTCGGAGCGAGGTGAGTCTACTTTCTAACCTTGTAAGAGGGAATTGTCCCCATAGGTTATTTAACTGATTATGTGCTCCTATTTGGGGGGGGCTATGTATGCACGAGGTGATGAGAGTCCATGCGTAGCTACTATTATGCTTAAGTTCGGGTAGCCTAGGGCCCAAAAACATGCTTTAATTATAATATTTGCAACCTTGTTGTCAATTTAAAAATTCTTAAACACATATCGAATGTATAACTTTCTACAAGGCTAGATATCACTTCTTTACTTTTAAAAGAGAAACTTGTCTTTTCCTGAATAATTGGTCCTTGATGAATTCTTGATTTGACTGTTTGAATGTGTTTATCTATTGTGGAACGGGCTGAACACCTCGATAGATTAAATAGATGCATCTATGGTTCCCGCCATGTGACACTCTGGCAGTGCACAGTTTAAATATTGTTGGATCGGGTCGTACGTCTTCGGCATGATTTGCGCATGCTTGTATTGCTTGCCTTGATATTTATAAATGAGGATATTGCTTCCCCAGATTGAGAATAAATGTATAAATGATGAAAACTAATTTGGAAATTTCCCTATGAATAAGAGAATTGTTTACTTGCTTCATGCTGTTGAGTTACAATCATTTTTTGTAAAAACCCTCGATTTACTATATTATTGGTATATTATTATTGGATCAGTAGTAAGTGTTGAAGTCGACCTCTCGTCTCAACTTCTTCGAGATTAGACGGGATACTTACTAAGTACACGTTATTTTTGTACTCATGCTACACTTGCTGTGCATTTTTGTTGCACATGCACATATACCCCTAGCGGTCTAATGGGCACATCAGCATGGATCATACGGAGACTTAGGTGGGTTGCCTCTTTCGAGATGATTCGCAGCTAGCATAGTCTATTTTACTGTATAGTATTTACTTTCTGTCCAATTTGTATTCTGGACAGTTATTGCACTTCATTTGATTTCCTAGAAATAGTTCATGCACCTGTGACACGGGGTTCTATGATGATTATGGGATTATTAAATGTTAAGTTTGTTAAAGGCATCATCTTATTTCAATGAATTTCATTATTTATTGTTTAATGTATAAAAGGAATGATTTTAATAAATACTAAAATGGAATTTAATTAACTTATTGGTGTTGGATTGCCTGACAGTGGTGTCCGGCACCATCACGACCCTTAGTGTATTTTAGGTCGTGACAACATGGTATCAGAGTACTAGGTTCACTTAGGCCTCACGAGTCATGAGCAATTCTAGTAGAGTCTTGTGGATCGGTACGGAGACGTCTGTACTTACCTTCGAGAGGCTACAAGGCTGTTAGGTGCACTTCCCTTCTTGATTCCTCATCGTGAGTCAATCTTATGAGATGTGAAGCGCTTGCTATATCGATCGAGAATTGAGAAATTATAATGGTACTATAGATATGGTGCGGGATGTTCTTCCCTGCATATTTGATTGGGCTATTGTCGTCGCCTTGCGGAAGGCCGTTATGTCGTTTATGCTCAATATCAGTATTACCTAAGGTTTTGAGATTTGGCATTAATTGTTAGGATGATTCGTGCATTGCTATCACACAATATTGGTGTAATGGTAGAATGTTTGTCTATGCGTTGAAGCAGTGAATGACTTGGAAGGATGTTTACTCAATGCAAGATTTAGAGATTCAGAATTTTATTTCCAACGGAGGAGAGGCAATCGGGCTCTGAATGTTCAAGTTTGGTTTGATGGAGTAACAAGACTTGGTATTTTTGAGCGTGGTGGAATTTTCATCTGTGATGTGGTGTCATTGTCCTTGTTGAATACGTTAAGTTCGTTGGTGTTATAGTTTTCTTCAATTCACCTTTGGGGCAGAGTAGCATATGGGTTCTGTGGTAGGATGACTACACTCTTTGAGAAAATTTTAGAGTAATTTGGGATTCATGGTGGACAGTGACTAGGACTACGAGCTTAATTTGAAATATTGGCTAGCATAACGGCGGGAGATTTGATATAACGAAAAGGAGCTGCTTGATATGAAGAAGGATACAACATAACTTTGAATTGGAAGATATTGTTGCACATTTAGTTGATGTCCACGAGGAGTGAATGGACTTGTGCAGCTGGTGAATGAGCACAGGCTCAGGTGGGTTATCTCCTATGAATAGGTCAGCGGTTGCATGGTTGGTGAAGCTCCTGCAAAGGATTTTACTGGCTATCCGGTAATAGGTCTAATATGTGAATGTTGCTAGAGATTTAGAGTGTTCATGAAATGCTAACAGAAGTATTTCGAGGAATTTGGTAGTTTAATTGCACAAGGTCATCTCAATAAGAGATAAAGAATCTTGGTGGGTTCCAAAGTTGTGTAATAGTAGCTTCAAGCTAAGTGGGAGAGTCCCACTGCCTACGGTTGGATTTCCTGGTCGCATATTTATTAGATTTCTAGTTATCAGCATATTGATGGGTTACTATGATTAAGGAAAGATAACATCAGTGGCAATTTGAGCAAAGGAATTGAAGAATGTGTTCTATAATTGGCATCATCAATCATGTTCGGGCTTTGGGAAGACTCAGCAATTATGCTTCACGTAGAAGTGAGTTGCAAGTAAGGTGATTCGGCTGGGTGCTTCTTTGAGAGGGTGGTCATGTGCTAGCAAAGCCTTGTAGTTGATTATATTCGGGACCAAGTTAGAGTGGGTGACTCTCAATAACGTTCCTAGTGGGTTCAAAGGTTAAGGTGTGGTGCCTAAGGGTTTCGAGTCCATAGTATGGTTGAGCATCGAGCTTTTGCAGCAGATTATGATAAGGAGCTTGGAGTGTTCTGTGTTATCTTCGGTCTGTGGTATAAATTGAGAGGAATGAGAGAAATGACTTCAGATTCATAGAGGAATTATCAAATTGGGTGTACCAGTTGAGGATGTGAATATGCGCATAAGGAGGGTATGAGATGGTTCGTAGGAATTGAGACGGCATGGTCTCGTCAGGATGAGTGCGGATTTGGGTTTGTGATGTGTTGAATGGGGCTACTATTATTTCTAAGTCAAGCCCAGAATAAATTAGAAGAATTAAAATCAGTCAACAATTGTTGAATTGGTATAATGGTGGCAACGATTAGTTCCTTCAGCGTGTTAAGTTATACACTTGATTACAGTAATGCGTGTGAGGTTTGACGGTCGCCGTAATTGATTTTATTTGGAGGCTTTCAAGTATTATGGCCTATTATGTGCAGATGGATCCCGTAAGAGTTATGGTGGTTTAGACCACTACTTGAGGTTGAGATTTTCTGCAGTTATGAGAATTTAGTCACGGGTTGTAATGGTTCCCTTGAAATGCGTTAAGTAAAAGGCTTCTATATGATGAAGTGTTTACCCTATTAGTGGTTCAGGAGTTATGATAAAATTCATGTACTCTTGAGCATTGTCATGATTAAGTGCCTTGAGTAGCGTGGGATTTGAAAGTTGAAAACCAAGGTTGCAGTTCGGTGTTGATAAGGAGGT
Source organism: Nicotiana tabacum (assembly GCF_000715075.1). Classification (NCBI taxonomy): domain Eukaryota; kingdom Viridiplantae; phylum Streptophyta; class Magnoliopsida; order Solanales; family Solanaceae; genus Nicotiana; species Nicotiana tabacum. The sequence continues at coordinate 121,250,312 of NC_134086.1, read as the reverse complement.
CACGGTCTCGGATGAGCAGGAAAAGAATTTTAATGTTTAGAGTAAGCTGGTATTATCTTCAGTGTCACCTGAGATCAGTGTCATGAGTAAGAGGTTTTGTGTATTGACTTGTGGATCCTTGATTCGCTTTGCCGCATTTGTATGGCTGGTAGTATGGATGTGCAGACTTGTTACCTGGTGCGGAAGGCCATGGGAGCATATCCCACGAAAAAATTGTATAAGTGTGACGTGTAGTCACTTAATTGATTGAGGATTTAAACCAAGTATGGAAATTGTGGTACTATCACTAATTGAGAATTTATGCCTGAAAGGCGCTCGGTTCATTTGGTTGTGGAACGCGGAAGGTTGTTCCGGATTGGACGGTTGTTCTTGTGTGTTATAGGGAAAAAGGGGTTATTATGGACCCAGGAAAGATTATTGGCCTAGTTTGGTACTATCAGAATCGGCTTGAGGTCTGTGAATGGATTTAAATATGAGTATGGGCTCTATATCAGGCCGTATGTGTTCATTTCAGCATAGCTCTCCTTATAGAGGAGTAATCGGACATTGGATATTATTTCGCGTTCCGCTATTTTATGTAATGTTATATTGTGCCATGTGAGTTGCGAAATGGCTTGATAAATTTCTTGTGTGTTGAGGTCCCGCATAGCAATGGTGTTATGTGAGCAGGATGGCTCTTGAGATTCAGATCATATATCGCACTTAAGTTGTGCTTGAGTTTTGTAGCTTATGACGCTATCTGTCTCCCCAGAGATGGTATTATCCACTTAGCGTGCTTGTGGCTGATATTCGGTATTTTGTAGTAATGAGCTATTTTGCTCGGTGTGTATCTTCTTATGTGAATTTTATGTATGGATCGGGTGGCACGCCGCCACGGGTATGTTTTTTGGATCGGGTTGCATGCCGCGATAGTGTGATGTTGAGTACATCTCCCTATATCTGTTTTTGTGTGTTTTGTTTCCCATTTTCTGAGGAAAGTTCATATTAGTTTCGTGAGTTGAGTAGTCCCTTCCAGAGTTCATTTTCCTTATGTATCACGTTCGAGCTTGTGGCCTATTGGCATATTGTGGCATCATATGGGACTTTTGATCATGACCGTGATGGCTTATTGCCTGAGCAGTTCGTACTAGGTGAGACGAGATTATTGGATCTAGGATCAGTGCAGTTGAATTATATGAAGTATATTAAAGAGCAAAGATTATTATTTTGTTCAGAATGAGGTAATGGTTCTTGTTAGAAGTATAAACTCAATGATTTGTTGACTCGGCAGTTGGTTATGAATTTCTACACATCTCTTCCATAGTGATGGTATTGCGAGAGTTGGAACAAGACTTATATATATCATGAGGTGCATTGTGAGCATTAGATTTAGGGAATGTCGGTTATTATGATCAGAGAATGTTATAATAGTCCTGTGAATGATGTAGTGCATGGTGAGAATTCAGCAAAGGCATACAGTCATGTTCTGGTACCTCGTGTAGTGATTGATACGGTGTTCATATATTGGAAGCAGGCCTGGCAGAGAATTCCGGATGTTGGAATTGGGCTCTAAGATTATTTCCTTGAATAAAAGGGAATATCTTCAAAATTGACCGAGCTAATATGCTCAACTGGGTTGTAGTAGCACGGGTAGGTGCACGAGGTGTTAAATAGTGATTTCGGACAACTCCAGCGCAGTTCTTAGCACATTTGAGGACGAACGTATGTTTAAGTGGGAGAGAATGTAAGACCCGGCCGGTCGTTTTGAGCTCTAGAGCGTCGTTCAGCAGTTTGAGGCCATGATCAGCTTCAGTTTAGGTATTATGACTTGTACGCATGGTCGAAATTGAATTTCAGGAAGTTCGGAGTTGATTTGGAAAGAGAATTCTCATTTCGGAAGCTTTAAGTTGAAAGAATTGATTAAGATTGGATTTTTAAGTAAACGACCTCAGAATCAGGATTCAAAGGTTCCAGCAGGTTCGTATGATGATTTTGGACTTGGGCATATGTCCGGATCAGGTTTTGGAAGACCCGGAAATGTTTTGGCACCTATTGTGGAAGTTAGCATTTTTAGAAGAATTTCATGAGTTTGAATTGAAGTGCATTTCAGTGTTATCAATGTCCGTTTGGGATTCTGAGTCTGGGAATAGCTCTGTATGGTGATTGTGGTGTTGGAAGCGCGATCGAAAGTGAATTCAAAGGTCCGTGGGTCATTTTGGAGTCATTTGCCTAATGATAGAAATTTGAAGGTTTTTGAGGAGTTTGACCGGAAGTGGAATTTTTGATATCGGGGTCGGAATCCAATTTCGGAAGCTGGAGTAGGTCTGTAATGTCGAATGTGACTTGTGTGCAAAATTTGAGATCAATCGGACGTGATTTGATAGGTTTCGACATCGAATGTAGAAGTTTGAAGTTCTAAAGTTCATTAAGCTTGAATTGGGGTGCGATTCATTATTTCGATGTTGTTTTATGTGATTTGAGGCCTCGAGCAGGTCCGTGTTATGTTATGGGACTAGTTTGTATGATTGGACGGGGGCCCGGGGGCCTCGAGTGTGTTTCAAGATGGTTTCAGATCATTTTGGGCTATTTTTCAATAGTTGTTGCTGGTGTCTTGTGTTTTTCTTCGCGTTCGCGAAGAAGGATTTGGCTTCAGGGACTCTGTTCTTCGCGTTCGCGAAAAGATGCTCGCGTTCGCGAAGAAGGAAATCTCTGTTGCACAGGTCTGACTTCGGAGACTCATATCTCGCAATCTATAAGTAATTTGGAGATGATCTAAAAATAAAGGTTGTATCCCTTTGTGTCTAGTATTCAGAAAAGTAAACCATTTAGTATTTGGATATGTGTACAATAAGTTATGGTTGGTACACTACAGGCTATCTGGGAATATGAAGAAGCAATTTGTATTGCATAGGGCTAATATTGGCAGCCAATATCTCAAAATCTATAAGGAATTTGTCGATAACCAAAGCATGAAAGTTGTAGATCTTGGTGTCTAGTTTTCAAAACATTAAACGATTTGTCATTTAGAGTTTTGTACAAAAAGTTATGGCAATTATACTAGAGGCTATCTGAAAAGAGTTTGAAAAATGGTTTTTGGGAATTTTCTTCTTCACGAACGCGATGGGGGTCTCGCGAACGCAAAGAAGAGTCATCTGGGCAGTGTAGAATTGTAAATAAATGGGTTTGGATCATTGTATCTCATTTCCTCCATGGGAGACGACCTAGCAGCGATTTTGGAGCTCCATTTTCATCATCCATGTCAAGGTAAGTGATTCCCGCCTATTGCAAGTTAATTACTTGGATTATATCTAGATTTTAACATGGAAAATTATGTAAATTATTAGAAATTTTGGGATTTTTAAGAAAACCTAGGAAATTTTTATTCTTGGATTTTGACCACGATTTTGGATATGAAATTGAGAGCTAATTATATATTTGAGTTCGTGAGGTTGTGGGTAAACTTTATCTTCGAAAATTTTTGGAATTCGGGCACGTGGTCCCGAGGACATTTTTGTCAACTTTTCGATTGGGGTTAGGGATTGCTATAAATTAGATTATTATGAGTAATTGAATATGTATTAATGGGTTTACATAATTATTGGCTAGTTTTGGAATGTTGTGCATCGATTTGAGTCTTCAGAAGGGCGTGTAATGCCGTTTATGGAACTTCGAAGCGAGGTGTGTCTACTTTCTAACCTTGTAAGAGGGAATTGTCCCCATAGGTGATTTAACTAATTATGTGCTCCTATTTGGGGGGGCTATGTACGCACGACGTGACGAGAGTCCGTGCGTAGCTACTATTATGCTTAAGTTCGGGTAGTCTAGGGCCCAAAAACATGTTTACTTGTAATATTTGCAACCTTGTTGTCAATTTAAAAATTCTTAAACACATATCAAATGTATAAATTTCTACAAGGCTAGATATCACTTCTTGACTTTTAAAAGAGAAACTTGTCTTTTCCTGAATAATTGCTCTTTGATGAATTCTTGATTTGACTGTTTGAATGTGTTTATATATTGTGGAACGGGCCGAACGCCTTGGTAGATTAAATAGATGCATCTATGGTTCGCGACATTCGACCCTATGGCAGTGCACAATTTAAATATTGTAGGATCGGGTTGTATGTCCTCGGCATGATTTGCACATGCTTGTATTGCTTGCCTTTGTGAGCACGTGATTTTTGCCCTATATGAATTACTCCCATAAATTCAAAACAAAATAATTTCTTTCAGTGTTTGCAATTTTTGTGGATTTTCGTGGCATTTTCTGGTAATTGTTTGCATTTTTGTTTGTGCATTTTAATTAGTAAAAAATACAAAAATGTGTAGCATGTGCATTTAGAAGTTAATTTTGAATTTTAAGAATTATTTAGTAATTAAGTTGTTCAATAAAAAGAAAATCACAAAAATAGTCATTTCGCACACATTAACTCTATTTTTTTTATTTTCAAGTAGTTTTTCTTTAATTTATTAATGGTGTTAATTATCTAAGATTAGTTAGTATTTTTAAAGAGTTAGTTTGGTTTTTAATTTAATTTAGGATTTTTTTTAGTTTTAATTTTCAAAAAAAAGAGAAAAAAAGAAAAGAGAAAAGAAAGGAAACTAAAAGAATTAATAGGAAATGAGAATAGAATCGGGCTACTCTTTAAGTCCAAACACTCAGGCCCAAATGCAGACCACCCCTAACCCACAGCCCAGTCTCCCCACCCGGTCCAATCTCGACCATAGCCAAAAACGACCCCGTTTAACCAGTGTTCAATCCCAGCCGTCGAGGTTTCTCGATCAAACGGCTGGGAACACGGGGTCCCTAAGTATATAAGTGTCTTAATTCCCCTACCCACCTCGTCTCTCACCTCTCACACAGACCCATCTCAAAGACCAGGAATAAACCCTAAATTGCCTCCTTTGAACCCCCAACCCCAGACCATGGCGGCGTCACCGCCAATCTCCACCGGAACAACACCAAATGTTCTCCTCACTTCCCCCTCTCCAGATCCTCAAACACTTATCCTTGAATCCACCCAGAACCCGTCGAATTTCAAATCGAAATCTGAAACCCTAACCAACCGCCCTGAAATCCCAATGTGTTCCGGTGGCGGCGCCCCCACCTTTCCCCACCAAATCGACACCCTAGTGCCTCTTCGACGCCCTCTCCCCAAATCTGTGACCAACTCCCCTCAAATCTATCTGAAACTCGTCGAATGTTAAATCTTAAGCTCAAGCTTTTGAAGCCAAATCCAAACCCGTACATGCAGAGTTGTTCCTTAATAAAGAATAAGTACTTGACATCATTTAGGAGTGCCAAGCCCCAGGTTCGAGTTTTAGTCGGTGAGTCCTTCCTTCATTTCTTGGTTCACCTCTCCTCCTTTTTCTGGTCGATTCAATTGAAACTCGGTTAATTGTGTTGTTTGAGAACTGGTCATGTTCTTGTGCTCTTCGTTAAGTTTTATTTTCCCAAATTGGTTTCTTTAACTATTTTGATCCATTAAGCACGACTTTGTTAGTACCTCTGTTTAATTATTCCAAACCTGCTTAGGGTTGATTTTGTTGTGTCAACTTTGTTAATATTAATCTTGTCTCCTTTTAATTCATAATTGTTAAGGTAATAGTCAACACAGAGTCAAATTATTTATTCGTGTTACTGTCACTTAGTTTTGTTAGGGTTTTTGGGTCAGAATTTGAGTTTCTGAATGTTCATTTGGATTGATTTGGAACCAGCCTTGGGCTCTTTGAGTCATTTATGACCCAATTCAAGATGTCCGATTGTTTTGAGCCCAAGTTTGTTTGGTTAGCAAGGTAAATAACAGGGACATGTGGGGTAGTTTGGGTATTTGGTTGAGGGAATCTTTCTGATAACAGAAATAGGAAGCTTCTAGTAGGGGTTTTAATTTGAATTTCAGATTGTTAGTAGGTTAGCTTGGTTAACAAGTCAAAATTTTAGGGATCTCTAAGCTAAAAGCAAATTTGAAAAGGGCTTAAAGGGTAGAACTAAAATCTGAAAGGTTGCCCTATTTGCTTGCCTATAAAGGCACCTTTTCTTGCCTTAGAAGGCAGACTTGAAGAGATATCTGAAAATATTCACGGCTAAAACTCTGAACTTGTTCCATTGATTTCTCGGCTTTGAGTGTTGAAGTTTTCAGTGATTGAAACATTTTCTGATTCTTTCCATGTTTGAGATGGCTTAAATTTGGATTTCTTAAAGTTTTGGGTTGAATTCTATTGGGTAACTACTATTCCATTGGCTTTCGTTGACCATTTTTGTTGTTTTATTGAGTTTGGGTGTTGAATCCTGTTGCTGCTCTGCTGTTGTAGAACACTGACCCCTTACATTTTGATTTCTTTTCAATTTCCAGGTATTGTTCATTCCTTTGACCTATGAAATGAAGAAGCCAAGTATTTGTTTGAAGTTGGAAATACATGAGAATTAGTTTTCAGCATATGTTTTGTTTTCTACACTTCTGATAATCATCCCATTTCAATTTTGAGATCATTTGTAGTGTTAAACGAATCAGGTGTTCCAAATTATTAGTGATTTTCATGAATCTTAATGTTCAGATTTGTATAAAAGGAATCCAAAGGACTATTATAGTGTAACGTGGATCAGAATGCTTAAGCTTTGGGTATTTTTTTGCTTATTATCTGTTGATATCAACATCATTAGTATGAGTTCCATTTGAAGGGAGACTCTTATTGTTTCTTATATTAACCTATAGGATTGATATTTACCATTCACATGTCTTGAGCAAAAATGCCCAAATATCATGAAACTGTCTGTTAAAGAACAACTCCAGAAATCTGAGTTAAGCATATGGTTACTCGATGCTTGTTTAATTCTGAATCTCAAAGATTCTATGTTCATCCCTGTTGTAATAGTTAAAATAGAAGATAAATGAGAAATTTGTGTGCATGTTTCATGGGACTAATTTTAATTCCATGCTTTCTAAAAAAAATAAGATTTTCTTTCAGTTAGTTAATTTCTACCAATTATTTTAAGCCATGGATTAAGTTGTTCACACAGCTCAATGCTCCATGGTGATATTATGTTGATCATCGTTTTAAGCTAACTAGACAAGCTTGGCAATCTCAGGGCTGATAAATTTGGGCCCATATTGGGCCTGAATTTGAAAGCTTGCCCAGAATTAGAATTCTGCATATGGCATCGTTTGGGTTAGCTCAATGTCGTTGGTCCATTTCCCTTGAGTGTTGATTCGTGGGTGTCAAATTTGGCTCGAGCCTTTAGCATAATATATATTTTTGAACTGCCGGGGGTTGATTCTTTTCCTTAATCAATTAGACTCTTTTGATATTTGTAGGTGTGCCATTCAAACCAATAACGACTTATGGCCCTCATGTGTTAATTTAGAAATGCTTTAATTAGAGTAAGTTGAGGTGTGCCATGCCAAACAAAAATGACAATTGCATGACCCATGTATAATTAATTTTGTTTACCCTTAGAACTCGAGGCGTGCCATTTAGTAAATTTCATGGCCCTCGCAAAGTTGCAAACGCGAAATTGCTTTAGACGCGTTAGTTTAATAATATTACTTTCCTAAATTCGGTTGTGCTTTTATGTGACCCAAATCCAAATCATAACGATGTTAAAATATGTCAAAGACCACGGGTGCATTTATGTGACGTGGTTTGAGACGTGTTTTAATGACGTTGCAATTTTCTCTAAAAAATGAATAAAAGCGGTTAAAAAGTTAAAATTTGCACGTAGGTTCATAATTGTTTAAAATCAGATAATTAAGCCGAATATAACAGTTGAGCAACCATGCTAGAACCACGGAACTCGGGAATGCCTAACACCTTCTCCCGGGTTAACAAAATTCCTTACCCAGATTTCAGGTTCGCGGACTGTTAAACAGAGTCAATCTTTTCCTCGATTCATGATTCAACCGATGACTTGGGACACCATAAATCTCCAAGTGGCGGATCTAAATCTTTAATAAATAATCCCGATTCGATTGTCCTTTAGTTGGAAAAACTCCCCTTACGCCCTTTCAGGGGGTGTAGGAAAAAGGAGGCGTGACAGCTCTAGCGACTCTGCTGGGGACAAGAACCCAGAATCTCTGGTTGAGGGTTCAAAATTTGAGCTTGGATGAATTGTTATATTTGGCTTTATTTATTATCTGATTTTATTACATGTTTGGACCTAATGTGTTAAATGTTGCTTTTACCGCTTTGATATTGTCTGAACTGTATATAAACTGCCACGAAACCCCTCTCTTCTCTCTCCCGAGGAGTGCACGTTGGTCGTGACTTCTTTCTGTTAGTGTCATATCCCAAATAGAACAAGGTTCGGACAAGTTGCAAAGCCGGATGATCTTTTGGTTACCGGTACGCAGCCCCCCCTCGGCTCGAGTTGTTCGCTCGGGTAAGCCAGGTCTAGAACAAATAAACCCAGGTTTTTAAACCTAGTATGACAATACCTTATGCCAGATCCCTAGTAGGAACCTTTGTTTGCATCATGTGCATTTTGATTTTGGAGACTCAACACAGGGGTTGGGTCTGTCTAGGACAAGTGTACCTGAAATGAAAAGACCATCCTGATGCATCTTACTTGCTATTTGTGCATTTATTTGCTTCGGAGTCGCATGCTGACCGGCTTTTGAATAATAGGAGAAAGTTGAAAAAAAGAGAATAGCAGTGTGAGGGCTAAGTGAGATAATCACCTGTTTTGAGAAACCAATGTCCAAATGGTACTGAAACTCTGCTGAAATTTTGAAAGGAAAAAATGTTTTATTTTTAAAAAAAAAAAGAAAAAAAATGTTGGTTTTTGTTTTAAAATTGCCTGAACTACGCCGATTTGATTCTCACAGGGTGTGGGATACGTAGGCAACCCTCATTGGGTCCAACTTCCCTTTTGCAAAAATAGCCCAAAAGAACAAAAATTTTTACTTTTATTTGAAAATAATTAGGGTGATGCCATTCTTGTTAAAAATAGCCGAATGTCCCTAAAAGGATGCCGGAAGGCTGCTTTTGCAAGAACAACCGCCTGTGATCATTTTTCAAGGTTTTCGCCGGTTAGCCAGCACAGCTTTAAAATCTTCGTCTTCGAGGTGCTAGAAGGTCGTATTTGCAAAACCGGATTTTATTTTTAATTTGAAAAAAAAAAGTGTCAACTTTGTCCTTGAGTCAAATGAGTCTTGATTTTTTTTACTTAATCAGTCTAATAAATGCGCAGAATGAGCACGAGTCAATGTTTGCCAATAACAATTAGGAACAAGATCCCTTTGGAGTTGCATATGTGGTGGGAGGATCTGGGAAAATCGGAGCAAGATAAGGTCAGTCTACATTTGGGAGGTCTCACCGGGTTGTTAAAGATAATACCTAGAGGAGATATCATAAAGGCTTTGGTTACGTTTTGGGACCCGACCCATAATGTATTTAACTTCTCGGATTTTGAACTCACCCCAACCTTGGAAGAGATAGCAGGTTACATGGAAAGTACTGAAGGGCTGAGGCATAAGTATCTGATCGCGCCAAGAGCCGTTAACTCTCACAAATTCATGGATTTGCTAAAGATAAGCAAGGGAGTCCCGTACTCCAAGTTGGAGGGTGGTTTTTCCACTCTACATTTTATATACCAGAGGTACAGGCATGTAGGAGGGTTCAACGATCCGGAAAGCAGGGTTTGTAGCAAAGGGAACCGAACAAAATGGGATGAGCATAGGCGTTTCGCCTTCATGGTAGCTTTCTTAGGCCTTGTGGTGTTTCCCTGAAAAGACGAGAATATCGATTTGCGGGTGGCTGGAGTCATCAAGGTCCTGATTACGAATGCCAAGAGCACTCTTGCCCCTATGATAGCGTCTGAGATATACCGAGCTCTCACAGCTTGTAAAGCTGGGGAAGATTTCTTCGAGGGATGCAATTTGCTATTATAGATATGGATGATCGAGAACCTGTGTCATCGCCGTCAGTATATGAGTCACGGATCCACAGAAAAAAGTTGCATTGAAGAGTTTGACACAAGGATTTCAGGGTTCAAGCTGCCAGAGGGGTTTGGAGATTGGGTATCCCGCCTTCATTCCATCACTGCGGGACAAAAAGAATGGATACTGGGTTGGCTTCTTGTTGAAGAAATTGTGTATATGCCCGCCACTGGTCCTTACTTCCTCCTAATGGGTATGCAGGGTATTCATCCCTATGCTCCTTACCGGGTGATGAGACAGTTGGGAAGGTGTCAGGTGATGCACCTAGATGAAGATCTTAGTGTTTATGCGGTTGAGATCAGTTCCGACGTCCAATTTCATGAAGAAACAGTTCGTTCTATTTGGAACGAATGCCAGTATTTGACGGTGAACACTCGAGTGCGTGACCTATCTAGAGGTGAAGTCTCACCCGCCTATGTTGTCTCGTATAGAAAGAAGAATACTGCAAGGGCCGAACTAGAAAGACCAGCCAAAAAGCCTCACATTCAGGAATTCGTTGAGGCGTCGCAAGAATAGTGGGCTTGGTTGGCCAAGGAGAATGAGTACAGGGCCACAATAGGAAAGTTGGAGAAACAAGTCAAAGAACTTCAATTCGAGAATAGCTTGTAAGCCGCGGCGGACGAAGGTGAAAAGAAAAAGCTAGCCAAAGAAAACGAGGCCCTTCGAGCCCAAATTCAGAAAATGAAAGTAGCGGCAGAAAACCCCGCCCAAAGTGCCAAAGATGAAACACTTATATATAACATGAGGTAGAAAGTGGACGAATACAATTTTGATCTCAACAACGCAGAAAATGAACTAGCCAGGGCTCGAAAGCAATTGGCTAAGAACGTGGATGAACGAACGCGCCTAATTAAGCAATTAAAAGAAAAGTACGACAATGAGGATAAAAAAGTAGGTCATTACCACGGAGAACAAAATGATCAAACAGGCGAAAGATTTCAAGGCTGAAAGAGGACATTGTTATATAGCATTGGCACGATTAGAAATATATTTGCAACAAGTTAAGGAGCGGAATCATGTGTCTGAGCAAACTTTGGAAGCCAGGACCCAGCAGATCGGGCGTTTGTTGCAAGAAAAAGGTGTCATAAGAGAGAGAATTAGAACCGTCGCCGACTACATTGTTGTGAAGTGCCAAGCCTATGAGGATATGACTCGCACCACCTTCTTCGCGGCAGTGATGACATTTGTTAAACAGATAATGAGTGACTTGGATAGACTTCAAAGGGATCTCACATATAGGCCCACGGCGAGACCGAATGATGTCCGGTGGGCACCAGGAGCATTAATGTTTTCATGATTTTCATTTGAGTCTATATTTCCTTTTCCGCTAGAGTCTATTAGCTGTTTTTTCTTTCTGCTGGAGTCTGTCAATTGTTTTTGAGTCTGTATTTTCTTTTGTTGGATTATGATAGTTTATTTTTGGAGTCTGTATTGCGTCTTTTCATCAGAGTCTGATAGTTGCTTTTGGAGTCTGTTAGTTTTGAGTCTTTGTAATCAAAACATTTGCTTTTTATTAAAATTGAAAATCCCAAAATATTTTGTTATTTATTTCTCTAGAACAACGCTCGGTCTGATTCATGCGGGGTCATGATATGTAGGCAATCTTTATAGGATTCGATCATAACCCAAAATAAAGAAAAGAGTGATAAGTAAAAAATGAAGAAAAGAAAAGGAGAGAAAAAATAAGTGCAAAAAGAAAAGGAAGAGAGAGAAAGAAACCGTGAGAATGAAACAATGACAAAATAAGAGAGAGAAATGAGAGGATAAAACAAAGAGAAATCAAGCATAGAAAGGCATAAGTGAAAAGAAAGGAGAAGAAGTTGCAAATGGAAATAAGGAAAAGCCGGAATGACGCAAGCAACCGATCAAATGCATAATAGAAACGTTTAACTGCTTAGGTGCATTCACTCTTCAAATGTGTGGTTAAATCGCTAACAAGTTTGTTATTGATGAACATCCAGTCAGGTAGGTGGTTAATCTGATTGGCATTATGGCAACTCACTCCTACAACACCGGGTCCAAAACAAGCTGAACATGGCCAACCAGGAACTTGAGGCGAGTATTGTCGATCCGTTAAAAGAGGTGGAAGAATCAGAGGTTAATCTGAAAGATGAGTTGTATAAGCTGAAGTAGCAGATGGCTGAAATGTACCAAGCACGGGCAAAAGGGCACCCACCGCCAGTTTACCCCGCCAACCCTGCTTTTATCCCACCATTGGCTCAAACCCAGGAACCTCCCACTGTGAACTCATCTCCGGCCTTTCCCCTCTACCAACACTGCTATGGCACCACTTCCCATACATCACAAGCTCCACCACCCAAACAAGTCCCGCACCCTCCTCCACCAGTCACTCCTATTTTTGTAGCACCTCTACCTCCTGCATTACACCGATCCTCCAGTGAGCCTCTGTTCCAGACTTACGACAACCAGTATTACCCCCCGGAGCTCACTTTCAAGGTTCCCGAACCCTATTCCTACACTCCTTATTTTGACCTCCCTGTGGAAACTGAAAAACCATCTAAAAATCCCGAATAGGAGGAGATGTTCAGGAAAGTTAAAAGCCTGGAACAGTCATTCAGGGACATGCGGGGTTTGGGAGGTCAAATAACTGTGTCTTAGAAAGATCTATGTCTATTTCCAGATGTGCAATTGCCGGCAGGGTTTAAGATGCCCAAGTTTGATTTGTATGATGGGCACAGTGATCTAGTGGTGCATTTGAGAAGTTTCTATAGCAAAATGAGGGGAGCTGGCGGAAAAGACGAGCTGTTAATGGCGTATTTCAGTCAAAGTCTGAGCTGATCAGCGCTGGAATGGTGTACACGGCAGGATCACGGGAGATGGTACATATGGGATGATCTAGCCCAGGAATTTGCTTGCCACTTCCAATACAATCTCAAGATTATTCCGGACCGTCTATCTTTGACAAAACTTGAGAAAACGTACAATGAAAGTTTCAGGGAATATGGTTTTAGGTGGAGAGAGCAGGCAGCAAGGGTTGACCCTCCAATGAAAAAAAGTGAAATGGTGGATTATTTTCTGCAGGCCTTAGAACCTACTTATTACGGTCATCTGGTATCAGTTGTAGGCAAGTCTTTCAATGAAGTGGTAAAGATGGGCAGTATGGTAGAAGAAGGGCTCAAGACAAACAAAATCATGAGTTACTCGACTATCAAGGCAACCACTCAGGCCATTCAAAGCGAAACTAGGGGAGTAATTGGAAAGAAGAAGAAAGAGGATGTAGCAACGATTGATTCAGGAGCTTGGTTCGGACCCAGGGGTCCATCACATTACTATAACCAACCTCGACCCCACCACCAAACCTATCCTCATACCCCATATAGCCCACCACAACACTACTACCCACCACCAGTCCCCCATTTTTCTGTCCACCATGCCCAAACATATAGCCAACCTCCGGCCCACGCACAATGGCATGTGCCAGTCCCACAAAATACATACCCAGCTCCACAAAATGCCTATCCACCCCCTCAGAGCATACTGAAACCCTCCTGGATCAGGTTTCCGGCCCAACCAAGCATTTAAGAATGAGAGGTTGCATAAGAAGAAAACCTTCACTCCATTGGGAGAATCCTATACCAATTTGTTCCACAGGTTGAGACAATTGGGTATACTGAGTTCGATCGAGCCGAAACTGCCAAATCCTCCCTCGAGGAATCTTGATCACTCTGTGAGTTTCGAATATTGTTCTGGTGCTCTAGGGCACGACACAGAGAAATGCTAGCAATTGAAAACAGCTATTCAAGAGCTCATTGATACTAATCGGATTGAGGTCCAAGATCTGGAGGCACCTAATCTTAACCAGAACCCATTGTCAGCCCATCATGAGACAAATATGAGTTAGATAGTGCATAATGAATGGAAGCCTAAGAAGCCTTCGCAAACTGTCATGATGATTCGGTCCAGTAAAGCCAGGCCATTTGAAAAGTCAATAAGTGAGAAGTCTGTGATCAAGTTGAATGGGGCAAATAGCGAACCATCTATGGTGGTCAAGAAGGGGTCCTCAAGTGACGTTGTAGGGAAACATGAAAGAGCAAAAGTGGTTGTGCCAGGAGTGGTGAACAAGCTTGTTGTAATTGTGGAAGGTGACCGCATAGACCCTATCATTATCAAGCTGGTAACTCAATTACCAATAGTCAATAGTAGGGCGGTCCCGTGGAATTATGAACGAGTGACAGTGACTTACAAGGGCAAAGAAGTTAAAGAAGAAATTTGTGAGACCCATGGTTTAACTTGATCGGGGAGATGCTTTGCCCTCGAAGAATTGAGGAAGGCTAAAAGCTCCAAAGACAACCCAGTGCTAGTGAAGAAAGTTGTGACCGAAGAAGAAGCAGAGGAATTCTTGAGAAAGATGAAAGTGCAGGACTATTCCATTGTAGAGCAGTTGAGGAAGACACCGACTCAGATCTCACTATTGTTATTATTGATCCATTAAGACGAGCACCGTCGGGCTTTAATGAAGATCCTGAATGAGGCCCACGTTCCTGACAAAATCTCAGTAAACCACCTGGAAAAGATAGCTAACAAGATATTTGAAGTAAACAAAGTCACTTTTTTCTGATGATGATTGCCCATGGAGGGCACTGAGCAAAATAGAGACCTCTATCTCACGGTGAAATGCGAAGATTCTGTGGTTACCCAAGTACTGGTCGACAATGGTACCAGTGCGAACATTTGCCCTCTCTCCACTTTGAACAAATTGAAGGTGGATGATGAAAGAATTCACAAGAACAATATCTGCGTTCGGGGATTCGACGATGGAGGGAAAGATTCAGTCGGGGACATAGTTCTTGAGCTTACAATAGGGCCCATTGAATTTACCATGGAGTTCCAGGTGCTCGATGTGGCTATTTCTTACAATCTACTATTGGGTCAGCCCTGGATTCATGCTGCAAAAGCGGTCCCATCAACTCTGCATCAAATGGTCAAATTTGAATAGGATAGACAGGAAATTGTTGTGCATGGAGAGGATAATTTGTGTGCCCATAATGATTCCATTGTTCCATTCATAGAGTTTGAAGACGACAAGGGGCCATGGGTTTATCAGGTTTTTGACACAGTATTAGTAGAGAAAATGCCAGAAGGGAAGTGTGTTCCAGTGCCGAGGGTAGCCGCTGCAGCAGTCATGGTAGTCGTTGAAATGTTAAAAAATGGTTTTATACCAGGCAAGGGTTTGGGTGCATCTCTGCAAGGTATCGTACAACCGGTGTCTCTCCCCAAAAACTTGGATACATTTGGTTTGGGGTTCAAGCCCACAGTTGCGGACATGAAAAGAACCAGAAAGCTGAAACATAGGGCATGGGTCCTCCCAAAGCCCATACCATGTCTCTCCAGATCATTTGTCAGGTCCGGCGCCAAGAAACTCCCAGAAACAACAGCTCCCAATCCTGTGGCTGGTCCTGATAAAGAGTTGCTTGAAAGGTTTGAGAAATAATTCGATGAGATGAACATGGTGGCAGTTGGAGAGGGTTCTAGCAAGGCAGATGTGCAATTTGTTGGGCCTGGTGCAAATATTAACAATTGGGAAGCTACTCCTCACCCCACCAGGAAGGAGTTTTGGTAGTTTTCTTTGATTTTCTTTCAGTTTATCTGGATTATTCTAGGGTTGTAATTCGGATTTTTTGTTCCGTCTGTTTGGATGTATAAACCTTGTTATATTTTAATTTCAATGAAATGAAATTTCCCTTTTCCTCATTCCTGATAGTTTTATTTTTGTTTTCTTTTCTTCCTTGTATAGCTCTTTTTATGCTAGTTTCAATAACATGACATGCATGAGGAATCTTCGGCCCAGTCCTTAAAGCCAATCTAATTCAGAAATAGTAATTCAAGAAATAGAGTGTGATAATGAATCAGAATACGACGAGGATGAGGCCTTTGAAGAGATTAGTAAAGAATTAAGCCATTTTGAAGAAAAACCCAAGCCTAACCTGAGTGATATAGAAGCAATCAATTTAGGATACCCAGACAATATCAGAGAAACTAAGATAAATGTCTATCTTGAACCTCAACTCAGGGAGGAGATAATTAAAGCATTGGTTGAATACAAAGATATTTTTGCATGGTCATATGATGACATGCCAGGTTTAAGCACTGATTTGGTGGTTCACAAACTGCCCACTGACCCGGTATTCCCTCCTGCCAAGCAGAAGCTAAGGAAATTTAAAACTGATATGAGTGTGAAGATCAAAGAAGAGATTACTAAGTAGTTCAATGTAAAAGTTATTCGGGTCACTCAGTATCCCACTTGGTTAGCCAATGTAGTACATGTGCCAAAGAAGGATGGCAAGACAAGGGTATGTGTTGATTACCGTGATCTCAATAAGGCGAGTCCCAAGGACAACTTTCTATTGCCAAATATCCACATTCTGATTGATAATTGTGCCAAACACGAGATTGGGTCTTTTGTGGATTGCTATGCGGGCTATCATCAAATCCTAATGGATGAAGAAGTGCAGAGAAGACGACATTTATCACACCGTGGGGAACATACCGCTATAGGGTCATGCCTTTTGGTTTGAAAAATGCTGGGGCAACTTACATGAGGGCAATGACAACCATATTCCATGACATGATACACAGAGAGATCGAGGTCTATGTGGATGATGTAATCATAAAGTCCAGAAAGCAGTCTGATCATGTCAGAGATTTGAGAATATTCTTCCAAAGGCTTTGCAGGTACAATCTTAAGCTCAGTCCTGCAAAATGTGCATTTGGTGTGCCATCTGGAAAATTGTTGGGATTCATAGTCAGCCATTGAGGTATTGAATTGGACCCGTCAAAGATCAAAGCAATCCAAGAGTTGCCACCCCCAAGGAACAAGACTGAGGTGATGAGTCTATTGGGGAGATTGAATTACATCAGCAGGTTTATTGCTCAGCTTACGACACCTTGTGAGCCTATCTTCAAACTGCTGAAGAAAGATGTCGCGGTCAAGTGGACAGATGAGTGTCAGGAACTGTTTGATAAGATAAAAGGGTACTTGTCAAACCCGCCTGTGTTGGTGCCACCAGAACCGGGAAGACCTTTGATTCTGTATTTGACGGTCCTGGACAATTCCTTTGGTTGTGTATTGGGTCAGCATGACATCATCGGTAGGAAGGAGCAAGCCATCTATTATCTCATCAAGAAGTTCACGTCTTACGAGGTTAAGTACACTCAACTTGAGAGGACATGTTGCGCCCTAACTTGGGTAGCACAGAAGTTGAAGCACTATTTGTCCTCTTACACTACTTACCTCATCTCTCATTTGGATCCGTTAAAGTATATCTTTCAGAAGCCTATGCCTATAGGGAGGCTCGTAAAGTGGCAAATCTTGCTCACAGAATTTGACATCGTCTATGTGACTAGGACTGCAATGAAAGCCCAGGCATTGACCGATCATTTGGCTGAGAACCCAATGGATGAAGAATATGAGCCTTTGAAGACTTACTTCCCTGATGAAGAGGTAATGCATATTGATGAGTTGGAACCAATTGAAAAGCCAGGGTGGAAACATTTCTTTGACGGAGCTGCTAACATGAAGGGCGTTGGGATAAGAGCCGTACTTATTTCTGAAACGGGGCATCACTACATTGTTACCGCCCAACTTCGTTTCTACTGTACTAATAACATGGCTGAGTAGGAGGCGTACATTTTGGGTTTGAGGTTGGCTGCAGACATAGGTGTCCAGGAAGTCTTGGTCTTGGGAGACTCGGACCTTCTGGTGCACCAGATCCAAGGGGAATGGGGAAACACGGGATTTAAAACTTATACCGTACCGGCAATGTTTGCATGATCTTTGTCAACGGATTTAATCAGTAGAGTTCAGGCATATTCCAAGGATCCATAATAAGGTTTTCGATGCTTTGGCTACTCTAGCGTCAATGTTACATCACCCAAATAAGGCTTATGTTGACCCTTTGCATATTTAGGTACATGATCAGCATTCTTACTATAATGTGGTGGAAGAAGAACTTGATGGTGAGCCTTGGTTTCATAATATCAAGGAATATATCAGGATGGGGTGTATCCTGTACAAGCCACAAGTGATCAAAAGAGAACAATTAGGCAGTTGGCAAGCGGCTTTTTCTTCAGCGGAGGGGTTTTGTACAAAAGGACTCCAGATCTTGGACTGCTAAGATGCATAGATGCTAAGCAGGCCACAACTATTATGACCGAAGTACATTCTAGAGTCTGTGGACCGCATATGAGTGGGTACGTGATGGCAAAGAAGATTCTCCAAGCAGGTTATTATTGGCTCACTATGGAGCGAGATTATATCAGTTTCGTGCGTAAATGTCATCAGTGCCAAGTGCATGGAGATATGATTCATTCTCCACCATCTGAATTACACACGATGTCTGCACCGTGGCCTTTTGTTGCATGGGGCATGGATGTCATTGGGCCAATTGAGCCATCAGCATCAAATGGGCACAGGTTCATTCTGGTAGCCATATGCTATTTCACCAAGTGGGTAGAGGCTAAAACATTCAAGTCTATAACCAAGAAGGCGGTGGTTGATTTTGTGCACTCAAATATCATTTGCCGGTTTGGGATACCAAAGGTGATCATTACAGACAATGGAGGTAATCTCAATAGTCATCTGATGAAAGAGGTATGTCAGCAGTTCAAGATTACACATCGCAATTATACCCCATACCGCCCTAAGGCGAATGGAGCAGTCGAGGAAGCCAACAAGAACATAAAGAAGATACTCCAAAAAATGGTGTAAGGTTCTAGGTAATGGCATGTGAAGCTGCCTTTTGCGTTATTGGGTTATCGCACTATTGTTCGTACTTCGGTAGGGGCAACTCCTTATTTGTTGGTGTATGTCACCGAAGCAGTAATACCCGTGGAAGTTGAAATCTCGTCCCTTCGGATTGTCGCTGAGGCCGGAATTGATGATGACGAATGGGTCAAAACCCGCATGAAGCAACTGAGTTTGATTGATGAGAAAAGATTAGCAGCAGTGTGTCATGGCCAGTTGTATCAACAGAGAATGGCAAGAACATATAATAAGAAGGTGCGTCCACAGAAGTTTGAAGTGGGTCAGTTAGTATTGAAACGCATCCTTCCTTATCAGGCTAAAGCAAAAGGCAAGTTCGCCCTAAACTGGCAGGGGCCATTCGTCGTAACAAGAGTGTTGTCCAATGGTGCTTTATATTTAACAGATATAGTAGGAAAATGTGTAGAAATGTCTATCAATTCTGATGCGGTCAAAAGATATTATGTATGATTTCTTTGGTTAAATTGTATTTGTTTATACTTAGCATATTTTGAAGATTGGAATGACGAAGGCATTTTGTTCTGCTATCTAAACACTTTATCCTTTGTTACCCCTTTTGAGACTCATTTATTTCCTTTCATACCCCTCTTTTGGAATCAGTAGCAAAGTTCAGAAACGCACGTGCAAAAAAAACAACAAAAAGAGAAAAAGAAGAAAGAGGAGAGAAGAAAGAGGAAGAAAAGGAAAGAAAAATCACAACAACAAAGTAATTCCTATGACATGAACTACGTTCGACCTAATTCCTTTTAAGGATACGTAGGCAGCCTCACGGTTTGATCCCATCAAAACAAAAATCTAAAAGTCCCCAAGCAAAGAAACTAGGCAGAATTTGTGGTTGTTGCAAGAAATCTGATTCCAAAAGTTGTAATTTTGAACCCATTTGAATTGTTTTGAGCCTTTGAGACCCATTCTTTCTAACCCTATCCAAAAGCCCACATTACAGTCCAAAGAAAGAACTTCCGACCAATCTTTGAAAAATTTCAAGTCAAGCAAGTGGAGGTGATTCATATCAGGGGCAACACTTTGACCCAAGCAGGAAAAAATAATGATGAAAATGAGAGAGATATTGGTGAAAACCCTCACGGGCACCATAAGGCGACGGGAGCTGAGAGAAATCGAAAATGAGAGTCTTATTGGTGCAAACCCTCACGGGCACCGTACGGCGAAAGTGAGTTGAGAGATGAACAAATGAGAGATGCTTGCTGGTGAAAACTCTTCAGGGCACCGCAGCCCGAGCAAGGTCAAGGTTTTGGCGAAAAAATCAGGTTGTGGAATTCCGGAGCAAAGTATGGCAACTGAAAGTTGATTGGTTGGACAGATTGAGCTGATTAATCCGAAATACCTGTCATGATCATTGGTACCAGCTGTTCCACTCAGATAAGTTTCTTTTCTTTCTCCCTTTTAGCAGTCATCCGGTTTTGGATTCTTCTTATCCTTAACTCGCAAAGTCATTGCATTTCATTTTCTTTTGGGTTTTATTCCTCTAAGATGTTTCAATGTCGATTTTGTTTGAGCAATAAAGAAAGAGTTTCAAAGCTCACTACCAACTTCCAAAATTGCGAAGCACAGTTTGGTTAGAACATACCAAAGACAGTATGATGTAAAGCAGGATATAAGAGGTCACCAGAAGTTTCATCGGTGAAATACTTTGGCAATTTCAAGGGAGATGCAAAGGTTCAGATAAAGGGGCCAGAGGTGTAAAACAAAAGTATGGGTATAGAACACTCGGGTCGTCAAAGGTCATGGGGTTTGAAAGTCAGACAGAAAGTCAAGCGGTTCTTAGCCAGTTCAGAGGAAGACAATCAAAACAAAGTACGGCAGCGGAGAGACTTTCAGCAAAGAATGCCATCAACTAACCACCACATTTTAAACTGACAAGATTTTTCTTTGATTGAAACAGGGGCAAAAAATTTTGGTTGTTCTGGGGAAATCCTCCGCAAGGGAAAGGCAAGAACTAGGCAGGTTTGATTTTGATTCTCAGGTCTTGCATGTTTTAGATAGGATTCAATTAGGAGTTTTCAGGACCCTCCTGGAAAATGGGACCTAGTTTAAAATTCAAAACAATCATGAATAGCATAGAGGAAGGTAAGTTGGTTTCAAAGTTTGCATGTTTTAGATAGGATTCAATTAGGAGTTTTCAGGACCCTCCTGGAAAATGGGACCTAGTTTAAAATTCAAAACAATCATGAATAGCATAGAGGAAGGTAAGTTGGTTACAAAGTTTGCATGTTTTAGATAGGATTCAATTAGGAGTTTTCAGGACCCTCCTGGAAAATGGGACCTAGTTTAAAATTCAAAACAATCATGAATAGCATAGAGGAAGATAAGTTGGTTTCAATGTTTGCATGTTTTGGATAGGATTCAATTAGGAGTTTTCAGGACCCTCCTGGAAAATGGGACCTAGTTTAAAATTCAAAACAATCATGAATAACATAGAGGAAGGTAAGTTGGTTTCAAAGTTTGCATGTTTTAGATAGGATTCAATTAGAAGTTTTCAAGACCCTTCTAGAAAATGGGACCTAGTTTAAAATTCAAAACAATCATGAATAGCATAGAGGAAGGTAAGTTGGTTTCAAAGTTTGCATGTTTTAGATAGGATTCAATTAGGAGTTTTCAGGACCCTCCTACAAAATGGGACCTAGTTTAAAATTCAAAACAATCATGAGTAGCATAATCTAGTATAAATGTATCCCAAAGGAATATAAGTTGGCTTCAAAGTTGCAGGTTTAAGATAGGATTCAATTAGGAGTTTTCGGGACCCTTCTAGATAATGGGATGTAGTTTTAAAATTCTTAGTAATAGTTGGTAACATGATTCAGTTTAACACTCACATATGTGCCCAGCTACCAAATAAGGGCAGAAATTTTCTTTGTTTTGTCTATTTTTGTTGAAATCAGGTACCCAGTTGGAGAACAGGGAGAATACAATTCAAGCTCAGTAGTCAGGCGCCCACCTGGAGAGCACGGGAATACAATTCAAGTTTAGCAGTCAGGAGCCCGCCTGGAGAACAAGAGAATACATTTCAAGTTAGCAATTAGGAGCCCGCCTGGAGAGCATGGGAATACATTTCAAGTTTAGCAGTCATGAGCCTGCCTGGATAACATGGGAATACATTCTAGTTTAGCAATCAGGAGCCCACCTGGAGAGCATGGGAATACATTTCAAGTTTAGCAGTCAGGAGCCCGTCTGAAGAGCATGGGAAAACATTCAAGTTTAGTAATCAGGAGTCCGCCTGGCGAGCATGGGAATACATTCAAGTTTAGAAATTAGGAGCCCGCTTGGAGAGCATGGGAATACATTCAAGTTTAGCAATCAGGAGCCCATCTGGAGAGCATGGGAATACATTTCAAGTTCAGCAATCAAGAGCCCGCCTGGAGAGCATGAGAATATATTTCAAGTTCAGCCGTCAGGAGCCCGCCTGGAGAGCATGGGAATACATTCAAGTTTAGCAGTCAGGAGCCCACCTGGAGAGCATAGGAATACATTCAAGTTTAGCAGTCAGGAGCCCGCCTGGAGAGCATGGGAATACATTCAAGTTTAGCAATTAGGAGCCCGCCTAGAGAGCATAGGAATACATTTCAAGTTCAGCAGTCAGGTGTCCACCTGGAGAAAGGGGCAACATCTCAAAATACAGTTCAGTAGTTAGGCATCCACCTGGAGAAAGGAAAAACATCTCAAAGTGTAGTTAGCAGTCAGGCGTCCACCTGGAGAAAGGGAAAACATCTCAGATTACAATTCAAGGCGGCAACAAAGGGATCTCACCAGGAGAATACAAGTCAGCATGGCAACAAGAACCACAAGAGCAAGTTTGAATATATAGATAGGATTTTTAGTAAAGCATAGATCATAGTCTAGTCTAGCGTCTTTTTATTTTGACATGGTGTAATAAGGGGGTTCAGTAAGCAGTAGCAGCAGCAGCAACAGTGAAATCACAACTTCATGGTAGCCCCAGCTACTAGACATTCCTGAACTACACTGACCTGATTCCTTTTTAGCCAAGGATATGCAGGCAACCTCAGAAGCAGGGTGCGGTCAACTCTTTCAAAAATGCTTCCCACGGAGTATTCAAACTGACAAAAATTGCTCGTATCCACTCATTTTATCTTTGCCCGAAAATTCTTTGTGTTTCCCAGCAAAGAGGGGCAGCTGTGAGCACGTGATTTTTTCTCTATATGAATTACTCCCATAAATTCAAAACAAAATAATTTCTTTCAGTGTTTGCAATTTTTGTGGATTTTCGTGGCATTTTCTGTTAATTGTTTGCATTTTTGTTTGTGCATTTTAATTAGTGAAAAATACAAAAATGTGTTGCATGTGCATTTAGGAGTTAATTTTGTATTTTAAGAATTATTTAGTAATTAAGTTGTTCTATAAAAAGAAAATCACAATAATAGTCATTTCACACACATTAACTCTAATTTTTGATTTTCATGTAGTTTTTATTTAATTTATTAGTGGTGTTAATTATCTAGGATTAGTTAGTATTTTTAATGAGTTAGTTTGGTTTTTAATTTAATTTAGGATTTTTTTTTAGTTTTAATTTTCAAAAAAAAAGAGAAAAGAAAGGAAACTAAAAGAATTAATGGGAAATGAGAATAGAATTGGGCTACTCTTTAAGTCCAAACTCTCAGGCCCAAACGCAAACCACCCCTAACCCACAGCCCAGTCGCCCCACCCAGTCCAATCTCGACCATAGCCAAAAACGACCTCGTTTAACCAGTGTTCAATCCCAGCCGTCGAGGTTTCTCGATCAAACGGCTGGGAACACGGGGTCCCTTAGTATATAAGTGTCCTAATGCCCCTATCCACCCCGTCTCTCACCTCTCACATGGACCCCTCTCAAAAACCAGGAATAAAACCTAAATTGCCTCCTTTGAACCCCCAACCCCAGACCATGGCGGCGTCACTGCCAATCGCCACCGGTACAACACCAAATGTTCTTCTCACTTCCCTCTCTCCAGATCCTCAAACACTTCTCCTCGAATCCACCCAGAACCTATCAAATTTCAAATCGAAATCTGAAACCCTAACCAGCCGCCCTGAAATTTCAATGTGTTCCGGTGGCGGCGCCCCCACCTTTCCCCACCAAATCGGCACCCTAGTGCCTCTTCGACCCCCTCTCCCCAAATCTGTGACCAGCTCCCCTCGAATCTGTCTGGAACTCATCGAATGTTGAATATGAAGCCCGAGCTTTTGAATCCAAATCCAAACCCGTACATGCAGAGTTGTCCTTGATAAAGAACAAGTACTTGACGTTATTTAGGAGTGCCAAGCCCCAGGTTCGAGTTTTAGTCGGTGAGTCCTTCCTTCATTTCTTGGTTCACCTCTCCTCCTTTTTCTGGTCAATTCAATTGAAATTGGGTTAATTGTGTTGTTTGAGAGTTGGTCATGTTCTTGTGCTCTTCGTTAAGTTTTATTTTCCCAAATTGGTTTCTTTACCTGTTTTGATCTATTAAGCACGACTTTGTTAGTACCTCTGTTTAATTATTCCAAACCCGCTTAGGGTTGATTTTGCAGTGTCAACTTTGTTATTATTAATCTTATCTCTTTTTAATTCATAACTGTCAAGGTAATAGTCAACACAGAGTCAAATTGTTTATTCGTGTTACTGTCACTTAGTTTTGTTGGGGTTTTGGGTCAGAATTTGAGTTTCTGAATGTTCATTTGGATTGATTTGGAACCAGCCTTGGGTTTGAGTCATTTATGACCCAATTCAAGATGCCCGATTGTTTTGAGCCCAAGTTTGTTTGGTTAGCAAGGTAAATAACAAGGGCATGGGGGGTAGTTTGGGTATTTGGTTGAGGAAATCTTTCTGATAACAGAAATAGGAAGCTTCTAGTAGGTGTTTTAATTTGAATTTCATATTGTTAACAAGTCAAAATTTTAGGGATATCTAAGCTAAAAGCAAATTTGAAAAGGGCTTAAAGGGTAGAACTAAAATCTGAAAGGTTGCCCTATTTGCTTGCCTATAAAGGCACCTTTTCTTTCCTTAGAAGGCAGACTTGAAGAGATAAAATTCTGAAAATATTCACGGCTGAAACTCTGAACTTGTTCCATTGATTTCTCGGCTTTGAGTGTTGAAGTTTTCAGTGATTGAAATATTTTCTGATTCTTTCCATGTTTGAGATGGCTTAAATTTGGATTTCTTAAAGTTTTGGGTTGAATTCTATTGGGTAGTTACTGTTCCATTGGCTTTCGTTGGCCATTTTTGCTGTTTTATTGAGTTTGGGTGTTGAATCCTGTTGTTGCTCTACTGTTGTAGAACACGGACCCCTACATTTTGATTTCTTTTTAATTTCCAGGTATTGTTCATTCCTTTGACCTATGAAATGAAGAAGCCAAGTATTTGTTTGAAGTTGGAAATACATGAGAATTAGTTTTCAGCATATGTTTTGTTTTCTACACTTCTGAAAATCATCCCATTTCAATTTTGAGATCATTTGTAGTGTTAAACGAATCAGGTGTTCCAAATTATTAGTGATTTGCATGAATCTTAATGTTCAGATTTGTATAAAAGGACTCCAAAGGACTATTATAGTGTAACGTGGATTAGAATGCTTAAGCTTTGGGTATTTTTTTTGCTTATTATCTGTTGATATCAACATCATTAGTATGAGTTCCATTTGAAGGGTGTAATTCAGACTCTTATTGTTTCTTAGATTAACCTATAGGATTGATATTTACCATTCACATGTCTTGAGCAAAAATGCCCAAATAGCATGAAACTGTCTGTTAAAGAACAGCTCCAAAAATCTGAGTTAAGCATATGGTTACTCGATGCTTGTTTAATTCTGAATCTCAAATGCTTCTATGTTCGTCCCTATTGTAATAGTTAAAACAGAAGATAAATGGGAAATTTGTATGCATGTTTCATGAGACTAATTTTAATTCCATGCTTGCTAAAATAAAATCAGATTTTCTTTCAGTTAGTTAATTTTTGCCAATTATTTTAAGCCATGGATTAAGTTGTTCACACGGCTCAATGCTCCATGGTGATATTATGTTGATCATCGTTTTTAGCTAACTAGACAAGCTTGGCAATCTTAGGGCTGATAAATTTGGGCCTGAATCTGAAAGCTTGTCCAGAATTAGAATTCTGCATATGGCGTTGAGGAATTTTTGAGTGAAGGGTGATGCTAGTCAATTGAGACTCTTTTTACTACTTAATACATAGCAGACTTTCATCAATCATAACTCAATTCCCGTCTTCTATAGTGTGAATTCTGATCCCGAATAACTAAATAGCGTCAGTGAGGATGCCCATGCCCAGTCCCAGTAGCTTCTCTTTCAGCTTCTTAACCGCGTGAGGCCTTTGGAGAAGCAAGTAATCCATTTCTATCTCTTTCCTCAGGTATTAAGGTTCCTGCCCTTCTTGTGTCATGGGCTTAGGTCTTCTTATCCAAGAGGACACTTTAATCTTGCTTTAGAGGCCCGTTTGGGTTAGCTCAATGTCGTTGGTCCGTTTCCCTTGAGTGTTGATTCGTGGGTGTCAAATTTGGCTCAGGCCTTTAGCATTATATATATTTTGAACTACTGGGGGTTGATTCTTTTCCTTAATCAATTAGACTCTTTTGATATTTTGAGGTGTGTCATTCAAACCAATAACAACTTATGGCCCTCGTGTGTTAATTTAGAAATGCTCTAATTAGAGTAAGTTGAGGTGCGACATGCCAAACAAAAATGACAATTGCATGGCCCACGTCTAATTAATTTTGTTTACCCTTAGAACTCGAGGCGTGCTATTTAGTAAATTTCATGGCCCTCGCAAAGTTGCAAACGCGAAATTGCTTTAGGCGCGTTAATTTAATAATATTATTTTTCTAAATTCGGGTGCGCATTTATGTGACCCAAATCCAAATCACAACGATGTTAAAATATGTCAAAGACCACGGGTGCATGTATGTGACGTGGTTTGAGACGTGTTTTAATGACGTTGTAATTTTCTCTAAAAAATGAATAAAAGCGGTTAAAAAGTTAAAATTTGCACGTAGTTCATAATTATTTAAAATCAGATAATTAAGCCAAATATAATAGTTGAACGACCGTGCTAGAACCATGGAACTCGGGAATGCCTAACACTTTCTCCCGGGTTAACAGAATTCCTTACTCGGATTTCTGATTCACGGACTTTTAAACAGAGTCAATCTTTTCCTCGATTCGGGATTCAGCCAGTGACTTGGGACACCATAAATCTCCCAAGTGGCTACTCTGAATCTTTAATAAATAATCCCGATTCGATTATCCTTTAATTGGAAAAACTCCTCTTACGCCCTTTCCGGGGGTGTAGGAAAAAGGAGGTGTGACAGCCTTGATATTTATAAATGAGGATATTGCTTCCCCGGATTGAAAATAAATGTATAAATGATGACAACTAATTTGGAAATTTTCCTATGAATAAGAGAATTATTTACTTGCTTCATGCTATTGAGTTACAACCATTTTTTTATAAAAACCCTCGATTTACTATATTATTGATATATTATTATTAGACCACTAGTAAGTGTCGAAGTCGACCTCTCGTCTCTACTTCTTCGAGATTAGACGGGATATTTACTGAGTACACGTTGTTTTTGTACTCATGCTACACTTGATGTGCATTTTTGTTGCACATGCACATATACCCCTAGCGGCCTAATGGGTGTAGCAGCATGGATGATACGACGACTTAGGTGAGCTGCATCTCTCGAGGCGATCCGGAGTCGGCATAGTCTCTTTTAGTGTATAGTATTTACCTTCTGTCCAATTTGTATTCCGGACAGTTATTGCACTTCATTTGATTTTCTAGAAATAGCTCATGCACTTGTGACACCGGGTTTTGGGATGATTATGGAATTATTAAATATTAAGTTTGTTAAAGACATCATCTTATTTCAATAAATTTCACTATTTATTATTTAATGTATAAAAGGAATGATTTCAATGAATACTAAAATAGAAATTTAATTAACTTCTTGGGGTTGGCTTGCCTGGCAGTGGTGTCCGACACCATCACGACCCTTAGTGGATTTTGGATTGTGACTGAATTCTTCAGTCAAAGTGCTTGAGTTTGCAGATAATTCCTTAGAATGGCCACACAAATTTCTGATTATATGATATGAGAATCAAATTTTGCTAAGAAAAAAAGAAGAAGTCAAAACCCTCTGCTATGGCAGAGAGAAAAGAAGCGTTCTTTTCTTTGAAAGAGGGAAAGAGATGGAACCCGAGTCAAATTTGATTTTAATTTTAGAAATAAATTTAACCATTGGATTAGATGCATCTAATGGTTGAGATTAATCCTGATATAAGTAAATAAGGTATAATAAAATAAAGAAAGAAAGCATTTATTTGGAATTCTCTAGAAGATAGAAGAAATGATCTTGACTATAGCTCATGCACTTGTGACACCGGGTTTTGGGATGATTATGGAATTATTAAATATTAAGTTTGTTAAAGACATCATCTTATTTCAATAAATTTCATTATTTATTATTTAATGTATAAAAGGAATGATTTCAATGAAGACTAAAATAGAAATTTAATTAACTTCTTGGTGTTGGCTTGCCTGGCAGTGGTGTCCGGCACCATCACGACCCTTAGTGGATTTTGGATTGTGACTGAATTCTTCAGTCAAAGTGCTTGAGTTTGCAGATAATTCCTTAGAATGGCCACACAAATTTCTGATTATATGATATGAGAATCAAATTTTGCTAAGAAAAAAAAGAAGAAGCCAAAACCCTCTGCTATGGCAGAGAGAAAAGAAGCGTTCTTTTCTTTGAAAGAGGGAAAGAGATGGAACCCGAGTCAAATTTAATTTTAATTTTAGAAATAAATCTAACCATTGGATTAGATGCATCTAATGGCTGAGATTAATCCTGATATAAGTAAATAAGGTATAATAAAATAAAAGAAAGAAAGCATTTATTTGGAATTCTCTAGAAGATAGAAGAAATGATCTTGACTATTAATTTAAAATGGACTAGATCTGATGAATCCATGTGGCAAGGTGTGGGGTCAAAGTGTGAAGGGATGAGGAGGGCATGTGTTAGGCGTGTGTTGGTTATGGGATTAGGACCGTTGGCGCATATGTGGCGCTGATGTAAAGGCTCATGTGGCGCTTATGTAGATGAAAGAATTAGGCAGATGGGTTGGCGGGTATGGGCTATTTTATGGGCTATTTTGTGAGCCTGGTTAGTTGATTTATGGGGTCTAAAAATCTGAAAATGTGTTATAAGAGTTGGTCCCATTTTAAATAACATTGAATTTTACCAAGATGATCCAATTTACATTTAAAAGTCCTTTTTCACTTTAAAATTACTATGCTTCCATAATTCTAATTTATAATAAAATATATTATATTATATTGTTGTAAAAATTAATATTTAGTATATATGCATTTGTATATAGAATAAGAAATAGAGAAATAAAATATATTTTGGTAAATAATGTTTGTATTAATTATTACGATGCATTAGCATTAAATAATAATATGATAGTGACTAACTAACTAAAATAATAATAACGATATAAATACAATAAATAAATATACTAAATTATTTTAAGTCTAATAATTACATTTTATTTTATAAATCTTGAGGCTAGAAAAATATAGCAAATATTTTGGATAAAAATATGTAAAATATATTTAGTAAGTTATTAAGAATTAGGAAGCATAGAGAAATTGATTATGAAAAAGGAAGGCCAAAATTGGTTGTCAACAATTTTCAATAATTCGTCTCATCATTATTGATCCATGATGGCCTAAACAGCCATGCCAAAGCACAAAAGTATTTGAATCCGTAAACTTCAGGTTTACGATAGAGTGTGCTTCAATTGTACTAATTTTTGAATAGTATAAGCTAAAAGATAAAGTCGGTAACATTTCTACAATGTATTTCTGGCCAGAAATATACTTTGTAACACAAAGATATTCCACGTTCATTTCATATATTGTCTCAACATGATACCCATTTCGACGGATATCTACAAAACTCAATAAGTTTCTTCGAGACTTGGAGGAGAACAAGGCATTGTCTATAATAAATTTTGTTCCCTTAGACAGAAATATAATGGCTCTTCCGGAGCCTTCAATCAAACTTACATTACCTGAAACTGTTGAAACATTTGCTTTTTCCTTATGCGAATAAGAAAAGTATTTCTGATCCTTGAATATGGCAAGAGTTGTTCCACTATCAATAACACAAATATCTTCATGATTTCTCTTTGATCCAAATATAATTTGAGAATTATCCATATTCTTCAAAATGACATAAATAAAATATATTATAGTAAACATCATTATCAAAACATAACTTTTATTTATGTACAACAATTATATAACCATACTATCTATTACAAACAACAAAAATTAAAATATTTACATTTCTACAGATTCACCACCGATACATGACTTGTTTCTCTGTTTGGGAGTGCAAAGTAATCAACTACATCCAAATGCATGAAGTCTAAATTATCTTCAGAAATAAAATTTACTTCAGCATTTTTCTCTGTCTTCTTCAGGGAGGCTTGATAAAGCTCAACCAGGTGCTTTGGCGTACGGCAGGTACGTGGCCAGTGTCCTTTTCCTCCACATCTACAACATGTATTTTTTGCATTTGGTGCTTGCACCGCTTCATGCTTTTGTTCCTTCCTTTTCCACTGCTGGTGGTGAGAAGGGTTCTTTGGTGCATTATTATTACCATGATTAGAGTTTCTTTCCCGACCATGGCCATGACCACGACTGGGGCCACGACCTCTTCCACGTCTAGCTTGGTGGAAGTTCATCTCATTCACTTCAGGAAATGGACAATAACCAGTAAGTCAACTTTCATGGTTTTTCATTAATAGCCCATTATGTTGCTCGGTTATTAGAAGATGTGAGATAAGATCAGAATATTATTTAAATCCCATCTCTCGATATTGTTGTTGCAGGAGCATATTCGATGCATGAAATATGGTGAAAGTTTTCTCTAACATATCATGATCAGTAATATTATCACCACATAATTTCAATTGGGAAATAATTCTGAACATAGCAAAATTATACTCACTTATAGATTTAAAATCTTGTAGCCTTAGATGAGTCCAATCATAACGTGTCTGTGGAAGAACGACCATCTTCAGGTGGTCATATCTATCTTTCAAATTATTCCACAGTATGACTAGATCTTTAATAGTGAGATATTCCATTTTCAGGCCCTCATCAAGGTGATGGGGTATGAATATCATTGCTTTGGCACGGTCTTGGTTTGATGCCTGATTTTTATCCTTGATGGTGTCTGCCAGACCATCGCATCAAGATGAATCTCAACATCAAGCCCAAGACATGTAACTTTTGCCCGATATATCCAGGGCTACAAATTCAAGTTTAGAAAGATTTGACATTATATAAAAAAGAAAGTTCGTACCTCAGATACTTTCAAAGTAGTTGCTCGAGATGGCAGAGTCTCGTGCTGATAACGTGTTATAAAATAAAGACTATAAAGTAAAGACAGGTATAGAGAGAAACTGATATATTATTCGACTTCAAACTCATGTACATAATGAACTGAAATCTCCTCTATTTATAGAAAAAAGGAAGATGTTGTGTAAGCTGCTACTATACCAGATATAGATAATCTTCTAGCGAGGATAATATTTATCCATAACGGAGTACCAAAAGGATAAACTCATTGTACCAGGTATGGATAATCTTCTACCGAGGGTAATATTTATCCATAACGACATACCAAAAGAATAAGCTCATCGTACCAGGTATGGATAATCTTCTACCGGTAATAATATTTATCTACAACAGAGTACTGAAAGGATAAGCTTATTATACTAGGTATGGATAATCTTTCACTGGGGATAATGTTTATCCATAACAGAGTATACAAAGGATAAAATTCTTCAGAAGGCTTATTTCCAATAAAATACTAAATAGATAAACATGTTTACGATGGAGTCTCATATGAATAAGCTTCTTCAGGAAGCTTATTTACTAGTACCAAATAAACATCTATAATATAATATATTTATAACAGAGCTTTAATTTTGCGGAAGTGTGCCTCCCTATTTACTGATAATGTAAATAATTTGTATCATCTACTTTAATAGGCTACAACATACTTATTATTTATGAAATGCTATATTTTTACGTTATCAAGATTACTATGGGTGTGTTTGGTACGAATGAAAATATTTTCAGAAAATATTTTCTAATTTTTTCATGTTTGGTTGGCTTAAATATTTTGAAAAATATTTTTCTTATTAACTCATTGTTTTCCCTATCAAAAGAAGGGAAAATATTTTCCAAAACTCTTTTTCAACCTTCCCCACCCTATTTCTCATCCCTACCAACCCCAAACCCCTTCACCCACCCACCCTAAATAGAAAAATATTAATAATACTTTTTTTATGTTATAGATAGAGTTTTTTTTTTATTTTAACAAATGAGTATTTTCTTTTCTTGATATAAAAAGTATTTTTTATTTTACAAAACAGTACTTTCTTTTCATGATATAGAAAAAATATTTTTTTCAATTCAACAAAATGGTGTAGTAAAAAGTATTTTCTTTCATTTCAACAAAATGAGTATTTAATTTTCTTTTCACGATGTTGAAAAAGTATTTTTTTTTAATCTCAACAAAATGACTACTTTATTTTCATGTTGTAGAAGTAGTACTTTCTTTTCAACCAAAAAAAAGAGTATTTCCTTTTTAGGTATGGAGCTTAAATCTCAACGTTGTTTTTGCGTAAAAAAAAATAGTAAAATAACATATTAGTTCCTTTGAATTTGTGTGTATTTTTATAAGAATAATTAAATTCTTGAAGAAAATAGAGTCCGGAAAACGTTGAGAAATATTTTCTACTCCCTAACCAAGCATTAGAAATATTTTTCGAGAAAAGTTTTTCACTCACCAATCAAACATGGGAAAATAAGTAATAAAAACCACTCATTTTCTAGAAAAATATTTTTCATGGAAAACGTTTTTGTTCGTACCAAACACACCCTATATATTGACATTTATATGTTGTTGTAAGTCATCTAAACGCAATACTGTTAGTGGAACTAAAGAACGCGTCTTAAGTTTCAGTGCACCTCAAGTAACTACTACGTAAGTTTCGTTTTGGCTGACTAAAGAATGCGTACGTCTTAAGTTTGTCATCAAGTAACTACATAAGTTTCGTTTATTCCTTATAGGACTAGCCTTAGATAAAGCCGGTGAAAAAACTGAATGGCTTCGGAATTTTTTGGAAGACAATTTATTTTGGCCCAAACCATTGACACCAATATGTATACATTGTGATAGTCAAGCGGCAATTGGAAGGGTTGGGAGCGTTATGTATAATGGTAAATCTCGTCATATACGACGAAGACATAAAATCGTTAGGTAATTACTCTCTAGAGAAATTATCACGATTGATTATGTAAAGTCAAGTAATAATGTGTCGGATCCACTTACAAAAGGCATAACGAGAGAGGTAGTTGAAAAATCATCAAGGGGAATGGGACTATGGCCGAGAACAAGTCATAGTGGCAGTAACTCTACCTAGAAGACTGGAAATCCCAAGATCTAGGTTCAAGGAGATCAAACAAAGTCATTAATGACAGTTCAACATTGTCAACTAAACTTTTGGTCCATTCTCGTGATGAGACAATATTCAGTACCAAGGATAAAGCATTAAGACTTTTTAATGATTTCTAAATTTGATACGGGGTATATCAAATAGTGTATCTACGGGATGACACGTTTAGGAATCACATATGTAAGCGTGAAGTGTTAGCCGCTTCAAGGAGAATTTTGCAAGGCCAGTTCTCTATGCACTTATGAAACCAGGCGGTGTTCATGGCTTAAACGAACACAACAATGAGAACTAAAGACGGTTAAGGGTTGGTTGTGTGACTTGTGGTTGTCTAGGTATACACCAAAGTTCGACGGTTCAAAGATATCAAATCTACCGATTGATCGAGTATATCTGACATAAGTTCATTACGGAAAGTTCAACGGAGAACCTACTTATCCAGATGCAATTATTCTTTGCTTGTGAATCACACAGTTTTTCATGTATATTTCCGTGATATAGCCATTCCCCATTCATGTGGGGGAATGTTGGGATTTTTTAAAGCATTAATGAGGCTTAAAAGAGGGTGAATGGGAAATGAACTTTTTGAGTGAAATTTTAAGTTTTCCCCCTCGGCAAAGGGACATTGTCCCATATTGGAAGAGGAAGAGGTTTTTTATGGGTATTTAAGCAATTGCTCTTCTTCTAGCTCTTAAGGAGTTGAGAAGAAGGCAAACCTCGCGTCGTCGTCGTCATCATCGTTGTCGCTCGCTCCACTCGGCCTCGGCTTCGGCTTCGGAATCGGATTCGGATTCGGAATGTTATTAAATATTTTTTTTAAAAGAAGGCAAGCCTCGCGCCGTCGTCGCTCGCTCGGCTTCGGATTTGAATTTGGTCAAATGATCGATTGATTGATTAATTTTTTGGACCAAATTTATTTGTTAATAGTAAAATATTAACAGAAATGTTATTAAATATTTGTATTAATAACAGAATATTAATATTAAAATTAATATTAGTATTAAATCCCCCAATCCGTTTTTCTGTGTTGGTAACAGAAAATTAACTACCCTCTTCAATTTTCCCTCTTTATTGTTGAGTAAATAGCCATTTATGTTATGGCATTTATGCTATGACCGTTTTGCATAAACAACCATTTTGAAGAGTTGCACCTCTTCAGATTTCAGGCCAACTTTGGCTATAAATACAAGACTATTCTGCTCAGAATTTTCATACGATTTTCTGAGTTTCTTCTCCTTCTTCTGCATAGTTTTAACATCAAAGAAAGCAACAGTAAGTGTGATTTGCTACCGAACTTTGTGTTCGCTGAAACACTGGGGTTTGAAGTACCACTACACCAGTGTGTAATTCGTTCTATCCTGGGAGGAAATAATCCATAACTTTGGGTACTAGGAGGGAATTAAATTTCTTAAGGAAACACTGTGAATTCAGTGGGCTCGAATTGGTTTTTATTATTTCGTTTACATTTCTGTTTATGTTTATTTATATTTTTCAGAATTATTTTATAAATACAGTTTACTAACACTACAATACTAGTAGTTCCTTCGGTGTATGCAAATTATGTACTTTGGGCAAACATTCTAGGAACTGAAGTAATTAAACACTTTTTGGCATGTAATATTGATATACAAGAACAAAATATGCCCGTTTTATGGGTATTACAGCAGGGGCGGATTTAGTTCAATAGTTACGGGTTCCCCTGAACTCAGTAGCTTTTGTCTAGAACCTGTATTTATATTGAAAAATTCATTAAATGTATAAGAATATTTAGCTTGGAACCCAGTCCGTTCATTAAGTTAGTATTGTATATCAACTCGAAATTTTTATAAGAACCCATAAACCTAAAATCCTGGATCTGCCTCTCGATTACAGTACCTCCATCTAACCAGTACACTATAATGTAGTTCTTAATATATATGTAATTTTTCATTTGACCAAAAAAAATTACTATATATTGACATTTATATGTTGTTGTAAGTCATCAAAACGCAATATTGTTAGGGGTCGTTTGGTAGAATATATTAGATAAAATAATGCATGTATTAGCTTTATGTATTAATAATATCTTGTTTGGTACATATTTTGAACCTATGCATTAGTTATGCATGCATTAGTTATACATCCTATTTGGTATTATCCTATGCATAACTAATGCAGTAAAAAATGGTATTAGCAATGCAATGGGTTTTACTACATGCATTAGCTTAGTTAAAGACAAAATTGGCCATCAAAATTTATGCTTGATTAAAATATGCTAGTTAATATATTAATGTAAGTATAAAATAATCCAAATAGTGAGAAATAAAATTATATCTCTAGTAAATAAATAAATACTTAGCATATTTCCTTTTTTATAAATAAATATTTGGTTCTATATTACAATATAGGTAAACAAATCAAATAATTTTTTTAAAACTTTTTCATATAAAAACATTTCTCAATATATATTTCTTTTAAAAAGTTAGAGTGATGGACTGGTTTTGAGGGTATTTTTGTAAACAAACAATTCTTTTAGAAATTGTGCAATGTTTTAATACATCAAACCAAACAATGGACAAGAAATATGTCAGCATAACTAATACCAACATAACTAATATCAGCATTACTAATACATCTTATTCAGTATTATTCTTATGCACCCTACCAAACGACCCCTTGGTGGAACTAAAGAACGCGTCGTAAGTTTCAGTGTTCCTCAAGTAACTACTATGTACATATTTTTCGTTTTGGCTTGACTAAAGAACGCGTATGTCTTAGGTTTCAGTGCTCATCAAGTAACTACATAAGTTTCGGTTATTCCTTGTAGGACTAGGACTAGGTTATTCCAACGTTAAATAGGCCCTAATTAAAATAAAAAAAATCATATGTTCATTCTTTAATTGAGCTTCTCAAACCCTATTGATCACTCTCGCTCTGTCTCTCTCTTTCTAAGCTCGGAGAAATCACTCACACATAGAACAGAGTATTGTAAAGGTCAGTAATGGATACTAACATGTTAGTGTATTGGGAAAAATTGTATTTTAAATATGACGTGACGAATACGTGTCGAAACACGTAAAAGTCAAATGGCCAAAGAGTTACAACTAGCCAAGAGGTACGAGTTGCAACAGATACGAGCAAATGGCAGAGGAAGAGGCACGGGCAGGAATATAAATAACCCAGCACCCGTACCTATCTAAGTAATTTATGTCCGAGAATCAAAAGGAATGAATCTGACAATAGAAAAGAGTGCAGATATGGTATTTAATAGGCATTGAATGTGGAATACGTTAGAAAATTTGTATTGAATATAATGATTATGTAACGTAGCATTAAATGTCTTTAATAACTCATAATAACCTCATTATGATTTGGGCAAAACGTATATCTCCAAGATATCTATAAAAGGGAGACATCTGATCAATTGTAAGGACACGAAATACTAAATTCTAGCTTTGACTAAAATTTCATTTTTTGGTTAAACAGTTACAACTGGGGCTGATGGGTCGTCTTCATCCTTCACAAGATCACAAACAACGTACTACTAAAAAATTAGTAGTATGTAAACATTGGTTGGCTGGCAATTGTAATAGGTTTCCCTGTCAATTTCTACATAGTAGAGAATTAGTGGAACCATCATGGCCAAAGCAGCAGCAGCAGCAATATGCGAAGCGGTTTTCCGATGATCATAATCCGAAGAAGAAGAAGAATTACAACAATAATACATGGCGGAGGAGTAGTACTACTACTACTACTGCGGCTGGTGGTGGTGGAGTAGTTGTGACGAATAATAATAAGACGGAGAAAGTTGTTTGTAAATATTGGGTTAAAGAGAAGTGTAACTATGGAAACAGCTGTAAGTATTTGCATTCTTGGACTACAGGGAATTGTTTCACATTGTTGGCGCAACTCCAAGGGCACGAAAAAGTTGTTACAGGTATTGCTCTGCCCTCAGGTTCCGATAAGCTTTATTCGGGGAGCACGGACAAGACTGTGCGATTGTGGGATTGTCAATATGGAACAGATGCAGGGGTCTTCAATTTAGATGGTGAAATTGGCTGTATGTTAACTGAAGGGCCGTGGATTTTTGTGGGGTTGCCTAATTTTGTCAAAGCAAGACACACTCAAACAGGAACTGTCCTTAGCCTTAATGGTCCAATTGGACAAGTCTATGCTCTTGTCTTTGATGACAATAATCATATGCTCTTTGCTGGTACAGAGGAGGGGCCGATATTAGCCTGGAGATTTGTTAATGGGAGTAATTTTGAACGAGCTGCAACATTGATAGGACACACACATCACGTGGTATCGCTGTTTGCTGGAGCGGGCAATATATTGTATTCGGGTTCCATGGACAAGTCAATAAGAGTATGGAGCCTTGAAACTTTTCAGTGTTTACAAGTCTTGACAGATCATACAAGTACAGTTATGTCTGTTCTTTGTTGGGAAGACTTCCTTTTATCGTGTTCGTTGGATAAAACGATCAAGGTCTGGGCTGCAAACGAGAGCGGGAATTTGGAGGTTACATATACCCATCAAGAGGACAGTGGTGTGCTGACTCTATGTGGTGTGCATGACTCAGAAGCAAAGCCTGTGTTGCTGTGCTCTTGCAGTGATAATACTGTTCGCGTTTATGATCTGCCTTCCTTTTCGGAGAGGGGGAGAATATTTTCTAAGCAGGCTGTCCGGCGCATCGAGATTGGTCCTGGTGGTTTATTGTTTACAGGTGGTGAATCAGGTCAGGTTAGAGTCTGGAAGTGGTTAACTGATCATCAATCCAGCAGTACAACTACAGCTTGAGATTGGGTAGCCGTATTTACAAAGAGACACTGTAGTTTTTAGCATTACTGTCTTCTGTTTTTCTTTTCCTGTTGAGGAAATGTATGTACCAATTGCAAACAAGAATACAAATAGTACCAATTTTGATTTCTCAGAGGTAGTACCTCTTATATAGCCTTGCCGTTTTGTTGCTTTAACTATCATTGAGCTCTCAAGTCCTTTTCTTCTGGTTTTTGTACTTGTATTCATGTAAATCCAAAGGATACTGATGTAGCTCATACAGTCTTGTGTACTCTTGAATATTAACTCATGTTTTTATGCATTTGTGTTCTTGGCCCTCTTTGGACGAATTCATTGTTGTTTTAGTTGATCGTGATTTAGTTTCATGTCCGACACTTGTTTGTTTTGGTAATGGAAGCTTTTAGTTAGATGTTGCACTAATTAATTTGTACTGTATAACTAAGATCAATGGCTTCAAAGTAGACAGTGGAGGAAATTCTGCACTTAAAATATCCCACATTGTATGCTGACAATACATTTGGTAATGGTTGTTGCAAATGAGATTCAATTAAGACACTTGAGAGTTGTCTTGGCGTTTGAGGTAACATCTGGACTACGTACTATTACTCTGGATAAAAGCAACACATACCATGTGAATGAGGTGGAAATTTGGAATGATTAGACAGTCAATCAGTAACTTGGATGCCAAATTGGTCAATTTTCCACCGCTTCTTTGGATATGCCTTTGGAGCAGCACACAAGTCAATTTTTTTTATATTTTGGCAAGGGATTATAGAAAAGGTGGAAAAGAAATTAGCCACCATAATCAAAGATAGAGTGGTAAAATAGAGTCTTGTTAATGCTTCATCTTATCCATATCCTCAAGTATAGACGTTTAAGCACCTTAGCTTTATGATGTGATCTCTTGGCTGTACATGAAGAGGAAAATATTTGGGCAAAAATCACTTTTAGCCCGCGGCCGAAATTATTTATATAAATAATAGTCGAAAAAATATATAAAATTTATATATATATATATATATATATATATATAATACATAAATGTATATATTAAAAAAAAAAAAAGGGCAACCCGATGTACTAAGCTCCCACTATGTGCGGGGTTCGGGGAAGATCGGACCACAAGAGTCTATTGCACGCAGTCTTACCTTGTATTTCTGCAAAAGACTGTTTCTACGGCTTGAACCCATAACCTCCTGATCACATGATATCAACTTTACCCGTCAAGGCTCCCCTTTCATACGAAAATATATATATATATATATATATATATATATATAATCTATATTCTTTCGACTATTATTTTAAAGCGATTATACAATGTCATTTCCCCAAAATATTTTAGAATTTACTTAGATCTTTACAAGATATAGAAGCTTTGTAGTTCAGACTGACCTTTTATACAAGTCCAGCAACATCTCATTGTTTTAAATTAATAAAATATTTTGCCTACTTGTAAAAAAAAAATTCCATATGTAAAGTGGAGAATAGGTAATGAGAACCAGTAAGTGAGATTCTAGTGTTCAAAGAATACGTTATTAGTTTGGTCACATACATACATACATACATACACATACATACATACCATATATTGATACGTTCCAAGTAAACAGACATGCCATTGGGCATTTCTTCAAGAGATTCAGTTGCTAGTCCTATTCATGCCCAAGCTTATATGTTCAAGGTGCATATTCCTGTTTTCATCTAACTTCAAAATTCATGGGGTCAGACTCCAATATCAATCACAGTATCAAAAATAAGGAACCTATAGTCACACAAGACAGAGGTACTGACGATGTTTAAAGATCAAAAGAATTATGGTTTCCAAGGAGCTGGTGGAGGAGGTGGAGTTGGGAACATCGGTGGTACTGCAGAGAATATCGTGTTCTTATCAACTCCGATGTCTCTATCTCCAGATAGAGCCACGAGAGCTGCAACTAAACCAGCGTTTCCAGCAAGAGTAGGCTCTGTATAATTGTAATTACTACGGACATCGTGGAAACCGTCATGCTTGTCTGGTCCAGCAACCATGGCTCCAACAATAATATTCGGATTAGCCTTAGATGAATCCCTCCATTTCCATCCTCCTTTACAGTTATACTTGACCTTGTTTTTAGGAATTGACGCCCCTCTGTGGTGAACGCGCTTAGGGTAGTGATTGCCAAAGCCAACAACATAACTCATTTTCCTGGGATTCTTGCCAAGGATGTAGTCAATCTACAAAGTCGAAGAAACAACCAAGTTAACCCCAGAAATGGTTTACACCTTACAACAGAACATGCTTATACTGTGTCCCTCGTTATCTACACACTCTAGCACTTAACTATCAATCATTAACTGTCCCTACACCATATATGAGGCCAATCTAGTCCACTCATCCTCAGCACATGGTGCAGAGAGAAATCAAGTTGATTATGGAATAGCATGCACCACAACCATTGACAAGATAGAGTAGAAGAGAAACCCGAGAGTAAGAAAGGAGACTCTTACTAACTTAAATTAGCAGAGTTTCATTTACCTGGGTCTCAGCGAATCGACGCAGGACAGCAGTGGAGTAGAAATTGGGTCCACAGTACCATCCAGGAGTGTCAGCAGCTTCAAGGTAGTCACTAAACAAGGTAGCCAGGAAAGCTGCATTGACTACATACTGAAGAGGTTGAGGCCTTCCATGGTTTAACTGGATTAACCCACCTGGAATTGCCCAAAAGATTTGTTTCAGAATAAGAACATCAAATTACAAAAACTTTACATGCAAAACAGATAAAGCATGGTTACCTTTTGTGCGGTTAAAAGAAGTGAAGATTGGCAAGTAGGAGCACATGATTATGCTCGTCTGGTTGTGAAATGTCTTTAAAATTTCTTCATAAGGATATCCGGGACTCAAAAACAGTCTCATGCGGCTCAGTAGCACCTGAAGAGAAAATGAAAAGCAGCATTTCAGCAAAATATTGAACCCTCTAAGAAATAAAACCTCCTAGTTTACAAGTCTCAATAACAATAACTGGAAAAGAATATTAGAAGATAATTCAAGAATACAAGAGGCGATGTTGACTTACTTGAGCTCCAGTGAGCTTGTTATCCCAGCTGAGCACACCATAATCAGGGCCTCCCCAAAAAGCACCAGCATGTTTGGCGAGACCAGGAGTGGTAGCAAGCTGAAGATATGAAGAATTTCCAGTAGCATAGTACAGCCAAGCTGCACCCCATATAAACTCATCCCAGTAACCAGTAGAATTGTAGAAGGTTTCAGCTTCATTGCCGACACTGTATCTACCACGCTGGTCTCTAGAAAATTTGAAGAGTGTTTTAGCACCATGTGCAAGTTTTTGTGAATAAGCCTTATTGTCCTTAAAAACAATGGAGGCAGAAGCCAGAGCAGCAGCCATCTCTGCAGCAAGGTCCGAGCAGCCGTGACATTCAGTCACGGGCCGATCGTAATCAATATCTTCTGGACGCACCCAACAATAGTGATCATTGGGATCAGTACTCCCTCCGGAAGTATCCCCTTTTCCAACCTATACAAATATAACAGAATTCGTCCAATGAGATCGAGTAGTCTAAGTAAGTTCATTATTGATCTCAAACACTGTGAAAATAAAATCTCAGGCAGTCATTGATGCTGATTTACAAAAAGCAACCAGAATGAGAATTGGTGAAAGTTAAAAAAACACCCAAGAGATTACAGTTGTCACAAGTGTGAGAAGTATAATGGTTATAATCATGATTCTGACTCAAACGAACAAGGCAGTGATAACGTGTTCCAGTTGAATGCTAAT
Organism: Nicotiana tabacum; assembly: GCF_000715075.1. Taxonomy (NCBI): domain Eukaryota; kingdom Viridiplantae; phylum Streptophyta; class Magnoliopsida; order Solanales; family Solanaceae; genus Nicotiana; species Nicotiana tabacum. The sequence continues at coordinate 121,208,517 of NC_134086.1, read as the reverse complement.
TACTGATGATAGAAGAAACTTTAACTCTCTAGTTGAGAAAATTGTAATCTACACATTTACACAATGCAAAATAAATGATAGTTACCTGCGCAGCAATGCGGTCTATGGTATCAGCAGAGGAATTGAAGGTCTTCAGGAGATAATCGGTACCCCACTTAATAATATCTTTAACATGAGTGAGCTCACCAGCAGCTTCATATTTTGCACTATACTCGATCACACTCCAACTTAACATGGTGAGAGCAAACGACTGAGGAAAATTAAACTTGATTGCATCTCCTGCATCATAATATCCCCCAACCAAATTTTTGAACATAGTTGAATCATCTGACTTGCCATCTTGCAAACATGAATTCCCCCTCCATGACACATTGTTGTGCTTCGGCAATTTTCCAGCTGTAAATACCAACAGAGGATTAGCAAAAGAATTGAGCTATAACCACCAAAAACGACCGAGATACAGCATTCAAACACTAGGTTAAAAAAATGAACCACTAAAATCCATAAGAGTCTAATGTTAAATCAGTTAAGTCAAAATTATATTTTTGCATCTCAAATCACAAACAGCAACTAATGCAGTAATCTTCCAATCTTAAGTCAAAGGCCTTTGTTTATTAGCACGTAGAGCCATTCCACAGACCATATAAAAATAAGTGGAAAGATAATATTTTTTTTCTTCATAAAATGACCTTGATCATCTTAATCAACCCAAAATTTGGGGAAAATAATTCAGTAATAAATATTTCCAAACTAAAGCAAACAAAACAAGAAGATTATTTCAGAGGACTAAGGCATGCATCAATAACACATATCATTTCCACCTATTAGTCAATCAAAAGCCAAATCCAGACAATAAGATCCAATATGCAATGAGATAACAATGACATTTTTAAGCACACATTTGGAAGAGTTTACCCCCAAAAAAAACAAATATAAAAAAGATGACTCACATTTCTGGGCATTGAAGAACATGAGGGCTTTATGGAGAGCGACGGTATAATTATCGGGTGGGGGATTGTGGTGTTTGTGTCTAGGTGCAAGCTTAACAATCATAGTAATGAATCCAGCTAATAAAGCTGCGGCAAGAATACTGCCCACAGTCCACTTGAAAATCTTCCGACTCACAATAATACAACCAAGATCCACATACTTCTTCTTCTTTTGCTCCGTTGGACCCAACAGCCAGCTTTGCTGTGTCTCGTCCAGATTTCTCGACAGTGCCGCCCTATCAAAATCCCCCAAGTTTCTGCTCCTGTCATCGTCTGTGGCTGAATCTGTGGCGTGGATTTCCAACGGTCCTCCCCATGGATCCCTACCGTACATACTCATTTTTGGGTACTCAATATAGAGCTGAAAGAAGAAACCCACAAACTCAAAACATGCAAATTTTGGATCTTTTTTATAAGATTCAGAAAATGCTGAACTGGGCAAGTCTTGATCGACTGTTTTTATTCAGCTAAGGACTCAACTTTAGTTGAAGAATTGTGTGTGGATCGAGAGGGGAGGGCCAAAATGGGAAAGTGGGATAGAAAATCTAGTGGCAATAATGGATATGAAGCTGTAATGGTGCTGTTTTTTGGGCATTTTGATTGTATAAAATAATATTTTTATATTACTGGTACCGAACTCAAAAAAAAAAAAAAAAAAACAGTGTAGTAATGCAGAAGAAATAATATAATAATACTAGAAAAAAGCTGTACTACTACACTAGTTGATGACACTGACGAGACAGCTAATGGACAATGACACTCTGTCTAATTGCAATCCTTCTCTAATTGTGTTTTACTTCCTTACAAGTGAGCTTGAATTAGCCGTTAAAATGAATTTTTAGACATTTTGTTAGTATTTCAAATAATAGTGAATTTCATTCTTCACAAATACAAAAATATTATTTATGGCCAAATAAAGTTACTTTCTATTTTCTAGGTAAGAGTATTGGCCAATATTTTACTTTTTTTGTGTGTGTGGATAAAGGTAATTTAGTCAATTAGTCGGGACATTAAGCTTGCATAAGAATTACTCACTACTTATTGGTACATCATGATTGGGTAAAGAATTACTCTGTCTAAAAATACACAAATGATTGTATATATTTCCATTGTAATCCATGCAAAACATTGTGCATGCTGCATGAGAAATACACTTCAATGACACATATTAATGCTGTTGAATTAAGTACCCTCGTTATTGGTATTTATCTTTTGGAATTATGTTGTGTGTTTTGGTAAATTGTTATCGGATCTTTACACTGATAATAACCATTCGAATTCATTATTTACCTTAGTATACATAAATATATGATATTATATATATAAATTATATATTCATCAGATTATTTTAATTGTAAACGATTAAATGAGCGACATCTAGTCTAGATTAATAATTCATTCTTCTTTTTCTTTCTAAACTGTTTTCATGCTTGAGTTGCATAGTTGACTTTCACTACAAGGCTTTTGGTATCATTTTCATACACCTAACAAATGCCAGATGGCGGATGAAAGAGGCAGCTAGAGTAATACTTATCAAAGAGGGAACCAGCTGACATATTGGATTGCGTTTAGCCACAGCATGTTCAACAGAATATGAAAGTAAATAAAATTGTCTGAATATTTAAAAAATGACACTCTTAATTATTTGTCCGAAGTACATTTTAAAATGATTTTTGCAGCTGGGAAAAAGACAGGGACACAATAATATTATTCCATCCCCCACTTGTAATTTATGAGGTCTGGTTTTTCTGTTTGTAGAATCTCCAGAGGAGAAGTGCTATTGTCATGCAATGATTTGCGGCAAACCAAATCCCTAGTTCAATTAAAAAAGTATTTTCATTTAAGACTTTCCTTTAAAAAAAAGGAAAGAAACAAAAAAACTCTCCTTTCTCCAATATTTACTTCCAAAATGCTCTTTTGTTGTCCCAATTTTTCACTTGAAATAAGTTGTGATTTATAATATTTTTATGTGATTGCTAATATGTAAATTACAAATAAATTGATATTACAGAGTAAATTCTATATTTTAAAAATACATAAAACAAGATTAATAACTTGATATTGAAAATCACAGAAAACATTAGATGTGTTGACCCTTTATTAGCAACGAATCTTGTTATTTATCATTTAGAAAAATATTGAATACTTTTTTTAAAGTAAAATGAGCTTGAATAAATTGACATATGGTTTTAATATGGGTCCTTTTTATTCAATATTCGACAATTCATTTTGAGGCAAAAGGCATGTTTACATGTTGAAATTCAAAAGAGATAAACAGAGGGTTCCCCACTTCGATCCTGCCCCTCCATACGCGTTTAATTCAAACAAGTGTGCGATATGATTAAAACAACTTTGACAACGTAATACTTTGCTTGTAAGATTTATTGATAAGTATATATTGTCATTTTTAACCCAACAAACAAATAAATAAATATATACAAAACCAAAAGAAAAGATCCCAGTCTATAACAATATGCTTAACGTTAATCATCAAATCCAGCTTGGACCACATATCATGTTTAGTTAGCAAATGTTGCCAACTCAACGGTTTTCTCTAGAAGAATAAATAAAATATTTTGTTAAAGATAATCACGCGGCTGCATGTGAAGGATAGGAGAGAGAGAGTGAGAGAAGAAAAAATAACAAAGTCATCACGTGGAGTGTCGGCAAAGGATGTCTTTTTTTGAGGTGAAGTATTTGTTTAGTTAGAAGGGACTTTTCTTTGTTGTTTTGTCAATTACTCCTCCCCTTATCTAACCTAATTTATTGGTCTCTTCTCCATGTTATTTTTTCATTGATCCCAATAATCAACTACATTGAACAAAATAATTAATGTAAGTTACGCATTACCGGTTAATAAAAAATAATTATATTCATGACTAGCTAAATATACAAAAATATATTGTATATAAAATATATATATTATATATTAATAAAAAAATACACAATTTACTGGTAATTATCTTTTAGAACGGTGTAGGCATGTAAAATTTATTGAATTTAAATTCAATAAATAATTTGGACTATATTTAAATATACTAGTCCAAATAAATATTATGGGCTAATATAATTGAATTAATTATATAAGTCCAATATATATAGATTAAATAAATAAGTCTTAATCCATTGGGCTAGCCCATTTAATTGAGCTAAAGTGATGAGCCCGCTTCATTAAGCTCAAGATGTCATCTTCCTAGAGGCCCAGTTTGGTGCCACGTGTCAAATGACGTGGCGTGCCAAGTCAAGCGGAAGAGTCAATAGGACCATACCACGTGTCAAAATGACAAGGCGTGTCCAGTCGCGCTAAAAGGCCAATGAAATCGTGCCACGTGTGCAAGTGACATGTTCTGGCCAATCAAATGCAGTCATGTCACACTTCAATTTGATTTGTCGGAAAGAGTTTGTTCTTATCACAACTCTTCCCTTCCACAACTATAAATAGGAGTCTTCATAACTCAGAAAGGACACCAGAAGTTATAACAAGAAGCAAGAAAGAGCTCGTGGATCAAACGCTGCAAATTCCTCCACAAGTTTCAGGCTTCAAGTTTAAGTTCAAGAAATCAAGTGCAAGTTCAAGAACGAAGAACAAATCAAGGTCAAGTTCAAGCAATCAAGCCCAAGCTCAAGAACAAGATCATCGTTCGAGGCAACAAATACATATTCAAGATCAAGCTCAAAGGCCCTTGAATTTATTTACTATTGAAAAGAAAAATCAGAGGATTCATAGAGATTGTACACTCAAATATTTGAAATAAAATACTACGATTGTTGTGATATTTTTCGGTCTTGATTTTATTTTCTCGACGCAAATTTATTGTCTACAAATTCTGGCACGCCCAGTGGGATAATCTCTACCTCTCATCTCAACTTTTCAATCACCAGAGTTCAAGAACATTGAAATGGCTTCGAAGAAAATCAACTCCAAATCAACATCCACCAAGGCTGCTAACTCCAGGTTCTATGCTGATGTGGAAAGCATCCTCGATGTCACCTTTGGAAGCTTCGGACCAGTTACGAGGAGCAAAGCAAGCTCTTTAGGACAACAAGCACCCCAAGTGTCGTCTGCATCAACCCCTATTTTCGGATCTTCATCCTCAAAAGGAGCAAGATCTTCTACAAACGCATCTGAAGGAGGAAGCGATGTTGCTGAAAAGATCAAGAAAACTCTTGCTTTGCTTGACCTCTCCGGCTCCAAGCACTCTGCTGTGAAGGAAGATGATGATGCTTCAAGCGATGGATCCTCCCCACTTACACCACATAGCGTGAGCCGGTCAAGGATCAATCTATGTGAAAATCCATGCTACTCTCCGTCATCCATGACAATCATTCAAGCCATGGTGACAAACACTTCATCTATGGAGGAGCAGTTGGCAAACTTGACGGAAGCAATCACTGGCTTGACCAAATGCATGCAAAATCAAGAGGCTAGAATTGACAAGCTAACAGATAGGGTGGGAATCTTGATGGAAGAAGAATATACCCATGCACCCGGCAAGCTCCCAGAAGTTCTAGAGAGTGACTCTCCCCCAAGACAAGCAGCATCCACTAAGGCTATCCTTGTCTCATCTGAAGGGATGATTCCAATCGATCAGCTGAAGGAGTTCATCGAAGGAACCATTAAGAACAAATATGAAGTTGCTGCCAAATCCTCCCTTACATATGCAAAGTCGTACACTGCAAGGGTCGATATGTTGAAGATGCCTGCTGGCTATCAACCTCCGAAGTTTCAACAATTTGATGGTAAAGGTAATTCAAAGCAACATATTGCGCAATTCGTTGAGACGTGCAACAATGCTGGGATTTATGGAGGTTACCTCATCAAGCAGTTTGTCTGCTCGCTAAAAGGAAATGTTTTTGACTGGTACACGGACCTCGAGGCTGGATCTATCGACAGCTGGGATCAACTAGAGCAAGAGTTCCTCAATCGCTTTTATAGCACAAGACGCACAGTGAGTATGATAGAGCTTACAAATACTCGTCAACGAAAGGGGGAACCAGTTATTGACTTTATCAATCGTTGGAGGAATGCAAGCCTCAACTGCAAAGACAGGCTTAGTGAAGCTTCAGGCATAGAGATGTGCATCCAAGGCACGCATTGGGGATTGCGCTACATTTTGCAAGGTATCAAGCCTAGTACATTTAAAGAACTTGCAACTCGTGCCCATGATATGGAATTGAGCATGGCTTCCGCTGGAAATGAAAGGCTACCCATCTATGAACCTCGCAAAGTGAATGACAAGCAAGAAGTCAGGAAGTGGGGCAAGTTCGTACCCAAGTCTGAAAGCAAATAAGCTATGAATGTCAATACGTCACTTGTGAAGTTCACGACGAAAGAGAGCAAGAAGCAGAGTATGAAATCCACTTCGTTTCAAGATAAGCCAAGTGGGAAGCTGACTCTAAAAGAAATGCAAGAGAAAGAGTACCCATTCCTGGATTCTGATGTGCCAGCCATTTTCGAAGAACTCCTCGAGTTAAATCTCATCGAGCTTCCGGAGATGAAGCGACTAAATGAAGCTGAGAAAACAAATGACCCAAACTACTGCAAATATCACCGACTTGTAAGCCACCCTCTAGAGAAGTGCTTTGTCTTCAAGGATAAAGTCATGGACTTGGCTCGCGAAAAGAAGATCGTACTTGAAGATGAGAAAGCAAGCGCAAACCAAGTCTCTATCACCTTTGGCACATTCAGTCCGGATGAATTATGTAATTTTAAAGAAATTAAAAATGAAGAATTACTGGAGAGAGACAAAGCTGAAGTCAACCAACCTGATGATGATGAAGGTTGGGCATTGGTGACTCGTCGTAGGCGCCACAAAAGGAGCCCACAAAAAGAATCAATGGAACAACCAACAAGGAAGATGATGGTAAAAAGACCAATAAAAAAGAATCCAGTTAGCCATTTGAAGAAAGCAAAAGTGGAGATGCACCACCCTCAAAAGCCACGAAATCCAGTGACCTTGGAGGAGTTTTTACCAAGTTGGTTTCGCACGAAGATTTCCCATGAGGGCATTGATGCCTCTTGTTGCCATGCTGACAAAGGGGAAGAAAAGAGTGATGACCTACCGTTGGCACCATATTCAGAAAAGCCCATCAGTCCACTCCTCAAGAAGTTAATGTTTGTGAGGAAAAGGTCACGTTCACAAATGACGATCTTTTGCTAGGTGACACTCCTCATAACCGCCCATTATACCTGGTTGGCTATATGCGCGATGAAAGGGTAGATCGGATTTTGGTTGATGGAGGATCCTCAGTGAACATTTTGCCAATCCATACTGTGAAAGAACTTGGTATTCCCATGAACGAACTCTCAGAAAGTCATGTGATGATCCAAGGATTTAACCAAGGCGGGCAAAGAGTCATAGGCACGATCAGGCTGGGAATCACTATTGAAGATATGCAATCAAGTGCATGGCTGCATGTGATCGACGCGAAGACTTCATACAATGTTTTGCTTGGGAGGCCTTGGATACATGAGAATAAAGTTGTTCCATCTACCTACCATCAATGTTTAAAATACTACGAGGGTGAAGTCGAGAAGACGGTAGTTGCTGATGATGAGCCATTCACCAAGGCTGAGTCACACTTTGCCGATGCAAAGTTCTACCTGAAGAACCGCATTGTGAAGGAGCTGAAAGTTGATGATGGTATGAAAAGCAAGAATGATGAACCCATAACTAAAAGAGCTGATGTGACTATTGGTAAAGCCAAAACTGTTACTGAGGAGGTACCCGCCAACGTGAGTAAATCTTATAAAGGGGGTATTGCGTCTTATGGAAAGAAAGTAAGTCCCGAGCTCCAATATGTCCCTAAAAGGAATAAAGACGAGGGCGGATCACATAATCTCCAAACCAAGACGCTAAGGGAGTTAACTCTTCCGGTAAAACGAATTGAGGCAGTAAAGTTGTCCTCAAAGCCGCTTGCAGGGTTTGTAGCCTAAAATCATTTGCAGAATGTGGCACTCCCTACAAATCGAACAGATGAAGGTTTCGATCCTAACGCTTACAAGCTATTTGCAAAAGCTGAATACAATCCAACGAGCCGTCAAAGTTAGGGAAGCTCCCATCAGAAGCTTCAACGAGGCAACCCCGTGAAGGTCTGGGATACAAGCAACTGTCACTAGTGCGCATCTCAATAAGAAGGGCGAGTAGCAATTATATCACTGTAGAAGACGAATCTGCCGCTTCTAGCAGGCCTTCTATCTTTGATCAGCTTGGAAAATCAACTGTGAGAACTTCTGTATTTGAGAGATTGGGTCCATTAAATAAGGGGAATAAGTTACAGAAAAATCATCGAAATACAAGAACACCCGCTTCACCCAAAAATCAGGAGATCTCTAAGGATTTCCAGAGTTTGGTTCCTTCCAGAATGAGGCGACAAACAAAACTGGTGGTTTCATGTGAAGAAGTACTGAAGGTAAAGCCATATATTGTGGTCTACACTAAAGAACGTGACGAGGATGAAGAAAGTGTAGGTACTTCGTATCATGTCACTATATAAGGCGAGAATGGTGTTTCGTCTTCGATGGAAGATAATGCGGAATTGGAGGATGTTTTGCCGTGTTATCACATATCCTTCAATGATGGGGACCCTCAAAAAGATGAAGATGCAAAAGATGCTCCACCTAAACCTGAAGAAGGAGTGAAGACGACAGTTGATGCCTTAAAAGAAGTTAACCTTGGCACCGATGAGGAACCAAGACCCACCTACCTAAGTGCTTTACTAGAAACTGATGAAGAGAGCACTTATATTAAGTTACTCAAAGAATTCAGGGATGTCTTTGCTTGGAGTTACAAAGAGATGCCTGGCTTGGACCCGAAAGTAGTAGTCCATCACCTTGCAGTCAGAAATGGTGCTCGCCATGTTAAGCAAGCTCAAAGGCGTTTTAGGCCGGACTTGGTTCCCCTGATTGAAACTGAAGTTAACAAGCTCATTGAAGCTAGATTTATTCGGGAAGTTAAATACCCAACATGGGTTTCAAGTATTGTCCCTGTAAGGAAGAAGAATGGCCAGATTCGAGTATGCGTTGACTTCAGGGACCTCAATAATGCATGTCCCAAAGATGAATTCTTGTTTCCTATTCCAGAGCTGATGATCGATGCTACTACTGGTTATGAGGCAATGTCTTTCATAGACGGTTCGTCGGGCTATAACCAAATTCGTATGGCACCAAAAGATGAATAGCCTACTGCGTTTCGCACCCCCAAGGGTATTTATTGCTACAAGGTAATGCCTTTTGGATTGAAGAATGCTGGTGCTACTTACCAAAGGGCTATGCAGAATATTTTTGACGATCTTCTCCACAAGAATGTCGAATGCTATGTTGACGACTTGGTGGTGAAATCAAGAGAGAAGGGCGACCACATGAAAGACTTGAGGATGGTATTTGAATTGCTCCGGAGGTACCAACTTAGGATGAATCCGTTGAAATGTGCCTTTGGAGTTACTTCTGGAAAGTTCCTTGGTTTCATTGTCCGACATCGAGGGATCGAAATTGATCAAGCCAAAGTGGATGCCATTTTGAAAATGCCTGAGCCTCGAGATATCCATGAATTGAAAAGTCTGCAAGGAAAGCTAGCATACCTTAGAAGATTCATATCAAACCTGGCTGGGAGGTGCCAACCGTTTAGTTGCCTCATGAAGAAAGGCGTTCCTTTCAAGTGGGACCAAGCTTGTAGCAATGCCTTCGAAAGTATCAAAACCTACTTGATGAAGCCTCCGGTTTTAGCAGCTCCTATACCTGGAAAGTCGTTATACTATACATTGCGATGCAGGAAAGGTCTGTTGGAGCACTGTTGGCCCAAGAAAATAGTGAGGGGAAAGAAAACTCTCTTTACTACTTGAGCAGGATGATGACACCTAATGAGTTGAATAATTCGCCAATTGAAAAGTTGTGTTTGGTGATAGTCTTCTCAATTCAAAAGTTGAAGCACTACTTTCAAGCTCATGTTGTCCTTCTTGTTTCTAAAGCAAACCCCATCAAGTTTGTGATGTCAAAACCTGTTCTTAGTGATCGACTAGCGAGATGGTACCTCTAATTTCAACGATTCGAGATTTTGTACATCCCTCAAAAGGCTGTAAAAGGACAAGCATTGGCAGACTTCTTGGCAGATCATCCGATACCTGATGACTGGGAGCTAACTGATGAACTACCTGATGAGGACGCAATGGTCATTGAAGTTCAACCTCCATGAAAGATGTACTTTGATGGTGCTGCGCATCGTGGGGGAGCTGGGGCTGGTGTAGTATTTGTCACTCCTCAAGGTGAAGTCTTGCCATACTCCTTCACCTTGACACAACTCTGTTCCAACAATGTTGCTGAATATCAAGCATTAATACTTGGGCTTGAAATGGTCGTTAATATGAAGCAATTGCAATTGCAATTGCAAGTCTTTGGTGACTCCCAGTTAGTGGTCAATCAGCTTTTGGGTAGTTACGAGGTCAAGAAGCTCGAACTACGTCAATATCATGATTACGCAAAAAGGTTGATGGGGTGGCTCAGCGATGTGGCTATTCAGTATGTACCAAGGAAAGAAAACAAGAAGGCTGATGCTTTAGCCGCTCTAACTTCATCATTAGCCCTGCTTGACCAAGTGCAAGTTACCGTCTGCTAAAAATGGGTAGTACCACCGCCAAATGAGGTCAAAGGTGAAGAAAACGAACTCAAGCATCTTGTTGCTGTTTCTGAAGTTGAGAAAGAAGAATGGCAACAACCCATTATCGACTACTTATGCTATGGGATACTTCCAGAAAATCCGAGGAGAAGGACTGAAATCCGTCGTCGTGCACCTCGCTTCCTTTACTATAAGGATACTCTATACAGAAGGTCATTCGAGGGAGTACTCTTGCGATGCCTAGGAGAAGAAGAAGCTTTTCCAAGCTTTGCAAGAGGCACATTCTGGGGTATGTGGGTCACACCAGTCCGGACCAAAGCTCCACTTCCATATAAAAAGGATGGGATATTATTGGCCAACGATGGTAAAAGATTGCTTGGACTACGCTCGAAGATGCAAGGCTTGTCAATTCCATGCGAATTTTATTCATCAACCTCCTGAAGTGTTGCACCCGACTGTTGCATCCTGGCCATTTGACGCTTGGGGATTGGATGTTGTTGGACCACTACCAAAGTCCTCTGGTGGGCACCTATACATCTTGGCTGCAACTGACTACTTCTCAAAATGGGGTGAAGTTGTTGCTCTTAAGGAAGTAAAAAAGGAAAATGTTGCAAGTTTCATCCGAGTAAACATTATTTCTACGCTTTGGTATTCCTCGTTACATAATAACGGATAATGGAAAGCCATTCGATAATAGGGTGATGAACAGGATTTGTGATCTTTTTGGCTTCAAGCAACGTAACTCCTCGATGTACAATGTTGTCGCCAATGGTCTAGCTGAGGCATTCAACAAGACTCTATGCAACTTGTTAAAGAAAATTGTCTCCAAATCCAAACGAGATTGGAATGACCGTATGGAAGAAGCTCTATGGGCATATAGAACGAATCATCGCACGCCAACATAGGCGACTCCTTATTCACTCATTTATGGAGTCGAAGTTGTCTTGCCACTTGAGCGTCAAATACCTTCGTTACGACTACTATTCAAGAAAGGATCACTGATGAAGAAAATGCTCGACTTCGATTAGCAGAGTTGGAAGCTCTTGATGAAAAGAGATTGGAAGCTCAACAGAGTCTTGAATGTTATCATGCTCGATTGTCTCGCGCCTTCAATAAAAGAGTTCGTCCGAGATCCTTTCAAGTAGGAAATCAAGTCCTTGCCGTACGAAGACCCATAATGACTTCCCATAAACCTGTAGGGAAGTTCACTTCAAAATGGGATGGGCCATATGTCGTACAAGAAGCTTATTCAAGTGGGGCTTACAAGCTGGTTGATGCAGATGGTATGAGAATTGGCCCTATCAACGACAAGTTTTTGAAGAATTATTATCCATGAAGTTGCAAGTCATGACGCTCCTCGACGTACGAGCCTAAACTGCAAATCATGATGCTCCTCGACACACGAGCCTAAACTGCATGTTGCTACACTCCTGGTGTCACACCTCCTTTTTCACCTACACCCCCGCTAAGGGACACAAAGGGAGTTTTTCCAATTAAAGGACAATCGAAATAGGATTTTATTTAAAGATTCAGAGTCGCCACTTGGGAGATTTATGGTGTCCCAAGTCACCGGTTAAATCCCGAATCGAGGAAAAGATTGACTCTGTTTAACATTCTGCGTACCAGAAATTCGAGTAAGAAATTCTGTTAACCCGGGAGAAGGTGTTAGGCATTCCCGAGTTCCGTGGTTCTAGCACGGTCTCTCAACTGTCGTATTCGGCTTGTTTATCTGATTTTTAATACACATTGAATTTATGTGCAAATTTTAACTGTGTACCGCTTTTATTATTATTATTTTTACCGAGAATTGTAACATCGTGAAAATTTATCTCGAACCACGTCACATCAATGCACCCGTGGTTATTGACACATTTCAACTCTATTGAAATTTGGATTTGGGTCACATAAATGTGCACTCGAGTTTAAGAAGATAACATTATTAAATACGCACCTAAAGCGACTAGCGTATCATTATTTTGGGTAGGGCCGCGAAATTTTGCTAAACGGTCCATCCCGAAGTCTAAGTAATTTTACCAACACGTATAGAGGGCCCCGCACTTTGTGTACTTTTGTTTGTCGAGGCTCGTCTCATTCATTATTTTTAAAAGGAATTTGCAACGTCGTGGAAATGCATCTCGAACCACGTCACAATCAATTTACCCGTGATTAGCGACATATTTCGACTTCGTTGAGATTTGGATTTGGGTCACATAAGTGTGCACCCGAGTTTAAGAAAGTAAATTATTAAAAGTACGCGCAGTGACTAACGCATTATTACTTTTGGGAAAAAGGCCGTGAAATTCGCTAAGCGTCCGATCCCGAGTTCTAAGTATTTAATATATATACAATTGTGAGGGCCCCGCAATCGGTGAGTTTTACTAGGCGAGGCTCATCTCGTTTATTTTTGAAAAGACAATCCTAAAGTGGCTATATTTTCTATTAAGTTCGTCTCTAAAATAAAAGAGAAGAGGTCCTAATTAGTTACATGTTTATAAGCTCGTGCCTCTTATTGTTTATTAGATTAAGACAAATCCAAACGGAAAATTGCAACAGAGCTTACTCAAGGGAGATTGTATCATTCCTTATTCTATTAGTTAATAACACTAAAGTTGAGATTATGAATAGAACACGAGATTGACACCCAGTAATATCAAAACAAACTAACTATTCTTTAATTAATTTAAACTAACATTATTAGATGAATTGAACTATTGGAATTAACTATGTGCAATACAAAGCCATTTTTTTAACTCTTTTTACGACTTGTCGAAGAAATGCGTCAATGCTAAAAGACTGAGATCAGGCCCAAATCAATCACTAATATTTGAGAATATTAGTTACTAACATTATTCACATTGCTATTTAAAATGATGTTGCTTACTCAAGCGAATTCGCAATTTCAGAACTAACCTTATTGAACCAACATGCTGATTTCCACGAACTATTTGAACCTGTTTCGTGGCATAACCTATTTGAAACTATTACACGACTACTAAAAAAAAGAATTAACAACACTATATTTCATAACTAGTAATCACAAACTAAGATTAATTAAAATTGATATTCACATGTTTGTAGAAATAGATTCAATAGTCCAGTTTATGCATTCCAAAGTCATTCTAATACATGCTATGCGATATCAACTGAACTACTGCTTATACATTAAATTAAATACAAAGAAACAGGAGAAATTCAGAAATTCATTCCAACAACTCTTTACTGCCTTTCCATTAAATTTGAGAGCTTTAGAACATGTACCTGGATAATGGAAATACAAGAAGATGAAGGAGCAGTCAGCAACAGTAGTAACACAGCAAAACAACAGCAACCCAACAGCAGCAATTCAAACCAAATTGGAGGCTCAGAAAAATTTGAAGAAAACCAAACAAGCTCGAAAGAACAGCCCCAAAAGTTTGTAAAAGACTAAACAGCGACCACCAATGAAAACAGTAGCCAATAACCAATAGCAAACTCAGGAAGAACCAATTGAAACCGCAACAGTACTAGTTCCTCAAATTACTGAACTTTTAAATGTTAAAAATCCAGCCTAGACTCTCTGAAAAAAACTGAAAGAGAACTCGTTTTTTCTTTCTCCAAAAACCAGCCTCCGAAAAACTGAAAGAGAATCGATCTTTTTTTTTCTCTCCAAAAACCAGTCCCCTTTTCTGTCTTGAAATGACCCTATTTATAACCCAAAACAGGTATGGGCAACATATTTTAATCAATCATTTTTTAATCTTTTCATACCATTATGTTTTGTTCTCCACTCTTGCATGCCTTGTCCCCCACTATATTAAACAAATGTATTAATTTCCACTACCACATGTCTTTTCTTTATTTAATTCCCTTATTCCCCACTACTGCATGCTTTGTCCCCCACTATATTAAACAATGTATTAATTCTCACTACCACATGTCTTGTCCCCCACTATGTATTAAATAATATATTATTTTAATATTACTAGTACTTGGTGGACAGAGCACTCAAATTAATTATTTTTTAAAACTTAAAATCCCGAAAATGCCCCTAAAATTACTGAAATTACCATTCTACCCCATCAACTATATCCAATCCTCCTAAGTCAATTAACCAAACTTTAGCAGCTATAACCAATTCATCTAATCAATTTCAAATTAATAATCAAACTCTGATTAAACAAACTCGCCAAACAAACCCCTAATCGACAACGTTCATGAATTAACAACAGAGTCAGATTCATATAAGAACAAACTTAACGGAACAAGCGAGTAGATTTCAATCACTAAACTTGAGCATCAATCGAACTCAAAACAGTAGGAAAGTCATCCAAAACGCGCAAACACACAATTTCAACGAATATGCAGTAGGAATATCATGCGAAAATGTTATCAAAAATGAAACCACATATTAAAACGAAACCAAAGAAAAAGCAACAAAAATCCGTGAACGAACTATGGCTGACCTTTATGCTAACGATCCGACGTCGAACAATGTTGAACTTCCGATGAAACACAACTTCGTTCGCAACACTGTTTCGGTGCTTGACTAATAGACACAGACTCGAACGGAACCTCGAATGGACGGTGAAGACCTCAAATCAACCTCAGCTTAAAACTGTTTTGCATGTGTGCACGTGGTTTCTGGTGGACTGGTGGTTCTATTGTGTTTTAGAGAGGAAGGGTCATTGGTAAGGCTGGAGATCGGCATTTGATCTAGTTGA
Organism: Nicotiana tabacum; assembly: GCF_000715075.1. Classification (NCBI taxonomy): domain Eukaryota; kingdom Viridiplantae; phylum Streptophyta; class Magnoliopsida; order Solanales; family Solanaceae; genus Nicotiana; species Nicotiana tabacum. The sequence goes on along the minus strand of NC_134086.1, from coordinate 121,193,217 downwards.
GAGTGATTTAAGAGATGAGGGTCGTTTGGTGTGAGGTCGTGGAGCAACAACTAGTTTTGTGGTTGGGTCTTCATGGAGAAAATGATAGAAACGAATGTCTTCTCTTAGGTCTAAGTGTATTCAGGGGTTGAAGGAGATGAACGACTATTTGTGGTGTGCTGGCTGGTGTTGCGACTGACTAGAGATGGAGTTAAGGTGAGCAGTTGTGGCTTGGAAGAAGAAGCAGTGGCGTGGCAGTGGAGCTGGTTGCGTCGCTGGTTTGGAGGTGAACGACGATGAGGTGGTGGACGTGAGGAGGAGCTTCTAGTGAGGACGATGATGAGGCTGGTTGGTTTTGAGAGGGACATGGTCATGAGCTGCTGGTCGTCAGCTGGACGACGACGGGCAAAGTAGTAGTAGCCATGACGATGGGTGAAGCAGCAGCAGCCATGATGGGAGGCTGGTTGTTCCGACGAAGATGAAGGAAGCAGCAGCAACAGCAGATGTTCGTCGCTTGGTTGCTGCTGGACGTGAGGAGCAGTGACTGATGAAGGCGGAGGGCAGCCATGGACGTGGTCGTTTGGACGACGCTGAAGAAGAAAGCAGCCATGGGGGTGGTCGCTTGGAGCTGGAGGGGTAGGCAACCATGGGAGGGTTGGCTCGAAGAAGAAGGAGAAAGAAGAGGGGGCGGGTGTTTATGGTTTTTGGGGTTGGGAATGAAAAATGGAAGAAGGGGGGGGGTGTTTGGGTTAGGGGCGGACCGGGTCGGTGGGTTTTGGGGTTGGATAAGGGGTTATTTGGTTTAGGCCTAGTTGATTTAATTTAAAAGGTGGCTCAGTCCGATTTTCTTCTTATTTCCATTGCTTCTTTTTCTTTAAATAAAACTAAAATTCTAAAAATCCTAAATTAGCCTATAAAACTAAATTAATTTATAAAAATGCTAATTAACTCTTAATAACAATTAACACACAATTAAATAGCAATTACGATAAAATCATACAATTTGGACATTAAATGCTAAAAATGCAACGTACATTATTTTTATGATTTTTTGTTCTTGTAAAACAAACTTAATTGCTCCTAATTGTAGAATTAAATCCTAAATGCAAATGTGACATATTTTGTATTTTTTATTAATTTAATAAATAAACATGCACAGACAAATACCAATAATTATCCAAAAATGCCACGAAAATTCTCAAAATTGCACACAAAGGAAAATTATTTTATTTTGAATTTTTGGGAGTCATTCTCACATAGGGCAAAAATCACGTGCTCACAGCTGCCCCTCTTTGTCCGAAAACACAAAAGGTTTTTGTGCAAAGATAAAGTGATTGGATACGAGCGATTTTTGTCCGTTGGAATACTTCGTGTGAAGCAATTTTTTGCAAAGATTTAACCGAGCCTTTACTTCGAAGGTTTCCTACATATCCCTGGCTAAAAGGTAATCAGGTTAATGTAGTTCGGGAAGTTTTGGTAGCTGGAACTACCATGGGACTGCCTTTTGCTATTACTGCTTGCATGTTGTTATTACTGCTTGTCAACCTCCTTATTACACCATGCTAAAAGAAAACAAGAAGTTAGACTGAACTATAGTCTATGAATTACAAAATCTTATCTAGATCTTCAGCCGTGCTCTTGTATCTCTTGTTGCTTTGATGTCTCGGTGACTCCTCTGGTATTTCTTTACTTCTGATTTGTCTTGTATTCTCCCTTGACTGCCGATCTCGAACTGTTTATTTCCTTCTCATGAGCTTCGCATTATTTTTCCATCGAATTTTGAACTGCCTTCCTCTGCTGGGGATTTTTGTTGTTTCCCGCTGGGGATTTCGATTGTATTCATCTGCTTTACTGACTTCAACACCAATTACTTTTTTAAAATATAACACCTTTATTCTCCAGGCGGGCTCCTGACTTCGATATAACTTCTTAAAGATAACACCTCTGCCGTTTCCTTACTTCTGGCTCAACTTGGGGTCTTCCTTCTGATTTCTGCTGGTTTTTTTTTCCTTCGTTGTAACACTCCGCTTTACTGACTTCAAACTTCAATGTATTCCTCTGTTATATGGGCGGACTCCTAACTTCAAAACTTGAAATGTAAAGACTAAAATGTATTCCTTTGTTATATGGGCGGGCTCCCTAACTTCCAGACTTGAAATGTAAAGACTGAAATGTATTCCTCTGTTATATGGGCGGGCTCCCAACTTCCAGACTTTGAAATGTAAAGACTGAGATGTATTCCTCTGTTATATGGGCGGGCTCCCAACTTCAAAACTTGAAATGTAACAACCTCCATTCTACAGGCGGGCTCCTGACTTCTTCAACTTAAAATTTAACAACCTCCATTCTACAGGCAGGCTCCTGACTCCAACAACAACTTAAAAATAATTCAGCCTCCATTCTCCAGGTGGGCTCCTGACTTCATCAACAATTTTGAAAATAAATCAGCCTCCATTCTCCAGGCGGGCTCCTGACTTCAACAACTTCTTAAAACGTAACACCTCCATTCTCCAGGCGGGCTCCTGACTTCAACAGCAACTTCGAAAATAATTCAGCCTTCATTCTCCAGGTGGGCTCCTGACCTCGACAACTTCTTAAAATGTAACACCTCCATTCTCCAGGCGGGCTCCTGACTCCAACAACTCCTTAAAAATAATTCAGCCTCCATTCTCTAGGCGGGCTCCTGACTTCAGCAACTTCTTAAAACATAACACCTCCATTCTCCAGGCGGGCTCCTGACTTCAACAACTTCTTAAAATTTTTGCCTCCATTCTCCAGGCGGGCTCCTGACTTCAACAACAACTTCAAAAATAATTCAGCCTCCATTCTCTAGGCGGGCTCCTGACCTCGACAACTTCTTAAAATGTAACACCTCCATTCCCCAGGCGGGCTCCTGACTTCAACAACTCCTAAAAAATGTGTTTTACTGACGTTGCTCCTTCCTGCCTCCCGAACCATTTTCCTTCTAACTTGAATCATCTTTTTTCAACTGCTTTCCTCAAAACTAGTGTCTTATTCCTCCGAAAACTACTGGGGATAACACCGGTGTTTTATTCAAAAATATGTCATTTTCCCACTTCAAAGACTACTTCCTTTAAAGTTGGCGCTTTCCTTCCACTGGAATCACTTCCCTCCGGCTGGTGTTTTCACTTCTCTGAAACCTGACGGGGATAACACTACTGGGGAATTATCTTCCCTCTTTAAGACTAGTTACTTTCCTCCTTTCAACACTGGTGGGGATGGCACTAATTCAAATACCACTGCCCTTAAAACTCGGGTTATCTTGATTCATCAATTGCTTTCTTTAAACTTGTATTGCCTTCTCCCGTAAACTGTTGGGGATTCCACTTCCTTTAAAACTTGTGTTATCTTCCATCTTCCCCCAAGTGGCTATCTGATTTCAAAAAAAAAAAATCGCAATGAGAGAAAATTTTCTGCCCCAGTTTGATAATCTTCTTTGTGGCCATGTCTTCCCGCTGTCAATAACATTTCCTTTCCCTGCTTCAAATCAAAGAAAAATTTGTTAGTTTAAAACGTGGTGAGTGGTCGTGCCACTCCTGCTGGGGATGGTTCTTCCCTTTTTCCTTTCCCTGCTTTGCGCTTTATTACAAAACTTGCCGAGGATGATATTATTTGTTGAGGATGATATTCCTGCCGGGGATGGTTTTTCTTTTCTCTTCCTTCCTCGCTCTGTGTTGTCCGACCATCGCGGAATTTGGTCTATAATCTGTCGGAGTTGTTCCTGCATCTCGCAAATCTGCTGGGGATCCTCTTGGAATTTGATCCATAACTTTTCAACTGTTGTTTTTTCTGTTTTTCTCCAACTTCCCCTGGAAATTTGATCCTCTTGGAATCTAGACCCATTCATCATTTGGTCTTGCGACAAACTTCTTTTCGCTTTGTCGCCTTATCTTTTGCCCGTCCTATCCACATTGTGTTTTTGCACCATCTTGGCAACTGGTAATAAGCTCTGAAAAATTCTTTTCAAAAACAAACTGCTGGGGAGATAAAGTCTTTAGACCAAGAAATGAAAAAATGATGATTTCAAAAGATAGAAAAAGAAGAAATCTTTCTGAACAAATATTGGGGAGATGGAAAAAAAAGAACTTATCTGAATGATATAACCGATCCTAATGATCATGTCATGCATTCCGGATTAATCATCCCAGTCTATTTGTATCAATCAAGCTTTTGGACGGCCTCATCTTGTTGGGGATAAACAGGCACTCAACCCTTTGCCAAATGCGGATCCTTTCCGCCAATCTTGTCTTGTCACCTCATAGTGCCCTTCGAGGGGTTTTCACTAATAAGACTCTCTCATTTCTCTCAACTCCCGTCGCCTTATGGTGCCTGTGAAGGTTTTCACCGATAAGACTCTCTCATTTTATTTTATTTTTTCCAGCTGGGGATCGGAGTGTTATCGATATGACTCTCTCTGCTGGGGATTCTTTCGGCTACCAATTCATTTCCAGCTTATGATCCTCTTCTCTGCTGGGGACCAGAGTGTTATTTCCGACTTTCGTTTGCATGACTTGGCACTTCTCGGATACTGATCGGGGGTCTTTTTTGGACATCAATATGGGTTTTTGTGTATGGCTAAAAGAAAAAGGGTAAAAGGTTCAAAATAATTTTGATGGGTAAAACATTACAACTCTTGGAATCAACTTTCTTTCCCAAAATTATAAACACAACTTCTGCCCCAGTTTTTCTTGCTTGGGGATATTTTTTGTTTTTTTTGTTACACTATGACCGAGCCGCGAGGCGCCTACGTATCCTTCTTTGAGGAATCAGGTCAAACGTAGTTCCCAATTCCTTTATTTTTCTTGTGACTTCCTTTTGTCTTTATTATCATTATTTTTCTCATCTCTTTTTCTTTCATTTTAATTACTGCTTCCAAAAGAGGGATATGAAAGAATAAATAAGGCTCAAAAAGGGGAAACAAAGGTTAAAGTGTTTGGATAGAAGAAAAAATTGCCTCCGTCATTTCATTCTCCGATAAGTGCCAAGTACAAACAAACAACAATTACAATTAAAAGAAATCATACATAATATCTCTTAACTGCGTTAGAATTGATATCCATGTCGACGCATTTCCCTTCAATATCTGTTAAACATAAAGCGCCATTGGACAACACTCTGGTTACAATGAATGACCCTTGCCAATTTGGGGCGAACTTGCCCTTTGCCTCAGCCTGATGTGGGAGGATGCGTTTTAGCACTTGCTGGCCCACTTTAAACTTTCGGGGACGCACCCTTTTGTTATATGCTCTTGCCATTCTCTTTTGATATAACTGGCCATGACACACAGCTGCCAATCTCTTTTCATCAATCAGGTTCAACTGCTCCAACCGGGCTTTGACCCACTCGTCATCATCAATCTCAGCTTCCGCGACAATCCGAAGGGATGGAATTTCAACCTCCGCCGGTATTACTACTTCAGTTCCGTATACCAACAAATAAGGAGTTACACCTACTGAAGTATGAACAGTAGTGTGATATCCCAATAATGCAAATGGTAATTTTCATGCCAATGTCTCGAACCTTCTACCATTTTCCGAAGTATCTTCTTTATGTTTTTGTTGGCCTCTTCAACTGCTCCATTCGCCTTGGGACGATATGGGGTGGAATTGCGGTGTGTAATCTTGAACTACTGACATACTTCTTTCATCAAGCCGCTGTTAAGATTAGCACCATTGTCCGTGATGATCACTTTTGGGATCCCAAATCTACAGATGATATGAGAATGAACAAAATCTACCACTGCCTTCTTGGTTACCGACTTGAAAGTTTTAGCTTCAACCCACTTATTGAAATAGTCGATGGTCACTAGAATGAACCTATGACCGTTGGAAGCTGCAGGTTCAATCAGTCCAATGACATCCATGCCCCATGCAACAAATGGCTATGGTGCTGATATTGTGTGCAATTCTGTTGGCGGAGAGTGAATCAAATCTCTGTGTATCTAACACTGATGGCATTTTCGCACGAAATTGATACAATCAAGTCCACAGTATATTTATCAATACAAGTATAGGTTACTATTTGTGAGCACGTGATTTTTGTTTTACGCGACAATCACTCCAAAAGAAACAAAAATAATAGCAATTGGTCTTGCTGTACAATTTTTGGATTTTTACGTGGTATGTTGTTAATTATTTATGATTTTTGCCCATTTTATTTTTATTAAAACAAAATACAAAAAATGTGTGTCATGCGTAGTTTGAACCGTAATCCGGTTATTAAATGGAAAATCATAAAATATGCATTTTGTCCTGATTGTTGCCTTGTTTAATTTTACCTACTTTTAAACATTTTAATATGCGTGAATAATTGTATTAAGTGTTTAATTAATGGATTTTAATTTTGTTTAATTAGGTTTTGTTTTAAAAATGAAAAATAAAAGAAAAGAGTGCAAAATTGGCCTGAAATCAGGTTTGGGCTTGTTCCCATTCAAAATCCGAGGCCCAAATTGAGCCCAAAGCATGTGCTTGCCCCGGTCCAGACCAGCTGATCTCAAGAGCGTCCAAACGACGTCGTTTTGATCTGGTCTGATCTGGGCCGTTGATCTCAGAATGATAAACGGCCAAGATCGCATTCCCCATACCCACGAACAAACCCGACCCATTCCACCCGGACCGACCCAACCCCCTTTAGGTTGAAACGACACCGTTCCTTACCAGCCAAAAGATCCTGACCCTTCATCTCACTCCATCCGACGGCCAGGAATCGACCACTCACTTACTATATAATCCCATTCCTTTACCGCACGCCCCCTAGCCAGACCCCCTACCTTTCATCGTCCTCACCACAAACCCCGGAACCCTAGCCGCCCCCATTTCCCTTCACCAAAAACCCGGCGGCATGAACGCCGGTGGCCCTCACCTTAACACCATAGATGCACCTCACCATCCTGAACCCAAATCCACCAGCCACTTAGCTCGAATCCCCTCCCACCTTCTCGAATCTTCATTTGAAGATTCGAGTCGGAACCTGACTTACACCGATTGACCCCAGTTTCACACCAGACAGTCCCCGGACCTCCCTCGTGACCAAACCATGCTTGGTTTGGTCCGAATCTAACCAGGGAAACATAAATCCCAGATCTGCTTTTAGGAGCCCTAGGGTTCCTCGTGACTGATCTGTGTCTGTTTGAACCAAGTGATTAGGGTCTAATGGACCTTAATCGAAGTGTTTCTCATTTGAGAACACTTCGATTAAAGTCCGTTCAACCCTAAGAAAGATCAATTCGAATCCGAGTTAGGGTTTGCTGATTTTCAAGATTTCAGGTATTTTTGTGTTCTTTTCTATCAGTTCATGAGTCTTGTTGTAATTGAATGTTTGTTTATTGCCCCAAAATGTTAGTTGATTTTATTTCTCAATTGTTGGTCGACTGTGTCCTGTCCGCCTTGCCTGAACCTCTGTGTTTGATCGAGTCTTTCTTCTATTCTTTGATAATGGGTATATGTGTATGAGCTGTGCAATCAATTGAACTTTGAAATTGACTGATTAATTGATTCACCAGTACAACTTTTGCTTAGTCAGTACAATTTGAATTGTAGGTTGATACTGTTAGAGTTCTGATCATGGTTTTCGATTGTACATGTTATGATTAGTATAGTCGAGTCGACATATGTCGTCGATTAATTTCAGTTGTTCGAATGGTAACAATTTGATCTATTGCCTACTGGAACTTTGTTTGAATCAAAGTAAGAATCAAGGATGGTTACTTATAGTTGCTGTATTTGAATCTGAAAATGAAAAGATTGGATTGTTAGCTGCAATCTGAATTGGTGGCATGTGCACTTGTGCACAACATGTGCATAAAGGCCTTTGTTAAGATTAAAATAGTTTGACAGCATATGCTGTCAGATTATATTCTTGCTGCCCATATCTGCTTTCAGTTTAATAAACCAATTAAAAGGACTGTCAGGGAATATCATGGGGGGTTCCCTAATTTTAAATTTTTGAGTGGGAAAAACAGCTGAAAAGGAATAGGTTCTGAGTTGTTTAATAGGCTGTGAAAGCTGATGTTAGGCTATAAGAACAGGCAGAAGTTCCATTAGAAGGGGATTGGGACTAGGAACAAAAATTAGGAAATAAGATCAGACTAAATTTTTGAAGAAACTCAGACAGATTAGAGGGGACTGAAATTGGGAATTAAAAGGAGAACTGATTTTGGAGATTTGGGAACTGGATTTTTAGACTAAAAGATTAGAGGTTGGAGGAGATAGAGAGGCACATACAGATACTCATTGAGAGATAGAAGACACAGAAACAAAAAATCAGAAACTTTTCCCTATTGTTGTTGGATTTCACTTGTTTCGAACCTGTTCAATCAATTCTGATCCTCCCAAGTCTTAACTAAGTTTACTGGTTGTGGGTTGCATTGTTTTATGTCTTGAATTTGGTCTATCTGAAGTTTTGATTCTACCCCACTGTGTGCTGCTATCATTTGGCTATTTTTCCATTGGCTATAGTTGCATCTTGCACTGGGATTTGTTCTGTTACTATCTGTTGTTACTGCTGCTGTTTGGTGTATGCTACTATTGCTCTAACTGACTTCCCTGCTTCTTCGTTGTAAGCATTTCCAGGTACACATTTCAAGCCCCCATATTTGTGTAACTGATTGTAACAATGAAAAGCATGAATTGAAAAGTCTGAAGGAATTATAATCATCTGTTTGTTCTACTTACAGCCCTTTATAAATGTTGTTAAGTTATGCAAATTTTAGTTTGTAGTTCAATAGAGAATATATTAGCAAGTGTGTATTTAATCGAAGCTTATGCTGATCTAAACCACGATATGTAATTCGTTTAATGGTATACAGGATGTAACTATAATTCATGGCATATGCAACCATTAGTGTGATTGTTAATTCAAACTCGTTCTTCAGCATGTTTTGAATATGTAGGGTGAACGGTCCGTTTCAATTTCGCAAAACATACAATACAGTTTTAGATTCTCGAGTTTCAGCTTCATTAGGCAGTTTATAGGATGAGTTTCAAATATTATTAGTCGCATCCTCTAATAAGTGGTTTTAATTAATCCTGTCTAAATGAGTTAAATTTAAGGAGCGCTTGTAGTAGTTGTAGCATTTCATCAATCTTGTATATAATTCTTCTATCAAATTAAAAGCATGTTTCATGAGGTACAACGTTTCTTCACCCTGTAAATAATTAATCAAACGATTAACAAAAATCTGGATTTGGCCAAAGCATATAATTGAATTAGCATGCATCTTTTCTTCTATTTTTAGAGACAAACACATTAGAAATGTAGTCGCTTTAGGATGTTCCTTCTAAAATAATGAGACGAGCTTCGCCAAATTAGAAATGCAAATTGCAGGGCCCTCAACAATTAATCATAATAAGTACTTAGAATTTGGGATGGACTGTTTAGTGAATTTCGCTGCCTTCTCCAAAGATAATAATTGTCGCACCTCCTTTTTACCGCGCTCGCGGGGCGCGTGGGGAGTTTTCTCCAATTGAAGGACAGTCGAAACAGGATTTATTTAATTATTTCAGAGTCGCCACCTGGGAATTTTAAGGCGTCCCAAGTCACCAATTTTAATCCCTGAATCGAGGAGAATATGACTCTGTTTATTATTCTGCGAACCAGAAATCCTGAGTAAGGAATTCTGTTAATCCGGAAGAAGGTGTTAGGCATTTCTGAATTCCGTGGTTCTAGCACGGTCGCTTAACTGTTTTTATTATTGGCTTAATTATCTTGATTTTTACTAAATACGTTTTTATTGCATGATTTTACTACCGCTTTTACTTATTGTTTACAAATATATAAACGAATTACGCGTACGTATATTCGTATTATATACCTTTTATAATTATCGGGAATCGTGCCACGCGTACGTGTACACAATAAAATTTGACCATATTATTTCCTTTATTACAAATTCATATGTGCGTGATTTAAAATAAAATTATGAACGTCATCATCCTTATATTTAGACAATGAACTGCACGTCTCGGTTTATATGAAACTATTTTGACATCCTCGAAGAAATCCCTTATATTAAATATTCGCTTGAAATTGCGCGTACGCATAATTCGAATTGCTTTTATCGGTATAATCAGGTTACGCGAACGTATCCCTAATTACACCAAATATTCTTAACGGTATTATGAGTTTTCACAAATTGTTTGTTATATCCACACATTTTATATGAGAATACTGAGAAATTCATATTTAAGGGATGTCTTTGAATTCTTTTAAAAGAAATTCACAATTTATTAAATGTTGTCCGTCAATTATAATTTCCGGATATAAATTGTATTCAACCCAACTATTCAAATTCAAAGAAAGAATAAAAATATGATTTTAGCAAATACAACATATATATGCCAAAGAATGAATTGTATATGAAACTGACAAAAATGATTTATGAAGGGAAGAAGTATTTTTGAACAATTTTTCATTATTTATTTAGTGACAATTCTATTTCTAATTGTCATGGATATAAAGTATTGCAATTTGTATATCTCATCTTATTCTCATATACTTGCTTTTAATCTAATAGGCCTAATTATTTTGTTAATTCTGCTTATGGTTAAACGTAAGATGTATATAATCGTCGAACCGATTGGATTCTTAATTTATGTGAACCATTGTTACTAACTTTCACATTATAACATTCCTAGGCCATTTGTTATTATTTTTTTTTTAAAAAGGAACAAATCTACCTAATTGACTTAATAAAATGATATTGCATACAACATTATTCGCCATATTTTGACGTTTGCGAACATAGTAGTGGATACTAATGCAACTTCTGACTATTGATGTTAACCATAATCACTATTACACCATATATGAATAAAATGCAACCAATCATTATCTAGCCTTAAACAACAATTAACTAACAAAATAAACTAATAGCATATTTTCCTTGATATTTCCATATTATGCTATACTTAGCTAACAATACCATAAAGTTTAAATAATGGCCAACTTTACGCCAAGTTTCCTACCTTGACAGTTCAAATATAACTAAACAAATGAGATTTCAGAACGGCTAACATTATTACAAAGCTTTATATGAATTTCAAAATAAGACAATGAACTCATAGCTACCAAATTGAATTCACTACTAGTTAACTAACATGAAATAAAAAAATGAAATTTAAACTAATGAACTTAGACAAATGGAAAACAGAATTGCAATTCAAGCTTCATTGATTTGTCATGCTGAATCTTTTTCCAACATAGAACTTTAAGAGATAAATACCTAGAAATGAAGGTAGAAGAAGTAAATTTCAGCAGTAGCAGCAATAACAAAATCAGTAGAATGTACCGATAACACAGCAAGTCTGAACAAGACCCGTTAACCCAGATGAACAGTGACAGAAACTTGACGGAAAGATTTCAGATTCAAACTGAATAATATTCACACAAAAATAATTGCACAAACAACGGACTGATTCTAGGAGGATAACATTTTTTCAGATTTCAATAATTGCCTTAAATTCAGAATCTAACAATACAGATTTTAAAATCTGTTTAAGCAGCTATAACCAATCCTAAAGTTTTGGACTGAATCCTAACTAAGAATGTAACCTTCTAACACAATTACATCTAATCAACATTTGTAAAATCACACTGAATTCAGAACTAACATCATAACAACATATCAATGAAATCATTATAACAATTCAGACTGGACTTAAACATTGAATCAAGATCAAACATACACAGGAGCATTGTCAATATACTGACAATGCCCTGTTCAGAAAACAATATATACACATCATACATTTGAATTTACTGATTTGCAAACAAACATGATTTAATTGACAAATATTAATCAGTAGACTATTTACAACATTTGTCCATAATCAGTCTATAACAATAGAAGCAGACTGTTTCCATTAGCATTATCATAAATGAGAATTCACATTATAACTAATCGACGAACTTAATCGAGTCGATTACTTACATTGTAAATAATCACAACCAACAGAAATAGTTTTATATTTGATCATATAGACGGTCATGAGACAAAGATGACAGAATTAATCAAATAAAATCATGAAAAATTAACAGGCTATTAAGACAAACAACAATACACGTAGAATACACAAAAGAAATAGAAAAATACCTCTAAATCTTCAAACTTCATACGGACTCGAACTCAACTTGGATTCGGACTTTGTTTGAAATCAAACAGACCTTAGTCGAAGTATTTTCCACTGAAAATACTTCGACTAAGGTCGATTAAACCTCAATCTTTATTTAATTTGGGCAGAATCCAAGAGTCTGGTATTTCTAGGTTTTTTGAAGATTCGATTTGGGACTTAACCATTTCTGGTTAGATTCGAGGGGGACCAAATACGACACAAGGGTGAGGGTAACCTAGGGGTCATTTGGTGTCAATTTAGAACAAATCTGAGTTTGTTCTTGTTTGGTCCGAATCTTCAAAAGAAGATTCGAGAAGCTCGGAAGTGATTCGATCCAAACAAGCAACAGATCCATACTTAGGGTGGTTAGGGGAAACTATGGTGTCGATTTGGGGCTGTTAGGTTTAGATCTGAGTTTGGCTTGAAGATTCGAGAACCTTCAGGAAGATTCGAGCCAAGAGGCTAACATATTCGGATAAAGGGTGTTCAGGGGGTTCTGGGGTGTTATTTTGGTGACCGGCGGCGTTGATGCCGCCGGGTTTCAGGCGGTGGGATCCTAGGGCGGCTAGGGTTAGGGGTGAGTTTCGGAAGGGATGATGAACAGGGAAGGAGGGGGGGTGTTTGGCTAGGGGCCGGGGTAGGGATTTGGGATTTATATAGGGGGAAGGTGAATTGATACTAACCGTTAGATCAAGTAGAATGAAGGGCCAGGATCAGTTCATTAAACCAAACGATGTCGTTTGGTTTAATGCCAGGGTCGGCTGAGCCGGGTCAATGGGTCGGGTTACGGGTTACTGGTAAGGGGGTGAGATCTTAACCGTTGGTTGGATTTGATCCAACGGTCCCTAAGAAGCTACGACCAAACGCTGTCGTTTTGGCTCGTCTGGATTGGACCAGACTTGGGGCTGCCTGGATTGGGCTGTGGGGGGGGTAATTTGATTTGGGCCTGGATTTTAATCCAGGTCCGATTTTTATTTTACAACTTATTTTTTATTTTTTTTATTCTATTTTATTATTTATCATTAAAAATCCTAACAAAAATTATAAAACAATTTTTAACCTTACACAAAAATATTAATCATTTCATAACAACTATTCAACATACAGATAAAACATTAATCACACAGTGGAATAAAAAAAATAGTACAAAATGCATATTTTGGTGATTTTATTTAAATTATCTTTCAAATACATAATTAAATCCTATATGCATGCAACATGTATTTTATTTTAATTTTCATTTTATTATGACAAAGTAAACATTTACGGACATACAACAAATATTTAACACCACGCAAATTCAAAAAATTACACAGTAAAAGAAATTTATTTTATTTTTGATTTATTTTTGGAGTAGTTTTCGTAAGGCAAAAATCACGTGCTCACAGCTGCCCCTCTTTGTGCGGAAACTCGAAGAGTTTTCGTGCAAAGATAAAGTGAGCAGACACGAGCGATTTTTGCCTGTTCAAATACTCCGTGGGAAGCATTTTTTTTGAAAGATTTTGACCGAACCTCTGCTTCAAAGGTTTCCTACATATCCTTGGCTATAAAGGAATCAGGTCAATGTAGTTCAGGAAGTTTTGGGTAGCTGGGACTACCATGGGACTTTGATGTTACTGCTGCCTCATGCTGTTTTTACTGCTTGCTGACCTCCTTATTACACCTTACTTCCAAGGTAATACAAAAAGCTAAACTAGACTATGATACATGAATTATAAAAATCTTATCTAGATCAAGCCCTTGCGTTTCTTGTTATCTTGATATCTTGGTGATTCTTGGGCATTTGACTTATTCCATTTTCCTTTTCATTGTGTCCCGTATTTTCTTCATCTGTTTGGGACTCTTGTTGTTTCTTGCTGGGGATTTTGTTGGATTCTTCTGCTTTATTGATTCTAAGTGTGCTACTTTCTCATATAAGCGGGCTTTTGACTTCAATACTTCAATTGTATTCCCTCGTTCTCCAGGTGGGTGCCTTGACTGCTTCTTTTCTTTCTTCATCCTCATTCTCCAGGTGGACGCCTGACTTCTTTTTAACTTCTTCATCCTCATTCTCCAGGTGGACGCCTGACTTCTTTAATTCTTATCCTCGTTCTCCAGGTGGACGCCTGACTTCTTCAATTCTCCATCCTCATTCTCCAGGTGGACGCCTGATTTCTTCAATTCTTCATCCTCATTCTCCAGGTGGACGCCTGACTTCTTCTTTTCTCATCCTCATTCTCCAGGTGGACGCCTGACTTCTTTAATTCTCATCCTCATTCTCCAGGTGGACGCCTGACTTCTTTAATTCTCATCCTCATTCTCCAGGTGGACGCCTGACTTCTTCTTTTCTCATCCTCATTCTCCAGGTGGACGCCTGACTTCTTTAATTCTCATCCTCATTCTCCAGGTGGACGCCTGATTTCTTTAATTCTCATCCTCATTCTCCAGGTGGACGCCTGACTTCTTCTTTTCTCATCCTCATTCTCCAGGTGGACGCCTGACTTCTTTAATTCTCATCCTCATTCTCCAGGTGGACGCCTGACTTTTTTAATTCTCATCCTCATTCTCCAGGTGGACGCCTGACTTCTTTAATTCTCATCCTCATTCTCCAGGTGGACGCCTGACTTTTTTAATTCTCATCCTCATTCTCCAGGTGGACGCCTGACTTCTTCTTTTCTCATCCTCATTCTCCAGGTGGACGCCTGACATCTTTAATTATCATCCTCATTCTCCAGGTGGACGCCTGACTTTTTAATTCTCATCCTCATTCTCCAGGTGGACGCCTGACTTCTTCTTTTCTCATCCTCATTCTCCAGGTGGACGCCTGACTTCTTTAATTCTCATCCTCATTCTCCAGGTGGACGCCTGACTTCTTTAATTTTCATCCTCATTCTCCAGGTGGACGCCTGACTTCTTTAATTCTCATCCTCATTCTACAGGTGGACGCCTGACTTCTTTAATTCTCATCCTCATTCTCCAGGTGGACGCCTGACTTCTTCTTTTCTCCTCCTCATTCTCCAGGTGGACGCCTGACTTCTTCTTTTCTCATCCTCATTCTCCAGGTGGACGCCTGACTTCTTTAATTCTTCATCCTCATTTTCCAGGTGGACGCCTGACTTCTTTAATTCTCTTCCTCATTCTCCAGGTGGACGCCTGACTTCTTCTTTTCTCATCCTCATTCTCCAGGTGGACGCCTGATTTCTTTAATTCTCATCCTCATTCTCCAGGTGGACGCCTGACTTCTTTAATTCTCATCCTCATTCTCCAGGTGGACGCCTGACTTCTTCTTTTCTCATCCTCATTCTCCAGGTGGACGCCTAACTTCTTTAATTCTCATCCTCATTCTCCAGGTGGACGCCTGACTTCTTCTTTTCTCCTCCTCATTCTCCAGGTGGACGCCTGACTTCTTCTTTTCTCATCCTCATTCTCCAGGTGGACGCCTGACTTCTTTAATTCTTCATCCTCATTTTCCAGGTGGACGCCTGACTTCTTTAATTCTCTTCCTCATTCTCCAGGTGGACGCCTGACTTCTTCTTTTCTCATCCTCATTCTCCAGGTGGACGCCTGATTTCTTTAATTCTCATCCTCATTCTCCAGGTGGACGCCTGACTTCTTTAATTCTCATCCTCATTCTCCAGGTGGACGCCTGACTTCTTCTTTTCTCATCCTCATTCTCCAGGTGGACGCCTGACTTCTTTAATTCTCATCCTCATTCTCCAGGTGGACGCCTGACTTCTTTAATTCTCATCCTCATTCTCCAGGTGGACGCCTGACTTCTTTAATTCTCATCCTCATTCTCCAGGTGGACGCCTGACTTCTTTAATTCTCATCCTCATTCTCCAGGTGGACGCCTTACTTCTTCTTCTTTACCAGGTATTTCCTGACACAAATATTGTCTTTGCCCCTGTTTTAAATCAAAGAAAACTTCGTTAGTTTAAAGTAGGGTGGTTAACTGGGGTATTCTTGCCGATGGTGAGGCTTCTCTTCGTCTCTTTTTATTGCCTTGGAATGGTTGAAAAAGATTGTTTTGTCCTTGTAATTGATCCTTGACTATAGGATTCCCCTCTGTATGTTTTCTTTCGAACCCTTTTAACTGTAATTATATGTCCCTTCTGACTTTGCTGATCCACTTTTGATTTCACTTTTCTTACACCCATATCTTTTTATCTCCCGCCTTTCATGGCCGTATTTTGCATCATGTAACCTTGAATCTTGGTAGTATACCTTGACATTCCTTCTTATTTGTTTGGAATAAAACTTATCTCAAAGCTTTAGAAAAGTAAGATTATTAGTGACGAAACACGCTGATTTCGACAATTATAGAATGAAAAGAAAAATCCAAGTTTGGATGACTGTTGGAGAAAGAATAAAAACTTATCTGATTGGAGTTACTGGCACCAATGATCAGGGTATGCATTTCAGATTAATCAACCCAGTCTTTTAATCAATCTCCTTTCAATTGTCTAATTTTTGTTTTCCCCAAAATTTCCGTAATCCATCTTCATTTTTCATTTCACAGACCTATTGGACTTGCAATATCTCAAAGAGTTTTCACCGACAAACCTTCCTCATTTGTTCATTTCTCACTTCCTTTTCGCCTTATGGTGCCTACGAAGGTTTTCACCAATAAGACTCTCTCATTTTTACTTTTCTCTCAACTTCCGTCGCCTTATGGTGCCCGTGTGGGTTTTCACCTATAAGACTCTCTCATTTTTACTTTCTTTTCTTGTTTGTACCAGAGTGTTATGAACCATCTTCATTTGCTTGTCTCAGCATTTTTCTAAGATTGATCGAAAGGTCTTTTTGGTATGGGGTTAGAAATGGAAAAGGTATTAAAAGCTAAATAGCTTTGGTATGGGTTTAAAATTACAACTCTTGGAATCTTTTCTTATTTCCAATACAATTCCTGCCCCAGTTTCTTGATTGGGGTCTCTTAATGTTTTTTTTCGTGCACATTGTGTATGTTGTGCATCCTATGACCGAGCCGTGAGGCGCCTACGTATCCTTCTTTGAGGAATCAGGTCAAACGTAGTTCACTAAATAATAGTGATTTTTTTTTCATTGATTCCAAGAGAGGGTAGGAAAGAAACAAGTATGGCTCAAAGGGGAAACAAAGGGTATAGTGTTTGGATAGCAGAATAAATTGCCTTTGTCATTCCAATCTTTGAAATAATGCTAAATACAAACATTCAAAAAGTTATGCGTAATATCTCTTTACCGCGTCAGAATTGATCGCCATGTCTATGCATTTGCCTTCAATATCTGTTAAGCATAGTGCACCATTCGACAATACTCTGGTCACAATGAATGGTCCTTGCCAATTCGGGGCAAATTTGCCTTTCGCCTCAACCTGATGTGGAAGAATACGTTTCAGCACATGCTGACCCACTTCAAACTTCCGTGGACGCACCTTTTTGTTGTATGCTCTTTCTATTCTTCTTTGATATAATTGACCATGACATACTGCGGCCAATCGTTTTTCATCAATCAAGTTTAACTGTTCCAGACGGGTTTTGACCCATTCATCATCATCAATCTTTGCTTCGGCGATGATCCGAAGGGAAGGAATCTCAACTTCTGCAGGAATTACTGCTTCCGTGCCATATACCAACAAATAAGGAGTTGCTCCTACTAAAGTGCGAACAGTAGTGCGGTATCCCAATAATGCAAATGGTAATTTTTCATGCCATTGTTTTGAACCTTCTACCATTTTCCGAAGTATCTTCTTTATGTTTTTGTTAGCTGCCTCTACTGCTCCATTCGCCTTGGGCCGATATGGGGTAGAGTTGCGATGTGTAATCTTAAATTGTTGACATACTTCCTTCATTAAGTTTTTGTTAAGATTAGCACCGTTATCTGTGATGATCACCTTTGGGACTCCGAATCGACATATGATATTTGAGTGGACAAAATCGACCACAGCTTTCTTGGTCACTGATTTAAATGTTTTGGCCTCAACCCATTTGGTAAAATAATCAATGGCTACCAGAATGAACCTGTGCCCATTGGATGCTGCCGGCTCAATTGGTCCAATCACATCCATGCCCCAAGCAACGAAGGGCCATGGTGCCGACATTGTGTGCAATTCAGATGGTGGAGAATGAATCAAATCTCCGTGTATTTGGCATTGATGACACTTGCGCACAAAACTGATACAATCTCGCTCCATGGTAAGCCAATAGTAACCAGCACGGAGGATCTTCTTTGCTAATACATATCCACTCATGTGGGGTCCGCAAACTCCCGAATGTATTTCAGACATGACAGCTGTAGCTTGTCTGGCATCTATGCATCTTAATAATCCAAGATC
Source organism: Nicotiana tabacum (assembly GCF_000715075.1). NCBI lineage: Eukaryota > Viridiplantae > Streptophyta > Magnoliopsida > Solanales > Solanaceae > Nicotiana > Nicotiana tabacum. The sequence goes on along the minus strand of NC_134086.1, from coordinate 121,174,818 downwards.
TGGTGTTCTTTTATACAAAACTCCTCCGCTTAAGAAGAATCCATTTGCCAATCGTCTAATGGTCCTCTTTTGGTCTCCTGTGGCTTGTGCGGGATATATCCCCATCCTGATATACTCCTTGATGTCGTGGAACCATGGTTCACCATCAAATTCTTCTTCGACCATATTGCAATAAGTGTGCTGATCGTGGACTTGAATATGTATAGGATCTACATAAACTTTATCTGGATGATGCAACATTGATGCCAAGGTAGCCAATGCATCGGCAACCTCATTATGGATTCTTGGAATATGCTCCACTGATTGAAACCGCTGACAAAGATCATGTAGACATTGTCGGTATGGTATGAGCTTCAAGTCTCGAGTTTCCCATTCTCCTTGAATTTGATGTACCAAAAGATCCAAATCTCTCATGACTAAGATTTCTCGGATACCCATGTCTGCGGCTAGCCTTAACCCCAAAATGCAAGCTTCATATTCAGCCATATTATTGGTGCAATAAAATCGCAATTGAGACGTAATAGGATAGTTATGCCCTGTTTCAGAAATGATCACGGCTCCTATCCCGACTCCTTTCATGTTAGCGACTCCATCAAAGAAAAGTTTCCAGCCAGGTTTTTCAATTCGCTCCACCTCGTCGATATGCATTGTTTCTTCATCAGGAAAATAGGTTTTCAATGGCTCGTATTCCTCATCGACCGGGTTTTCGGCTAAATGATCGGCCAGTGCTTGAGCCTTCATTGCAGTTCGAGTCACATAGATGATGTCAAATTCTGTGAGCAATATCTGCCACTTTGCAAGTCTTCCCGTTGGCATAGGCTTTTGAAAAATGTATTTCAATGGATCCAACCGAGAAATGAGGTAAGTAGTGTAGGATGACAAATAGTGTTTCAATTTTTGAGCTACCCATGTTAGGGCGCAACATGTCTTTTCCAGATGAGTATACTTAACCTCATAAACTGTGAACTTCTTGCTAAGGTAGTAGATGGCCTATTCTTTTCTGCCAGTGAGGTCATGTTGCCCCAATACACAACCAAATGAATTTTCCAAAACTGTTAAGTAAAGAATCAAAGGTCTTCCTGGCTCTGGCGGGACCAACACGGGTGGGTTCGACAAGTACCCTTTTATTTTATCGAACGCTTCTTGACACTCATTGGTCCATTTGACCGCAGCATCCTTTTTCAACAATTTGAAAATTGGCTCACAAGTTGTTGTGAGCTGAGCAATAAACCTGCTGATATAATTTAACCTTCCCAACAAATTCATTACTTCAGTTTTGTTCCTGGGAGGTGGCAATTCTTGGATGGCTTTGATTTTTGATGGGTCTAGCTCGATGCCTCGTCGACTGACTATGAATCCTAGCAACTTTCCAGATGGAACTCCAAATGCGCATTTGGCAGGGTTAAGCTTGAGGTTGTACCTGCGAAGTCTTAAGAAGAACTTCCTCAAATCCCCAACGTGGTCGGCCTGATGCTTTGATTTTATGATCACATCGTCCACGTATACTTCAATCTCCTTGTGTATCATATCATGAAACACTGTGGTCATTGCTCTCATATAGGTTGCTCCGGTGTTCTTTAAACCGAATGGAATTACCCGGTAGCAATAAGTTCCCCATGGTGTGATGAATGCCGTCTTTTCTGCGTCTTCTTCATCCATTAGAATTTGATGATACCCGATATAACAATCCACGAAAGATCCTATATCATGCTTGGCACAATTGTCGATCAAAATATGGATATTGGGTAATGGGAAATTATCCTTTGGACTTGCTTTGTTGAGATTGCGGTAGTCGACGCATACTCTAATTTTGCCGTCTTTCTTTGGTACAGGAACGATATTAGCCAACCAAACAGGATATCGAGTGACTCGAATGACCTTTGCTTCCAATTGTTTGGTGATTTCTTCCTTAATTCTCACACTCATGTCAGGCTTGAATTTTCTCAGCCTTTGCTTGATAGGAGGCACCGTTGGATCGGTGGGCAATTTGTGAACTACTAAATCAGTGCTCAGGCCCGGCATATCGTCATATGACCATGCAAAAACATCTTTGAATTCTATGAGTGCTTTAATTAACTCTTCTCGGATCTTTGGTTCGAGATAGACACTTATTTTGGTTTCCCGGACATTACTCGTGTCCCCTATATTGATGTCTTCGGTATCACTCAAGTTAGGTTTGATTTTTTCCTCAAAGTGAATTAACTCTTTACTAATCTCTTCAAAAACCTCATCGTCATCATATTCTGATTCATAATCACAATATATTTCTTGAATTATTACTTCGGAACCAGATTGATTTTTAAGACTGGGCTGAGGATTCCTCATGCATGCCATATCACTAGAGCCAGCGTAAAAAGAACTGTACAGAAAAAAAAACTATCAGGAATGATAATAAAAAGGAAACTGCTTTTTATTGGATGATGAAAGATAACAAGGTTTGCACACTTCAAACAAACTGTAAGATAAGCTTTGGGATTACAACCCTGAAGTAACCCAAACAAACTTGAAAGAAAATCAAAATAAACTACCAAGACTCCTTTCGAATGGGGAGAGGAGTGGCTTTCCAATTATTAAGCTTTGTTTCTGGCCCAACGAATTGAACTTCTGCGTCGCTACACCCTTCTCCGTTTTCCAACATATTCACATCATCAAACAATTTCTCGAATCTTTCAATTAATTCTTCCTCAGGATTGACCCGGGATTTAGGAATTGTTGTTATCGGGCGATTTTTAGCACCGGTCTTGACAAAAGACTTTGACAGATGTGGGACTGGTTTTGGAAGAACCCATGCCTTGTGTTTCAACTTTCTGGCCTTTATCACGTCATTTACGGTGGGTATGAACCCCAAACCGAATGTTCCCCAATTCTCGGGGAGAGATACTGGTTGTATAATTCCTTGCAAAGATAAGCCCAGACCTTTGCCGGGTATAAAACCATTCTTTAACATTTCATAAGCTATCATGACTGATGCAGAGGATATCTTTGGATTCGGAAGGTATTTCCCCTTTGGAATTTTCTCTACCGACACTGTGTCGGATACTTGGTATACCCATGGTACCTGGTCATTTTCTGTTCCTTCAACCGGTACAATGGTACTGCTGTGAGCATTTAAACTTTCTTCCCCATGCACAACTATTTCTTGATGATCCCATTCAAACTTGACAACCTGATGTAGTGTTGATGGGACTGCTTTAGCAGCATGGATCCATGGTCGACCCAACAACAAGTTGTAAGAAACAGTTATGTCCAACACTTGAAATTCCATTGTGAATTCAACTAGCCCTATTGTTAGTTCCAACACTATGTCGCCATATGAATCTCTGCTTCCACCGTCAAACCCCCGTACGCAAATACTATTTTTCTGGATCCTCTCTTCTTTGATTTTCAATTTGCTTAAAGTGGAGAGAGGGCAGATGTTTGCACTTGACCCATTGTCAACCAATACCCGGGTTACTACGGAGTTTTCATATTTCACGGTGAGGTAAAGAGCTCTGTTATGCTCGGTACCTTCCATAGGCAATTCATCATCAGAAAATGTAATTCTGTTTGCCTCAAAGATTCTGTTGGCTATTCTTCCCAAATGATTTACAGAGATTTTTTCAGGAACATGAGCCTCATTCAGGATTTTCATCAAAGCCAGACGGTGCTCCTCTGAATGGATCAGTAATGACAACAATGAAATTTGAGCGGGTGTCTTCTTCAATTGATCCACAACAGAATAGTCATGGAGTTTCATTTTTCTTAAAAACTTTTCCGCCTCTTCTTCCGTCACAGCTCTCTTTATTGGTGTTGGATTATTTTTAGTTTTTCTTAACTCTTCGGGCATAGAACATCTTCCTGAACGAGTCAAGCCTTGCACCTCACACACTTCTTCCTTGACTTCTTTTCCCTTGTACATTACAGTCACCCGTTCATAGTTCCATGGGATGGCTTTGTTGTTGATGACTGGCAGCTGGGTCACAGGTGTGATGATGACCCGATCTATACGGGCTCCTTCCACGAATACAATGGGTTTGTTAGCAACCCCTGGTACTATCACTTTCGGCCTTTCTTGTTTTGGAGCAACTTTGCTCGATGATCCCTCCTTGTCTACCACAGATGATTCATCGCCATTTCTGCTCTGTTTAGGTACCGATTTCTCCTTTGTTAACTGCTTATCTGGTTTGGCTTCATGAGACTTGATCATCATGATAGTTTGTGACGGCTTCTTTATCTCCCCACCAGCTTGTATGATTTCTAGCATATTGGCCTCTTGATGGGCTGTCATTGGATTTTTATTGATATTTGGAGTTTCTGAGGTTTGAACCTCGATTTTATTAGTATCAATCAATTCTTATATTGCATTTTTCAAATGCCAGCATTTCTCCGTGTCATGGCCTGGTGCACCGGAGCAATACTCACAGCTAATGGTGTAATCCAGATTCTTTGGAGGAGGATTGGGTAGCTTGGATTGTATTGGTCTCAGCATGTCCAGCTGTCTCAGCCTGTGGAACAGACTAGTGTAAGACTCTCCCAATGGAGTGTAAGTTTTCTTTTTCTGTTCTCTTTCCCCCCTGAACGCTGGCCTCGGCCTGAAACCTGGTCCGGGATAGGCTCGTGGGTAAGTACTTGGTATGACAGGAGCACGTCAATTGGCGTGAACAGGTGGATGATTGTATGCTTGAGCATGGTTAATGGAGAAATGAGACTCCGAAGGGTGATAGTAGTGTTGGGATAAATCATGGTGGTAAGTTGATTGGCGAGGTCGTTGTTGATTAGAGTAAGGCGGTGAACCTCTTGGTCCTGACCAAATTCCTGAATCAACTACTGCTGCCTCTTCCCTCTTCTTTCTTCCGATTCTTCCTACCCCGCCTTGAATAGCTTGAGTAGTCGCCTTAATTGCTGAATAGCTCATTATTTTATTTGTCTTGAGGCCTTCTTTCACCATACCTCCCATCTTCACTACTTCGTTGAATGATTTCCCAACCGTTGAAACCAAGTGGGCATAGTAAGTTGGTTCAAAGGCTTGAAGGAAGTAGTCTACCATTTCATTCTCCTTCATAGGAGGATCCACTCTTGCTGCCTGTTCTCTCCACCGGAAAGTCATACTCTCTGAAACTTTCATTGTGTTTCTTCTCAAATTTTGTCAAAGATAGTCGATCTGGGATGATTTCCAGATTGTATTGGAAATGGTATGCGAATGCCTGTGCCAGGTCATCCCAGGTGTACCATCTCCCATGGTCCTGGCGTGTATACCACTCCAAAGCTGATCCGCTTAAACTTTGACTGAAGTAAGCCATCAATAATTCATCCTTTCCCCCAGCTCCTCGCATCTTGCTACAGAAACCCCTTAAGTGGGCTACTGGGTCGCCGTGCCCATTGTATAGGTCAAATTTGGGCATCTTGAAGCCAACTGGTAATTGTACATTGGGGAATAAGCACAAATCTTTGTATGCTACACTGACTTGCCCACCTAATCCTCGCATGTCTCTGAATGATTGTTCTAAACTCTTGACCTTCCTGAACATCTCTTCTTGTTCAGCATTTTTGGCTGGCTTGTCAATTTCGGTTGGGAGATCAAAATGAGGAGCAGTTGAATTAATTTCGGAGGCTTTGAAGGTGGGCTCCGGGGGGTAATATTGGTTGTCCTGGGCCTGGAATGTAGGCTCACTAGGAGATGGAACTGGTTTCGGAGGTGGAGACCGTGGTGTCTGAGAGGTGGTGCCTCGGTAGTGCTGGTAAATGGGGAAATTTGGGGATAATTCAGTGGTAATATTATCCTGAGTTTGGGTCATTGATGGAGCAGGGTTATTTGGGTAAGATGGGGGTAACTGTCCTGTAGACCAGGCTTGGTACATCTCAGCCATTTGCTGCTTGAGTTTAAACATCTCTTCTTTCATTTTCCCGACATCCATCTCCTCTAGCTCCATACCTGCGTCAACATCTGGGATAGACATACTTTCGGGTATTGGTCCTTTTGATCTTGTGTGATAGTGATAATATGCCAGTATACTCTTTAGAGAAACTAACTGCTTGAATTCTGGAAATGAACAAACTTATTAGTTTTGAGAGTTTAACACATATATAATCACACGTTGAGATGCAATGCTCCTAAACAAATAATCCCTTTCTATTATGCATTTACTCGGCTGCTTGTGTTGTCCCAGCTTTCTTGAAATTTTTATTGTTATTCACTTTTATTTATTATATATATCTTTTATCGTGGTGGTCAAATCTTATAGAGATTGCCTACGTATCATGCCCTTACATGAATCAGACCTTGCGTAGTTCGGACTAAAGGCAATCACTTTTATTCATTATACAAAGATGGAATTACATTTGAAAACTTTAAGAAAATGTCTTGAAACACACACACTTAAATCAAAATAAAAGATACAATTCTTAACATCTCACAACGTGCCCCACTTTCCACTTGTGTTGTATATTATTAGACTATTTGCTCAATGTGGAGCTTGACCTGGATGACCTCCCAGCGTACGATACATCCTTTCCAACTCCATTGCTAGATGACGAGCAAAAGTGGGCGCATGCTCTGTAAACCTTTCATAATCCATTCCTTGGCAGTTTACATAACTTTGAGATGTGAAGACTGCTAGGTCGTGGATTTGTGCCCTGAAACCTTGGAGACGTTGGTCTTGGTCTTGCAATTGCTGCTGACGAGTGGTGGCTATATCTCTGACACGGTTTTCACGATCTAGAGCTGATTCTAACAGAGCTCGGAGTCTGGCCTGCTCTAATCTTGCTTGCGCTCTTTCTATGTCGAGGTCTGCTTGTTAATGTTCTCTGTTGCATCTTCTTGCCTCTTCTAGTTGTGCACGAAGCTGGTTTTCTGATCGTATCCAATGGTCTTTTTCCTTCTTGAATTGTGCCCTGTCTTTTTCGGATTACCTATCTTGGCGTTCCTTATTAGACATGGCTTCTTCGTTTAATCGTTGGATCCTTTCTTTTGCTTTGCTCAACGTCCTTTCGTTTTCTGCAAGAATAGAATCATAATCTTGCATTCTTTCAAAAAGATTGGCGATGGTTTTTTGATCCTTCCAGCTCCTCTTTGGTGTTTCAGAAACTCTTTTCATTTTTTGGAATCGAGCATGAAGATTTTCATTCTCACAAGCTAGACTCTTCTTCTCGTCTTCGGCTTCTTGTGCTTGCAAATCTTTCTCCAAACTGAGGCTTCTCAGATTTTATTTTAGGGCATGGATAGTTGCTTTGTACCCTTTTTCCTTTTCTCCCCAGATCAACCGCTCTTGGATTTTATCATTGAAGTTTTGAACATGGGGTCTTTTTGTTGGCCTTCTTAGCTCAGGCTCTGGTACATCATCCACGCGAGACCGTTTTTCAAACCACCTTGCATATCTAGGATTTATCTCACCCTTTGTAGTGTCTGGGACTTGAGTATCACTTTTTAAGTATCGACATCCATTCCACATCTGCTGAAGTAGAGCCTCGGGAATAGTGGCTTCTGGGTGTAATTCGATTACTTGCATACTCAAATCTTCATCATCAGGAACTACTTGATATCTCCCTAGTTGCCTTAAGACTTTTAGTGGCGCATACGGCTGAATGCTTCTCAATCCCAATAGTAGTAGATAACTATTTGAGGTTGACATGTGTATTACTTCCCTCATCGGGAGCCATCCCAAAGTCCATTCAATCTGATTTGCCATTAAAGCCTTTAGATGAGATACCTATGCTTCTATTCCTTCTGGAGCCTAATAATTTTTTGTTCTTTCCTCATAGCTCTCGATGCAATTATCATTGTTTGACCCATACTGTATGATCTTGGGTTGTTGTTGGAGATGTTCCATTACCCACATTTGCAACAAAATTTTGCATCCTTCGAAGACCTTTGCTCCTGATTTACATAAAGTCAAAGCCCGATAAATGTCTGATAGAATGATGGGGACAAGGGTGTGATTTTCTTTGGTGGTGAGGATTTGCACAATTTTTGCGGTGCGAATATCAATTGTTCGCTCTTTGTTTGGGAAGATCACGATTCCTAGAAAAGCCACCATGAAGGCAAAGCGACGGTGAATCTGCCAGATGTCTTTGTTTTGCTTGTTAGTAAGGCCTTTCTCATGAATTTCGAACCCATCTGACTTTCCGAACCTTGAATACAAAAAGTTGAAGGAACAACATCCATTGATGACATTGCTTTTCCTGATTTGACTGCTTGATGTTCAGAAGGCCGAAGAATCGAAGTACCGAAGGAGCCTTTGTGAATATCAGGCTTTGATTTCTTAGACTTCCGTCAAAACCAACATATCCAGCTATTTCCTCTAATGTAGGAGTAAGCTCGAAGTCAGAGAAACGAAAGACATTGTGAGCAGGGTCCCAAAAAGTTACTAATGCCGCAATCAGATCATCACGGGGTTTAACCTTCATAATATCCGTGAGGTTTCCCAAATGCTTGACGACCCATTTTTGACCGTCTTCGCCTAAATCATACCACCATATTTGAAGCTGAAAGAGAAATTCTTCTGTACTCGTGGATGAGGGGCTTTGTGTGGTGCTCATTTTGTATCTGAAGTTTAATTTAATAAAGTTAAGACTCATTTTGAAAAAAAAAAACTATTTTCAAAATTTTATATTTTTTGAAAATTTACACTAAAAAATCATTTTATTTATTAAATATCTTTATTTCAAGATTTTAAAAAAACAACCCATTTTATTCCTCTCTTCTCACCATGATTTCGTTTAAGCTGGTCAACAAGCATGTTCGAGGCAAATGAATGCACAAGTAGCAAGTAGGATGCATCAGGATGGTCTTTTTGTTTCGGGTTCACCTGTCCTAGACAGACCCAACCCCTGTGTTGAGTCTCCAAGGCCAAATGTATATGATGCAAATATTCGTTCCTACTAGGGATCCGGTACATGGCTGAGTTATTCTAAGTGTAAAACCTGAGGTTGATTGTTCTAAACCTGGCTTACCCAAACAGACAGTTTGAGCCGAAGCGGGGGCAACGTACCGGGAGCACGAAAGTCTGCCCGGCCTAGTTACTTGTCCCAACTCCGTCTTATTTGGTATGACTTTAACAGAAAGGTGGGTCACGCGCACGTGTACACCATAAATTCAGAAGACTCAGAAAGAAGGGGGTTTCGTAGCAGTTGTATATATTCACAATTCAAATAATATTAAAGCGGTAAAAAGCAATATTTAGCATATTAGCATATAAACAGTTGAAAATCATATAGTAAATAAAGCCAATTAACACAGATATTTTAAGCTCGAATTCTTTAAACCCTGAACCAATGGCTCTGGGTTACAGTTTACACTTTTATCCCCAGCAGAGTCGCCAGAGCTGTCGCACCTCCTTTTTACCGCGCTTGCGGGGCGCGTGGGGAGTTTTCTCCAATTGAAGGACAGTCGAAACGAGATTTATTTAATTATTTCAGAGTCGCCACCTGGGAATTTTAAGGCGTCCCAAGTCACCAATTTTTAAATCCCTGAATCGAGGAGAATATGACTCTGTTTGTTATTCTGCGAACCAGAAATCCTGAGTAAGGAATTCTGTTAATCCGGAAGAAGGTGTTAGGCATTTCCGAATTCCGTGGTTCTAGCACGGTCGCTTAACTGTTTTTATTATTAGCTTAATTATCTTGATTTTTACTAAATACGTTTTTATTGCATGATTTTACTACCGCTTTTACTTATTGTTTACAAATATATAAACGAATTACGCGTACGTATATTCGTATTATATACCTTTTATAATTATCGGGAATCGTGCCATGCGTACGTGTACACAATAAAATTTGACCATATTATTTCCTTTATTACAAATTCATATGTGCGTGATTTAAAATAAAATTATGAACGTCATCATCCTTATATTTAGACAATGAACTGCACGTCTCGGTTTATATGAAACTATTTTGACATCCTCGAAGAAATCCCTTATATTAAATATTCGCTTGAAATTGCGCGTACGCATAATTCGAATTGCTTTTATCGGTATAATCAGGTTACGCGAACGTATCCCTAATTACACCAAATATTCTTAACGGTATTATGAGTTTTCACAAATTGTTTGTTATATCCACACATTTTATATGAGAATACTGAGAAATTCATATTTAAGGGATGTCTTTGAATTCTTTTAAAAGAAATTCACAATTTATTAAATGTTGTCCGTCAATTATAATTTCCGGATATAAATTGTATTCAACCCAACTATTCAAATTCAAAGAAAGAATAAAAATATGATTTTAGCAAATACAACATATATATGCCAAAGAATGAATTGTATATGAAACTGACAAAAATGATTTATGAAGGGAAGAAGTATTTTTGAACAATTTTTCATTATTTATTTAGTGACAATTCTATTTCTAATTGTCATGGATATAAAGTATTGCAATTTGTATATCTCATCTTATTCTCATATACTTGCTTTTAATCTAATAGGCCTAATTATTTTGTTAATTCTGCTTATGGTTAAACGTAAGATGTATATAATCGTCGAACCGATTGGATTCTTAATTTATGTGAACCATTGTTACTAACTTTCACATTATAACACTCCTAGGCCATTTGTTATTTTTTTTTTTAAAAAAGAACAAATCTACCTAATTGACTTAATAAAGTGATATTGCATACAACATTATTCGCCATATTTTGACGTTTGCGAACATAGTGGAGGATACTAATGCAACTTCCGACTATTGATGTTAACCATAATCACTATTACACCATATATGAATAAAATGCAACCAATCATTATCTAGCCTTAAACAACAATTAACTAACAAAATAAACTAATAGCATATTTTCCTTGATATTTCCATATTATGCTATACTTAGCTAACAATACCATAAAGTTTAAATAATGGCCAACTTTACGCCAAGTTTCCTACCTTGACAGTTCAAATATAACTAAACTAATGAGATTTCAGAACGGCTAACATTATTACAAAGCTTTATATGAATTTCAAAATAAGACAATGAACTCATAGCTACCAAATTGAATTCACTACTAGTTAACTAACATGAAATAAAAAAATGAAATTTAAACTAATGAACTTGGACAAATGGAAAACAGAATTGCAATTCAAGCTTCATTGATTTGTCATGCTGAATCTTTTTCCAACATAGAACTTTAAGAGATAAATACCTAGAAATGAAGGTAGAAGAAGTAAATTTCAGCAGTAGCAGCAATAACAAAATCAGTAGAATGTACCGATAACACAGCAAGTCTGAACAAGACCCGTTAACCCAGATGAACAGTGACAGAAACTTGACGGAAAGATTTCAGATTCAAACTGAATAATATTCACACAAAAATAATTGCACAAACAACGGACTGATTCTAGGAGGATAACATTTTTTCAGATTTCAATTTCTTCCTGTTTCGGATTCCTGTTTCTGACTATATTTTCTTTTTTCTATTTCTGTTTTCTTCTTCCTATTTCTTAAAACTCTCCTCTTTAAATCTGATTTTTCTTCTCCTTTCTTTCTTTCTGTCTTTCTCTCCTTTCTTTCTCTCTCAAAGACTGATCTTTTTCTCTTTTAAAATTTGCCTGAAAGCTCTCTTTTTCCCTTGTTTTTCTTTCTTCAAAGAGCTCCCTTAAATCAGTCCCAATCCCTCTCTATTTATACAGGGCTGTCCTGTACCCTTCTAGTGCTGCCTGGACCCTTTTTCTCCTTTTAAAATCAGAAAGTTTTCCATTAAAACTGCTTTTGAATACTTTAAATCTAAGTGCTCTTATCCTGATTTTTCAGCAGCCCCATTATCCTTTGTTTCCCACTATCCTATTAAATTAAAAACCATTAACAAACCACTTTCAGCCCACTATTATGTCACATTACCCTTACTGTTTTATCCCAGAAAATGTCCCAGATTTCCTACTGTAATTACTGTTATTACTGCCTTAAATTCAGAATCTAACAATACAGATTTTAAAATCTGTTTAAGCAGCTATAACCAATCCTAAAGTTTTGGACTGAATCCTAACTAAGAATGTAACCTTCTAACACAATTACATCTAATCAACATTTGTAAAATCACACTGAATTCAGAACTAACATCATAACAACATATCAATGAAATCATTATAACAATTCAGACTGGACTTAAACATTGAATCAAGATCAAACATACACCGGAGCATTGTCAATATACTGACAATGCTTTGTTCAGAAAACAATATATACACATCATACATTTGAATTTACTGATTTGCAAACAAACATGATTTAATTGACAAATATTAATCAGTAGACTATTTACAACATTTGTCCATAATCAATCTAAAACAATAGAAGCAGACTGTTTCCATTAGCATTATCATAAATGAGAATTCACATTATAACTAATCGACGAACTTAATCGAGTCGATTACTTACATTGTAAATAATCACAACCAACAGAAATAGTTTCATATTTGATCATATAGACGGGCATGAGACAAAGATGACAGAATTAATCAAATAAAATCATGAAAAATTAACAGGCTATTAAGACAAACAACAATACACGTAGAATACACAAAAGAAATAGAAAAATACCTCTGAATCTTCAAACTTCATACGGACTCGAACTCAACGTGGATTCGGACTTTGTTTGAAATCAAACAGACCTTAGTCGAAGTATTTTCCACTGAAAATACTTCGACTAAGGTCGATTAAACCTCAATCTTTATTTAATTTGGGCAGAATCCAAAAGTCTGGTATTTCTAGGTTTTTTGAAGATTCAATTTGGGACTTAACCATTTATGGTCAGATTCGAGGGGGACCAAATACGACACAAGGGTGAGGGTAACCTAGGGGTCATTTGGTGTCAATTTAGAACAGATCTGAGTTTGTTCTTGTTTGGTCCGAATCTTCAAAAGAAGATTCGAGAAGCTCGGAAGTGATTCGATCCAAACAAGCAACAGATCCATACCTAGGGTGGTTAGGGGAAGCTATGGTGTCAATTTGGGGCTGTTAGGTTTAGATCTGAGTTTGGCTCGAATCTTCAAATGAAGATCGAGAACCTTCAGGAAGATTCGAGCCAAGAGGCTAACATATTCGGATAGAGGGTGTTCAGGGGGTTCTGGGGTGTTATTTTGGTGACCGGCGGCGTTGATGCCGCCAGGTTTCAGGCGGTGGGATCCTAGGGCGGCTAGGGTTAAGGGTGAGTTTCGGAAGGGATGATGAACAGGGAAGGAGGGAGGGGGTGTTTGGCTAGGGGTCGGGGTAGGGATTTGGGATTTATATAGGGGGAATGTGAATTGATAATAACCGTTAGATCAAGTAGAATGAAGGGCCAGGATCAGTTCATTAAACCAAACGATGTCGTTTGGTTTAATGCCAGGGTCGGCTGAGTCGGGTCAATGGGTCGGGTTACGGGTTACGGGTAAGGGGGTGAGATCTTAACCGTTGGTTGGATTTGATCCAACAGTCCCTGAGAAGCTACGACCAAACGCTGTCGTTTTGGCTCGTCTGGATTGGACCGGACTTGGGGCTGCCTGGATTGGGCTGTGGGGGGTAATTTGATTTGGGCCTGGATTTTAATCAGGTCCGATTTTTATTTTACAACTTATTTTTTATTTTATTTTTTTATTCTATTTTATTATTTATCATTAAAAATCCTAACAAAAATTATAAAACAATTTTTAACCTTACACAAAAATATTAATCACTTCATAACAACTATTCAACATACAGATAAAACATTAATCACACAGTGGAATAAAAAAAATAGAACAAAATGCATATTTTGGTGATTTTATTTAAATTATCTTTCAAATACATAATTAAATCCTATATGCATGCAACATGTATTTTATTTTAATTTTCATTTTATTATGACAAAGTAAACATTTACGGACATACAACAAATATTTAACACCACACAAATTCAAAAAATTACACAGTAAAAGAAATTTATTTTATTTTTGATTTATTTTTGGAGTAGTTTTCGTAAGGCAAAAATCACGTGCTCACAATAATGCGTTAGACTCTTTAGGCGCGACTTAATTAAATTACATTCTTAAACTCAGGTGCACATTGATGTGACCTAAATCCAAATCTCAACGGAGTCAAGATGTGTTGATAGCTACGGGTGCATTGATTGTGACGTGGTTCGAGATGCGTTTTCACGACGTTGCAATTCTATAAAAATAAATGATAATAATAAAAGCAGTTTAAACTTAATAAAAGCACATAAGTCACAACATGTATTTAAATCAGATATTTAGCCATTATAACAATTTAAGCGACCGTGCTAGAACCGCGGGATTCGGGGGTGCCTAACACCTTCCCTCGGGTCAACAGAATTCCTTACTTAGAATTTCTGGTTCGCAGACTTCATTTGGAAAAGTCGAAAATTTCCTCGATTTGGGATTCAAGATAAATCGGTGACTTGGGACACCAAAAGCCAAACCTTTCCCAAGTGGCGACTCTGAATTAAATAAATAATCCCATTTCGAATATTGTCACTTAAATTGGAAAAACTCCCTCGCGCATTAAAACCTTCGTGGCAGGGCGCGCAAAAAGGAGGTGTGACAGCTCTGGCGACTCTGCTGGGGATTTAGTTACCCAGAACCACTGGTTCAGGGTTAGAATTCGAGTTTAGACAAATTTTTATATTCGGTTTTATCTGATCTTTACATGTTGAACCTAATGTGCTAAACGCTGCTTTTACCGCTTTGATATTACTTGAATTGTACATATAAACTGTGCCGAAACCTTTCTCTTCTTACCTCCGGGGAGAAGCTCGCTGGACGAGACTCCCTATTCTGTTAGTGTCAATACCTGAAATAAGAAAGAGGTCGGACAAGTTACAAAGCCGGACGATCTCGCGGGTCCCCGGTACGTAGCCCCCTCCTCGGCTCGAGTTGTCCGCTCGGGTACACAGTCTAGAACGTATACCCAGGTTATAAACCCAGTATGACAAAACCGCTGCTGGAAATTAAACCCAGAACCGCTGGTTCAGGGCTCAAGGATTCGAGCTTAGAATAATTGTTATATTTGGCTTTATTATCTGATATATATTACATGTTTTGACATAACATACTAAATGTTGTCTTTTACCGCTTTGGTATTATCTGAATTGTATATAAACTGTGCCAAAACCCTTCTCTTCTTACCTCCGGGGAGAAGTTCGCTGGTCGAGGCTCCCTATTCTGTTAGTATCAATACCTGAAATAAGAAAGAGGACGGATAAGTTACGAAGCCGGATGGCCTTTTGGTTCCCGGTAAGTTTCCCCCTCCTCGACTCGAGTCGTCCGCTCGGGTACACAGTCTAGAACATATACCCAGGTTATAAACCTAGTATAACGAAACCTCATGTCGGATCCCTAGTAGGAACGTTTATTTGCATCATGTTGCATTTGACATAGGGGACTCAACACAGGGGTTGGGTCCGTCTAGGACAGGCAACCTGAAATGAAAAGACCATCCTGCTACATCTTGTTTGTTTTGCGCATTTATTTGCTTCAGATCTGCATGCTGACCGGTTTCTAAAAAGGGAAAAAATAGCAGCGTAGGGAAATAATTACTTATTTTTGGAAAAATAAAACCAATATCCAAGTAGTGTCAAACATCGCCGGAATTCTTTCTAAAGAAAAAAAAAACAAAACAAGACAAAAAGAATAAAAACAAAATTTGTCTTCTAGTTTGATTTATTAAAAAAAAATATAAAAAATTTTTTCTTTTAATCACTTTCAAAATAAAAAAAAAGAATTTATTTAAAAGTAAAAAAAAAAGAAAAAATGGAAAATTCATTATTCAAAAAAAAAACAATGTTGTTTCTTTCGTAGTATCTCTTTTATAAGTTCAGACTAATAATCTAGGTACTTCCTTAAAAGATTTTTGAAATTTCAAAAAAAAAAAAAATTCAAAGAAAAAAAAATATTTTTTTAGTCATCGTCTCTTTTCAAAAATAAAAATAAAAAAACATATAAAAAAATTGAAATAAAAAAAAATATTTTCTCCTTTTCTTTGTAAGTATTTTATTCAGAAAAAAAGGGTTAGTCTAGTTACTCCATTTTCGACGCCCGAACTACGCCGGTTTGATTCTCACCGGATGTGAGATACGTAGGCAACCCTCATCGGGTTCAACCCCACCTTTTGCTAAAAAGCCAAAAAACAAATAAATAATAATAAAAGAATAAGAGTCATAAATAAGTCGGGTGACACTGTTTTATCAAGACACAGCCGAATGTTCCCGAAAGGGACGCCGGAAGGCTGACTTTGCATAAACAGCCACCTCTTGGGTCACGCTTAGGATTTTTGTCCAAATTGACCCACACGGCCTTAAAATCTTCATCCCCGAAGCGCTGAAAGGCCGTGACTCGAAAATCTGATTTTTCTTTCAAAATTAATAAATAAATAAATAAATAAATAAGCAAATAAGTAAAAAAATAGTCAAATCTTTTGGCCGAATCGTTTTGCTTAAATCACCCTAATAAATACGCAGGATGAGCCCTATGCTAAATGAACATTTATTTCTTTACTTGTTAGTTTCGAACTACGTAATGATCTGATTCACGCGGTGTCGTAATACGTAGGCAATCCTCATCGGATCCGGTCACATTTTTCTGCAAATATTGAAAACAGTAATAAAAAGAGAATAAATAGATAAAATAAAAAAAATAAAAAAAATGAATAAAAGGAGGAGCCTGAAGGAAGCCGGAGTAACGCATGTCTTCGCTGCAGACGTGTGAAATTCATTTAACTGTATAGGTGCATCATGCCCCAACGTGAGATTGCCTCCGTTATTTGTTTCGAACTAACCACTTGTCTACTAATGAGTCTTCCAGGTTTTAGAAAGGTAGTTGGTTTGGGGGAAATCTGGCCTCACATTCATATTTCACGAGGTCAAAAGGGAGTGTTCAGTTACCCGCTATTAAGACAAAAGGAAGTATTCACACTTACTTCACAAGGTCAAAGGGGAATATAGCGATGTCTTCGGAAATTCCTTTGCCGACAATTCCCGCCCCTAAGGAGAGTTCGATCTCGGCCGTCCCAACTTTCGAGTCAGCAACTGCTGAGGAAAACAGAATTCTGAGGCTCCGCATGATGGAGATGTTGGATGACTGGCATAATGGAAGGGAACCACCAAGTGTTATCCCTGGATTCCCTGAGTTGTTCCACAGAACGAGTGGAACTTCGAACATTCCCATAAGCTATCCAGCTACCCCGTTCGGGTACCCGGCCACTTCAGCCCACTCCGCAGGATCACCCTTTGAGTCTTGCCCTTGGATGTCAATAACGGATGTCGCTACAAGCATTTTCACCGCACCGCCCTGTCCAATCATGGCACAGCCCACTACACACAGGCCCAATTTTGACTCTTCCTCATTCACCTTTCCAGCTCCCTCTTTCTCGTTGGAACCAACTCGACTTGCCACCAACACTCCCCCCCAACCAACTCGATACGAGTTGGCACCTGAGCAGGACCAAAGCTCCAAAATTGCTGAACAAGGTGAAATGGCCAAGAGAATGAAGAGCCTTGAACAAAATTTGAAAAATATGCAAGGTCTGAGCGGACAGAAAAGCGTCTCCTATGCTGATCTATGCATGTTCCCTCACGTACGTCTCCCTGTGGGTTTCAAAACTCCAAAGTTTGAGAAGTATGATAGACACGGCGATCCCATTGCTCATCTCAAAAAGTATTGCAACCAACTGTGGGGAGCCGGAGGCAAAGAAGAATTGTTGATGGCGTACTTCGGGGAGAGTTTGGTAGGAATCGCTTCAGAATGGTATATGGACCAGGACATATCTCGCTGGCTTATATGGGATGATCTTGCCAGAGACTTCGTAGGGCAGTTTCAATATAATGTTGACATCGCACCAGACAGAAATGCCTTGTCAAACTTAAAGAAGAAACCTTCGGAAAGTTTCAGAGAATACGCCATCAAATGGCGCGAGCAAGCGTCAAGGGTAAAACCTTCCATGGACGAGATAGAGATGGTCACTACTTTCCTCCAGGCTCAAGAGTCCGACTATTTCCAAAACATGATGTCAGCCATGGGAAAGCCTTTCGCAGAAGCGATTAAGATTGGAGAGATGGTGGAGAACGGTCTGAAAACGGGAAGATTTTGAGTCAGGCAGCCATAAGGGCAACCTCCCAAGCCGTCCAAAGCGGGTCTGGAGGAATGGCAAGAGGGAAGAAAAAGGAGGAAACATCCATGGCGGTATCAGAGGCGGGATAATATCATAATCCCGGGCTTTGTTCTTCGGAAAGAACCTCGCAACATTATTTCCCCCACCAAAATGTGACCTACGCTCCTCAGCCCTACATGGTCATGAGCACCCAGCCTTACATCCAGCAGTCACAGCCAGTCAATCAGGGGCAAGCTCCCCATCCTAGGAATCAGCCTCCTCACCGAAACCACTACAATCCTCGACCTCCTCAGAATAATTTCCGTCCTCGGGAACTACCCAGGAGACCCAACTATACACCAATCGGTGAACCCTATTCCACCCTATTCCCTAAGCTTGTCTAGATGAATTTGTTGCATCCCATACCGCCAAACGGGCAGAACCCGGGATCACCATCATATTAGCGGGGTGTTTGAAGATATGCAATCAAGTGCATGGTTGCATGTGATCGATGCGAAGACTTCATACAATGTTTTGCTTGGGAGGCCCTGGATACATGAGAATAAAGTAGTTCCATCTACCTACCATCAATGTTTAAAATACTACGGGGGTGAAGTCGAGAAGACAGTAGTTGTTGATGATGAGCCATTCACCGAGGCTGAGTCACACTTCGCCAATGCAAAGTTCTACTTGTAGAACCGCGTTGTGAAGGAGCTGAAATTTGATGATGGCATGAAAAGCAACAATAAAGAGACCTCAACTAAAAGAGAAGAGGTGACTACTGGTGAAGCCAAAGCTGTTAGTAAGGAGGTACAACTCAATGCGAATAAATCTTATAGAGGGAATATTACGTCTTATAAGAAAGTAAGTTCGGTGCTCCAATATGTCCCTAAAAGGAAGAAAGACGAAGGTGAACCATCTAATCACCAAGCTAACATGCTAAAGGAGTTAACTCTTCCGGTTAAACGAATTGAGGCAGTAAAGTCGTCCTCAATGCCGCTTTCAGGGTTTGTAGCCCAAAATCATTTGCAGAATGTGGCACTCCCTACAAAGCAAACAGATGAAGGTTTTGACCCTAACGCTTACAAGCTATTTGCAAAAGTTGGATACAATCCCAATGAGCCGTCAAAGTTAGGGAAGCTCCCATCAGAAGCTGCAACGAGGCAACCACATGAAGGTTTGGGATACAAGCAACTGTCACCAGTGCGCATCTCAATAAGAAGGGAGAGTATCAATTATATCACTGTAGAAGATGAATCAGCCGCTTCTAACAAGCCTTCTGTCTTTGATCGACTTGGAAAATCACTTGTGAGGACCTCTGTGTTTGAAATATTGGGTCCACTAAAGAAGGGGAACAAGTTCCGGAGAAACTTTCAAAGCATAAGAACATCCGCTTCACCCAAAATCCAGGAGATCTCTAAGGATTTCCAAAGTTTGGTTCCTTCTAGAATGAGACGACAAACAAAGCTTGTGGTTTCATGTAAAGAAGTACTGAAGGTAAAGCCATATACTGTGGTCTATACTAAGAAACGTGATGAAGACAAAGAAAGTGTGGGTTCTTCGTATCATGTTACTATACAAGTCGAGAATGACATTCCATCTTCAATGGAAGATAATGCAGAATTGGAGGATGTTTTGCTGTGTCATCACATATCCTTCAATGATGGGGACCCTCAAGAAGATGAAGATGCGAAAGATGCTCCACCTGAACTTGAAGGAGTGAAGACAACTACTGATGCCTTAAAAGAAGTTAACCTTGGCACCAATGAAGAACCAAGACCCACCTACCTAAGTGTTTTACTAGAAGCTAATGAAGAGAGCACTTATATTGAGTTACTCAAAGAGTTCAGGGATGTCTTTGCTTGGAGTTACAAAGAGATGCCTGGATTGGACCCGAAAGTAGCAGTCCATCACCTTGCAGTCAAAAATGGTGCTCGCCCTGTTAAACAAGCTCAAATGTGTTTTAGGCTGGACTTGGTTCCCCTAATTGAAACTGAAGTTAACAAACTCATTGAAGCTGGATTTATTCGGGAGGTTAAATACCCAACATGGGTTTCTAGTATTGTCCCTGTAAGGAAGAAGAATGGCTAGATTCGAGTATGCGTTGACTTCAGGGACCTCAATAATGCATGTCCCAAAGATGAATTCCTGTTTCCTATTCCAAAGCTGATGATCGATGCTACTACTGGTTACGAGGCAATGTCTTTCATGGACGGTTCGTCGGGCTATAACCAAATTCGCATGGCACCAAAAGATGAAGAGCTTATTGCATTCCGCACCCCCAAGGGTATTTATTGCTACAAAGTAATGCCTTTTGTCTTGAAGAATGCTGGTGCTACTTACAAAAGGGCTATGCAAAATATTTTCGACGATCTTCTCCACAAGAATGTCGAATTCTATGTTGACGACTTGGTGGTGAAATCAAGAGAGAAGGGCGACCACATGAAAGACATGAGGATGGTATTTGAATTGCTCCGGAGGTACCAACTTAGGATGAATCCATTGAAATGTGCCTTTGGAGTTACTTCTGGAAAGTTCCTTGGTTTCATTGTCCGACATCGATGGATCGAAATTGATCAAGCCAAAGTGGATGCCATTTTGAAAATGCCTGAGCCTCGAGATATCCATGAATTGAAAAGTCTGCAAGGAAAGCTAGCATACCTTAGAAGATTCATATCAAACCTGGCTGGGATGTGCCAACCATTTAGTCACCTTATGAAGAAAGGCATTCCTTTCAAGTGGGACCAAGCTTGTAGCAATGCCTTCGAAAGTATCAAAACCTACTTGATGAAGCCTCCAGTTTTAGCAGCACCTATACCTGGAAAGCCATTGATATTTTACATTGCGGCACATGAAAGGTCTGTTGGAGCACTGTTGGCCCAAGAAAATAGTGAGGGGAAAGAAAACTCTCTTTACTACTTGAGAAGGATGATGACACCTAACTAGTTGAATTATTCGTCAATTAAAAATTGTGTTTAGCGATAGTCTTCTCAATTCAAAAGTTGAAGTATTACTTTCAGGCTCATGTTGTCCATCTTGTTTCTAAAGCAAATCCCATCAAGTTCGTGATGTCAAAACCTGTTCTTAGTGATCGACTAGCGAGATGGTACCTCCAATTTCAACAATTCAATATTTTGTACATTCCTCAGAAGGTTGTAAAAGGACAAGCATTGGAAGACTTCTTGGCAGATCATCTGATACCTGATGACTGGGAGCTAGCTGATGAACTACCTGATGAGGACGCAATGGTCGTTAAAGTTCAACCTCCATGGAAGATGTACTTTGATGGTGCTGCGCATCGTGGGGGAGCCGGGGCTGGCGTAGTATTTGTCACTCCACAAGGTGAAGTCTTGCCCTACTTCTTCACCTTGACACAACTTTGTTCCAACAATGTTGCTGAGTATCAAGCATTAATACTTGGGCTCGAAATGGCCGTTGATATGAAGCAATTGCAATTGCAAGTCTTTGGTGACTCCCAGTTAGTGGTCAATCAGCTTTTGGGTAGTTACGAGGTTAAGAAGCCTGAACTACGCCCATATCATGATTACGCTAAAAAGTTGATGGGGTGGCTCGGTGATGTGACTATTCAGCATATGCCAAGGAAAGAAAATAAGAGGGCTGATGCTTTAGCTGCTCTAGTTTCATCATTAGCCCTGCCTGACCAAGCGCAAGTTACCGTCTGCCAAAAATGGCTAGTATCGCTGCCAAATGAGACTGAAGGTGAAGAAGACGAACTCAAGCATCTTGTTGCTATTTCTGAATTTGAGAAAGAAGAATGGCGACAACCCATTATCGACTACTTATGTTATGGGATACTTCCAGAAAATTCGAGGAGAAGGACTGAAATCCATTATCGTGCACCTCGCTTCCTTTACTACAAGGATACTCTATACAGAAGGTCGTTCGAGTGAGTACTCTTACGATGCCTAGGAGAAGAAGAAGCTCTCCAAGATTTGCAAGAGGCACATTCTAGGTATGTGGGTCACACCAGTCCGGACCAAAGCTCCACTTCCATATAAAAAGGATGGGATATTATTGGCCAACGATGGTAAAAGATTGCTTGGACTACGCTCGAAGATGCAAGGCCTATCAATTCCATGCAAATTTTATTCATCAACCTCCTGAAGTGTTGCACCCGACTGTTGCATCCTGGTCATTTGACACTTGGGGATTGGATGTTGTTGGACCACTGCCAAAGTCCTCTGGTGGGCACCTATACATCTTGGCTGCAACTGACTACTTCTCGAAATGGGCTGAAGTTGTTGCTCTTAAAGAAGTAAAGAAGGAAAATGTTGCAAGTTTCATCCGAGTAAACATTATTTATCGCTTTGGCATTCCTCGTTACATAATAATGGATAATGGAAAGCCATTCGATAATAGGTTGATGAACAAGATTTGTGATCTCTTTGGCTTCAAGCAACGTAACTCTTCGATGTACAATGCTGCCGCCAATGGTCTAGCTGAGGCATTCAACAAGACTCTATGCAACTTGTTAAACAAAGTTGTCTCCAAATCCAAACGAGATTGGAATGACCGTATGGAAGAAGCTCTATGGGCATATAGGACGACTCACCACACACAAGTGACTCCTTATTCACTCGTTTATGGAGTCGAAGCTGCCTTGCCACTTGATCGTCAAATAGCTTCATTACGACTGGCTATTCAAGAAGGGATCACTAATGAAGAAAATGCTCGACTTCGATTAGAAGAGTTAGAAGCTCTTGATGAAAAGAGATTGGAAGCTCAACAGAGTCTTGAATGTTATCAAGCTCGATTATCTCACGCCTTCAATAAAAGAGTTCGCCTGAGATCCTTTCAAGTAGGAGATCAAGTCCTTGCCATACGAAGACCTATAATTACTTCCCATAAACCTGTAGGGAAGTTCACTTCAAAATGGGATGGGCCATATGTCGTACAAGAAGCTTATTCAAGTGGGGCTTACAAACTGGTTGATGCAGATGGTATGAGAATCGGCCCTATCAATGGCAAGTTTTTGAAGTAGTATTATCCTTGAAGTTGCAACGCTCCTCGACGTACAAACCTAAACTGCAAGTCATGATGCTCCTCGACGTACGAGCCTAAACTGAAAGTCATAATGCTCCTTGACGCATGAGCCTAAACTACATGTTGCCACACTCCTAGCCCGTAAGAGTATAAACTGTGTACGGCCCAAAAAAAAGTCCGCTATGTTGAAAATCTCGAAAGAGGCGGCCTAGGCAAAAGTTAGGACGTAAAAATAAAACTACCCAATCTGAACTACGGTATGACTTGATCCTCTTCACCGAGGTACGTAGGCAGCTTAGAGTTTCATTCTAAGTTCAGTCACATAAGTTCAAAGATACATATTTCCCCAATTGTTGTTCGAATGAAGTATGAAGGAATGTAAGATCAAGCTGAAATGTCATCCTCCTACTAAACTTTGACGTCATTTGATTTAAAGGGGGCAACCCTCCATGGTAAATTGATATCTTCGATGGGCCGATTTTAGGAGGATGTCAAGTATTTGCATTGAAGTCCAGGGATTCTCTATGTCTTCAGGTTCAAACCTTCAAGTTTGTTGGTCTCCAAGTTCGCCCTTTACCTTAAAAAAAAGGGAAGAAAAGAGAGACATCAAAAGGAAACACAAGTATAAGGAAAGGATTGCTTGGCACCACATTTCAAATTCAATGAGACTTGAACTCAAGATATTTGTGAGAATATGGCTCTTAAATTTCGATTGATGGCAAGTAAGACATCTTCCGATCTCGAGGCTTCCATACCAAGATATGAATTTTTGTGAGACTGCGTAAACCTGTAATTAATGGCGTGGTGCAATATAAAGTTGATTTCAAAATATTATTTGGGACGATTCTGAAGTAGTTTGATTGAGAATTTTGGATATGTCTAAATCTGGAAGTCTACTTTTCTTGAAATCAACAAAGTTGAAGTCTTCAAGTCCGTCGGTCTTCAAGTTGAAGTCTTCAAATCTGTTGATCTTCAAGTTGAAATATTTAGGCCCTCCAAGTCTCAAAAGTTGAAGTCTTCAAGTCCGTCGGTCTTAAAGTTGAAGTCTTCAAATTCGTTGATCTTCAAGTTGAAATATTTAGGCCCTCCAAGTCTCAAAGTTGAAGTCCTCAAGTTCGTCGGTCTTCAAGTTTCAGTCTTCAAATTCGTCGGTCTTAAAGTTGAATTGTTTAAGCCCTCCGAATCTTCGATTTGAAGTCTGCAAAGTCCGCCAAATCTTTAAAGTTTTCCAAGTGTTCAAGTCGATGTCGTCTTCGAGTTGAAGCTTTATAACTTTTCAATCTTAAGGTGGACATATAAGTCTCTTTGCACCTTAAGTTGGCCTCACCGATAGTCGAGCCACATTGAGAGTAATTTTTCGATAGTCAGGTCACAATGAGAGTAATCTTTCCGATAGTCGGGCCATTTTGAGAATAATCTCTCCAATAGTCAAGCCACATTCTGTGGACATTTTGAGAGTAATCTCTCCGATAGTCAAGCCACATTCTGTGGACATATAAATCTTCCAATATTAGGGTGGACATATAAGTCCCTTTGCACCTTAAGTTGGACTCGCCGATAGTCGAGCCACATTGAGAGTAATCTCTCCGATAGTCAGGCCACAATGAGAGTAATCTCTCTGATAGTCGGGTCATTTTGAGAGTAATCTCTCCAATAGTCAAGCCATATTCTGTGGACATTTTGAGAGTAATCTCTCCTATAGTCAAGACACATTCTGTAGACATATAAGTCTTCCAATCTTAGAGTGGACATATAAGTCCCTTTGCACCTTAAGTTGGCCTCGCCGATAGTCGAGCCACATTGAGAGTAATCTCTCCGATAATCAGGCCACATTGAGAGTAATCTCTCCGATAGTCGGGTCGTTTTAAGAGTAATCTCTCTGATAGTCAAGCCACATTCTGTGGACATATAAGTATACCAATCTTAAGGTGGACATATAAGTCCCTTTGCACCTTAAGTTGGCCTCGCCGATAGTCGAACTATGAGAGTAATCTCTCCGATATTAGGACAAGGATGAGTACTCATTCCCTCACACCCCAAGATTGTCTTCTTCATGCATGGATCATGTTGTTGAACAAGAACATATATTTCTCGCTTTATCTACAAAAAAGGAAAACATACAACAAAGAAGAAATCACAAGTAAAAAAAAGAAGAAGAAGTTACCTTCGCGTCAATGCTTTCGAGTCCACAAAACTAGACTCAATAGAGCTTGTGAATACTACAAATTGATGTTTAGAAGGAAGAACATACGTCTATATATACACATATGGGAAGGCATCAGACAATAAATTTGACGATGTGGGATATTGCAATTGTTTTTCGAGTCGGATTCGGCTACTGCTTGTGTCTTCGAAGAAGAATTTGACTAGTAAAGGTGGCAACAGAAATTCGTTTCCAACATGGAAATCGAGTACGCATGTTTATCTCCCGGAATCTTATTAGAAACGAAGAAGACTACTTTGCAAAGAATATAAATTGCCAACACATTTGTTTTGGACAGTAATTACGTGAATGTTATGAGACTACTACAAACTTCAATCATTATAATTTTGTTTTATTCAAATATGAATTATCATTGATACTGTGAAGGCAAAGTGCATGTTAGTTGTGGAAATTATCCCGTTCGAAGCTCTAGTTTGACACCTATGTTTGGGGGCTTCTCTGATGCTTCAAGGCTTTGTCGTTAATAAGTTTATGCTCCGACAATATTTGAAGTAGGGGCATTTATAGGCATATAAATTTTAAATCCATAAAATAATTTGGATTATATTTTAAATTCAAGATATATTAGTCCAAATAAATACTATGGGCTAATATAATTCAATTAATTATACAAGTCCAATACATGTGGGTTAAATAAATAAGTCTTAATTTATTGGGCTAGCCCATTTAATTGGGCTAAAGTGATGAACCCACTTTATTAATCCCAAGATGTCATCTTCCTAGAGGCCCAGTTTGGTGCCACGTGTCAAATGACGTGGCGCGCCAAGTCAAACGGAAAAGCCAATAGGACCATGCCACGTGTCAAAATGACAAGGCATGTCCAGTCATACTGAAAGGCCAATAAAATCGTGCCATGTGTGCAAGTGACATGTCCTGGCCAATCAAATGCGGCCATGTCACACTTCAATTTGATTGGTCGGAAAGAGTTTGTTTTTACCATGACTCCTTTCTTCCACAACTATAAATAGGGGTGTTCATAACTCAGAAAAACCACCAGAAGTTATAACAAGAAGCAAGAAAGAGCTCGTGGATCAAACGCTGCAAATTCCTCCGCAAGTTTCAAGCTTCAAGTTCAAGTTCAAGAAATCAAGTTCAAGCTCAAGAACGAAGAAGAAATCAAGTTCAAGCTCAAGAATGAATAAGAAATCAAGCTCAAGTTCAAGAACGAAGAACAAATCAAGGTCAAGTTCAAGCAATCAAGCTCAAGCTCAAGAACAAGATCATCGTTCGAGGAAACAAGTACATATTCAAGATCAAGCTCAAAGGCCCTTGAATTTATTTGCTACTGAAAAGAAGAATCAGAGGATTCATAGAGATTGTAACACTCAAATATTCGAAATAAAATACTACGATTGTTGCGATATTTTTCGGTCTTGATTTTATTTTTTCGACGTAATTTATTGTCAACAGTAGCATAACACGTATTCACTAAATGCCAAATTCAACAGATAAAGTACTATTGAGTATAAGTCATTACCATTAATGGAAAATCTTTTTTAAAAAATAATTTTCCATCATAAAATTTAAATTTCTAAAAAGAAAATTTATATAGAACTATGAGGATGTTCAAAAAGGAATCGAGAATGAGGAAAAGCTAAAGTATATCGACCATCAATGCGTTAGCAAAAAATCGACTTATAAATTGTATTCACCATAATCTCAATTGCAACTAATGTATATCGCAATTACAAATGCTAACATATAAGTCTCGTTAATGCCACATCTCCGCAATGGGAGAAATTCAAAAATAACCAGATTTACAACTGGTCGTTCAAAAATAGCTCAGTTTCAAAAGTAATAAAAATTTAGCCACTTTTCATGTAAAGATAAATCTGAGCGAAAATACTGTTCAAAATCCGGAAAATACGCCAGTATATTATGCTGGACCGGTCTCTGTTGCAGCAAAATAGTGGCTATTTTTTATTGACTTAATAACGCTGACTATTTTTGAATGACCATTCCGAAAACTGGCTATACCGTGTTATTTTTACATGTTATCAGGCCCTGAAGACCCGGTTGAACAAATGAGTAATCTGGGCTCTGAGACAAATGAGTATGTAGGCCCATAAGGCCCACCATCTTGTCATCAGTCATCTTTCCCATATTTCCCTCAAGTGATCTCTAGAAAGCTACTACAGTGTCTTCCTTTTCTTTTTTTTTTGGTCATTCAAAGAGGCATATATCATATATTAAGTGATATTACAAGGAGCAAAGTCCGGTGGTGATTCAGTATTACAAAAATAAGGTTGATCACTGCCACCATTGTGTGCTGCATTACCAAAGAGTAAGTTGTTACTATCACAAGTGTGTGTCTAGTGCGCCTGTGGAGTGTTCCCCATTGGTCTGCTAACAACTCTAGTATTACATAAGAAGGTGGTTGCACAAATCCAGTAGTTGGGGCATTATCTTACAATTTAAAATTTTCCGTTTTTTATACATTCAAATAACAATATCATCCACGTCAATAAGTCCTATTATATAAGGACTTGCACACATAAGGGGAAAAGCTTGAAAAATCTTAATCACACGGAGGCTTTTCATTCAAATTAGGTTAGCAAGCTTTATTCGACTTTTGACGCGAATTCTTAACCTTTCTCAACACATATTCCTCATTTCAAACACATTCTCAAATAGCATGATGACACGATAAACATTTAGAACAATTATTGAACATAAATCTTTTAACACAACACATTAAGGCAGCCAATTCTAGTATGATCAAGTTAGGAACTTACACAAAAATACTCGAACATCAGGGGTTCGATTCTAAGAAGAAGAGAGTTTAACCATACATATCTCAATTGAGCTTCCTTAAACTCTACAATATTTCGGAATTCTTAGCAACCTCAATCTATTTTGGAAATATAACAATTTGAAATAAAATTAGGAAGATGATCGTGATTCTAGCTCATTTGAGCATTCTATCAAACACTAGGTGTGTCTTCCTTCTAGTATAGAACTCTGACTAATGTAATATTTGGTTTTCAGTATTAAACTTTGCATAACTTGTAGGAAAATACGTAAACGGGATGGAATTTGGAATAAGATTACTCATATTAGTGATGCTTGAATAAGAGAATCTAAAGACAAATTAAAATCACCTTTAGATAATCATCATGCATAACAATACATGTGTTATTATCAGTGTTGCATTTTTTGCGTTATTATTCTTCATATAATAATTTTTATAATATTATTCATCCAATAACAATTTAAATATATAGATAACTAGTCCCTGAATCCAATAACTCTGACGTGTTTAATTACACTTAGACGGATAATAGAAAATCATGCTAACGCCGAAAAAAAGAAGACACAAAATACATACTACTAAATTTTTTAGTTAGTGTCTGTAAAGAATAGTAAGGGTGTTCAAGCCGAACCGGAAATCGCACTAAACCGAAAAAACAAATCAAATCGATTAAAAAACCCGATTAGGTTTGGTTTGACTTGGTTTGGTATTGAATAAAAAATCCGAACCAAACCGACATATAAATATATAAATTTTATTTATATTAATTTTTAAGACATTATAATGAATTTTCTTTAGAAAATGTAGAAATATTTGGGATCCTCTCATGTATTAACCTTGAAAGCGTAAATTAACGAAAAATTATTGTTAGACGACTAAGAAAATAACTATCATGTGTTACTAAAAAAATTCTTCCATTAGAATATTTTAATAGATCATATGTTTGTCAATTTTTTCCCATATTTACTAAACATATATTTATTTATCAAAGCTTTATCTATAATTTTAACAAAGTAAGATTGAAATAATATTCATGTAACAAAAAATCCGAAAATCCGAAAAACCTGACAAAACGGAACCAATCCAAACCGATATAGTTGGTTTGGTTTGGTTTTGATAAAAACCGAACCAACTCGCTCCATGTACACCCCTAAAGAATAGTATATCTATCGTTTTAAAAGATGGTGTGTATGTAAAAAAGTTACTGAAAAATTATACTGTATAGCCGTTTGTAGACAATAAATTTGCGTCGAGAAAATAAAATCAAGACCGAAAAATATCGCAACAATCGTAGTATTTTATTTCAAATATTTGAGTGTACAATCTCTATGAATCCTCTGATTCTTCTTTTCAATAGTAAATAAATTCAAGGGCCTTTGAGCTTGATCTTGAATATGTATTTGTTGCCTTGAACGATGATCTTGTTCTTGAGCTTGAGCTTGATTGCTTGAACTTGACCTTGATTTGTTCTTCGTTCTTGAACTTGCACTTGATTTCTTGAACTTGAACTTGAAGACTAAAACTTGTGGAGGAATTTGCAGCGTTTGATCCACGAGCTCTTTCTTGCTTCTTGTTATAACTTCTGGTGTCCTTTCTGAGTTATGAAGACCCCTATTTATAGTTGTGGAAGGGAAGAGTTGTGATAAGAACAAACTCTTTCCGACCAATCAAATTGAAGTGTGACATGGTTGCATTTGATTGGCCAGAACATGTCACTTGCACACGTGGCGCGATTTCATTGGCCTTTTAGCGCGACTGGACATGCCTTGTCATTTTGACACGTGGTATGGTCCTATTGTCTCTTCCACTTGACTTGGCGCGCCACGTCATTTGACACGTGACACCAAACTGGGCCTCTAGGAAGATGACATCTTGGGCTTAATGAAGTGGGCTCATCACTTTAGCCCAATTAAATGAGCTAGCCCAATGGATTAAGACTTATTTATTTAATCCATATATATTGGACTTATATAATTAATTCAATTATATTAGCCCATAATATTTATTTGGACTAGTATATTTTAATATAGTCCAAATTTTTTATTAATTTAAATTCAATAAATTTTACATGCCTACAAATGCCCCTGCTTCAAGACTTATCGAGGTATCTAAAACTTTTGAAGACTAGGCTTGAAGTATACGCAATAGACATATTTGTCTTCTAAAAATTATCTCGTATTGACTCTTTACTTTCCTCAAGCTAAGAAAAGAATTTCCATGTTACTATTTGCATGTATATGTATACATAATGACCAAACCATAAATCATCACGTAAGACAAAGTATTCATGAAACTTTTCTCCGCTTTAAATTCCATTCCTTGCATTAAGTATACACAACGTAAACTTTTTTCCATTCTTTGTACTAAGAAAAGTTTCATTTATCATAACAATTCTTTATGTGGCCATCCAGAGTCAAAGGACTCCTATTCATATAGGAATGCCGCTATCCGCACATCACCAAGCAAATAAGGAGTGTTTGATAGTCTTCAAATCCCACTT
This sequence comes from Nicotiana tabacum, assembly GCF_000715075.1. Classification (NCBI taxonomy): domain Eukaryota; kingdom Viridiplantae; phylum Streptophyta; class Magnoliopsida; order Solanales; family Solanaceae; genus Nicotiana; species Nicotiana tabacum. Next base: position 121,144,310 of record NC_134086.1, on the reverse strand, counting down.
GAACTTGAAGTAGCCAATGACTAACTAATCCTTTTAGGAGACAAATTGCATTACTGACTCCCACATAGTTAATATGTCCTTGCAACCCATCCTCGGCATCTATATATATATAGATGCATGCTCTCCAGTTGTGAATATCAATTCGCAGAATTTACAAGCCACTTGAGTCTATTTTTGTGGACTCGAAAGCAATAACGCGAAGGTAATTTCTTCTTCTTTTCTGGTGCTTTCTTTTTTTGTTGTCTTTTTTTTTCTTTTTTTTTTTGTAGGTCAAGCGAGAAAGATATGTTCTTGTTCAACAAGATGATCCACGCATGAAGAAGATAATCTTGGGGTGTGAGGGGATGAGTATTCATCCTTGCCCGATTCTTGGAGAGATTACTATCAATGTGACCCAATTCTTGGAGAGATTACTCTCAAAATGGCCCGATTGTTGGAGAGATTACTCTCAATGTGGCCCAATTCTTGGAGAGATTACTCTCAAAATGGCCCGATTGTTGGAGAGATTACTCTCAATGTGGCCCGATTCTTAGAGAGATTACTCTCAAAATGGCCCGATTCTTGGAGAGATTACTCTCAATGTGGCCCGATTCTTGGAGAGATTACTCTCAAAATGGCCCGATTCTTGGAGAGATTACTCTCAATGTGGCCCAATTCTTGGAGAGATTACTCTCAAAATGGCCCGATTCTTGGAGAGATTACTCTCAAAATGGCCCGATTCTTGGAGAGATTACTCTCAATGTGGCCCAATTCTTGGAGAGATTACTCTCAAAGTGGCCCAATTCTTGGAGAGATTACTCTCAAAATGGCCCGATTCTTGGAGAGATTACTCTCAAAGTGGCCCGATTCTTGGAGAGATTACTCTCAAAGTGGCCCGACTAAGGAGAGATTACTCTCAATGTGGCCCAAACTATCGGCGAGGCCAACTTAAGGTGCAAAGGGACTCAGATGTCCACCTTAAGATTGGAAAGTTATTGTTCCTTTTAAGGACAAACCCACGAAGAGGCCAACTTAAGGTGCAAAGGGACTTATATGTCCACCTTAAGATTGGAAAGTTATAAAGCTTCAACTTGATGACGACATCGACTTGAACACTTGGAAAACTTTGAAGATTTGGCGGACTTTGCAGACTTCAACTCGAAGATTCAGAGGGCTTAAATAATTCAACTTTAAGCTCGGCGAATTTGAAGACTGAAACTTGAAGACCGACAAACTTGAAGACTTCAACTTGGGGCAACTTTAAGACCGACGAATTTGAAGACTTTAACTTGAAGACCGACGTACTTGAAGACTTCAACCTTGAGATTTGGAGGGCCTAAATATTTCAACTTGAAGGTCGGCGAATTTGAAAACTTCAACTTGAAGACCGACGGAGTTGAAGATTTCAACTTGGGGACTTCAACTTGAGTACCGACGGACTTGAAGATATCAATTTACCATGGAGGGTTGCCCCTTTTAAATCAAATGAGATCAAAGTTCCACAAGGGGATGGCATTTCAGCTTGATTTTGCATTCCTCCATACTTCACTCGGACAACAATTGGGGCAATATGTATCTTTTGAACTTGTGCGACTGAACTTAGAATGAAACTTTAAGCTGCCTACGTACCTCGGTGAAGAGGATCAAGTCATTCCGTAGTTCAGAATGGGTGATTTTTTTATGTCCTAACTTTTGCCTAGGCCGCCTCTTTCGAAGTTTTCAACCTAGCGGACTTTTTTTTATATGTCCTAACTTTTGCCTAGGCCGCCTCTTTCGAGATTTTCAACCTAGCGGACTTTTTTTTGGGCCGTACACAGTTTATACTCTTGCGGGCCAGGTGTGAGCACGTGATTTTTGCCCTATGTGAGAATTACTCCCAAACATTCAAAATAAAATAATTTTCCTTTGTGTGCAATTTTGAGAATTTTCATGGCATTTTTGGATAATTATTGGTATTTGTCTGTGCATGTTTATTTATTAAATTAATAAAAAATACAAAATATGTCGCATTTGCATTTAGGATTTAATTCTACAATTAGGAGCAATTAAGTTTGGTTTACAAGAACAAAAAATCATAAAAATAATGTACGTTGCATTTTTAGCATTTAATGTCCAAATTGTGTGATTTTATCGTAATTGCTATTTAATTGTGTGTTAATTGTTATTAAGAGTTAATTAGCATTTTTATAAATTAATTTAGTTTTATAGGCTAATTTAGGATTTTTAGAATTTTAGTTTTATTTAAAGAAAAATAAAAGAAGAAAAAGAAGCAATGGAAATAAGAAGAAAATCGGACTGGGCCACCTTTTAAATTAAATCAACCAGGACCAAACCAAATAACCCCTTATCCAACCCAAAAAACCCACCGACCCGGTCCGCCCCTAACCCAAACACCCCCCCTTTCTTCCATTTTTCATTCCCAACCCCAAAAACCCTAAACACCCGCCCCCTCTTCTTTCTCATTCTTCTTCGAGCCAACCCTCCCATGGCTGCCTACCCCTCCAGCTCCAAGTGACCACCCCCATGGCTGCTTTCTTCTTCAGCGTCGTCCAAACGACCACGTCCATGGCTGCCCTCCGCCTTCGTCAGTCACTGCTCCTCACATCCAGCAGCAACCAAGCGACGAACATCTGTTGCTGCTGCTGCTTCCTTCATCTTCGTCGGAACAACCAGCCTCCCGTCATGGCTGCTGCTGCTTCACCCATCGTCATGGCTGCTTCTGCTTCGCCCGTCGTTGTCTAGCTGACGACCAGAAGATCACGACCATGTCCCTCTCGAAACCAACCAGCCTCATCATCGTCCTCACCAGCAGCTCCTCCTCACGTCCACCACGACCATCGTCGTTCACCTCCAAACCAGCGATGCAACCAGCTCCATTGTCACGCCACTTTTTCTTCTTCCAAGCCACAGTTGCTCACCCCAACTCTATCTCCAGTCAATCGTAACACCAGCCAGCACACCACAATTAGTCGTTCATCTCCTTCAACCCCTGAATACACTTAGACCTAAGAGAAGACATTCGTTTCTATCATCTTCTCCATGAAGACCCAACCACAAAACCAGCTGTTGCTCCACGACCACACACCAAACGACCCTCATCTCTTAAATCACTCTCAACTAGATCAAATACCGATCTCCAACCCTTCCAATGACCTTTCCTCTCTAAAACACAATAGAACCACCAGTCCACCAGAAACCACGTGCACACACGCAAAACAGTTTTAAGCTGAGGTTGGTTTGAGGTCTTCATCGTCCATTCGAGGTTCCGTTCGAGTCCGTGTCTGTTAGTCAAGCATCGAAACAGTGTTGCGAACGAAGTTGTGTTTCATCAGAAGTTCAACATTGTTCGACGTCGGATCGTTAGCATAAAGGTCAGCCATAGTTCGTTCACGGATTTTTGTTGCTTTTTCTTTGGTTTCGTTTTAATATGTGGTTTCATTTTTGATAACATTTTCGCATGATATTCTTACTGCATATTCGTTGAAATTGTGTGTGCGCGCTTTTTGGATGACTTTCCTACTGTTTTGAGTTCGATTGATGCTCAAGTTTAGTGATTGAAATCTACTCGCTTGTTCTGTTAAGTTTGTTCTGATATGAATCTGACTCTGTTGTTAATTCATGAACATTGTCGATTAGGGGTTTGTTTGGCGAGTTTGTTTAATCAGAGTTTGATTATTAATTGGAAATTGATTAGATGAATTGGTTATAGCTGCTAAAGTTTGGTTAATTGACTTAGGAGGATTGGATATAGCTGATGGGGTAGAATGGTAATTTCAGTAGTTTTAGGGGCATTTTCGGGATTTTAAGTTTTAAAAAATAATTAATTTGAGTGCTCTGTCCACTAAGTACTAGTAATATTAAAATAATATATTATTTAATACATAGTGGGGGACAAGACATGTGGTAGTGGGAATTAATACATTGTTTAATATAGTGGGGGACAAAGCATGCAGTAGTGAGGAATAAGGGAATTAAATAAAGAAAAGACATGTGGTAGTGGGAATTAATACATTCGTTTAATATAGTGGGGGACAAGGCATGCAAGAGTGGGGAACAAAACATAATGGTATGAAAAGATTAAAAAATGATTGATTAAAATATGTTGTCCATACCTGTTTTGGGTTATAAATAGGGTCATTTCAAGATAGAAAAGGGGACTGGTTTTTGGAGAGAAAAAAAAAGATCGATTCTCTTTCAGTTTTTCGGAGGCTGGTTTTTGGAGAAAGAAAAAACGAGTTCTCTTTCAGTTTTTTTCAAAGAGTCTAGGCTGGATTTTTAACATTTAAAAGTTCAGTAATTTGAGGAACTAGTACTGTTGCGGTTTCAATTGGTTCTTCCTGAGTTATTGGCTACTGTTTTCATTGGTGGTCGCTGTTTAGTCTTTTACAAACTTTTGGGGCTGTTCTTTCGAGCTTGTTTGGTTTTCTTCAAATTTTTCTGAGCCTCGAATTTGGTTTGAATTGCTGTTGTTGGGTTGCTGTTGTTGGGTTGCTGTTGTTTTGCTGTGTTACTACTGTTGCTGACTGCTCCTTCATCTTCTTGTATTTCCATTATCCAGGTACATGTTCTAAAGCTCTCAAATTTAATGGAAAGGCTGTAAAGAGTTGTTGGAATGAATTTCTGAATTTCTCCTGTTTCTTTGTATTTAATTTAATGTATAAGCAGTAGTTCAGTTGATATCGCATAGCATGTATTAGAATGACTTTGGAATGCATAAACTGGACTGTTGAATCTATTTCTACAAACATGTGAATATCAATTTTAATTAATCTTAGTTTGTGATTACTAGTTATGAAATATAGTGTAGTTAATTCTTTTTTTTAGTAGTCGTGGAATAGTTTCAAATAGGTTATGCCACGAAACAGGTTCAAATAGTTCGTGGAAATCAGCATGTTGGTTCAATAAGGTTAGTTCTGAAATTGCGAATTCGCTTGAGTAAGCAACATCATTTTAAATAGCAATGTGAATAATGTTAGTAACTAATATTCTCAAATATTAGTGATTGATGTGGGCCTGATCTCAGTCTTTTAGCATTGACGCATTTCTTCGACAAGTCGTAAAAAGAGTTAAAAAAAATGACTTTGTATTGCACATAGTTAATTCTAATAGTTCAATTCATCTAATAATGTTAGTTTAAATTAATTAAAGAATAGTTAGTTTGTTTTGATATTACTGGGTGTCAATCTCGTGTTCTATTCATAATCTCAACTTTAGTGTTATTAACTAATAGAATAAGGAATGATACAATCTCCCTTGAGTAAGCTCTGTTGCAATTTTCCGTTTGGATTTGTCTTAATCTAATAAACAATAAGAGGAACGAGCTTATAAACATGTAACTAATTAGGACCTCTTCTCTTTTATTTTAGAGACGAACTTAATAGAAAATATAGCCACTTTAGGATTGTCTTTTCAAAAATAAACGAGCCTCGCCTCGCCTAGTAAAACTCACCGATTGCGGGGCCCTCACGATTGTATATATATTAAATACTTAGAACTCGGGATCGGACGCTTAGCGAATTTCACGGCCTTTTCCCCAAAAGTAATAACGCGTTAGTCACTGTTAGGCACGTACTTTTAATAATTTACTTTCTTAAACTCGGGTGCACACTTATGTGACCCAAATCCAAATCTCAACGAAGTCGAAATGTGTCGCTAATCACGGGTACATTGATTGTGACGTGGTTCGAGATGCATTTCCATGACGTTGAAAATTCCTTTTAAAAATAATGAATGAGATGAGCCTCGACAAACAAAAGTACACAAGCTGCGGGGCCCTCTATACATGTTGGTAAAATTACTTAGACTTCGGGATGGACCTTTAGCAAAATTTTGCAGCCCTACCCAAAATAATGATACGCTAGTCGCTTTAGGCGCGTATTTAATAATGTTATCTTCTTAAACTCGGGTGCACATTTATGTGACCCAAATCCAAATCTCAATAGAGTTGAAATGTGTCGATAACCACGGGTGCATTGATGTGACGTGGTTCGAGATGTATTTTCACGATGTTGCAATTCTCGGTAAAAATAATAATAATAAAAGCGGTACACAGTTAAAATTTGCACATAGATTCAATGTGTATTAAAAATCAGATAAACAAGCCGAATACGATAGTTGAGCGACCGTGCTAGAACCATGGAACTCGGGAATGCCTAACACCTTCTCCCAGGTTAACAGAATTCCTTACTCGGATTTCTGGTGCGCAGACTGTTAAACAGAGTCAATCTTTTCCTCAATTCAGGATTCAACCGGTGACTTGGGACACCATAAATCTCCCAAGTGGCGACTCTGAATCTTTAAATAAAATCCTGTTTCGATTGTCCTTTAATTGGAAAAACTCCCTTTGCGTCCCTTAGCGGGGGTGTAGGTGAAAAAGGAGGTGTGACAGCTCTGGCGACTCTGCTGGGGAGCGAACCCAGAATCTCTGGTTCAGGGTTCAAGAGTTCGAGCTTAAAATAGTTGTTATATTTGGCTTTGTTTATTATCTGATTTTTTTACATGCTTGGGCCTAATGTGCTAAATGCTGCTTTTACCGCTTTGATATTATTTGAACTGTATATAAACTGTGCTGAAACCCTTCTCTTCTTACCTCCGGGGATGAGCTTGCTGGTCGAGACTCCCTATTTTGTTAGTGTCAATACCTGAAATAAGAAAGAGGCCGGACAAGTTATAAAGCCGGACGATCCCGCGGGTCCCCGGTATGTAGCCCCCTCCTCGACTCGAGTTGTCCGCTCGGGTACACTGTCTAGAATAAATACCCAGGTTATAAACCTAGAATAACTCAGCTTCATGCCGGATCCCTAGTAGGAACGTTTGTTTGCATCACGTGCATTTGACTTTGGAGGCTCAACACAGGGGTTGAGTTTGTCTAGGACAGGTGTACCAAAAAATGAAAATGGCCATCCTGATGCATCTTACTTGCTTCTACTTGTGCATTTATTTGTTTCGAACTTGCATGCTGACTGGCTTTTGAGGAAATAGAAATAGCAGTGTAAGGGTTAAAGAGAGTTAATCGCCTGTTTGGGAAAAAATCATCAATGTCCGAATAGCATCCAAACTCTGTCGAATTTTTGAGAAAACAAAAAAAAAGGGTTGTGTTTATGAAAAAGGGTTTTATTTGCCATTGAAAAAATCTTGCTTTCAAAAGAAGTTTGTTTTATCTACCCGAACTACGTCGGTTTGATTCCCACAGGGTGCGGGATACGTAGGCAACCCTCATCGGGTCCAACCTCCCCTTTTACAAAAATAGCCAAAAACTGTCAAAATTTTAATTGTCAACATAAATAAATCAGGTGAGGCCGTTTTGGCAGGAATAGCCGAATGTTCCCGAAAGGGACGCCGGAAGGCTGACTTTGCATAAACGGCCACTTTTAGGCATTTTTGGATTTTTGACCGGCTGACTCACCCAGCTTTAAAATCTTCGTTCCCGAAGTGCTGAAAAGCCGTGTGCGGAACCGGATCTTCCTTTCAGTCAGTTTGTCGAGTCAAATAAATTTTATTTCTTAATCACCTAAATAAATGTGCAGGATGAGCACGATGCAAAATGAACCTTTTTCAATAATGACCAAAATCCCTTTCAAGTTGCGGTTGTGGTGGGATGATTTAGGTGGTGAAGGGCAAGATGAGGTCAGAAAATATCTGAAAGGTCTTATGGGTTTATTGGAAATCCAGCCTCGGGGAGATATCATAAGAGATCTGGTCACCTACTGGGACCCGGCGCACAATGTCTTCCACTTCTCCGATTTTGAACTCACCCCGACTCTGGAGGAAATAGCCGGGTACATCGGAAATGCTGAAGTTCCGTTGAGGCAAATATACCTGGTTGCTCCAAGAGCTGTCACTGTGCACCGTTCTTAGATTCGTTGAAAATACCTAGGACGGGCCACAACCCAAATTTGGCCGCAGGGTTTTGTAATTCGCGCTTCATATACGACAGATACGGTCATGTCGGAGGATTCAACAATCTAGATAACAAGTTATGTAGCAAGAGCAACCGTCAGAAGTGGGACGAGCATAGACGAGTGGCTTTTATGATAACCTTTTTGGGCCTTTTGGTATTCCCAAGGAAAGACGGAAACATTGATCTGAAAATAGCCGGGGTCGTCAGTACTTTGCTCACTCAAGACGAAAGCACTCTTGAGCCTATGATAGTATCTGATATCTTCAGAGCTCTCACAACCTGCAAAGTCAGAGGGAGCTTCTTCGAGGGGTGTAACTTGTTGCTACAAATATGGATGACTGAGCATCTCTGCCACCGTTCCCAGCTCTTGAGTTATGGTTCCTCGAAGAAAACTTGCATAAAAGACTTCTACACAAGAATCAAGGGGGCTAGTCTACCCGAGGGAGTTACAGCATGGACATTATTCTTTCGGACCCTCACCGCCACCCAAATACAGTGGACACTAGGATGGTTGCCCGTGGACGAGGTCATCCATATGCCAGCAGCTAGGGCCCACTTTCTATTGATGGGGCTCAAGAGCATTCAGCCTTACACGCCATATCAGGTTTTGAGACAACTTGGGAGATGCCAAACAATGCCTCAGGAGGAAGATCTTAGTGCTCAAGTAATTGAGATTAGCCCTGATGGACAATTCCCTGAAGCAAGAGTCCGTCAGATCTGGAGTGAATGCCAATATCTAAAGGCAGATACTTGCGTGCAAGATCAGGCCAAAGGTGAAGTGGCTCCAGGATACCTTGCTTGGTACATGAGAGAACTTGAGCACGAAAGGCCGGCTAAAAGGCCCCATCTCCAGGAGTTCGTCCAGGCGCCGCAAGAACAGTGGGGTTGGTTGGCTAAAGAAGAGAGTTACAGGGCAGAAATAGGCAAGCTGAGGCAACAGATCGGAGACCTGAAATTTGAAAATAGCCTACAAGTTGATGCTGACCGGGGAGAAAAGAGCAAATTGACCCAGGAAAATGAAGCGCTGAAAGCCCAAATCCGACAGATGAGGAGAGATGCCGACAAACAACAAAGGAGTCGGTCGGATGAGCGCCTAATAAAAGGGTTAAAAAAGGAAATCAGTGAGTGCCGAAATGATTTGAAGCAGTCTGAGGATACCATAGCACAACTTCGGGCACAATGGGCAAAGAAAGCAAGTAAAGATCATGAAAAGACTGTGGTCGGTCTAAAAAGGAAGGTGACCACCCTAGAGAGCAAGGCGGCTAAACAAGCCAAGGCTTTTGAAACCGAGAGTAAACACTGCTTTAATCTGATGGCCTCAATGGAAGGTGAAATACAGTAGTTACGGAAACAACATCTGCACGATTCTCGGGTTTTGAAGGCTAGAGGGGATCAGATAGAATGCCTACTCCTAGAGAAAAATCAAACCAGGAACAAGATTCTGACTATTGCTCGTGCTATCACCAGGAAATGTCGGGAGTGTGAAGGCATGACCCGCACTACCTTCATGTCAGCAGTAATGATTTTCGTCAAGCGAACAATGTACGAACTGGAGCAACTTGAAAGGGATCTCGCACCTAAGCTCGCGGCAAGGCCGAACGATGCCTCGCGAGCACCAACTTTTGGAGCTTTAATATATTTATAGTTCGAGTCAGTGTTTTCGTTTTTAGAGTCTGTTGTCTGTCTGTATATTCTCTTTTTCATCAAAATATGTTAGTAGTAATTGGTTTTACTTCAGGTTTGTTCTCCTTTCCAAAAAATTGTTTAGTTTGTATTATAAAGTTTCAGTAAAGAAAAAAGAAAATTCCCAAAATTTGCTTTCACATTTATGTGGCAGAACTACGCCCGGTCTGATTCATGCGGGGACATGATACGTAGGCAATCCACATAAGATTCAACCATCACTACAAAGAAAAAAGAAAAGGCATTGTGAATAAAAGAAAGGAAAAAAAGGACATAAAAAGAGAGGGTAAGCCGGGATGACGCATGCAATCGAAGCAAAAACATGTTAGAAATGGTTAAATTGCCTAGGAACATTGCATTCCCCAACGTGAAATTGTAATATGTGTTAAACTCTAACGCTAAACAAGTTTGTTGTTTATCCAGAGAAAGATTTTGAAACAGTTAGCTCGTTAGAACGTTCTGGAAGATTACCATTACCACACAAGATCTAAAGGGCCCATTCCGGAAAGTATGTCTGGTTCGGACAAAAGTGTTGAGGAGGAAAAGACAGAGATGCAAATGATGAAGGAGGAAGTAGACAGGTTGAGACAAGAGATAGATGGGATGCACCTAGCCTAGGGTAGGGCACAAACATCACCTACCCTTCCCCCTACTCCTACCCTCTCACCGGCTCGGACTCTGGAACACCCTCCCACTGGTCCATCAACGAGCTTCCCCATTGCCCAATACTATCAAGGGGAAACTTCCTATAATCCCTAAGCTCCACTACCCAAACAAAACCCTCCCCCGCCAACTGTTCCTGTTTTCGTGGCACCCCCACCAGCCACACTGCAAAGATCATCCAGCGAGCCGTTGTTTCAGGCTCATGATAACCAGTATTACCCCCCTGAACCAACCTTCAAAGCACCCGAGCCTCATACTTATAATACTCCACCTTCAACTCCCGGTAGAAACTAAGAGGCCGGCTAAGAATACGGAGCAAGATGAAGTGCTTCGTAAAGTGAAAAGCCTGGAGCAATCCTTCAGGAATATGCATGGATTGGGCAGCCAAGTTAGTGTGGCCTACAAAGATTTGTGTCCCTTCCCCGATGTTCAATTGCCGGCAGGTTTTAAGATGCCAAAGTTTGATCTATATGAGGGACATGGTGATCCCATGGCACATCTACGAGGTTTCTGTAGTAAGATGAGAGGGGCAGGTGGAAAGGATGAGTTGCTGATAGCTTATTTTGGTCAAAGTTTAAGCGGGTCCGCACTGGAATGGTATACGAGGCAGGATCCTAGCAGGTGGTATACCTGGGACGATCTAGCACAAGCATTTGCAGGTCACTTCCAGTATAACCTTGAGATCGTCCCTGACCGTCTCACACTGTTGAAACTTGAGAAAAAGCTTGGAGAGAGCTTCAGGGAATTCGGATTCTGTTGGAGAGAACAAGCAGTAAGAGTCGATCCACCAATGAGAGAAGGTGAAATGGTGGACTACTTCTTACAAACTTTGGAGCCAACTTACTTTGGTCACCTGGTGACGTCAGTTGGTAAATCTTTCAACGAAGTAGTAAAAATGGGCGGTATGGTTGAAGAGGGACTCAGGTCCAACAAGATAATGAGCTATTCGGCAATCAAGGCCACAACTCAGGCTATCCAAAGCGGCACGGGAGGTGCGCTCGGGAAAAAGAAGAGAGAGGAGGTCGCAACAGTCGAAGCAGGTACTTGGTCCAGATCCAGAGGTCCTTCCCCTCGCTACCAACCCAGACCCCATTACCCAAATTATCCATACACTCCTTACAACCCTCCACAACCCTATTATCCACCACAAGAGCCACATTTCTCCGTCCATCACGCTCAAGCTTACACCCAGCCTCCGGATCACCCGCAATGGCATGCGCTGGCTCTGCAACATACGTATCCATCTCCACAAAATACCTATCCACCACCAAGGGCCTACAGGAATCCTTCAGGGCCAAGCTTCCGCAGAAATCAGGCTTTCGGGAATGAAAGGGTGCACAGGCAGAGAACATTCACTCCGCTGGGAGAAACCTATACTACTCTGTTCCACAAATTGAGGCAATTAGGCCTATTGAGTCCTGTTGAGCCCAAATTTCCAAATCCCCTTCCCAAAAATCTAGACCACTCGGTAAGCTGTGAATATTGTTCGGGGGCTCCCGGGCATGATATTGAGAAGTGTTGGAAGTTGAAGACTGCCGTATAAGATCTTATTGACACAAATATGATCGAGGTTCAGGCCCCAGAGGCACCCAACATCAATGAGAACCCGTTGTCGGTGCACCATGAGGCCCACATGATCGAACTAGTGCACGAAGGAGGGGAGCCCAAGAAACCCTCACAAACGGTAATGATGATTCGTGCCAGTCCAAACGAAAAGTCGACCAGTGGAAAGGCAGTGGTACAGTTGGGAAGGGTAGATGACAAGCCAGTTGTGGTAATGGGGAAAGGTTAGTCTGTTGTTGCGAAGAAGCCAGAGCCGGTCAAGGTAGTGCTGCAGGGAGTATCAAGCACACCAGTGTTGGTGGTGAAGGGGCCCGCGTAGAACCAGTTGTTATCAGACCAGTAATGCAGTTGCCGATAACAAGTGAGAAAGTTGTACCCTGGAGCTACAGTCAAGTGACAGTGATGCATAAGGGGAAGGAGGTTGTGGAAGAAGTATGCGAGGCCCAGGGGTTAACTCGTTCGGAAAGGTGTTTTGCTCCCGTAGAATTGAGAAGGGCCAATCCTGTAACAATAAAGGAGCCAGTGACAGAGGAGGAAGCAGAGGAGTTTTTGAAGAAGATGAAGGCACAGGACTACTCCATTGTAGAGTAGTTGAGGAAGACCCCAGCCCAGATTTCGTTGCTATCCTTGTTGATCCATTCAAGCGATCATTGTCGAGCATTAATGAAGATTCTGAACGAAGCCCATGTTCCGGACAAGCTCTCAGTGAACCATTTGGAGAAAATAGTGCACAAAATCTTTGAGGTAAACCGAGTGACATTTTATGATGATGAGTTGCCAGTAGAGGGTACAGAACACAACAGAGCAATCTACCTGACTGTGAAATGCGAAGACTCGGTGGTCACTCGAGTACTGATTGATAATGGGTCTAGTGCCAATATCTGTCCTTTGGACACTCTGAACAAACTGAAGGTTGATGATGATAGGATTCACAAGAACAACATCTGCGTCCGAGGTTTTGATGGGGGCGGTACTGACACAGTGGGTGATATCATACTGGAATTGACAATTGGTCCGGTCGAGTTCACCACGGAATTTCAAGTGGTAGACGTGGCGGTGTCATATAATCTTCTGTTGGGACGACCCTGGATCCATGCAGCCAAAGCAGTACCCTCTACACTGCATCAGATGGTCAAATTTGAATGGGATCAATAGGAGATTGTGGTACACGGGGATGACGGTACACACGCTGACAGTGATGCCATTATGCCCTTCATAGAAACCGACGATGACAAGAGCCCATGGGTTTATCAGGTTTTTGATGCAGTCTCAGTGGACAAAATTCCTGAGGGCGGGGGCCTTCCACTTCCCAGAATCGCAGCTGCGACCTTCATAATAGCCTCGGAGATGTTAAACAGCGGGTTTGTGCCAGGAAAAGGTTTGGGGATTGATCTGCAGGGAATTGTCCAGCCAGTTTCTTTGCCCAAGAACCTGGATACTTTTGGGTTGGGATTCAAGCCTACAGCGGTAGATGTGAGACAAGCCCGCAAGTTGAAGAAAAGAGTCTGGGTCCTTCCCAAGCCAATCCCGCGCCTATCCAGATCATTTGTCAGAGCAGATTTCAGAAAGTTGTCGGCCCCGAAAGTTTTCGGACCATTGATCGGGCCAGATGGAGATTTGAATGAGGGATTTGAAAGGCTGTTCGCTGATGTCAACATAATAGAAGCTGGAGAGGGTTCCAGTAAGGCAGACATACAGTTTGTGGAACCTAGGGCCAAGGTCAACAATTGGACAACTACTCCTCTTCCTACCCGGAGGGAGTCTTGGTAGCTTTGGATTTTTCTTTCTTGTGTTTTGGATTATTCCAGAGTTGTAATCCAATTTTTGTTTTATTTTTGTATTCGGCAAAAGTATGAAACTCTGTTATCACGCAGTCTAATAAAGTAAAAATTTTCTCTCTTTATTTTTGCTTTAATTCTGTTTTCTTCTTTTCTCTTTCTGAGCAGTTCTTTTCATACTGGTTCTAATGACATGGCATGCACAACGGATCTTCAACCTAGTCTAAAAGATCAATCTGATTCTGAACTAATTATACAAGAGGTCGATTATGATAATGAATCAGAATACGATGAGGATGAAGCCTTCGAAGAGATAAACAGAGAGTTAAGCCAGTTTAAAGAGAAATCCAAGCCCAACCTAAATGACACAGAAGCCATCAATTTAGGGGATGCAGATGATATCCGAGAAACTAAAATAAGCATCCACATTGCACTGAATATCAGGGAAGAACTAATCAAAGCACTTATTGAGTTCAAAGATGTTTTTGCATGGTCGTATGATGACATGCCAGGGTTAAGCACGGATTTAGTGGTTCACAAATTGCCCACTGACCCGGCATGCCCTTCCGTCAAGCAGAAATTGAGGAAGTTCAAGACAGATATGAGTGTGAAGATTAAAGAAGAAGTAACCAAGCAGCTACACGCAAAGGTTATTCGAGTCACTCGATATCCTGATTGGTTGGCTAATGTGGTGCCAGTGCCGAAGAAAGATGGGAAGATCAGGGTATGCGTCGATTACCGCAATCTAAACAGGGCAAGCCCAAAGGATAACTTTCCATTACCCAACATCCATATCTTGATCGATAATTGTATCGGACGTGAGATCGGGTCTTTTGTAGATTGCTATGCTGGGTATCATCAGATTCTGATAGATGAAGAAGATGCGTAAAAGACGGCATTCATTACGCCGTGGGAGACTTATTGCTACTGGGTAATGCCATTTGGTTTGAAGAATGCTGGGGCAACGTACATGAGAGCAATGACTACTGTGTTTCATGACATGATACACAAAGAGATTGAGGTGTACGTGGATGATGTGATCATAAAGTCCAAGCATCAGGAAGACCACGTAGCAGACCTAAGAAAGTTTTTCCAAAGACTTCGAAGGTATGATATTAAGCTCAACCCGGCCAAAATTGCATTTGGTGTTCCATCTGGAAAGTTGTTGGGATTCATCGTCAGTCGGCGAGGTATTGAACTGGACCCGTCAAAGATCAAATCCATCCAAGATTTGCCACCGCCGAAGAACAAGACAGAAGTAATGAGTCTGTTGGGAAGGTTGAATTATATCAGCAGGTTTATTGCTCAACTCACAGCAACTTGTGAACCCATTTTTGACTACTGAAGAAAGATGCTACGGTAGAATGGACGGCAGAATGTCAGGAGGCATTTGACCAAATCAAAGGATATTTATCAAATCCACCTGTGTTGGTTCCCCCTGAGCCGGGGAGACCATTAATTCTTTATCTAACAGTCTTGGAGAATTCATTTGGCTGCGTACTAGGACAACACGACATTACAGGAAGGAAGGAGTAAACCATCTATTATCTCAGCAAGAAGTTTACAATATATGAGGTTAAGTACACTCAACTCGAGAAGACATGTTGCGCCCTAACTTGGGTGGCCCAGAAATTGAAGCACTATCTGTCATCATATACTACTTATCTCATTTCACTCTTGGATCCACTGAAGTATATTTTCCAGAAGCCTATGCCCACAGGGAGGTTAGCGAAATGGAAAATATTACTCACGGAGTTCGACATCGTCTATATGACGAGGACGGCCATGAAAGCCCAAGCACTGGCCGATCACTTGGCTGAGAATCCTGTTGATGAAGAATACGATCCATTGAGGACGTATTTTCCTGATGAAGAAGTGATGCATATAGATGAGTTGGAATTATCTGAGGAACCAGGTTGGAAGCTCTTCTTTGATGGAGACGCAAATGCGAAAGGAGTTGGAATAGGAGCGGTACTTATTTCTGAAACAGGACATCATTATCCTGTTACGGCACAACTACGTTTCTATTGTACCAATAACATGGATGAATATGAGGCATGCATTTTGGGCTTACGGTTGGCTGCAGACATGGATGTCCAGGACGTCTTGGTCTTGGGAGACTCGGACCTCCTGGTGCATCAGATTCAGGGTGAATGGGAAACAAGGGATTTGAAGCTCATACCATACCGACAATGCTTGCTTGACCTGAGCAAGCGATTTCGATCAGTGAAGTTCAGACACATACCAAGAGTTCACAATGAGGTTGCCGATGCTTTGGCCACTTTGGCATCAATGTTGCATCAATCAGACAAAATTCATATTGACCCATTGCATATTCAGGTTCGTGATCTGCATGCTTATTGCAACCTGATAGAGGAAGAAACGGATGGCGAGCCATGGTTTTATGATGTCAAGGAATACCTCAGGATGGGGACATACCTAGAGCAGGCCACCGGAGATCAAAAGAGAGCCATTCGGCGATTGACAAATGGATTTTTCCTAAGTGGAGGAGTGTTGTACAAAAGAACCCTAGATTTGGGATTGCTGAGATGTATAGATGATAGTCAAGCCACGACAGTTATGACAGAGGTGCATGCCAGAGTTTGTGGGCCCCATACCTCCCAAAAGTAACTGTCACACCTCCTTTTTGCGCGCCCGCCCCGAAGGGTAAAATGCGCGAGGGAGTTTTTCCAATTTAAGTGACAATATTCGAAATAGGATTATTTATTTAATTCAGAGTCGCCACTTGGGAAAGGTTTGGCTTTTGGTGTCCCAAGTCACCGATTTATCTTGAATCCCAAATCGAGGAAATTTTCGACTTTTCCAAATGAAGTCTGCGAACCAGAAATTCTAAGTAAGGAATTCTGTTGACCCGAGGGAAGGTGTTAGGCACCCCCGAATCCCGCGGTTCTAGCACGGTCGCTTAAATTGTTATAATGGCTAAATATCTGATTTAAATACAATGTTGTGACTTATGTGCTTTTATTAAGTTTAAACTGCTTTTATTATTATCATTTATTTTTATAGAATTGCAACGTCGTGAAAACGCATCTCGAACCACGTCACAATCAATGCACCCGTAGCTATCAACACATCTTGACTCCGTTGAGATTTGGATTTAGGTCACATCAATGTGCACCTGAGTTTAAGAATGTAATTTAATTAAGTCGCGCCTAAAGAGTCTAACGCATTATTATCTTTGGGGAAGGCAGCAAAATTCACTAAATAGTCCATCCCAAATTCTAAGTACTTATTATGATTAATTGTTGAGGGCCCCGCAATTTGCATTTCTAATTTGGCGAGGCTCGTCTCATTATTTTAGAAGGAACATCCTAAAGCGACTACATTTCTAATGTGTTTGTCTCTAAAAATAGAAGAAAAGATGCATGCTAATTCAATTATATGCTTTGGCCAAATCCAGATTTTTGTTAGTCGTTTGATTAATTATTTACAGGGTGAAGAAACGATGTACCTCATGAAACATGCTTTTAATTTGATAGAAGAATTATATACAAGATTGATGAAATGCTACAACTACTACAAGCGCTCCTTAAATTTAACTCATTTAGACAGGATTAATTAAAACCACTTATTAGAGGATGCGACTAATAATATTTGAAACTCATCCTATAAACTGTCTAATGAAGCTGAAACTCGAGAATCTAAAACTATATTATATTTTTTGCGAAATTGAAACGGACCGTTCACCCTACATATTCAAAACATGCTGAAGAACGAGGTTGAATTAACAATCACACTAATGGTTGCATATGCCATGAATTATAGTTACATCCTGTATACCATTAAACGAATTACATATCGTGGTTTAGATCAGCATAAGCTTCGATTAAATACACACTTGCTAATATATTCTCTATTGAACTACAAACTAAAATTTACATAACTTAACAACATTTATAAAGGGCTGTAAGTAGAACAAACAGATGATTATAATTCCTTCAGACTTTTCAATTCATGCTTTTCATTGTTACAATCAGTTACACAAATATGGGGGCTTGAAATGTGTACCTGGAATGCTTACAACGAAGAAGCAGGGAAGTCAGTTAGAGCAATAGTAGCATACACCAAACAGCAGCAGTAACAACAGATAGTAACAGAATAAATCCCAGTGCAAGATGCAACTATAGCCAATGGAAAATTAGCCAAATGATAGCAACACACAGTGGGGTAGAATCAAAACTTCAGATAGACCAAATTCAAGACATAAAACAATGCAACCCACAACCAGTAAACTTAGTTAAGACTTGGGAGGATCAGAATTGATTGAACAGGTTGGAAACAAGTGAAATCCAACAACAATAGGGAAAAGTTTCTGATTTTTTGTTTCTGTGTCTTCTATCTCTCAATGTGTATCTGTATGTGCCTCTCTATCTCCTCCAACCTCTAATCTTTTAGTCTAAAAATCCAGTTCCCAGATCTCCAAAATCAGTTCTCCTTTTAATTCCCAATTTCAGTCTCCTCTAATCTGTCTGAGTTTCTTCAAAAATTCAGTCTGATCTTATTTCCTAATTTTTGTTCCTAGTCCCAATCCCTTTCTAATGGAACTTCTGCCTGTTCTTATAGCCTAACATCAGCTTTCACAGCCTATTAAACAACTCAGAACCTATTCCTTTTCAGCTGTTTTTCCCACTCAAAATTTTAAAATTAGGGAACCCCCCATGATATTCCCTGACAGTCCTTTTAATTGGTTTATTAAACCGAAAGCAGACATGGGCAGCAAGAATATAATCTGACAGCATATGCTGTCAAACTATTTTAATCTTAACAAAGGCCTTTATGCACATGTTGTGCACAAGTGCACATGCCAATTCAGATTGCAGCTAACAATCCAATCTTTTCATTTTCAGATTCAAATACAGCAACTATAAGTAGCCATACTTGATTCTTACTTTGATTCAAACAAAGTTCCAGCAGGCAATAGATCAAATTGTTACCATTCGAACAACTGAAATTAATCGACGAACTATGTCGACTCGACTATACTAATCATAACATGTACAATCGAAAACCATGATCAGAACTCTAACAGTATCAACCTACAATTCAAATTGTACTGACTAAGCAAAAGTTGTACTAGTGAATCAATTAATCAGTCAATTTCAAAGTTCAATTGATTGCACAGCTCATACACATATACCCATTATCAAAGAATAGAAGAAAGACTCGATCAAACACAGAGGTTCAGGCAAGGCGGACAGGACACAGTCGACCAACAATTCAGAAATAAAATCAACTAACATTTTGGGGCAATAAACAAACATTCAATTACAACAAGACTCATGAACTGATAGAAAAGAACACAAAAATACCTGAAATCTTGAAAATCAGCAACCCTAACTCGGATTCGAATTGATCTTTCTTAGGGTTGAACGGACTTTAATCGAAGTGTTCTCAAATGAGAAACACTTCGATTAAGGTCCATTAGACCCTAATCACTTGGTTCAAACAGACACAGATCAGTCACGAGGAACCCTAGGGCTCCTAAAAGCAGATCTGGGATTTATGTTTCCTTGGTCAGATTCAGACCAAACCAAGCATGGTTTGGTCACGAGGGAGGTCCGGGGACTGTCTGGTGTGAAACTGGGGTCAATCGGTGTAAGTCAGGTTCCGACTCGAATCTTCAAATGAAGATTCGAGAAGGTGGGAGGGGATTCGAGCTAAGTGGCTGGTAGATTTGGGTTCAGGATGGTGAGGTGCATCTATGGTGTTAAGGTGAGGGCCACCGGCGTTCATGCCGCCGGGTTTTTGGTGAAGGGAAATGGGGGCGGCTAGGGTTCCGGGGTTTGTGGTGAGGACGATGAAAGGTAGGGGGTCTGGCTAGGGGGCGTGGGGTAAAGGAATGGGATTATATAGTAAGTGAGTGGTCGATTCCTGACCGTCGGATGGAGTGAGATGAAGGGTCAGGATCTTTTGGCTGGTAAGGAACGGTGTCGTTTCAACCTAAAGGGGGTTGGGTCGGTCCGGGTGGAATGGGTCGGGTTTGTTCGTGGGTATGGGGAATGCGATCTTGGCCGTTGATCATTCTGAGATCAACGGCTCAGATTAGACCAGATCAAAACGATGTCGTTTGGACGCTCTTGAGATCAGCTGGTCTGGACCGGGGCAAGCACATGCTTTGGGCTCAATTTGGGCCTCGGATTTTGAATAGGAACAAGCCCAAACCTGATTTCAGGCCAATTTTGCACTCTTTTTCTTTTATTTTTCATTTTTAAAACAAAACCTAATTAAACAAAATTAAACTCCATTAATTAAACACTTAATACAATTATTCACGCATATTAAAATGTTTAAAAGTAGGAAAAATTAAACAAGGCAACAATCAGGACAAAATGCATATTTTATGATTTTTCATTTAATAACCGGATTACAGTTCAAACTACGCATGACACACATTTTTTGTATTTTGTTTTAATAAAAATAAAATGGGCAAAAATCATAAATAATTAACAACATACCACGTAAAAATCCAAAATTATACAGCAAGACCAATTGCTATTATTTTTGTTTCTTTTGGAGTGATTGTCGCGTAAAACAAAAATCACGTGCTCACAGCTGCCCCTCTTTGTTCGGAAACACGAAGAGTTTTCGTGCAAAGATAAAGTGAGCGGATATGAGCGATTTTTGCCTATTGGACTACTCGTGTGAAGCATGTTTTGAAAGATCTGACCGAATCTTTGCTTTAAAGATTTCCTACATATCCTGGGCTAAACAGGAATCAGGTCAATGTAGTTCGGGAAGCTTTGGTAGCTGGGACTACCATGGGACTGCAATTCTTGCCGTTACTACTGTTGCCGCTGTTGTTGCTGCTTACCGACTCCCTTATTACAAACAAAGGAAAATTGAAACTGTACTAACTACGTATGCATGTCAACCGCTAGTTACAAGATTCCTATCTATGATCCTTTGGCGACTTGATCTTGGGTCTTAGCTGATTCTGCTTGTAGACTCCGATCTGAATCTTGATGCTTGCAAGTTGTAGGCGCCTATTTATTTCTGCGACACTGAGTAAGACGGGGTTGGTAGAACTCGGGACCTTGATCAAACCTTTGAACGATCCGCCCTTCGCCTTTCCGAATATCTCGGCACATCTTCTTTTTGTCTTTTTCTTCTTTTATTCTGAGTTGAGACTCATCTTGTGGGTCGTCTCCATCCATGTGTCTCGAGGTCAGACCTGCGGGGAAAAACAAACGAACGAAATTTTCTGCTCCAGTTCTACTAGGAAAATTTCGTGAGTTAGTTGTCGGGAAGTTTACAAAGTTGATGAAGGGATTGGACCACAAAATGCAACTTCGGGATTGGATCCCTAATATTGCCATAAGGTAAAAATGCTCAGTTCAGGGTTGGAGCCCTAATACTGACTAGCTGGGGAGAAGTTCAGTTTAGAGTTGAAACCCTAATACTGACTAACTGGGGAAAAGTTCAGTTTAGGGTTGGGGCCCTAATACTAACTGAATGGAAAAGTTCAGTTTAGGGTTTAAAACCCTAATACTGGCTGACTGGAAAAAGTTCAGTTTAGGGTTTAAAACCCTAATGCTGACTAACTAGAAAAGTTCAGTTTAGGGTTTAAAACCCTAATGCTGACTAAAGGGAAAGTTCAGTTTAGGATTTAAAACCCTAATACTGACTGGCTGGAAAGAGTTCAGTTTAGGGTTTAAAACCCTAATGCTGACTGAATGGAAAAAGTTCAGTTTAGGGTTTAAAACCCTAATCTTGACTGAATGGGAAAAAGTTTAGTTTACAAAGTTGATGAAGGGATTGGACCACAAAATGCAACTTCGGGATTGGATCCCTAATATTGCCATAAGGTAAAAATGCTCAGTTCAGGGTTGGAGCCCTAATACTGACTAGCTGTGGAGAAGTTCAGTTTAGAGTTGAAACCCTAATACTGACTAACTGGGGAAAAGTTCAGTTTAGGGTTGGGGCCCTAATACTGACTGAATGGAAAAGTTCAGTTTAGGGTTTAAAACCCTAAAACTGACTGACTGGAAAAAGTTCAGTTTAGGGTTTAAAACCCTAATGCTGACTAACTAGAAAAGTTCAGTTTAGCGTTTAAAACCCTAATGCTGACTAAAGGGAAAGTTCAGTTTAGGGTTTAAAACCCTAATACTGACTGGCTGGAAAGAGTTCAGTTTAGGGATCAGAGCCCTAAATTGAGAAGGCTGCCAGGTTATGCTGGACACTATTCGGGTTACGTCGGACAAATTCGTCGGGTTATGCCGGAAATATTCGTCGGGTTATGCCGGAGGGTTCATCGGGTTATGCCGGAAAATTCATCGGATCATGCCGGAAAATTCATCGGAACATGCCGGGAAGATTTATCGGGTTATGCCGGAAGATTCATCGGGTTATGCCGGAAGATTCATCGGATCATGCCGGAAGATTCATCGGAACATGCCGGGGGTTCGTCGGGTTATGCCGGAAATATTCATCGGGTTATGCCGGAAGATTCATCGGATCATGCCGGAAAATTCATCGGAACATGCCGGGAAGATTTATCGGGTTATGCCGAAAGATTTATCGGGTTATGCCGGAAGATTTATCGGGTTATGCCGAAAGATTTATCGGGTTATGCCGGAAAGATTTATCGGGTTATGCCGACAGATTCATCGGGTTATGCCGGAAGATTCATCGGATCATGCCGGAAAATTCATCGGAACATGCCGGGAAGATTTATCGGGTTATGCCGAAAGATTTATCGGGTTATGCCGAAAGATTCATCGGGTTATGCCGGAAGATTCATCGGGTTATGCCGGAAAATTCATCGGGTTATGCCGGAAGATTCATCGGATCATGCCGGGAAAAAGGTAAGAGTCTTCGAGTTATGTCGGGGAAATCATCGGGTTATGCCGAAGGTTCATCGGGTTATGCCGGAAAAGGGAAAGAGTCCTCGGATTATGCTGGGGATTTGGGTAAGAAAAGCTCCTTGGGTTATGCCAGGGAGATCCGTGGTTTATACCGGGGTAGTCGAGGAATGAGGTCCTACGCTACCATGATTGGTTTTTCTTTTGGGATGTTCATTTTTATTTCTTGTCTTATTTCTTTTCTTTGGTTCATCCCCTTTTAGTTCCTTTTATTTATCAAAATGCACGAAATTTTTTTTGGGAAACTTACCTTTGGTCATTTTTCCCGCTGCAAGGTTGTTTCAATGCTTGCGCGTTCTATTTCTTTTGGGCTACACCTGCTTCTTGCATGGCTGCTTTGGGTCGCACCTGTCTCAATTTCCTAAACAAAGAAACATTGTCAGTTTGAAAATGGCGGTTGGTTTATGGGGGGCCTTGACCATTCCAATTACTTTGTCTTGGCCTAATTCTTGTTGAGAAACTCTGCCATTGATTGGGTTCACATGCGAAACCCTTTGGACTACTCAGACTTGCGTTTCCAGATTTTGTGATGATTTGCCTTGTAAGGCTTTGGTTTTTCCGTCCCGTTCTGCTTGGGGATTTTCGGTGGGGATTTTATCAGGGAGACTCTGTGGGGATTTGTACAAGAGAATCTCCGTGGGGATTTGTCCAATGCGAACTATGTGAGGATTTTTTTTTCAAACAGACTTGCTGGGGATGTGCTGGGGCGGACCTCTTTGGGGAATTGTACGCGGGGAGACTCCGTGGGGATTTGTAACAAAGGGAGACCCTGTGGGGATTCGTCGGTTTGTGTCGGGGATTTTGATCCTCAAACCTAAACCGTAGTGGCTAATCGCGTGGGACTTAAACTCTCCAACTTTATTTTGCCTTCGTAGGCTCTTTTTTTTCGAACGTCTTTACTTTGGACGCAAATCAACTAGCATGGCCAGTCGGGATGGGACTGACGCGCCACTGAGGCCATACATTTTTGACTTTTGCCAAACGGGGCCCTGTAACAACCGGTCCTACCACCTTTCTTTGTGATTATTACAGAATTAAAAGTTAGATCAAAAGGAACTCAAAGAAAACTATGTAAAGGAAAACATATGAGTTTAAAGAGAAACGCCAATTTCGGGGAGAAAAAGAAGGACTTATCTGGAGTGTATGCCGGCTTCAATCTGGCATGACATGCCTTTTGGACTGGATGCCCGACCTCCAAGAACTTGCATTTCCTCATGAATCAAAACAGATCTGTGTTTCCAAAACCCGGGAACCTTGCCAGGACTTTCTGAGGTGGAATCATCTTTTTGGCCGACAACCCCCTTTGCGGGTTTTCGCTAGTCGACCTCTCTCATTTCTCTTCTTACTGTCGCCTGATAGCACTCTTTGCGAGTTTTTACTAAACAAGCTCTCTCATTTTCAATTTCTCTTCTCGCGTCGCCTCACGGTGCCCAAAGATTTTCACCGACAAGGCTCTCTCATTTTATTCTCCTCATTTTGTTGTATCAGACCCAAATAATTCTATCTTCCCATTTCGAAACGCTTTGCTGATTGATCAGAAGGACTTGGACAAAGGCTTGGGGTGAAAAGAATGTGGATTGAACTACAACTTTGAAACCTTTTGGGCGGGATCATTGCCGAATCATTATAACTTCTGCCCCAGCTTTACTTTCGGGGGAATTCCTAGATTTTCGTTTTGGTGTGACTGAACCCCAAGGAGAGGTTGCCTACGTATACATTCGGAATCAAGTCAAACGTAGTTTAGGCACATTTTTTGTTTGTCGATAACTGGTTCCCCCTTTCACTGACGAGTATTTGTAAGTTCTATCATACTTACAGTACATCTCGTACTATAAAAGCGATTGAGGAACTCTTGCTCTAGTTGATCCCAGCTATCGATAGATCAAGCCTCGAGGTCCGTGTACCAGTCAAAAGCATTTCCTTTTAGCGAGCGGACAAACTGCTTGATGAGGTAATCTCCATAAGTCCCAGCATTGTTGCATGTCTCCACGAAGTGCGCAACATGTTGCTTTGGATTACCTTTACTGTCAAACTGTTGAAACTTCAGAGGTTGATATCCAGAAGGCATTGTCGCACCTCCTTTTTCCGCACCCGCGGGGCGCTTAGGGGAGTTTTCTCCAATTGAAGGACAGTCGAAACGGGATTTATTTAATTGTTTCAGAGTCGCCACCTGGGAATTTTAAGGCGTCCCAAGTCACCGGTTTTAATCCCTGAATCGAGGAGAATATAACTCTGTTTGGTTATTCTGCGAACCAGAAATCCTGAGTAAGGAATTCTGTTAATCCGGAAGAAGGTGTTAGGCATTTCCGAATTCCGTGGTTCTAGCACGGTCGCTTAACTATTTTTATTCTTGGCTTAATTATCTCGATTTTACATTTTTATTTGCCCGATTTTTTTTGTTACCGCTTTTATTTAGATTGTTTGTAATTAAAGACCCTTCTTTGAATCGAATTACGCGTACGTATATTCGTGTTATAAATTATATATATATTTTTTTTTAAAAATGCGGAGTTGTGTCACGCGCACGTGTACACAATAATATAGATAATATTTTTATTAAGATAATTATTTTCGAAATGGTGCTTAAATAAATCAAGAACATTCGCCCTTTTTGTATAATTAAGTAGTGAACCTCACATCTCGGGTTTTTATGAAATTATTAATGATATTTTCCGAGAAATCCCTTTTATTAAATATTCGATCGAAGTTGCGCGAACGCATAATCCGAATTGCTTTTAGAAATATAATCAGGTTACGCGAACGTATCCCTAATCACAAAAATATTCTTGATGGTAGTATAAATTTGTTTACAAATTGTTTATTACATCTATACATTTTAGGTAAAAATCATGAGAAATCTCCATTTAAGGTACCCTTAAATTCTTGAAAAGAATTCACAATTTATTAAATGTTTATTGCGAACTATATTTTTTCGCGTATGAATTATATTCCTCAAAGCTATTCAAATTTAAAGAGCAAAGTAAGCATATGACTAATACTATTCTAGTAAATACAATATGTATACTAGAAATGTGCATGGCGTATGAAACTAAAAAAAATCAATTCTTGAAAGGAAATGATATTTTTGAAGAATTCTTATTATTCCATTTGCAATGAATTGTTATTTTTTACAATCTTAAACTTGTTACACATTATAAGTCTTATCTCTTTCCACATTGCTTGTTCTTAATCTAATAGGCCTAATTATTTTGATTAATTGCTATTGATTGAATGTAAGATATACATATATGATCAAACCGATTTGATTCTCAATTCATGTGAACCATTGCTAAACACTAACTTTTGCATTGTAAAATTCCTAGGCCATTTGTTATTAAGAAAGAAAACAAATTTACCTATTGACTTAATAAAATGATATTACATACAACATTATTCGCCATATATGGACAAAATGCGACCAACATCATCTAGCCTAAATCCACAACCAAATAATTAAAATATGCTAACAATGCATTTTCTTGACATTTCCCTACTACTCTGTACCTGACTAACAATGTCATAAGACTTAATTAATGGCCAACTTTATGCCATGTTCCCTATCTTGATAATTCAATCATAATTATACTTTAATGAAATTCTGGAATAGATAATACTATTACAACACTTATATGAATTTCAAAAGAGAATGATCAACTGATAATTATCATGTCAAGCGTACTACTATACTAAACAACATGAAACAAGACTGAAATTTAAAATAATGAACCTAGACAAATGAAAAGTAGAATTGCAATTCAAGCTTCATTGATTTGTCATGCTGAATCTCTTCCTAACATAGAATTTAAAAGATAAGTACCTGGAAATGAAGGTAGAAGGAGTAAATTTCAGCGGTTGCAGCAGTAACAAAACACCGGCAATATATACCAACCACAGCAAGTCTGAACCAAACCCGTTAACCCAGATGAACAGTGACAGAAATTTGAGAAAAAATTCAGATTTGAACCAAACAATACCAATAAAACAGACCCGGACAGATTCAAGAAAAATATGCTTTGATTTTTCTTTTCTTCTTCTACGTCTGTTTTAGATTGTGTGTGTGTGTGTTCTCTTTTTTTTTCCTGTTTTCTTCCTCCTCTTCAGATTTCTATTTCTGATTTTCTGCTTAATTCTATTTCTTTTTATTTCACTCTATGTGTATTCTTTCTCTTCAAAATCTGAGTCTTAAAATCAGTCCCAATCCCCTCTATCTTATACAGGTCTGCCCCTCTTTTTTAGCCTACTGTCTGGACCCCTTTCTTCTTTTAAAAATCAGAAAGTCCCATTAAAATCTGCTTTTAAATACTTTAAATCCCATTAAGTGATCTTATCCTGATTTTAAGCAGCCCCATTACCCTTTGTTTCCCATTATTATATTAAACTATAGCCATTAACATTCCACTTTCAGCCCACTATACTATCATATTACCCTTACAGTTTTATCCCAGAAATGCCCCTGAATCTTACTGTTATTACAGCCCCAAACCAAACTGCCTAAACCTTAACAAATTTATCTGAACTAACCTGTTTAGCAGCTAATAACCAACCCCTGAATCAAACAAACATTCTGCCTTTACAGATTATGCTAAACAGGGAAATGCAATAGCTGATGTACAAGAGCTAAATTCAGATTGAACACTGAACTTGCATACAAACATATTAACAATACACAAAACTCAATAGAACATTTCAACTGAAATTCAAAATTGAACAAAGAGCAACAAATGCAGGAGCATTGTCAGTATTTGACACTGCCCTGAACTTAATGTTCAGAAATCAACATACATAACACCTATTTGATGAACTTACTGATTTGCAAACAAACATGATTTAATTTACGATATTAATCAACTGACTATCTACAATGATTGTCAACAAACAGTCTATAAAAATAGAAACATATTGTTTCAATCAGTATTATCATAAACGAGAATTCATAATATAACTAATCGACGAACTTAATCGAGTCGATTACACACATTGTAAATAATCATACTGACAAAAACAATGGTATAATTTTCCAATAGACGGGTATAAGGCAGAATCATAGAATTGACTAGAAAATTATGAAAAATTAAACAGACTAATGAAACAAACATAAAATACACGTAGAATACACATAAGAAATAGAAAAAAATACCTCTAAACCTTCAAATTCAACCGGACTCAAACTCAACTTGGATTCGGACTTTTTGAAATCAAACAGACCTTAGTCGAAGTATTTTCAACTGAAAATACTTCGACTAAGGTCGATTAAACCTCAATCCTTCGTTTGAATTGAAAAAATTCCAAGATTGGAAAATTTTTAGGGTTTGAGATTTTGGATCTTAAATCCGAACACTTCTGGGCAAATTCAAATCAAACCAACGGTATTCTAGGCACGAGGGAGGTCAGGGGGGTAACTGGTGTGAGTTTGAGGTAGGTTGGGATAGGGTCAGGTTTTACTCGAATCTTCAAATGAAGATTCGAGCAATTCTAGTAGGATTCGAGCCATGCAACTAACAGATTCGTAGTGATGGTATTTAGGGGAAGCTGTGGTGTTATTTTGAAGGTCATCGGAGAAAGTTGGTTTTTCAGGCCAACCTTCAATCGAAGATTCGAGACATTGGGGCGTGATTCGAGGTATATGGGTTATGGAATTGGAACGGGGAGGTTGAGAGGAGTCGAGGGTGTTAAGGTGGGGTGGTTTGGACTACCGGAACCGCCGTGAGGCGATTTCCGGTAGGCGGTGTACGGTGGTGAAGGGCGGAGTTCATCAGATCTCTTTGAAAGAGATGATGAACAGGACCGGGGGTGGGGTGTTTGGTTTGGGGGGCTGGGGTGTGGATTAGAGTTATATACGAGTGGGGTGGATTGATCTCATCCGTTGGATCAATTAAGATGCACGGTTGAGATCAATTCACTTAACCAAACGACATCATTTGGTTTAAGTTGGGGGAAAGGGGTCAGCCCGGGGGTGATATGGATCGGGTTTGGATGAGTTCCTGAGGCCGTTGGATCAAGATAGATGAACGGTTCAGATCTGACAGCGTAAAACGTCGTCGTTTCATTTAAGCAATGGCTGAACTGGACTGTTTGATTGAAACGAATCAAAGGCCCAGATTTGAAGTACCCATACGGCGTCGTTTGGATTTGGTTGCATTGGACCGGACATGGGTATTTGGATTGGGCTGTGGGGGTTAGTTTTGTTTGGGCCTGGATTTTAGTCCATGTCCGATTTTTTATTTTTTCCAATTTATTCTCATTTTTCTAATTTAAATTCCTAATTTTAATTATAAAACAATTTTAACCTCACACAAAAAATATTAATTACTTTATAACAACTATTTAACACATAGTCAAAACATTAATCACACAGTGACATATTTAAAATAGAACAAATGCATATTTTTGTGATTTTATTTAAATTAACTTTTAACTGCATAATTAAATCCTAATTATGCATGCAACATGTGTTTTTTTATTTTATTTTTTATTTTAACAAACAAAGTAAACATTTACGGACATAACACAAATATTTAATAAACGCCATAAATTCTAAAAATTGCACACTAAAGAAATTTATTTTATTTTTGATTTATTTTGGAGTAGTTTTCGTGAGGCAAAAATCACGTGCTCACAGCTACCCCTCTTTGCGCGGAAACTCGAAGAGTTTTCGTGCAAAGATTAAGTGAGCGGATACGAGCGATTTTTGTCTGTCCGAATACCCCGTGGGAAGCATTTTTTGAAAGATTTGACCGAACCTCTGTTTCAAAGGTTTCCTACATATCCTTGGCTATAAAGGAATCAGGTCAATGTAGTTCGGGAAGTTTTGGGTAGCTGGGACTACCATGGGACTGTGATGTTACTGCTGTTTCGTGCTGTTTTTACTGCTTGCTGACCTCCTTATTACACCTTGCTTCAAAGGTAATACAAAAAGCTAAACTAGACTATGGTACATGAATTATAAAATCTTATCTAGATCATGCCCTTGCGTTTCTTGTTGTCTTGATATCTTGGTGACTCTTGGGCATTTGGCTTATTCCGCATTCCCTTTCATTGTGTCCCGTATTTTCTTTCTCTGTTTGGGACTCTTGTCGTTTCCTGCTGGGGACTTTGTTGGACTCCTCTGCTTTATTGACTCTAAGAGTGCTCCTTTCTCATATGAGCGGGCTTTTGATTTCAATACTTCAATTGTATTCCCTTGTTCTCCAGGCGGGTGCCTGACTTCTGCTGCTCTCAATTGTATTCCCTTGTTCTCTAGGTGGGCGCCTGACTGCTTCTTTTCTTTGTCCTTATTCTCCAGGTGGACGCCTGACTTCTTCAATTCTCATCCTCATTCTCCAGGTGGACGCCTGATTTCTTCTTAAATTCTTTATCCTCATTCTCCAGGTGGACGCCTGATTTCTTCAATTCTCATCCTCATTCTCCAGGTGGACGCCTGATTTCTTCAATTCTTCATCCTCATTCTCCAGGTGGACGCCTGACTTCTTCTTAAACTTTCATCCTCATTCTCCAGGTGGACGCCTGATTTCTTCAATTCTTCATCCTCATTCTCCAGGTGGACGCCTGACTTCTTCAATTCTTCATCCTTATTCTCCAGGTGGACGCCTGACTTCTTCTTAAACTCTCATCCTCATTCTCCAGGTGGACGCCTGATTTCTTCAATTCTTCATCCTCATTCTCCAGGTGGACGCCTGACTTCTTCTTAAATTCTCATCCTCATTTTCCAGGTGGACGCCTGACTTCTTCTTAAATTCTCATCCTCATTCTCCAGGTGGACGCCTGACTTCTTTTTAATTCTTCATCCTCATTCTCCAGGTGGACACCTGATTTCTTTAATTCTCACCCTCATTCTCCAGGTGGACGCCTAACTTCTTCTTAATTCTTATCCTCTTTCTCCAGGTAGACGCCTGATTTCTTCTTAAATTCTCATCCTCATTCTCCAGGTGGACGCCTGATTTCTTCAATTATTCATCCTCATTCTCCTGGTGGACGCCTGACTTCTTCTTAAATTCTCATCCTCATTCTCCAGGTGGACGCCTGACTTCTTCTTAAATTCTCATCCTCATTCTCCAGGTGGACGCCTGACTTATTTCTTTAATTCTTCATCCTCATTCTCCAGGTGGACGCCTGATTTCTTTTTAATTCTTCATCCTCATTCTCCAGGTGGACGCCTGATTTCTTTAATTCTCATCCTCATTCTCCAGGTGGACGCCTGACTTCTTTTTAATTCTTCATCCTCATTCTCCAGGTGGACGCCTGATTTCTTCTTAAATTCTCATCCTCATTCTCCAGGTGGACGCCTGACTTCTTTTTAATTCTTCATCCTCATTCTCCAGGTGGACGCCTGATTTCTTTAATTCTTCATCCTCATTCTCCAGGTGGACGCCTGATTTCTTCAATTTTCATCCTCTACCAAGTGTACGCCTGATTTATTCTTAAATTCTCATCCTCATTCTCCAGGTGGACGCCTGACTTCTTCTTAATTATTCATCCTCATTCTGCAGGTGGACGCCTGATTTCTTCTTAAACTCTCATCCTCATTCTCCAGGTGGACGCCTGATTTCTTCTTAAATTCTTCATCCTCATTCTCCAGGTGGACGCCTGATTTCTTCTTAAATTCTCATCCTCATTCTCCAGGTGGACGTCTGACTTCTTTTTAATTCTTCATCCTCATTCTCCAGGTGGACGCCTGATTTCTTTAATTCTCATCCTCATTCTCCAGGTGGACGCCTGACTTCTTTTTAATTCTTCATCCTCATTCTCCAGGTGGACGCCTGATTTCTTCTTAAATTCTCATCCTCATTCTCCAGGTGGACGCCTGATTTCTTTTTAATTCTTCACCAGGTGTCTCCTGACACAAATGTTGTTTTTGCCCCTGTTTTAAATCAAAGAAAACTTCGTTAGTTTAAAGCAGGGTGGTTAACTGGGGCATTCTTGCCGATGGTGGGGCTTCTCTTCATCTTGTTTTATTGCCTTGAAATGGTTGAAAAGACTGTTTTGTCCTTGTAATTGATCCTTGACTATAGGATCACCAACTGTTGTTTTTACTTCAAACCCTTTTAATCGTAATCATATGTCTCTCCTGACATTGCTGATCCACTTTTGATTTCACTTTTCTTCCTCCCATATCTTATTTTTTTATCCTCCCGCCCATCATGGCCGTATTTTTGTCCTATGCAACCTTGAATCTTGGTAGTATACCTTGACATTCTTTCTTATTTGTTTGGAACAAAACTCATCTCAAAAGCTTTATAAGAGTAAGATTATTAGTGACGAAAACATGATGATTTCGACAATCTAGAATGAAAAGAAAAATCCAAATTTGGATGATTGTTGGAGAAGGAATAAAGGACTTATCTGATCGGAGTCGCTGGCGCCAATGATCATGGCATGCAATTTGGATTAACCAACCCAATCTTTTAATCAATCTCCTTTCAATTGTCTCATTTTGTTTTTCCCCCAAAATTTCCATAACCCAATTTCATCTTTCCATTTTACGGACCTGTTTGACTTGTAATATCTCAAAGAGTTTTCACCGACAAACCTTCCTCATTTGTTCATTTCTTACTTCCTTTTCGCCTCATGGTTCCTGCGAAGGTTTTCACCAATAAGACTCTCTCATTTTACTTTCTCTCAACTTCCGTCGTCTTATGGTGCCCGGATGGGTTTTCACCTATAAGACTCTCTCATCTTTACTTTCTTTTCTTGTTTGTATCAGAGTGTTATGAACCATCTTCATTTGCTTGACTCAACATTTTTCTAAGATTGATCGGAAGGTCTTTTTGGCATGTAGTTGAAAATGGAAAAGTATCAAAAGCTAAACAGTTTGATATGGGTTTAAAATTACAACTCTTGGAATCTTTTTCTTATTTCTAATACAATTCTTGCCCCAGTTTCTCGATTGGGGTCTATTAATGTTTCTTTTTGTGCACATTATGCATATTGTACACCCTATGACCGAGCCGTGAGGCGCCTACGTATCCTTCTTTGAGGAATCAGGTCAAACGTAGTTCACTACAATAATAGTGATTTGATTTTTTTTTTACACATATTTGATTTTTATTGATTCCAAGAGAGGGTAGGAAAGAAACAAATATGGCTCAAAGGGGAAGCAAAGGGTATATTGTTTGGATAGCAGAATAAATTGCCTTTGTTATTTCAATCTTCGAAATAATGCTGAATACAAACATTCAAAAAGTTATGCATAATATCTCTTTACCGCGTCAGAATTGATCGCCATGTCTATGCATTTGCCTTCAATATCTGTTAAGCGTAGTGCACCATTCGATAATACTCTGGTCACAATGAATGGACCTTGCCAATTCGGGGCAAATTTGCCTTTTGCCTCAACCTGATGCAGAAGAATATGTTTCAGCACCTGTTGACCCACTTCAAACTTCCGTGGACGCACCCTTTTGTTGTATGCTCTTGCTATTCTTCTTTGATATAATTGACCATGGCATACTGCGGTCAATCGTTTTTCATCAATCAAGTTTAACTGTTCCAGACGGGTTTTGACCCATTCATCATCATCAATCTTTGCTTCAGCGATGATCCAAAGGGAAGGAATCTCAACTTCTGCAGGAATTACTGCTTCAGTGCCATATACCAACAAATAAGGAGTTGATCCTACTGAAGTGCGAACAGTAGTGCGATATCCCAATAACGCAAATGGTAGTTTTTCATGCCATTGTCTTGAATCTTCTACCATTTTCCGAAGTATCTTCTTTATGTTTTTGTTGGCTGCCTCGACTGCTCCATTCACCTTGGGCCGATATGGGGTAGAATTGCGATGTGTAATCTTAAACTGTTGACATACTTCTTTCATTAAGTTACTGTTAAGATTAGCACCGTTATCTGTGATGATCACTTTTGGGATTCCGAATCGACATATGATATTTGAGTGGACAAAATCGACCACAGTTTTCTTGGTCACTGATTTGAATGTCTTGGCCTCAACCTATTTGGTAAAATAATCAATGGCTACCAGAATGAACCTGTGCCCATTGGATGTTGCCGGCTCAATTGGTCCAATCACATCCATGCCCCAGGCAACGAAGGGCCATGGTGCCGACATTGTGTGCAACTGGGATGGTAGAGAATGAATCAGATCTCCGTGTATCTGGCATTGATGACACTTGCACACAAAATTGATACAATCTCGCTCCATGGTAAGCCAATAATAACCATCTCGGAGGATTTTCTTTGCCAGTACATATCCGCTCATGTGGGGTCCGCAAACTCCCGAATGTACTTCAAACATGACAGTCGTAGCTTGTCCGGCATCTATGCATCTTAATAATCCAAGATCTGGTGTTCTTTTATACAAAACTCCTCCGCTTAAGAAGAATCCATTTGCCAATCGCCTAATGGTCCTTTTTTGATCTCCTGCGGCTTGTGCGGGATATATCCCCATCCTGATATACTCCTTGATGTCGTGGAACCATGGTTCACCATCAAATTCTTCTTCAACCATATTGCAATAAGCGTGCTGATCGTGGACTTGAATATGTAGCGGATCCACATAAGCTTTATCTAGATGGTGCAACATTGATGCCAAGGTAGCTAGTGCGTCGGCGACCTCATTATGGATCCTTGGAATATGCCGGAACTCCACTAATTGAAACCGCTGACAAAGATCATGTAGACATTGTCGGTATGGTATGAGCTTCAAGTCTCGGGTTTCCCATTCTCCTTGAATTTGATGTACCAGAAGATCTGAATCTCCCATAACTAAGATTTCTTGGATACCCATGTCTGCGGCTAGCCTTAACCCCAAAATACAGGCTTCATATTCAGCCATATTATTGGTGCAATAAAATCGCAGTTAAGCCGTAACAGGATAGTGATGCCCTGTTTCAAAAATGATTACAGCTCTTATCCCGACTCCTTTCATGTTGGCAGCCCCATCGAAGAAAAGTTTCTAGCCAGGTTTTTCAATTTGCTCGATCTCATCGATATACATTATTTCTTCATCGGGAAAATAGGTTTTCAACGGCTCGTACTCCTCGTCGACCGGGTTTTCAGCTAAATGATCAGCCAGTGCTTGAGCTTTCATTGCAGTTCGAGTCACATAGATGATGTCAAATTCTGTGAGCAATATCTGCCACTTTGCAAGTCTTCCCGTTGGCATAGGCTTTTGAAAAATATATTTCAACGGGTCCAGACGCGAAATGAGGTAAGTGGTGTAGGACGACAAATAGTGTTTCAATTTTTGAGCTACCCAAGTCAGGGCACAACATGTCTTCTCCAGATGAGTATACTTAACCTCATAAGCTGTGAATTTCTTGCTAAGGTAGTAGATGGTCTGTTCTTTTCTGCCAGTGAGGTCATGTTGCCCCAATACACAACCAAATGAATTTTCCAAGACCGTCAAGTAAAGAATCAGAGGTCTTCTTGGCTCTGGCGGGACCAACACGGGTGGGTTTGACAGGTATCCTTTTATCTTATCAAACGCCTCCTGACACTTATCGGTCCATTTGACCGCAACATCCTTTTTCAACAATTTGAAAATAGGCTCACAGGTTGTCGTAAGCTGAGCAATAAACCTGCTGATGTAATTCAACTTTCCCAACAAACTCATTACTTCAGTTTTGTTCCTTGGAGGTGGCAATTCTTGGATGGCTTTGATTTTTGATGGGTCTAGCTCGATGCCTCGCCGACTGACTATGAATCCCAGCAACTTTCCAGATGGAACTCCAAATGCGCATTTAGCAGGGTTAAGCTTGAGGTTGTACCTACGAAGTCTTAAGAAGAATTTCCTCAAATCCCCAACGTGGTCGGCATGATGCTTTGATTTTATGATCACATCATCCACGTATACCTCAATCTCCTTGTGTATCATATCATGAAACACTGTGGTCATCGCTCTCATGTAGGTTGCTCCGGCGTTCTTCAAACCGAATGGCATTACCCGGTAGCAATAAGTTCCCCATGGTGTGATGAATGTCGTCTTTTCTGCGTCTTCTTCATCCATTAGAATTTGATGATACCCGGCATAACAATCCACGAAAGACCCTATATCATGCTTGGCACAATTATCGATCAAAATATGGATATTGGGTAATGGGAAATTATCCTTCGGACTTGCTTTGTTGAGATTGCGGTAGTCGACGCATACTCTAATTTTGCCGTCTTTCTTTGGTACAGGAACGATATTAGCTAACCAAACAGGATATCGAATGACTCGAATGACCTTCGCTTCCAACTGTTTGGTAATTTCTTCCTTAATTCTCACACTCATATCAGGTTTGAATTTTCTCAGCCTCTGCTTGACAGGAGGCACTGTTGGATCGGTGGGCAATTTGTGAACCACTAAATCAGTGCTCAGGCCCGGCATGTCGTCATATGACCATGCAAAAACATCTTTGAATTCTATGAGTGCTTTAATTAACTCTTCTCGAATCTTTGGTTCGAGATGGACACTTATTTTAGTTTCCCGGATATTACTTGCGTCCCCTATATTGATGTCCTCAGTATCACTCAGGTTAGGTTTGATTTTTTCCTCAAAGTGAATTAACTCTTTACTAATCTCTTCAAAAACCTCATCTTCATCATATTCTAATTCATAATCACAATATATTTCTTGAATTATTACTTCGGAACCAGATTGATTTTTAAGACTGGGCCGAGGATTCCTCATGCATGCCATATCACTAGAGCCAGCGTAAAAAGAACTGTACAGAAAAAGAAGAAAAGGAAAAAGAAAACTATCAGGAATGATAATGAAAAAGGAAACTGTATTTTATTGGATGATGAAAGATAACAAGGTTTGCACACTTCAAACAAACTGTAAGATAAGCATTGGGATTACAACCCTGAGGTAACCCAAACAAACTGAAAGAAAATCAAAATAAACTACCAAGACTCCTTTCGAATGGGGAGAGGAGTGACTTTCCAATTATTAAGTTTTGTTTCTGGCCCAACGAATTGAACTTCTGCATTGCTACATCCTTCCCCGCTTTCCAACATATTCACATCATTAAACAATTTCTCGAATCTTTCAATTAATTCCTCCTCAGGATTGACCCGGGATTTAGGAATTGTTGTTATCGGGTGATTTTCAGCACCGGTCTTGACAAAAGACTTTGATAGATGTGGGACTGGTTTTGGCAGAACCCATGCCTTTTGTTTCAGCTTTTTGGCCCTTTTTACGTCGTTGACATTGGGTACGAACCCCAAACCGAATGTTCCCTAGTTCTCGGGGAGAGATACTGGTTGTGTAATTCCTTGCAAAGATGAGCCTAGACCTTTGCCGGGTATAAAACCATTTTTTAACATTTCATAGGCTACCATGACTGATGCAGAGGATATCTTTGGATTCGGAAGGTACTTCCCTTCTGGAATTTTCTCTACCGACACTGTGTCGGACACTTGGTATACCCATGGTCCCTGGTCATTTTCTGTTCCCTCGACCGGTACAATGGTACTGCTGTGAGCATTTAAACTTTCTTCTCCATGCACAACTATTTCTTGATGATCCCATTCAAACTTGACTGCCTGGTGTAGTGTTGACGGGACTGCTTTAGCAGCATGGATCCATGGTCGACCCAACAACAAATTATAAGAAACAGTTATGTCCAGTACTTGAAACTCCATTGTGAATTCAACTGGCCCTATTGTCAGTTCCAACATTATGTCGCCAAATGAATCTTTGCTTCCACCGTCAAACCCCCGTACGCAGATAATATTCTTCTGGATCCTCTCCTCTTTGATTTTCAATTTGCTTAAAGTGGAGAGAGGGCATATGTTTGCACTTGACCCGTTGTCAACCAATACCCGGGTTACTACGGAGTTTTCACATTTCACGGTGAGGTAAAGAGCTCTGTTGTGCTCAGTACCTTCCACAGGCAATTCATCATTAGAAAATGTAATTCTGTTTGCCTCAAAGATTCTGTTGGCTATTCTTCCCAAATGATTTACAGAGATTTTTTCAGGAACATGAGCCTCATTCAGGATTTTCATCAGAGCTAGACGGTGCTCCTCTGAATGGATCAATAATGACAATAATGAAATTTGAGCGGGCGTCTTCTTCAATTGATCCACAACAGAATAGTCATGGAGTTTCATTTTTCTTAAAAACTCTTCCGCTTCTTCTTCCGTCACAGCTCTCTTTATTGGTGTTGGATTATTTTTAGTTTTTCTTAACTCTTCGGGAGTAAAACATCTTCCCGAACGAGTCAAGCCTTGCACCTCACATACTTCTTCCTTGACTTCTTTTCCCTTGTACATTACAGTCACCCGTTCATAGTTCCATGGAATAGCTTTGTTGTTGATCACTGGTAGCTGGGTTACAGGTTTGATAATAACTCGATCTACACGGGCTCCTTCCACGACTACAATAGGTTTACTGGCAACCCCTGGTACTATCACTTTCAACCTTTCTTGCTTTGTGGAAACCTTGCTCGAAGACCCCTTCTTGTCTACCACAGATGGTTCATCACCATTTCTGCTCTGCTTAGGTACCGGCTTCTCCTCTGTTAACTGCTTATCTGGCTTGGCTTCATGAGACTTGATCATCATGACAGTTTGTGACGGCTTCTTTGTCTCTCCATCAGCTTGTATGATTTCTATCATATTGGCCTCCTGATGGGCTGGCATCGGATTTCTATTGATATCGGGAGCTTCGGGGTTTTGAACCTCGATTTTATTAGTATCAATCAGCTCTTGTATTGCATTTTTCAAATGCCAGCATTTCTCCGTATCATGGCCTGGTGTACCGGAGCAATACTCACAGCTAATGGTGTAGTCCAAATTCTTTGGAGGAGGATTGGGTAGCTTGGATTGTATTGGTCTTAGCATGTCCAGCTGTCTCAGCCTGTGGAATAGACTAGTGTAAGACTCTCCCAATGGAGTGTAGGTTTTCTTTTTCTGTTTCCTTTCTCCTCTGAATGCGGGCCTAGGCCTGAAACCTGGTCCGGGATAGGCTCGTGGGTAAGTACCTGGTATGGCAGGAGCACGCCAATTAGCGTGAACAGGTGGCTGATTGTATGCTTGTGCATGGTTAATGGAAAAATGAGGCTCTGAAGGGTGATAGTAGTGTTGGGATGAATCGTGGTGGTAAGTTGATTGGCGAGGTCGTTGTTGATTATAGTAAGGCGGTGAACCTCTGGGTCCTGACCAAATTCCTGAATCAACTACTGCTGCTTCCTCCCTCTTCTTTCTTCCGATTCCTCCTACCCCGCCTTGAATAGCTTGAGTAGTCGCCTTAATCGCTAAATAACTCATGATTTTATTTGTCTTGAGGCCTTCTTCCACCATACCTCCCATTTTTACTACTTCGTTGAATGATTTACCTACCGCTGAAACTAAATGGGCATAGTAAGTTGGTTCCAAGGCTTGGAGGAAGTAGTCTACCATTTCACTCTCCTTCATAGGAGGATCCACTCTTACTGCCTGTTCTCTCCACCGGAAGCCATACTCTCTGAAACTTTCATTGTGTTTCTTCTCAAATTTTGTCAAAGATAGTCGATCTGGGATGATTTCCAGATTGTATTGGAAATGGTATGCGAATGCCTGTGCCAGGTCATCCCAGGTGTACCATCTCCCATGGTCCTGACGTGTATACCACTCCAAAGCTGATCCGCTTAAACTTTGACTGAAGTAAGCCATCAATAATTCGTCTTTTCCCCCAGCTCCTCGCATCTTGCTGCAGAAACCCCTTAAGTGGGCTACTGGGTCGCCATGCCCATTGTATAGGTCAAATTTAGGCATCTTGAAGCCAACTGGTAATTGTACATTTGGGAACAAACACAAATCCTTGTAAGCTACACTGACTTGCCCACCTAATCCTCGCATGTCTCTGAACGATTGTTCAAGACTTTTGACCTTCCTGAACATTTCTTCTTGTTCAGCATTTTTGGCTGGCTTGTCAATTTCGATTGGGAGGTCAAAACGAGGAGTAGTTGAATGGATTTCAAAGGCTTTGAGGGTGGGCTCCGGGGGGTAATATTGGTTGTCCTGGGCCTGGGATATAGGCTCACTAGGAGATTTGTGGAGTGTAGCTGTGGGAGGTGCCACAAAGACAGGAGTTACAGGTGGAGGAAAGTATGGAACTGGTTTAGGAGGTGGAGACTGCGGTGTCTGAGAGGTGGTTCCTCGGTAATGTTGGTAAATGGGGAAATTTGGGGATAATTCAGTGGTAATATTATCCTGAGTTTGGGTCATTGATGGAGCAGGGTTAGTTGGGTAAGATGGGGGTAACTGTCCTGTAGACCAGGCTTGGTACATCTCAGCCATTTGGTGCTTGAGTTTAAACATTTCTTCTTTCATTTTCCCAACATCCATCTCCTCTAGCTCAATACCTGTGTCAACATCTGGGATAGACATACTTTCGGGTATTGGTCCTTTTGATCTCGTGTGATAATGATAATATGCCAGTATACTCTTTAGAGAAACTAACTGCTTGAATTTTGGAAATGAACAAACTTATTAGTTTTGAGAGTTTAACACATATATAATTACACGTTGAGATGCAATGCTCCTAGACAAATATCCCTTTTCTATTATGCATTTGCTCGGTTGCTTGTGTCGTCCCAGTTTTCTTGAAATTTTTATTGTTACTCACTTTTATTCTATTTATTATATTCCTTATTGCGGTGGTCGAATCTTATAGAGATTGCCTACGTATCATGCCCCCGCATGAATCAGACCTTGCGTAGTTCGGACATAAGGCAAACACTTTTATTCATTATACAAAGATGAATAGACATTACATTTGAAAACTTTGTAAGAAAATGATTTGAAACACACATACTTAAATCAAAATAAAAGATACAATTCCTAACATCTCACAACATGCCCCACTTTCCACTTTTTGTTGTAAATTATTAGATTATTTGCTCAATGTGGGGCTTGACCTGGATGACCTCCCAGCGTACGATACATCCTTTCCAATTCCATTGCTAGATGACGGGCAAAAGTGGGTGCATGCTCTGTAAACCTTTCATAATCCATTCCTTGGCAGTTTACGTAACTTTGAGAGGTGTAGACCGCCAGGTCGTGGATTTGTGCCCTGAAATCTTGGAGACGTTGGCCTTGATTATGCAATTGCTGCTGGCGAGTGGTGGCTATATCTCTGGAACGGTCTTCACGATCTAGAGCTGACTCTAATAGAGTTTGGAGTCTGG
Source organism: Nicotiana tabacum (assembly GCF_000715075.1). Taxonomy (NCBI): domain Eukaryota; kingdom Viridiplantae; phylum Streptophyta; class Magnoliopsida; order Solanales; family Solanaceae; genus Nicotiana; species Nicotiana tabacum. The sequence goes on along the minus strand of NC_134086.1, from coordinate 121,103,752 downwards.
CCTGCTCTAATCTTGCTTGCGCTCTTTCTCTGTCGATGTCTGCTTGTTGATGTTCTCTGTTGCATCTTCTTGCCTCTTCTAGTTGTGCACGAAGCTGGTCTTCTGATCGTATCCAATGGTCTTTTTCCTTCTTGAATTGTGCCCTGTCTTCTTCGGATTGCCTTACTTGGCGTTCCTTATTAGATCTGGTCTCTTCGTTTAATTGTTGGATTCTTTCTTTAGCTTTGCTCAACGCCCTTTCGTTTTCCGCAAGAATGGAATCATAATCTTGCATTCTTTCAAAAAGGTTGGCGATGGTTTTTTGATCCTTCCAACTCCTCTTTGGTGTTTCAGAAACTCTTTTCATTTTTTGAAATCGAGCGTGAAGATTTTTATTCTCACAAGCTAGACTCTTCTTCTCGCCTTCGGCTTATTGTGCTTGCAAATCTTTCTCCAGACTGAGGCTCCTCAGATTTTCTTTTAGGGCATGGATAGTTGCTTTGTACCCTTTTTCCTTTTCTCCCCAGATTAACCGCTCTTGGATTTTATCATTAAAGCTTTGAACATGGGGTCTTTTTGTTGGCCTACTTAGCTCGTTTCTGGTACATCATCCACGCGAGACCGTTTCTCGAACCACCTTGCATACCCAGGATTTATTTCACCCCTTGTAGTGTCTGGGACTTGAGTATCACTTTTCAAGTATCGACATCCATTCCACATTTGCTGAATTAAAGCCTCGGGAATAGTGGCTTCAGGGTGTAATTCGATTACTTGCATACTCAAATCTTCATCATCAGGAACTACTTGGTATCTCCCTAGTTGTCTTAGAACTCTTAGTGGCGCATATGGCTGGATGCTTCTCAATCCCAATAATAGCAAATAACTATTCGAGGTTGACATGTGTATCACTTCCCTCATCGGGAGCCATCCCAAAGTCCACTCAATTTGATTTGACGTTAAAGCCCTTAGATGAGATACCCAGGCTTCTATCCCTTCTGGGGACTTATAATCTTTCATTCTCTCCTCATAACTCTCGATGAAATTATCATTGCTTGGCCCATACTGTATGATCTTGGGCTGTTGTTGGAGATGTTCAATCACCCACATTTGCAACAAAATTTTGCATCTTTCGAAAACTTTTACCCCTGATTTACATAAAGTCAACGCCCGATAAATGTCTGAGAGAATGATCGGGACAAGAGCGTGATTTTCTTTGGTGGTGAGGACCTGTACAACTTTTGCCGTGCGAATATCAATTGTTCGCTCTTTGTTTGGGAAGACCATGATTCCTAGAAAAGCCACCATGAAGGCGAAGCGACGGTGAATCTGCCAGGTGTCTTTGTTTTGCTTGTTAGTAAGGCCTTTCTCATGAATTTCAAATCCATCTGGCTTTCCGAACCTTGAATACAAGAAGTTGAAAGAACAATATCCATTGATGACATTGCTTTTTCCTGATTTGACTGCTGATGTTCAGAAGACCGAAGAATCGATGTACCGAAGGAGCCTTTGTGAATATCAGGTTTTGATTTCTTAGACTTCCGTCAAAACCAGCATATCCAGCTATTTCCTCTAATGTAGGAGTAAGCTCGAAATCAGAGAAGCGAAAGACATTGTGAACAGGGTCCCAAAAAGTTACTAATGCTGCAATCAGATCATCACGGGGTTTAACTTTCATAATATCCGTGAGATTTCCCAAATGCTTGACGACCCATTTTTGACCATCTTCGCCTAATTCATACCACCATATTTGAAGCTGAAATAGAAACTCGTCTGTATTCGTGGATGGGGGGTTTTGTGTGGTGCTCATTTTGTATCTGAAATTTAATTTAATAAAGTCAAGACTCATTTTAAAAATATACACTAAATAATTTTTTTTTTTATTAAACACTTTTATTTCAAGATTTAAAACAATTTTTTTTTTTGGGAATTTTTTTTTAAAAAAAACAACCCATTTTATTCCTCGGTTCTCACAATGATTTTAATTAAGCTGGTCAACAAGCATGTTTGAGGCAAATGAATGCACAGGTAGCAAGTAGGATGCATCAGGATGGTCTTTTTATTTCGGGATCACCTGTCCTAGACAGACCCAACCCCTGTGTTGAGTCTCCAAGGTCAGATGTACATGATGCAGATAGACGTTCCTACTAGGGATCCGGTACATGGCTGAGTTATTCTAGGTAAAAACCTGAGGCATATTGTTCTAAACCTGGCTTACCCAAACGGACAGTTTGAGCCGAAGTGGGGGCAACGTGCCGGGAGCACGAAAGTCTACCCGGCCTAGTTACTTGTCCCAACTCCGTCTTATTTGGTATGACTTTAACAGAAAGGTGGGCCACGCGCACGTGTGTACTATAAATTCAGAAGACTCAGAAAGAAGGTGGGTTTCGTAGCAGTTTTATATTCACAATTCAAATAATATTAAAGCGGTAAAAAGCAACATTTAGCATATTAAGCATAAACATGTAAAAATCATATAATAAATAATAGTTATTTTAAGCTCGAATTCACTTTTATCCCCAGCAGAGTCGCCAGAGCTGTCGCACCTCCTTTTTCCGCACCCGCGGGGCGCTTAGGGGAGTTTTCTCCAATTGAAGGACAGTCGAAACGGGATTTATTTAATTGTTTCAGAGTCGCCACCTGGGAATTTTAAGGCGTCCCAAGTCACCGGTTTTATTCCCTGAATCGAGGAGAATATAACTCTGTTTGGTTATTCTGCGAACCAGAAATCCTGAGTAAGGAATTCTGTTAATCCGGAAGAAGGTGTTAGGCATTTCCGAATTTCGTGGTTCTAGCACGGTCGCTTAACTATTTTTATTCTTGGCTTAATTATCTCGATTTTACATTTTTATTTGCCCGATTTTTTTTGTTACCGCTTTTATTTAGATTGTTTGTAATTAAAGACCCTTCTTTGAATCGAATTACGCGTACGTATATTCGTGTTATAAATTATATTTTTTTTTAAAAAAAAAATGCGGAGTTGTGTCACGCGCACGTGTACACAATAATATAGATAATATTTTTATTAAGATAATTATTTTCGAAATGGTGCTTAAATAAATCAAGAACATTCGTCCTTTTTGTATAATTAAGTAGTGAACCTCACATCTCGGGTTTTTATGAAATTATTAATGATATTTTCTGAGAAATCCCTTTTATTAAATATTCGATCGAAGTTGCGCGAACGCATAATCCGAATTGCTTTTAGAAATATAATCAGGTTACGCGAACGTATCCCTAATCACAAAAATATTCTTGATGGTAGTATAAATTTGTTTACAAATTGTTTATTACATCTATACATTTTAGGTAAAAATCATGAGAAATCTCCATTTAAGGTACCCTTAAATTCTTGAAAAGAATTCACAATTTATTAAATGTTTATTGCAAATTATATTTTTTCGCGTATGAATTATATTCCTCAAAGCTATTCAAATTTAAAGAGCAAAGTAAGCATATGACTAATACTATTCTAGTAAATACAATATGTATACTAGAAATGTGCATGGCGTATGAAACTAAAAAAAATCAATTCTTGAAAGGAAATGATATTTTTGAAGAATTCTTATTATTCCATTTGCAATGAATTGTTATTTTTTACAATCTTAAACTTGTTACACATTATAAGTCTAATCTCTTTCCACATTGCTTGTTCTTAATCTAATAGGCCTAATTATTTTGATTAATTGCTATTGATTGAATGTAAGATATACATATATGATCAAACCGATTTGATTCTCAATTCATGTGAACCATTGCTAAACACTAACTTTTGCATTGTAAAATTCCTAGGCCATTTGTTATTAAGAAAGAAAACAAATTTACCTATTGACTTAATAAAATGATATTACATACAACATTATTCGCCATATATGGACAAAATGCGACCAACATCATCTAGCCTAAATCCACAACCAAATAATTAAAATATGCTAACAATGCATTTTCTTGACATTTCCCTACTACTCTGTACCTGACTAACAATGTCATAAGACTTAATTAATGGCCAACTTTATGCCATGTTCCCTATCTTGATAATTCAATCATAACTATACTTTAATGAAATTCTGGAATAGATAATACTATTACAACACTTATATGAATTTCAAAAGAGAATGATCAACTGATAATTATCATGTCAAGCGTACTACTATACTAAACAACATGAAACAAGACTGAAATTTAAAATAATGAACCTAGACAAATGAAAAGTAGAATTGCAATTCAAGCTTCATTGATTTGTCATGCTGAATCTCTTCCTAACATAGAATCTAAAAGATAAGTACCTGGAAATGAAGGTAGAAGGAGTAAATTTCAGCGGTTGCAGCAGTAACAAAACACCGGCAATATATACCAACCACAGCAAGTCTGAACCAGACCCGTTAACCCAGATGAACAGTGACAGAAATTTGAGAAAAAATTCAGATTTGAACCAAACAATACCAATAAAACAGACCCGGACATATTCAAGAAAAAATATGCTTTGATTTTTCTTTTCTTCTTCTACGTCTGTTTCAGATTGTGTGTGTGTGTGTGTTCTCTTTTTTTTTTTCAGTTTTCTTCCTCCTCTTCAGATTTCTATTTCTGATTTTCTGCTTAATTCTATTTCTTTTTATCTCACTCTATGTGTATTCTTTCTCTTCAAAATCTGAGTCTTAAAATCAGTCCCAATCCCCTCTATCTTATACAGGTCTGCCCCTCTTTTTTAGCCTACTGTCTGGACCCCTTTCTTCTTTTAAAATCAGAAAGTCCCATTAAAATCTGCTTTTAAATACTTTAAATCCCATTAAGTGATCTTACCTGATTTTAAGCAGCCCCATTACCCTTTGTTTCCCATTATCATATTAAACTATAGCCATTAACATTCCACTTTCAGCCCACTATACTATCATATTACCCTTACAGTTTTATCCCAGAAATGCCCCTGAATCTTACTGTTATTACAGCCCCAAACCAAACTGCCTAAACCTTAACAAATTTATCTGAACTAACCTGTTTAGCAGCTAATAACCAACCCCTGAATCAAACAAACATTCTGCCTTTACAGATTATGCTAAACAGGGAAATGCAATAGCTGATGTACAAGAGCTAAATTCAGATTGAACACTGAACTTGCATACAAACATATTAACAATACACAAAACTCAATAGAACATTTCAACTGAAATTCAAAACTGAACAAAGAGCAACAAATGCAGGAGCATTGTCAGTATTTGACACTGCCCTGAACTTAATGTTCAGAAATCAACATACATAACACCTATTTGATGAACTTACTGATTTGCAAACAAACATGATTTAATTTACGATATTAATCAACTGACTATCTACAATGATTGTCAACAAACAGTCTATAAAAATAGAAACATATTGTTTCAATCAGTATTATCATAAACGAGAATTCATAATATAACTAATCGACGAACTTAATCGAGTCGATTACACACATTGTAAATAATCATACTGACAAAAACAATGGTATAATTAGGATCCAATAGACGAGTATAAGGCAGAATCACAGAATTGACTAGAAAATTATGAAAAATTAAACAGACTAATGAAACAAACATAAAATACACGTAGAATACACGTAAGAAATAGAAAAAAATACCTCTGAACCTTCAAATTCAACTGGACTCAAACTCAACTTGGATTCGGACTTTTTGAAATCAAACAGACCTTAGTCGAAGTATTTTCAACTGAAAATACTTCGACTAAGGTCGATTAAACCTCAATCCTTCGTTTGAATTGAAAAAATTCCAAGATTGGAAAATTTTTAGGGTTTCAGATTTTGGATCTTAAATCCGAACACTTCTGGGCAGATTCGAATCAAACCAACGGTATTCTAGGCACGAGGGAGGTCAGGGGGGTAACTGGTGTGAGTTTGAGGTAGGTTGGGGTAGGGTCAGGTTTTACTCGAATCTTCAAATGAAGATTCGAGCAGTTCTAGTAGGATTCGAGCCATGCAACTAACAGATCCGTGGTGAGGGTATTTAGGGGAAGCTGTGGTGTTATTTTGGAGGTCATCGGAGAAAGTTGGTTTTTCAGGCCAACCTTCAATCGAAGATTCGAGACATTGGGGCCTGATTCGAGGTATATGGGTTATGGAATTGGAACGGGGAGGTTGAGAGGAGTCGAGGGTGTTAAGGTGGGGTGGTTTGGACTACCGGAACCGCCGTGAGGCGATTTTCGGTAGGCGGTGTACGGTGGTGAAGGGCGGAGTTCATCAGATCTCTTTGAAAGAGATGATGAACAGGACCGGGGGTGGGGTGTTTGGTTTGGGGGGCTGGGGTGTGGATTAGAGTTATATACGAGTGGGGTGGATTGATCTCATCCGTTGGATCAATTAAGATGCACGGTTGAGATCAATTCACTTAACCAAACGACATCGTTTGGTTTAAGTTGGGGGAAAGGGGTCAGCCCGGGGGTGATATGGATCGGGTTTGGATGAGTTCCTGAGGCCGTTGGATCAAGATAGATGAACGGTTCAGATCTGACAGCGTAAAACGTCGTCGTTTCATTTAAGCAATGGCTGAACTGGACCGTTTGATTGAAACGAATCAAAGGCCCAGATTTGAAGTGCCCATACGGCGTCGTTTGGATTTGGTTGCATTGGACCGGACATGGGTATTTGGATTGGGCTGTGGGGGGTCAGTTTTGTTTGGGCCTGGATTTTAGTCCAGGTCCGATTTTTTATTTTTTCCAATTTATTCTCATTTTTCTATTAAATTCCTAATTTTAATTATAAAACAATTTTAACCTCACACAAAAAATATTAATTACTTTATAACAACTATTTAACACATAGTCAAAACATTAATCACACAGTGACATATTTAAAATAGAACAAATGCATATTTTTGTGATTTTGTTTAAATTAACTTTTAAATGCATAATTAAATCCTAATTATGCATGCAACACGTGTTTTTTAATTTTATTTTTTATTTTAACAAACAAAGTAAACATTTACGGACATAACACAAATATTTAATAAACGCCACACAAATTCTAAAAATTGCACACTAAAGAAATTTATTTTATTTTTGATTTATTTTGGAGTAGTTTTCGTGAGGCAAAAATCACGTGCTCACAGGCATCTTCAACATATCGACCCTTGCAGTGTACGGCTTTGCATATGTAAGGGAGGATTTGGCAGCAACTTCATATTTGTTCTTAATGGTTCCTTCGATGAACTCCTTAAGTTGATCGATTGGAATCATCCCTTCAGATGAGACAGGGATAGCCTTAGTGGATGTTGTTTGTCTTGGGGGAGAGTCACTCTCTAGAACTTTTGGGAGCTTTCCGGGTACATGGGTGGATTCTTCTTCCATCAAGATTCCCACCCTGTCTGTTAGCTTGTCAATTTTAGACTCTTGATTTTGCATTCATTTGGTCAAGCCAGCGATTTCTTCCGTCAAGTTTGCCAACTGCTCCTCCATAGATGAAGTGTTTGTCACCATGGCTTGCATGATTGTCGTGGACGACAGAGAGTAGCATGGATTTTCACACAGATTGTTCCTTGATTGGCTCACGCTATGTGGTGTAAGTGGGGAAGATCCATCACTTGAAGCATCATCATCTTCCTTCACAGCAGAGTGCTTGGATCCGGAGAGGTCAAGCAGAGCAAGAGTTTTCTTGATCTTTTCAGCAACACCGCTTCCTCCTTTAGATGTGTTTGTGAAAGATCTTGCTCCTTTTGAGGATGAAGATCCGAAAACAGGGGTTGATGCAGACGACACTTGGGTGCTTGTTGTCCTAGAGAGCTTGCTTTACTTCTCGTAACTGGTCTGAAGCTTCCAAAGGTAACATCGAGGATGCTTTCCACATCAGCATAGAACCTGGAGTTAGCAGCCTTGGCAGAAGTTGAATCGGAGTTGATTTTCTTTGAAGCCATTTCAATGTTCTTGAACTTTGGTGATTGAAAAGTTGAGATAAGAGGTAGAGATTGTCCCACTGGGCGTGCCAGAATTTGTTGACAATAAATTACGTCGAGAAAATAAAATCAAGACCGAAAAATATCGCAACAATCATAGTATTTTATTTCGAATACTTGAGTGTTACAATCTCTATGAATCCTCTGATTCTTCTTTTCAGTAGCAAATAAATTCAAGGGCCTTTGAGCTTGATCTTGAATATGTACTTGTTGCCTCGAACGATGATCTTGTTCTTGAGCTTGAGTTTGATTGCTTGAACTTGACCTTGATTTGTTCTTCGTTCTTGAACTTGAGCTTGATTTCTTCTTCGTTCTTGAGCTTGAACTTGATTTCTTCTTCGTTTTTGAGCTTGAACTTGATTTCTTGAACTTGAACTTGATTTCTTGAACTTGAACTTGAAGCTTGAAACTTGCGGAGGAATTTGCAGCGTTTGATCCACGAGCTCTTTCTTGCTTCATGTTATAACTTCTGGTGGTTTTTCTGAGTTATAAACACCCCTATCTATAGTTGTGGAAGGAAGGAGTCATGGTAAAAACAAACTCTTTTCGACCAATCAAATTGAAGTGTGACATGACCGCATTTGATTGGCCAGAACATGTCACTTGCACACGTGGCGTGATTTTATTGGCCTTTCAGTGTGACTAGACATGCCTTGTCATTTTGACACGTGGCATGGTCTTATTGGCTTTTCCGTTTGACTTGGCGCGCCACATCATTTGGCACGTGGCACCAAACTGAGCCTCTAGGAAGATGACATCTTGGGATTAATGAAGTGGGCTCATCACTTTAGCCCAATTAAATGGGCTAGCCCAATAAATTAAGACTTATTTATTTAACTCACATATATTGGACTTATATAATTAATTCAATTATATTAGCCATAATATTTATTTGGACTAATATATCTTGAATTTAAAATATAATCCAAATTATTTTATGCATTTAAAATTTATATGCCTACAACTACATTGAAGAATAACTCATTACTTTATTTAAAGAAACGTTTTTATAAAAAAAAAGATTATTCTCTATCGTAAAATTATAAATGAAGAGCTAAAATTTTGATAAGTTTTTTGATATGTAATGAATAAAGATCTAAATGAAAATCGATAATGAAAATAATTGAGGCATTTTTATTGAACATAAATTATATTTAATAAATACGACTTATGTTCGATATGCGATTTATAATTGCATTATGTATAGGTCGCTATAAATTGCAATTTTCCAAATACGATTTATAGATTGCGTTCATTAAATGCGACTTATGAATCAGTTACATACGACTTATAAATTCATACTAGTAAAAGTTGGCTCGTGCTGCGCCCGGGCCCGAGCATCAGGTAGTATATTGTGAACCTTTAACATGGTTGGCGTCAGTATCAATAATGTGTTAACATTATGAAATTCTTTGCTTGTGTTTAGCTTTATGTCTTTGTTTTAAATTGCTAATCTAATTTATACATTATAAATTGTTATCATTTAATATTAAAATATTGTAAGATTTAAAATTATAAAAGGTGCATTCTTATACATTGTCATTCACAAGATATATTTTGATAAACTTATTTTTTTCCGAATGCCTTTATCTCTTTATTTTGTTACAAACTACGAAGATTGTATTATTTTTAGTAATAGGAAGATCTTCTTTTAGAGTGTCTTTTGTCGTAATTTTGTCCTATTGTGATACAACTATATTGTACCCAATGTGTCTTAATTTTTAGTGTTGCTTATGCCAACTCTCCTTTCTTCTTGTTTTGCTTGAAGTGGGCAAATATTATATGTTACGAACCTAATGTACAGACAACTTATCAATCACCATGGTATAAATAGTAGTATCCTTTTAAATATTAAAGTTGCATTTTAATACTTTAACTGAGGTTTTAAAAGTCGCGATCATGTAAAAACTTCTATTGCGCATGAATTATAAATAATGCAAGGTTTTATCAATGTGATTGTCCTCATATCCTAATCAATTATTGGAAACTTATTTTTCGATTTTTTAAATTACTTTATCTGAATATAAAGTTACAGAAAAGTGCTTCAATATTTTTAATAGAAAAAATATCATTCCATGCGGTTCATTCAAATAAATGCATAAAACGTAAATATATTCTGTTTTTCTAAAATTTAAAACTTCTTTCAAATATTAGTAAATCCTTTGATAGTTGAAGAGAAATTATTATTTTTTCTAATATCACAAAAATATGTAAACCAAATAAATTTATGGGTCTTTGTAAATGAATATACAATCCAACTAACAAAGAGTGCTTAATGATGATAATTTTTTATTTTTCAATGAGCTGTTTGAATATATGTCTCTATTTTAATTTTTTTTCATCATCTAAATTTCAAACAAAATGAGATATTACAAAAGAGGTAGTCTACCCCTTTTGTTCTGTTACACTTTTTTATTGTACTGCCTTTTTTCTTCTTAAATGATCACTATTTTATATGTATTTGGACCTGACATGTTTTTCTATATCAAACAAAATTTCTTTTATAATTTTGTTCTACATTAGATTTATTTACTCATTTTAACATGTTTTTTGGTTCACTTTGTAAAGCTATCTTCTAAATGATTGAAGTGAATAAATCAATTGGAACACAAATGGTAAAAGCTACATTCAAAAAAGGCTTCGACCACAAAAAAAAAACATTAAAAAAGGCTGCAATGTTACGTGCAAACTAACAAATTCAAGTGAGTAATGATGCGCATAAAAGTGTGGACGGGGAGCATTAGTGTAAAAGTATCTGCTATATTAAAATTGAAATCTTTTCCTATCTTATGCTAGCTATTTATTATAAGTCTGTAATTTAGGCTTTTATCTTAATTCATGAAGATAAGAATTTTTTTGTGTATTTTTATGTTATTTATTTATTCAACCATTTTAATTATTTTTAAATGAATATAAGACTTATTTTAATCGAATAAGTATAATGCTGTTACGATTCTAAAATCAGCATATTACTCATCTTGGTTATGACCTATGGTAGTTTATAACCTTTTGCGGGGATTAAAGTTGAGCTATATAAAGTTAGTGGAAAGATATCAGTTACTTTTTGGATACTAATCATTTGCAACGCCATATTAAATCATTTTCAACTAAAATTTTCAAGTATGATACAATTTATTTACAATCGATACTAAAAAATCTTCTAATAATCTTAACATCTTTCATTCAAAAATGTAAAAGAAAAATTTAAAACAGAAATAAAAACTGATTTAAACATATAAATTAGCTAGCTAAGGAGCATATGATTCAAAAATGAAATTTTAACGTTGTTGCCGTGAGATTTCCTTATCTTCTCTTACTCCAATTATTATCTTTCTTATTTTCTATTAATCCAGTTATTATCTTTCTTAAGTATTGGAATATTGGGGAATTTTCTTCTTTATTTCTTTATATTCAAATTTTTTTTTAATTGAGCTCTTTATTTATTTGTTACTATAATAGATATATTTTAATGTACATAACTATGACTTATTTATAATTAGTATCTTATATTTTATTCATTAAATCACCGAAGCATGCCAAATAAAATTAATTTAATCTAATCATTTAACTTAATGTCGAAGAATTAATTCTTTCATTCAAAAGGCAATGGTTGTGAAATGATGAGCCGGTGTTATAACTTATAGGTAGCAAACTAACGGGTATGAACTTCAGATACGCAAGTGGGACCAAAATATATACTTCCTCCGTTCCAAATTATGTTAACCTGTTTGACTGGACACGGAATTTAAGAAAAAAATGAAGACTTTTGGAATTTGTGGTCCTAAACAAGTCCAAATGTGGCCCAGAGTATTTGTGTGGTTATAAAAACTTTTCATTAAGGGTAGAGTTATAACTTTAAGCTAAATTGTTACCAAATTTAGAAAGGGTTTATTCTTTTTGGAATAGACCAAAAAGGAAATAGGTTCACATAAACTGGAATAGAGGGAATAATACTCCTATTAGGGAATTGCCTTGACAAATGTGTAAGGCAAAGGTGAGAAGGTTTGGGTGGGGCAGGACGTGTTGTCCACACGTGAGGATGTAATACAACAACGCTGTATGGAAAAATGTGTAGTGACGCAGGAGCGAAGGGCAATTTTGTCAACATGTTCAAAATTAAATACAGCAGCTACAGTAAAAATCCTTTTTGACCAATCATACTGCTCCATTTCAACTAAAATGACTAAAGTGCCCTTGATATCCCAAGCAGGCATGTTGACCTGCTACTTGCTTATTCCCTCTTCTAATAAGTAGGAATTTGGCTCCGAACTGTTGTTTCCATTGTAATTTACTCTTAACTCATATTGTTCAAAGTTTTACATAATTTTAGTGTTACTTTAAAAACAACCTTGCCATTAAACATATTGCGCCAAAAAAAATGCACATTTTGGAGGGAAAAAATGTCCATCACTGCCACGATGATAACCTGGCAATTTGCGGATGCTACTGACAATTCTAGTCGACTCATTTCATTTAAGATAGAGTTAATTGGATTTCGTCAAGTTTGAGTTTGAACTCGTAAGTCAAGTTTCATTCAATTTTGCTGATTGTTTTAGCAAGTTAATAGAATTATAGAGCACTCGATCGAAAAAAAAAATCAATTCCTTCAATCTTTTAATATTAAGAAGTTTAAAATTGACTCATCCTTTACATAAAACGAATTTAATATTCTTGAAACTGTAACTTGATCTTTAAGTCATTGTTTTGTTGTCCAGTCTAACTCTAACATCTAAGCTGGAAAAAGATGACGTAATAGATTTAAAACAAATTTCCATGAATCCCCTTATCAAAAAGTTAAATTCTTCGACAATTTTATTTATTTATTTATTTATTTATTTATTTATATTAGATCTTCATCACCCCTCTTTCAAATAATTAAATGTGGCAGACCAACATGGACCTATTTATTTTATCACACCACTTGATCTGTGTTTTCAAATGGTACATTATCTGTTATCATCCTTTCTCTGTACCTTGACCTGAATATATCTCTTGAAATTAGTTAACAAGAGAACAAAAATTCTTATATACCTACAGTGTTTTGGAAGCTTGCAAATAACTGTCCGAAAAGAAAAACACAAAGTGACAGGATTGCAAATTGAGCATATAACAACCTGACATTTGTGTGGTATTAAAATTTTGATGTAACCCAAAGACTCGCCAGAATCACTCAATATTCTGCCAGTAGCAACATTAGCTGTGTTCACCCTTAAAATCGGATAACAATTAAATTTGTATGTAGTTTAAAGGATATGTGTATTAATTTGACACAAATCGATGAATTGAGTAGTAACTAAAGCGAAACAATGGTAAAATAAATTGAAACCGTGCGACTTGAATAGTTATAGCCTTGAGAAAATGAGTCTCACTTGAATAGGATGCAATTCAAACGATATCAGATGTAGGAGAACAATAACTTGCAGAAAGAAAGTAATGTTATATTGCTTTGAGATGCGTGTAACAATGTGTTTTACAAATAATCAGACCCATTTATATAGTAGGGAGTCCTATTTTAGGTACAATTCTATAAAAGGTAAAATATCCCATAATTTGCTAAGTAGCAAGTTCCTCATTGATACGTGCCGAGATTCCGCTGTAATACCCGACCGGTTACGGATATTTTGCTTTCCGTTATTCGGTCTGCCAATATTTCTTCGAGCTCATTCGGGGTCAAGGTTGATTCCGGGGTCACGGAACCGGTGTCCTCGAGGACGGGCACTCTGATCTCGTATCTTGGTTTGATGGACCCGGGGTCGATATTCAACCCATCGCGTTTCAATCCCGATCTGCTGTGTAATAGACGAGCCTGATTTCGACCATATACAAGCTGTCCAAACCAATAAGTCCAATTTACAACAACAACAACAATAACAAACCTAGTGTAATCCCACAAGTGAGGTATGAGGAGGGTAGTGCGTACGCAGACCGTATCCTTACCTTGTGACGATAGAGATAATGTTTAACAATAGGTTGCAAGTTTATGTAGTTGCTAGCAGTATAGGGCTATATTGTTAAAGCTGCATTTACAATGATGGGAAATGTACAAGATGCTTACTGCAGATGCCATAAAGCATAGATACATTCTAGCTGTATAGGTGATATTGTTATATACTTGTATTATATATTGGTAAGCTGCATTTACAAAGACTGAAAATGTACAAGAAGCTTACTACAGATATAATCTTACATGCTACAAGGATCAAATATAAACTAGCGGGTATGATCCATTTTCCCAATAGAGCAGTAACAACTCCTCTTTATACGAGCTATCGGATGCTTACTGGGGGTGATTTAGAGGTCAAAACTGTGGCTGTTGAAATGGAAAATAGCCTGATGGCCTCTTCTTTGCAAGTTTTGCCTTCTGCACTCTTTAGCAACACTGGACTGAAGAGTAGGAGGACCACATACTATCACACCAATATCTACACTTCCCCAACTCTTTGCATGTGATCCAAATATCTCTGCAAAAAAAAAAAAAAGAGTTAAAACATATTGTCATGAAACACATTTTAGTACATATTGCAATATTTCTCCAAATGTACCTTGGAAGTCTGGTCTTTCACCATATCGGATAGTATTAACAGATCGAGCCTCTTCAAGATTCTTCTGTAAAGAGGCCTCATGCTGCTGCAGCATGTCGACCTTCTTTGTGGTGTCCTCTGGTTCCTCCTTCAATGAGGTTTTCCTTTCCCAAAGATGCCATAAAGCGATCACGAGACCCCCAAATATAACAACACTTGCAGCCATGCATCCAATCAACAAAAGCCCCTTGTACCACCAGTAAGTTACATTGAATGGATTGATGTAGAAAATGTCTAATAATGCTACAATGATCACCAACCCAATTGTGGATATTATGACATACAATCCAGACCATACAACATTTCCAGTACCAGCCAAACTAGACATTCGACATCCACTGAAGCCAGGGGAGATTGAGGTGTGCATTGTTTTCGCTCTTTTGCCCTCCTCCTGAGCCAAAAAGAAGTAAAAATTACACACATATAAAATGGAGTGATGTTAAATAAGCAAAATGAGAATACGAAGAACCAAATACCAATGAAGGTTGTGATTCCCGAGTCACAAATGTTTGAATCTCAAGATTCAGTTTATCAGAATAAAGTGGACAGATTGCCTCCATCTCAATTGTCTCAAGGAGTGGGAGCTCATCTGAATTTTTTATAGCCCATACTATTAGTATATTTCTTGGCAGGCAATGCCTGCTATCGTTGATACGGTGGAGGATATCACTCAGGATAGCTAGGAAAGGAGATATGCCAATTCCACCTGCTACCAAAATGAGATTTTCATACCTGAGAGGAGAAACATGGTTAAGACAATTGATTAGCCAATGACTTAGTACTGAAACAAAAAATTTGTATATTCTGCAGATAATGCTGGACTTGACATACGTTAAATGATATGGTGATTCATGCCCATAAGGGCCTTCGACAGAAGCTGTTAATATCCTGTTATGCAACAAAAGAGGCTCCATCTCAGGTTGTTCAACCGAAAGATTCAAGATATGTCCCTTCAGTTTTTCAGTCCAATCTCCGAGAACCTTTATGAGAATTGCAACATGATGTTTCCCGTCAAGAGGACTGGAGGAGACACTGAAAGGGTGCCACTGCAGCCAGGACAACTCGCGTATTTGTAAGAATATCCAGCCAAGGGCGTTGTAATGTAAATCTACATCCCGAGAAAAAAAAATATTAGAATCGCTGAAAAATGCAGTGGTGAGGAAATCAGTTGAGTTCAAAGATTCTATCTTTTACTTGCAGGTTTTGAAAGAACGAGTTCAATGGTTCCACAAGGAAAGCATGTGGCTGAAAGTATGTCAACAGTCTTTCGCGACTGGAAGAATCTAAGGAACCGATCGAGCATGAAAAGGAAGATCCCAGCACCAACCATCATGAAGATGAAGTCACCAACATGCAAGGCCAGGAACACCACGAACACCACATATAATTGGTGCGTATACAAGAACAATTCAAATTTTTTTCTCCTAACTCCAGGAAGTGAAGTCACCCACATTAATAAACCAGCTGCAAGGCTGATAACTCCTGGAAGATGGGCTATTCCAACGTTTTTCCACTCGATTAGCTGCATGAAACACAATAGCAAAGTTCAAGGCTTATTTTTTCTTTAACAAGAATACACACAAAAATGCATTACATGTGATGAAGGGCTAGGCAAATGAATTTTCAGTTCTAGAACTCACTTCCTCCACAAGGCACCCGCGCATTGCCCAGCCAATCACATAGAATAGACCATGAAGGCTAAAAAGAGCCATAGTAGTATGTCCCAGCCAAACATGATATCGAGTGGCATGTTCAAATGGGATATCTATAGCTCGAAGAAGAACTGAACCCCGTGCAACAGGTATAAACAAAAATGCTAAGCAGGTTAATCCAATGAATCCAAAACGACGGCCTGTTAGCTCCAGCAACATAGCGCTGAAGAGATTACAACAGAGGATATTAGTCAATGACGCAGAACCTGTAATAAGAAAAAGAGGACCTGGGATATAGTTATTATTCCAACAGGTCGAGTCAAAATTCTGTTTGAAGAATAAAAATGAAATCTTTAATACAATCTCATAACTCATGTTTAGCTCGAGCTTCAGTAATTTGGAGTTATCAATCTTTCAGGAAGAATATTTCAGTAGTTTTAGAATTCTACTACCATTGCACATCTCTGGAGAACTAACTGCTGCTTTATATAAAAGAAGATAACATAAGAACAAACTTAAAGGACCAAAATGGATTGAAACCTTTCCAAATATAGAGGAGTTGAGAGCCAGAAGAGTTCAAAATAAATAATTTTAGAACAAGAATATCATGTCATCCTTTCGGAGAAGGAATAATGATTTGTATAGCTGAGCCATACATGTATTTATGAAAGTATTAAAGGTAACTAGTTCGCTGAAAGGATGATAGTTTAGCCAAGCCAAATTAACATGGTCCAAAGTCCAAACTATAGACAGCAATAGGCCCAAGTCTGTCGAGTTAAAATTGCATGATCTTGAACATGGTGAATGTTATTGCCATTGGAAAACAACTTTCTCTTCAAAAACATATAAAATATAGCGAGAAATCAGTGAAACCCGAACAAAGAATGTAACATGATCATGGTAACAGAATTACCTTTTCTCTTTCATGTCTTGTACATGAAGTGAGGATAAGCGGTCAACACTCCGTATACTGTACATAATAACAGCCCAGATGATGTACACTGAGAAGAGTATAACTCCAATCATTTCTGCAGCTGTAACAACCCCAAATGGTCCATCCACCAGCACTGGGAATGTCCACAATCGAAAACTTGGACCTTTATTTGCAGTCTTCTTCCTACAACAATTTAAAATTCAAGTAACTACACAAGTTCAGAACATCCACTAACTTCTAAAGTAGTTCCTCTGAACTAAAAAATCAAGCTAGCAGATGCACATACACTTGGGATTCATCTTTACCAGAGAGAACGAGGCGAATAATTGCAAGAAATGCAATCATGAAAACTGGGAAACTGAATATCAAGAATTTGCTTCCTGCAGTTCAGTAGAAACTGAGATTACTTACTAAGAAATTGGATAAACTGATACAGTATAAAAGCAAGAATTTTTCCAAGTTGGCAACAAACCTGTTTTCCCAAAGATAGTTCCTTGGGTTTCTCGAATAAATTTCTTTTGCAATTCATTCATATATGCTGAAGGCAATAAGAAAAGAAAAGTAGCCCATGCAATGAAGATCACCCACATTAATACGTTGAGAATCAACTTTGTTGATGATATCCAAAGGGGTGTCTTATTGAGATAGTCAAAATCATTTTCCTTCTTCAAAAGAAGAGGTTCTTGGCCTGAAAATTCACTCATTACAGAATCTTTAAAGTTTGGCAACAATTAGTACACTTTTCAGGCCTATTCTTAAACTTTATATGGCCTATAGCAAGCATCCCAATAAAGTAGTTAATATATACAAGAAAGCTTCAGTATAAACTAAAGCCATCAACATTCAATCAGGCTATGTACAGAATTAAACATGGCTGAAATGAAGCCACAAAAAATTGGACCACTCAAAATTAACACAGTATATGTCTGTCTCATTGTTAATATACTAGGAAAGCTCAGTTTATATTATTCGGTAAGGGGTAGACATATACATGGTTATTCTCAAAACTGAGAAATATGATGTTACATCAGTACAAACAGTAGTACCATAGTCTTGAAGGACAATATATAGTAGTAGTAGATTCACAGTTCTACAGACAAGTTAATACCTTTTTGCTACAAGAATGATGGCCACAGCTTCTTGAGCTTGAATTATTTATCTGAAAACTATGCTGTGATTTTGCTGACTTGCAAAATTGCAATGTACTACTGTAATTTTACTGTGTTGATAAGAACAAAATAACTGAGTGAGCCTTCGTTTTTATTGTTCTACACATATTAGAAATTTACACATGATAAATAATGATTAGTACGTTGTTACATTTCATGTGATCTATTATGCTCATTCTCAACAAACAACAATGCCGAAACTTTATTATTGCTGAAGAAAGAAAGTCAAGAATTCTTAAAAGAACATTTGACATGACTGATAATAAACCCAAAAAAAAAAAAAACATTTTTAGGTGTAGTGTTGCGGTCTAAAGACTTCCACGTTCCCTCCAAAAATAACATTTCCGTTTCGCTTTCTTTGTTTGTTTCACAATGAGTCCCTACAAAGACTCATAAATATTGTAATTAAGACACTCACACTCTCATTTAATTCCTATCTAATTTATCAAAAATTCTTAAGAGAAAATTCAAATTTGCGGACTAGTAGCTATTTTGTCTGGCGTAGACTAGAGTATCAAATTTCGAGGCTAGTGATGTTAGTTATCCTAAGCGTCATTTTTGTAAGTTGAAAGGCCCGTTTAACTTCCAAAACTTTAGGGAAAATGACAGTCTATTTTCTCAAAATAATAGTCGAACCTTTTTTTTTTAATTATATATATATTTTTTGTGTATATATATATATATATGCAAATTTTATACACTTTTGTAGCTACCGGATGTAAATTATTTTGGTGTTGGACTAACTTATAATATCAGTTTTATGTTTGGACAATATACAAAATTAGCAAGCCGGTCGAAAGTAATTGCATTCGCTAGTCAAAAAGTACATAAAATATATATATATATGACATATATATACAAAAAAATATACATTTTATCGATTATTATTTTTGAAAGCAACTAAAATATATATTTCTCACTAACTCTTGATTGTTGAAGTATAGTTCATTGTTAGCATCACTAGCCTCGAAAAAAAAGTATAGTTCGTTATTCTTTTACGTAGGTACTTAAAAATAAATCATTGTTCAAAACAACTAAGAAGTGAAAGAAGGACTAGAATACATTCTAGTTGTGGCAATTAAGCAATATTATCCCGCATTACTTAAATATGTGATTTAATGCTATCATAAGTCTATCATCTTCTTCACCTCTTCTTTTTTTAACGGACACACACTACTAGAAATCCGGTAAAAAGTGACCACAAAAAGCGACCAAAGTTGGTCGCTTATAGGCCTAAAAGCGACCAAAAAGCGACCAAACATGCCTGGTCGCAATATTGCTGGTCCCTTTATTTTAGGGACCAAAGTTGGTCGCTAATTAATGACCAACTTTGGTCTCTAAGGTAAAAGGACTAAATATTCTGATTTTGACTTTAGTGACCAACTTTGGTCGCTATATTAATTTAATAATATAAATTTGGCAACCAAAGTTGGTCTCTACATATGAAATACGTTGTTTTTAATTTATCATTAATCATTAGAAAGCGACCAACTTTGGTCTCTAATCCAAATATTATATTTTAAAATCTGGACAATAGAGACCAAAGTTGGTCGTTAAATTCAAGAATTAAATTTTTTTTTTAAAGATAAGCGACCAACATTGGTCGCTATATTTCCAGAAATTGTATTGTTTTAATAGAAATCTGGGCAGGTAGCGACCAAGGTTGGTCGCTATTGCCCAGAAAATTATTTTTTTTATAGTGAAATGCGACCAAATAGAGACCAAAGTTGGTCGCTTTTCTTGGTATATTTTTGGCAGAAACTGCCTGTTTTGGCAGCTATACCACCTGCCAGCTTACCAAACATCCTAAACAGGCATTTTATGCCAGCAACAACAACAACAACAATTAAAAGTAACAATCAATAGAACTAACACATTAAGCTAACAAAACTAAGTTAACGCTTATTACAAGCCCATTCGAACTAAAAAGAACTAACACAATAGAACTAAATTTTTTTGTCTAGTTCAAAGTATATAAAGTACTCAAGGAGTGTTCTTTCAGCATCCTCGTCCGAAAGTTGGATTGCCTCGCCCGATTCATTAGGTGGTTGACTGCGTATGAATTCCCCCACGTCAGCTGCATGTGAAGCGAACCTATATGAAAAATTATATATATTGAATTAGTATTTCAAAATTTATATAAAAGTAAATCAAAATACTTAATGAAAAGTAAAAAACTTACATGTATATAGTCGAGGCTCGACCCTCCTTTCTGAATCAGTCTCTTTCTTCTTCTTTACAATACGAGTTTTATTGAATAGCTCATCTTGCTTCATTGGCATCATAAAGCTGTCTGGTGGCTTTGGTGATTATCCTCGTGGTACTATTACTCGGGATGAACTTGGATACAGAGAATAACTTGGATACAGTACCTGACAGGGTGTGTCTTTGATCAATTGTTGATCTCTATAGCTACAATGATAATGAGAAGGCAACGGCATGTGTTTCAAAATAGTGATGGTATAGGTAGGATTTAACATTTCCTAAGTAGATAAAAGAGGTTATAGAGGAATTCTCTACTTCACTTTCCAAGAGGAAAAGAAGTTTGATTGATAGTGACAACGTTGATGAAGACATAATGTTTTCCGTTGGTCATGGCAGTTCCCATAAAGCGGGGATCATAAGACTCTATGATGACAAAGATTATAGGAAGTTTTGTTCTAAAACTTTCTTCCAAGTCTGATCCGTACAAGCTTAATATGATATTGGTGATATTTCTTCGGATTCAGACAATGATTTGACCGACAAAAGTATGGAAATGCTCTTAAAAAGAATTAAAGGTAAAATATTTTTCTTGGTAGAGAAGGATGCTGAAAAGTTTTTACCTTTAATTCTTTTTAAGAGCATTTCCATACTTTTGTTGGTCAAATCATTGTTTGAATCCGAAGAAATATTACCAATATCACATTAAGCTTGTACGGATCAGACTTGAAAGAAAATTTAGAACAAAACTTCCTATAATCTCTGTCATCATAGAGTCTTATGATCCCCATTCTATGGGAACTGCCATGACCAACGGAATACATTCCGTCTTCATCAACCTTGTCACTCTCAATTAAACTTCTTTTCCTCATGGAAAATAAAGTACAGAATTACTCTATAAGCTCTTCTTTTATTTACTTAGAAAATACTAAATTCCTACCTACACCATCACTATTTGAAACACATGACATTGCCTTCTCATCATCATTGTCGCTAATGAGAAGAACAATTAAAGACACACTTTGCCAGGTACTGTGTCTTAGTTATTCTTGGTGGAAGTTCTATTGCATGTCTAATAACGTCATCAAGCTCTTCTAATAATCCTCCGGCAATCTAAAATTCCAAAACATAAACTAAAAGTTCAATTCATATCCTAAACCTTCAATTCATATCCACAAAAGTTCAAGTCATATCCTAAAGGTTCAACTCATATCGTAAAAATTTCAAGTCATATCGTAAAATTTTAATTTATATCGTACAAGTTCAATTCACAAGAACAAAACCTAAAAACTAAAAGTTCATCAATTCTTATCCTACGAGTTTAAACATAAACTAAAAGTTCAATTTATATCCTAAAGGTTTAATTCATATCCACAAAAGTTCAAGTCATATCCTAAAAATTCTATTTATATCCTAAAAATTCAACTCATATCCTAAAAGTTTCAATTCATATCCTAAAAATTCAATTCACAAGAACAAAACCTAAAAACTAAAAGTTATATTCATATCCTACGAGTTTAAACATAAACTAAAAGTTCAAGTCATATCCTAAAGGTTCAATACATATGCTAAAGGTTCAATTTATTTCCTAAAAGTTCAACTCATATCCTAAAAGTTTCAATTCATATCCTAAAAAGTTCAAGTCATACATAAAATCTTCAATTTATATCCTACAAGTTCAATTCACAAGAACAAAACCTAAAAACTAAAAGTTATATTCATATCTTAC
Source organism: Nicotiana tabacum (assembly GCF_000715075.1). Classification (NCBI taxonomy): domain Eukaryota; kingdom Viridiplantae; phylum Streptophyta; class Magnoliopsida; order Solanales; family Solanaceae; genus Nicotiana; species Nicotiana tabacum. The sequence continues at coordinate 121,081,575 of NC_134086.1, read as the reverse complement.
GAGTTTAAACATAAACTAAAACTTCAAGTCATATCTTAAAGGTTCAATACATATCCTAAAGGTTCAATTTATTTCCTAAAAGCTCAACTCATATCCTAAAAGTTTTAACTCATATCGTAAAAAGTTCAAGTCATACATAAAAGCTTCAATTTATATCGTACAAGTTCAATTCACAAGAACAAAACCTAAAAACTAAAAGTTCATCAATTCTTATCCTACGAGTTTAAACATAAACTCAAAGTTCAATTTATATCCTAAAGGTTCAATTTATATCCACAAAAGTTCAAGTCATATCCTAAAATTTCTATTTATATCCTAAAAATTCAACTCATATCCTAAAAGTTTCAATTCATATCCTAAAAATTCAATTCACAAGAACAAAACCTAAAAACTAAAAGTTATATTCATATCCTACGAGTTTAAACATAAACTAAAAGTTCAAGTCATATCCTAAAGGTTCAATACATATGCTAAAGGTTCAATTTATTTCCTAAAAGTTCAACTCATATCCTAAAAGTTTCAATTCATATCCTAAAAAGTTCAAGTCATACATAAAAGCTTCAATTTATATTCTACAAGTTCAATTCACAAGAACAAAACCTAAAAACTAAAAGTTATATTCATATCTTACGAGTTTAAGCATAAACTAAAATTTCAAGTCATATCATAAAGGTTCAATACATATCCTAAAGGTTTAATTTATTTCCTAAAAGTTCAACTCATATCCTAAAAGTTTCAATTCATATCCTAAAAAGTTCAAGTCATACATAAAAGCTTCAATTTATATCGTACAAGTTCAATTCACAAGAACAAAACCTAAAAACTAAAAGTTCATCAATTCTTATCCTACGAGTTTAAACATAAACTAAAAGTTCAATTTATATCCTAAAGGTTCAATTCATATCCATAAAAGTTCAAGTCATATCCTAAAATTTCTATTTATATCCTAAAAATTCAACTCATATCCTAAAAGTTTCAATCTATATCCTACAAGTTCAATTCACAAGAACAAAACCTAAAAACTAAAAGTTATATTCATATCCTACGAGTTTAAACATAAACTAAAAGTTCAAGTCATATCCTAAAGGTTCAATACATATGCTAAAAGTTCAATTTATTTCCTAAAAGTTCAACTCATATCCTAAAAGTTTCAATTCATATCCTAAAAATTCAACTCATATCCTAAAAGCTTCAATTTATATCCTACAAGTTCAATTCACAAGAACAAAACCTAAAAACTAAAAGTTATATTCATATCTTTCGAGTTTAAACATAAACTAAAACTTCAAGTCATATCCTAAAGGTTCAATACATATCCTAAAGGTTCAATTTATTTCCTAAAAGTTCAACTCATATCCTAAAAGTTTCAACTCATATCGTAAAAAGTTCAAGTCATACATAAAAGCTTCAATTTATATCGTACAAGTTCAATTCACAAGAACAAAACCTAAAAACTAAAAGTTCATCAATTCTTACCCTACGAGTTTAAACATAAACTAAAAGTTCAATTTATATCCTAAAGGTTCAATTCATATCCACAAAAGTTCAAGTCATATCTTAAAATTTCTATTTATATCCCAAAAATTCAACTCATATCCTAAAAGTTTCAATTCATATCCTAAAAATTCAACTCATATTCTAAAAGTTTCAATTTATATCATAGATTTCTATAAACCCTAGATTTTTATAAAATGTTAAATAATGATAAATACAACCTAAGCCCTAGGTTTCTATAAAATACAATGTTAAATAATCAATTGAAACACTAGTCATTTGAAACTAATTCATAGCTAATAAACAAAACATTATAAGCTTACACAAAAGATATAAATTGTAATTATAACCTAGAATTTTTAGGAGGTGGAGAAGGAGAGAGATGCAGCAGCGGCATAGGCGACGGCAGCTGGGCGGTGGTCGTTGGTGGCGTGGGTGGGGCATCTGGTGCTGGGAGTTGGAAGGGGGGGTTTGAGTGTGAGAGAGAAAAGAGAGATTTTGGGAAATTTTTAGAAAGAATGGGAGGGGATCCCGGTTTTGACACTCTGGAAATAAAAATAGCGACCACAGTTGGTCGCTATTTTGGTAGGTAAATCAGTTTTGAATTTTTTGAAATAGCGACCAAAGTTGGTCGCTATTTCTAAAAAAATTATATTACTCTTAATTCAATTTAAAATTATATATATATATATATATGTAGTATAAATTTAGGATTTTAATTCAATTTAAGCTATATATATATGTGTGTGTGTGTGTGTGTGTGTGTGTGTGTATGTGTGTGTATAATACAATTTAAAATTATGTACATATTGTCACGACTCAAAATCCCAACCCGGTTGTGATGGCGCCTCTCGTGAGGACAAGGCCAGCCAATCAACAAAACAGTACATCTCTTTATAATTACTTAGCAGGAATAAGTCTAAATCATGGGAAATATAATCCTAAATGTGAAATAAACGTGATAGAACAAAGAAAATCATCCCAACTCAGCCCGAAATCGGGGTGTCACAAGTCACGAGCTACTACCGAGTTTACTAATATTTTACAAAGTCTGAAATTATCATAAATAACAAAGATAAGGGAGAAAACGGGGCTGCGGACGTCAACATCTACCTCGTTACTCCTAGTCACCGCCTGGCCTGGAAAGAATCAGCTCTCAGGAGCGAACTCAGCTCTGCCTGTATCTGCACATATGGTGCAGGGAGTAATGTGAGTACTCCGACCCAGTGAGTAATAAAAGTAACTACAGTCCGAAGATAAGAAAAACCAGTAAATACATAAAGTAAGCTAAAATCCAAATATGCAGCAACATATGGAACTGAGCAGTTAAACAACAGTATAGATACAAATACATGAATACAATGCAATGCATATGATGGTACATTCCAGTACCCACTGCGGCGTGCAGCCCGAGCCATCCATATTTATTTATCGTCGACGGCGCTCACTAGGGGTGTGTACAGACTCCGGAGGGGCTCCTACAGCCCAAGCGCAATATCTTGGTCAGTCATTGTTACCTGACCGGTCAGCCATTGTTACCTGACCAATTTATATCATACAGTGCCATTGTTACCACTGTTCAAGTATATCATCCAGTGTCATTGTTACCACTATTTCAAGTATATCACACAGTGTCATTGTTACCACTGTGTCAAGTATATCACACAGTGTCATTGTTACCACTGTTTTAAGTCACTTTATAATCAGTCCAGAAAATAATATAATAACCACCTTGGGCATTTACAAAATAGAAGTTTCCAGCCCGAAATACATTTAAAATGTCATTTGAGTTTTCAACACTTAGAATTACGGCTGAGTTTGCAAAGCAGTAATTAAAACCTTGGACTGAAATTAAATGATATGCAAATCATGCTAAGCAGTAATATTAATTCTCGAAGGATTCTACAAGTCGGCACAAAGCCCCCAAACGTGGCATTAAGCCCAAATATCATCAATACATGTACGTATCAGTCACTAACATATTATAAGTATCAATTCAATGTGCGAATCATCGCCAATATACTATAATTATCACTCGGGATGGACCAAGTCACAATCCCCAATCATATACAACCCCGCACCTGCCATGGGATGCGTGTCACGCCTCAATATAGCGTTACGATGTGAAAGTCCGGGGTTTCAAACCCTCAGAACAGCAGTTGCATCAATTACTCACCTCTAGCTCGCTATGCCCTTGCCTCTCTAATTGGCCTCCTTGTGTGACGAATCTGCCAAAAATCACACAAACCTCGATGAAGTTCGATTTCTAAAAGACGGGGTTTTAACCATACATATCTGAATTTCGCCCCTTAATGATACTATAATGATCCCATAAATTATGCCATTTAGGCATATTATCAAACATCTTGTAGGCATAAATATTTACACCTCTTAACTATAGCATTGGTTCCTCCAACTATCACCGTTAACCAACAATTCATCATACTATTATTCTTTAACAATTTATACTTCTAACATCATATGTGTGATCAACCATTCACACCCAAACCAACAAAAATTCCATCAAATAAACACCTTTAAATCCCTACCATGTATTTAAATTGGGAATTTATGGCTTCCAACCACCATACAATAAGTTGTAATACTTGATTCATACTCATATTTCCATAATATATCCATATATGTGAGTTTAAGGGTGTAGGATTACCTTTTGGAAGAAATCTTGCAAAACCCTCCTTTGAGTTCTTGAAGGAATTTCTTGAAAATCTAAGGATTTTTAAGATCAATCCATGTTAATATAAGTGTTTGGGAGTAGTAATCAACTCAAAATACTCCAAAAATCTTACCTTAGGATCATAGGGATGAAGTTTGGGACGAAATCCCCTTGAGAGAGCAAGCCTTAACCCCAAAAATGAGTTGGGAACTCTCTAGGCCGGTCTTGGGGTACTTAAAAACCTTCAGTCGCGTAGTTCGCGCGTTGTTCGCGTGTTTGTTCGCGCGTTTTGCTGAGCATTCTGCCTCAGACGCGCGAAATGCGCGACTTCACGCGATACTTCGTGCGATACTTCGCGCGCTCTGACACCTGACCAGTGAAATGGTTATAACTTCTTGTATACACTTCCAAATGACGAACGGTTTGTTGCATTGGCAACTAGACTCAAAGGGCTTTAATTTGATAGGTTGTAGCTCACACAACACCTTATATAACGAGAGATATTATTGTTCAAAGTGAGGCCTTGTGCGCACTTATTTACAACTTTCGTCTATTATGAAATTTCCAACTTGAAAAGTTCCCGTTAGCCATCCGAAATCATCCCGAGGTCCTCGGGACCTCAACCAAAAATACCAATACATCTTATAATATTATTCAAACTTGTTCCAATTATCAAAACACCTCGACTAATACCAAAATTATCGAATTACACCGAATTCAAGTCTAAGTTCCTTTAAAACTTCCAAAACGCGCTTTCGATCAAAACTCGACCAAAATATGTCCGAATGACTTGAAATTTTGCACACATATCCAAAATGGCATAATGAAGCTACAGAAATTCTCGGAATTCCATTCCGACCGTCGGATCAAAATTTCACCTATCAACCGGAAATCGCCAAAATACTAACTTCGCCAAAATGAGCTAATTTCTTCACCGGACCTCCAAAATTAATTCCGATTGCGCTCCTAGGCCTTAAATAATCCCCCGAAACTAACCGAATCATCGGAATTCAATTCTGAGCCCTCTAACTCACAAGTCAACGTCTGGTTGACGTTTCCAAACTAATTCTTCCTTAAAGAGACTAATTATCCCATTTCATACCAAACTCGATCCGAATTGACTCAAATTCACCAAGTACACATATTGAAACATGAATAAGCATATAACGGGGAATACAGGACGGAATTACAGGATACGACAGGTCGGGTCGTCACATTCTCCCCAACTAAAACAAACACTCGTCCTCGAGCGAGTTAAGAAACATACCTGGAGTTTCAAATAGGTGTGGGTATCTGCTCCGCATCTCTTGCTCGGTTTCCCAAGTAGCCTCCTCCACGGGCCGATCTCTCCATTGTACTTTCACTGATGCTATATCTTTCGACCTCAATTTTCGAACCTGTCGACCCAAAATAGCCATTGGCTCTACATCATAAGTTAAATCTTCCCCTAGTTGTACTGTACTGAAATCCAATATATGAGATGGGTCCCGAACATACTTTCGAAGTATAGAAACATGGAATACCGGGTGAACACCCGACAAACTAGGTGGCAAGGAAAGAATATAGGCCACCTCTCCAACCTTCCTAAGTATTTCAAAAGGTCCAATAAATCGCGGATTTAGCTTTCCTTTCTTTCCAAATCTCATAACACTCTTCATGGGTGAAACCTTCAGCAAAACCTTCTCACCCGCCATGAATGACACATCCCGGACCTTCCGGTCCGCATAACTCTTCTGACGCGACTGAGCTGTGCGAAGTCTTTCCTGAATCACCTTCACCCTTTCTAAGGCATCCTGGACCAAATCCGTCCCCAACAACCTAGCCTCACCGGGCTCAAACCAACCCATTGGAGTTCTACACTGCCTCCCATATAAGGCCTCATACGGTGCCATCTGAATACTGGACTGATAGCTGTTGTTGTAGGCAAACTCTGCAAGTGGTAAAAATTCAACCCAAGAACCTCCAAAATCAATCACACAGGCACGCAACATATCCTCCAATATCTGAATAGTACGCTCGGACTGTCCGTCCGTCTGAGGATGAAATGCTGAACTCAGCTCCACCTGAGTACCCAACTCGTGATGAAAAGTCCTCCAAAACTGAGATGTGAACTGAGTACCTCTATCTGAAACGATGGAAACTGGAACATCATGCAACCGCACAATCTCCTGAATAAAGATTCTCGCCAGCCGCTCCGAGGAGTATGTAGTACATACTGGAATGAAATGCGTTGACTTAGTCAGTCGATCCACAACGACCCAAATCGAATCGAACTTCTTCAAAGTCCGAGGAAGACCAGTCACGAAGTCCATAGTAACTCTCTCCCATTTCCACTCAGGAATAACCATCTGCTGTAGCAAACCGCCCGGTATCTGATGCTCATATTTCACCTGCTGACAGTTGAGACACCGATCCACATATCCCACAATGTCTTTCTTCATTCTCCTCCACCAGTAATGGTGTCTCAAGTCCTGATACATCTTCGCGGCACCCGGATGGATGGAATACCGCGAACTGTGGGCCTCCTCAAGAATCAAATCTCTAAGCCCATCAATATCAGGCACACAAATACGGCCCTGCATCCTCAATACACCATCATCACCTATAGCCACATCTCTGGCATCACCTCGCTGAACCCGATCTCTTAGGTCAAGCAAATGTGGATCATCATACTGGTGCTCTCTGATGCGATCATATAAGGAAGATCGAGAAATCATACTCGCCAACACTCGGCTAGGCTCAGAAATATCTTGCCGCACCATCTGATTGGACAAAGCCAGAACATCAACTGCAAGAGGTCTCTCCCCAACTGGAATGTAAGCCAAACTCCCCATACTGATTGCCTTTCGGCTCAAAGCATTGACCACTACATTGGCCTTACCCGGATGATATAGAATAGTAATATCATAGTCTTTAAGCAACTCAAGCCATCTCCGCTGCCTCAAATTAAGATCTTTTTGCTTAAATAAATGCTGAAGACTGTGATGATCAGTGAATACCTCACAAGATACGCCGTACAAATAGTGCCTCCAAATCTTCAAGGCATGAACTATAGCAGCCAACTCTAAATCATGAACAGGATAATTCTTCTCATGGGGCTTCAACTGACGAGAAGCATAAGCGATAACTCTACCCTCCTGCATTAACACACAACCAATCCTAACTCTGGAAGCATCGCAATATACCGTGTATGAACCTGCAGCTGATGGTAACACCAACACTGGAGCTGTGGTCAAAAGTGACTTGAGCTTCTGAAAGCTCTCCTCGTACTCGTCTGACCATACAAATGGAGCACCTTTCTGAGTCAACTTGGTCAAGGGCGATGCGATGGATGAAAATCCCTGAACAAACCGGCGATAATAGCCTGCCAGCCTAAGAAAACTCCGGATCTCTGTGGCTGAGGACGGTCTAGACCAACTCTGCACTGCTTCTATCTTCCTTGGATCAACCTGAATACCCTCGCTGGACACTATGTGTCCCAAGAATGCCACAGAACTTAGCCAAAACTCACACTTGGAGAATTTAGCATAAAGTTTCTCCTCCCTCAATCTCTGCAATACTACATGCAAATGCTGGGCATGCTCCTCCTGGCTACGCGAATACACCAGGATATCATCAATGAATACAATAACAAATGCATCCAGATAAGGCTGAAATACACTGTTCATCAAATGCATGAACTCTACTGGGGCATTGGTCAGCCTGAAAGACATAACCAAAAATTCATAGTGACCATATCTAGTCCTGAAAGCAGTCTTGGGAATATCCGACTCCCTGATTTTCAACTGGTGATAGCCCGAACGGAGATCAATCTTAGAAAATACCCTCGCTCCCTGAAGCTGATCAAATAAGTCATCAATGCGAGGCAAAAGATACTTGTTCTTCACTGTTACCTTATTCAACTGCCTATAATCAATGCACATTCTCATTGTGCCATCTTTCTTCTTCACAAATAAAATAGGTGCACCCCACGGGGACACGCTAGACCGAATGAACCCCCTATCTAAGAGTTCCTGAAGTTGTTCCTTCAATTCTTTCAGCTCTACTGGTGCCATACGATATGGTGGAATAGAAATGGGCTGAGTGCCAGGCTCTAAGTCAATGCCAAAATCAATATCCTTGTCCGGCGGCATGCCCGGCAGGTCTGCAGGAAATACATCAGGAAAGTCCCTCACAACTGGGACAGAATCAATACTAGGAGTCTCAGCTCCAACATCCTGCACAAAAGCCAGATATGATAGATAACCCTCCCCAACCATACGCTGGGCTTTCAAGAAAGAAATTACTCTACTAGAGTCATAATCAGTCATGCCACGCCACTCGATCCTCGGAACACCCGGAATAGCCAAAGTAACTGTCTTAGCATGACAGTCTAGAATAGCATGATATGGAGATAACCAATCCATGCCCAGAATAATATCAAAATCTACCATGCTCAACAGCAGTAGATCAACTCGGGTCTCCAGACCCCCAATAATCACTGCACATGACCGATACACACGGTCCACAACAATAGTATCGCCCACGGGGTAGACACATGAACAAGTAAAGTAAGAGACTCCCGGGGCATACTCAAATGACGGGCAAAATATGAAGACACATAAGAATAGGTGGATCCCGGATCAAATAAGACAGAGGCATCTGTGTGGCAGACTGAGATAATACCATAGTGAGATTAAACTCACTCTTTCATAAGCTTGTGGAAACACAATTCATCTAAAATTTTAACTCTTCCGCGTTTTCTTGCATTCACTCACTTAACAGTTAAGCCTACTCTCTAGGGAACCAAATTTTTACTAAGTCCCAAATTTTTCAAAAATTTCGGCAGAGTCTCCTTTGTAATTGGGCCTATCCACCTGCCAGAGAATCACCAAAACCATCCTAAAAACACATCCACAACTTGACAAAGCATCACAACGTATATCAATTACATTAATATCAATATTACATGTATTATACTATCAAAATTGATACATGGACATGTGTTTCACCTATTTGAATCATAACACATACAAAATACCTTTCAATCCTCCATTATTGGGCTATTCAACCGAGTAAGAACATATTTTTTTTTTAATGTTTTAGACCTTCAAGGTGGTCTCCTTGACTTAACCATTTCGTCATAATACATTTACAGAAGCGATCTCAGCTCCCAGACTTATCTAACTAGTATGACAAATAGCTTCCCCTCATAAGCCAATTACCCACTAGCTTTACCTTTAGTTAATATTTTTGTATACCTTCCACTGCCATACACATTACACCATCACTTAATCTTCCTGAGTCTAAACTCATACCGTAACATGAAATTTACTTCACTTCAAATAGGAGACATAAAAAGATCCTTCACGCACCCATAACTTGGGACTACACATTCTATCACAATGGAAATCATACACTCAATAGTTCATCTCTCATCTAGTAGACCTTCCTCGTCACTTCCAAGTCATATAGATACATATCGTAGTACTATCATACTCCTCACGTAGCTATCCAGCCATGATTCCCACTAATAGAGGCAATACAGAACATATAAGTTCAAAATACTTGCTTACACAATAAGCACCTCGGTGCTAAAGCCATTGGCAAAGATCCGGCCTCAAGTCCTCCAGACTGGCCTAACATCAAACTCAAAACGACCACGTCTCGCCCTTCGATCGGGGAATTACAAGCCATCAAGGCACATCTAATACTGAGCATTCGTTCGTGTATACGAATACGTGGAAGGAATTGTAAAAGTTATTTTTTTTTCAAGCTGAATCAAGGACGCACGATAAGAATTCAAGAATATGAAGTTTTCCTAAAGGTTCTGCAGCCTCTCGAGGATAAACACAGACGTCTCCGTACCGATCCGCGAGACTCTACTAAACCAGCTCATGACTCGCGAGACCTAGTACCCTAGGCTCTGATACCAACTTGTCATGACCCAAAATCCCAACCCGGTCGTAATGGCGCCTCTCATGAGGATAAGGCCAGACAATCAACAAAATAGTACATCTCTTTATAATTACTTAGCAGGAATAAGTCTAAATCATGGGCAATATAATCCTAAATGTGAAATAAACGTGATAGACCAAAGAAAATCATCCCAACTCAGCGCGAAATCGGGGTGTCACAAGTCATGAGCTACTACCGAGTTTACTAATATTTTACAAAGTCTGAAATTATCATAAATAACAAAGATAAGGGAGAAAACGGGGTTGCGGACGTCAACAACTACCTCGTTACTCCTAGTCACCGCCTGGCCTGGAAAGAATCAGTGCTCAGGAGCGAACTCAGCTCTGCCTGTATCTGCACACATGGTGCAGGGAGTAATGTGAGTACTCCGACCTATTGAGTAATAAAAGTAACTACAGTCCGAAGATAAGAAAAACTAGTAAATACACAAAGTAAGCTAAAATCCAAATATGCAGCAACATATGGAACTGAGCAGCTAAACAACAGTATAGATACAATACATGAATACAATGCAATGCATATGATGGTACATTCCCATACCCACTGCGGCGTGCAGCCCGAGCCATCCCTATTTATTTATCGTCGACGGCGCTCACTGGGGGTGTGTACAGACTCCGGAGGGGCTCCTACAGCCCAAGCGCAATATCTTGGTCAGTCATTGTTACCTGACCGGTCAGCCATTGTTACCTGACCAATTTATATCATACAGTGCCATTGTTACCACTGTTCAAGTATATCATCCAGTGTCATTGTTACCACTATTTCAAGTATATCACACAGTGTCATTGTTACCACTATGTCAAGTATATCACACAGTGTCATTGTTACCATTATTTTAAGTCACTTTATAATCAGTCCAGAAAATAATATAATAAGCCCGTTGGGCATTTCCAAAACAGAAGTTTCCAACCCGAAATACATTTAAAATGTCATTTGAGTTTTCAACACTTAGAATTACGGCTGAGTTTGCAAAACAGTAATTAAAACCTTGGACTGAAATTAAATGATATGCAAATCATGCTAAGCAGTAATATTAATTCCCGAAGGATTCTACAAGTCGGCACAAAGCCCCCAAACGTGGCATTAAGCCCAAATATCATCAATACATATGCGTATCAGTCGCCAACATATTATAAATATCAATTCAATGTGCGAATCAGTCGCCAATATACTATAATTATCACTCGGGATGGACCAAGTCACAATCCCCAATCATATACAACCCCGCACCTGCCATGGGATGCGTGTCACGCCTCAATATAGCGTTACGATGTGAAAGTCCGGGGTTTCAAACCCTCAGAACAGCAGTTGCATCAATTACTCACCTCTAGCTCGCTATGCCCTTGCCTCTCTAATTAGCCTCCTCGTGTGACGAATCTGCCAAAAATCACACAAACCTCGATGAAGTTCGATTTCTAAAAGACGAGGTTTTAACCATACATATCTGAATTTCGCCCCTTAATGATACTATAATGATCCCATAAATTATGTCATTTAGGCATATTATCAAACATCTTGTAGGCATAAATATTTACACCTCTTAACTATAGCATTGGTTCCTCCATCTATCACCGTTAACCAACAATTCATCACACTATTATTCTTTAACAATTTATACTTCTAACATCATATGTGTGATCAACCATTCACACCCAAACCAACAAAAATTCCATCAAATAAACACCTTTAAATCCCTACCATGTATTTAAATTGGGAATTTATGGCTTCCAACCACCATACAATAAGTTGTAATACTTGATTCATACTCATATTTCCATAATATATCCATATATGTGAGTCTAAGGGTGTAGGATTACCTTTTGGAAGAAATCTTGCAAAACCCTCCTTTGAGTTCTTGAAGGAATTTCTTGAAAATCTAAGGATTTTTAAGATCAATCCATGTTAATATAAGTGTTTGGGAGTAGTAATCAACTCAAAATACTCCAAAAATCTTACCTTAGGATCATAGGGATGAAGTTTGGGACGAAATCCCCTTGAGAGAGCAAGCCTTAACCCCAAAAATGAGTTGGGAACTCTCTAGGCCGGTCTTGGGGTACTTAAAAACCTTCAGTCGCGTAGTTCGCGCGTTGTTCGCGTGTTTGTTCGCGCGTTTTGCTGAGCATTCTGCCTCAGACGCGCGAAATGCGCGACTTCACGCGATGCTTCGTGCGATACTTCGCGCGCTCTGACACCTGACCAGTGAAATGGTCATAACTTCCTGTATACACTTCCAAATGACAAATGGTTTGTTGCATTGGAAACTAGACTCAAAGGGATTTCATTTGATAGGTTGTAGCTCACACAACTCCTTATATAACGAGAGATATTATTGTTCAAAGTGAGGCCTTGTGCGCACTTATTTACAACTTTCGTCTATTATGAAATTTCCAACTTGAAAAGTTCCCGTTAGCCATCCGAAATCATCCCGAGGTCCTCGGGACCTCAACCAAAAATACCAATACATCTTATAATATTATTCAAACTTGTTCCAATTATCAAAACACCTCGACTAATACCAAAATTATCGAATTACACCGAATTCAAGTCTAAGTTCCTTTAAAACTTCCAAAACGCGCTTTCGATCAAAACTCGACCAAAATATGTCCGAATGACTTGAAATTTTGCACACATATCCAAAATGGCATAATGAAGCTACATAAATTCTTGGAATTCCATTCCGACCGTCGGATCAAAATTTCACCTATCCGAATCATCCCCCGAAACTAACCGAATCATCGGAATTCAATTCTGAGCCCTCTAACTCACAAGTCAACGTTTGGTTGACGTTTCCAAACTAATTCTTCCTTAAAGAGACTAATTGTCCCATTTCATACCAAACTCGATCCGAATTGACTCAAATTCACCAAGTACACATATTGAAACATGAATAAGCATATAACGGGGAATACATGACGGAATTACAGGAGACGACGGGTCGGGTCGTCACACATATGTAGTATAAATTTAGGATTTTAATTCAATTTAAGCTATATATATATATTCGATATAATACTACCTAATACACTTATACTTAGTGCATAGTATAACGTAAGTATATATATTATATATATATATATTTATATAAGCTATATTCGGTATAATATTACCTAATACACTTATACTTAGTGCATAGTATAACGTAAGTATATATTATATATATATATATATATATAAGCTATATTCTATACAGTATGACCTAATACACTTATACTCAGTGCATAGTATAGCGTAAGTATATATATATTATATATATAAGCTATATTTATATTCGATATAATACTACCTAATACACTTATACTTAGTGCATAGTATAGTGTAAGTATATATAGTATATATATATAAGCTATATTCGATACAGTATTACCTAATACACTTATACTTAGTGCATAGTATAGCGTAAGTATATATATTATATATATATATATATATATATAAGCTATATTCGATACAGTATGACCTAATACACTTATACGCAGTGCATAGTATAGCGTAAGTATATATATATTATATATATAAGCTATATTCGATACAGTATGACCTAGTACACTTATACTCAGTGCATAGTATAGCGTAAGTATATATATATATATATATATATATATATATAAGCTATATTCGATATAATACTACCTAATACACTTATACTTAGTGCATAGTATAGCGTAAGTATATATATATATATATATATATATATATATATATATAAGCTATATTCGATACAGTACTACTTAATACACTTATACTCAGTGCATAGTATAGGGTAAGTATATATATATATATATATATATATATATATATATATATATAAGCTATATTCGATACAGTATTACCTAATACACTTATACTTAGTGCATAGTATAGCGTAAATATATATATAAGCTATATTCGATACAGTATTACCTAATACACTTATACTTAGTGCATAGTATAGCGTAAGTATATATATTATATATGTAAGCTATATTCGATATAATATTACCTAATAGACTTATACTCAGTGCATAATATAGCGTAAGTATATATATATATATATATATATATATATATATATATATAGAGAGAGAGAGAGAGAGAGAGAAGAGAGAGAGAGAGAGAGAGAGACACGATTCATAGTACTATTCATCCCTTGTATTACAAAAGTATTAACGGCTTATATTTATATTATTTAGATAGTAAATACAAAAGTGATTTTTAATTTTGACCATTGTTGACCTGAATAGAGACCAACTTTGGTCGCTATTTATTCAAGAATTTAGTTTAGCGACCAAAGTTGGTCGCTATATTTAAATCAGATTTAATTATATTTCATATAATATTTAAATTAATAATATAATTATTAAAATTGTATAACTGGGCCCCATTTAAGCGACCAAAGTTGGTCGGTATCTGCCTACCCTTTAAGTAGCGACCAACGTTGGTCGCCATTTTTATATTATATATATTTATATTTTATAATTTTTTTAAAATAATAATATAATTATTAAAATTTTGTAGGTGGGTCCCACTTTAGCTACCAACATTGGTCACTAATCTCAGTAAATGTTTGACCAAGAAAGTCTGACCAGTCCAGTCAACATTTTGACTAATATAGCAACCAAGTAGCGACCAACCTTGGTCGCTATTTTGTTTCTTTTATTTATTTTATTATTTTCACTAGTTTAGCGACCAAACCACAGACCAATTTTGATCGCTAAATTTTGGTCGCTTTTTTCCGGATTTCTAGTAGTGACACTGGTATTCAAAAGAAAAACTTATGAAATAAATTATTACCATGTTAAGAAAAAAGAAAAGAAAAACTTTATATGTAAGTAGTTTTGTTTGTCAAATTAAATAAACAACTTTATGCATGAATAGACGTCTTCAGTGCTTTTTTTGGGTTTTAATCAACATTTGGATGTACAATCTAGATATTAGTGATGATTAGTTGATAAACGAGACAGTAAAATAAGGACGACAGCAAAGTTAATTAAAAGGAAATTGCACAATTCACTACACTAAAGTGTAACACTTTTAACTTCTAACCTTCAAGTCGGGGAGTTAAAAGTTAAAAGACCACGCCAAAAAGTGTCATATTTCTGCATTCTTTTGCTTGTTTAGCCTGCATCTTTCATCTTCTCCACTTTTTTTTTTTTTTTTTTTGAACTCCGGGACACTTCTACTGTTCTACAAGTGAAACACCAAAGCAGTTTCTACAGAATTTAAATAGTAGCCTGGAAAAAGGTCATTTGTGCAAATGGTCATGATCTAAGTTGCTCGGACTCGGGTGCGGGTATCCGATACGGGGACGGCTCTGAATATCGAATTCAGCAAAATCTAAATTTTAAGATTCGGGAGTGCGGAACCGGATATGAATACGGGTGCGGGGATTCGGCTAATAAAAAATAGAGCTATAAAAATATTGTAAATTTTGAGAGATATTCTGTGAAAAACTTACATGAATATTGTAGAATTCAATCTTTTATTCTCCAAGATGGGCATTATTCTTTCATTGTCCTAAATCTGTTTTATTTTTGATTTTGAAAAATCAAAGTCTCAATTTTTCTCCCAAATTTGTCGATGGACTCCGATCAAAGTGTCCGAAGTCAGTTGACCGAATCCGAGACGTATCCCGTCCCTGTCCCTGTGTCGTAAGTCATATCGGGATGAGGACGACACCAAAATTGAAGAGTCCGCGCAACTTAGGTCATGATAAAGATCAAATTGTTAAAGAAAAATGAGCCTTTACAAAGAGCAACATCGTATTAGAATAGAGTCGTTGGAAAATAAAAATCGAAGTAAATTTGATACAAGACACAATGACAATGGTATGGAATTCAGAAATTTTCATTGATAACAGTCTGCAGGTTTATGTAGTTACTAGCCGTATAGGTGATATTGTTATATACTTTATATCGTTAAAGCTGCATTTACAAAGACTGGAAATGTACAAGAAGCTTACTACAGATACCATAAAGCACAGTACATGCTACAAGGATCAAAGATTAACTAGCTGATATGATCCACTTTCCCATTACAGCAGTAACAACTCCTCTTTATACGAGATATCGGATGCTTACTGGAGTGATCTAGAGGTCAAAACTGTGGCTGTTGAAATGGAAAATAGCCTGATGGCCTCTTCTTTGCAAGTTTTGCCTTCTGCACTCTTTAGCAACACTGGACTGAAGAGTAGGAGGACCACATACTATCACACCAATATCTACATTTCCCCAACTCTTTGCATGTGATCCAAATATCTCTGCAGAAAAAGGAGTTAAAACACATTGTCATGAAAATATAGTAGTACACATTGCAATGTTTCTCTAAATGTACCTTGGAAGTCTGGTCTTTCACCATATCGGATTGTATTAACAGATCGAGCCTCTTCAAGATTCTTGTGTAAAGAGATCTCGATATTCTGCTGCAGGATGTCGACCTTCTTTGTGTTGTCCTCTGGTTCCTCCTTCATTGAGGTTTTCCTTTCCCAAAGATGCCATAAAGCGATCACGAGACCCCCAAATATAACAACACTTGCAGCCATGCATCCAATCAACAAAAGCCCCTTGTACCACCAGTAATATATATTGTGTGGATTTATGTAGAAGATGTCTAATAATGCTACAGTGATCACCAACCCAATTGTGGACACTATGACATACAATCCAGACCATACAACATTTCCAGTACCAACCAAACCAGACATTCGACATCCCTTGAAGCCAGGGGAGATTGAGGGGTTCATTGCTTTGGATGTTTTACCCTCCTCCTGAGGACAAAAGAAGTCATAATTAACACATATAAATTGGGTGGTGATACATAAACAAAATGAAAAATAGGGGGAAAAACGAATACCAATGGAGGTTGTGATTCCCGAGTCACGAATGTTTGAATCTCAAGATTCAGTTTATCAGAGAAAAGTGGACAAATTGCCTCCATATCAACTGTCTCAAGAAGTGGGAGCTCATCTGACTTTTTTATAGCCCATACTATTAGTATATTTCTTGGCAGGCAAGGCTTGCTATCGTTGATACGGTGGAGGATATCACTCAGGATTGCTAGGAAAGGGGATATTCCAATTCCACCTGCTACCAAAATGAGATTTTCATACCTGAGAGGAGAAGCATGATCAAGCCAATTAATTAGTCAATGACATGATAACTTTAATAAAAGAAAATTGTATGCTCAACAGGTATGGCTGAGTATTTACATACATTAAGTGGTATGGTGATTCATGCCCATAAGGACCTTCAACAGACGCAGTTATCTTCCTATTTTGCTGCAAAAGGGGCTCCATCTCAGGTTGTTCAACCGAAAGATTCAAGATGTGTCCCTTCAGTTTTTCGGTCCAATCTCCAAGAACCTTTATGAGAATTGCAAGATGATGTTTCCCATCAAGAGGACTAGAGGAGACACTGAAAGGGTGCCACTGCAGCCAGGACAACTCGGGTACTTGTAAAAATATCCAGCCAAGGGCGTTGTAACGTAAATCTACATTATAAGAGAAGCAGTATTAGAATCATTGAAAAATGCAGTGGAAATGAAATTAGTTGTGAGATTTATATTTACTCGAAGGTTTTGCAAGAACAAGTTCAACGGTTCCACATGGAAAGCATGTGGCTGAAAGTATGTCAACAGTCTTTCGTGACTGGAAGAACCTAAGGAACCGATCAAGCATGAAAAGGAAGATTCCAGCACCAGCTATCATGAAGATGAAGTCACCAACATGCAAGGCCAGGAACACCACGAACACCACATATAGTTGGTGCGTATAGAAGAACAGTTCAAAGTTTTGTCTCCTTACTCCAGGAAGTGAAGTCACCCACATTAATAAACCAGCTGCAAGGCTGATAACTCCTGGAAGATTGGCTATTCCTACGCTTTTCCACTGGATTAGCTGCATTAAACACAGTGACAAAGTCCAAGTCTTCAATTTCTTCACAAAGATGCATTAATGTGATAAAGCATTAATATTTAAATTACAACTTAGTACAAGGGATCTCTATGGGCTAAGAAAATAATTTTCAGTTTTACAACTCACTTCCTCCACAAGGCGGCCCCGCATTGCCCAGCCAATCACATAGAACAGACCATGAAGGCTAAAAAGAGCCATAGTAAGATGTCCCAGCCAAACATGATATCGAGTGGCATGTTCAAAAGGAATATCTATAGCTCGAAGAAGAACTGAACCACGTGCAACAGGCAGAAACAGGAATGCTAAGCAGATTAATCCGATGAATCCAAAACGAAGGCCAGTTAGCTCCAGCAACAGAGCACTGGAAAAATTACAACAGCAGATATTAGTCGATCCTGTTATTAAAGGAGCCTTCAAGTCAACAACTATGTACTGGTTCTAAAGTCTGATATAAGAACTATGTGGCTAGAACTGCTTATATCCGAATTCTTTGAAACCTTTTCACATGGAATTCTCTTTATATTTAACAAGATGTGCGATTAATAAATTGAAGTGAAATAGAAGAGAGGACGGATAAAAAGAAGAGAAAATCAATCTATCTTTCCCAATTTAAAATCACAGGTGGACTAGAAAAAGTGCAGCAAATGAACTTAAAAGATTCTCACTTATATCAGTGAAGTTAGTAAGATCAAACGCATAGACAGAATAGCCTGGAATTATCGTATGATGCGGAAAGTTAACTGTACTAAACTTAACTAAATCAGTTTATTTTCATTAGACCGGTACAGGAATAAACATAAAAAAACAGGATATATTTATTATTTCAATAAGTCGAGTCTAAATTCTGTTTAATGAGGAGTAAATGAAATCTTTAAACAGGATCCAAAGTCTTGTTTAGCTAAAGCTTCACTAAATTGAACTTGTCAATGTTTCAGTACCTTCAGAATTCTATGCAGGCACATTTCTGGAGAAATAAGAGCTACTGTATAAGAAGATAATATAAGAACAAACATAAAATTGAAATACCAAACTAAATTAAGGGTGTTTTCGAGTGAAACATTTCTGAATATAGAGCAATTAAGGGCCAGAAGGATGCAGTATAAATAACTATAAAGAATCATATCATTTAGTTCTCTCTGAGAAGGCATAATGATTTATTAGCCCAGCCGCACAAGTATATATAATACAGTTATCTGGAAGGATGACCATTTTGTCAAGCCGGAATAAGATGGTCCAAATTATAGAACAGCAATAGGCCTAAATGAGCAGGTTAGCAACTACTTTCTCTTCAGACACATAGAAGCAAAAACAACAACAACAAAGTGTAGTCCCGCAAACTGGGGTCTGGGGATTCAGACACAGAAGCGAAAGTGAGAAATCAGACAAACCCAAACTAGCAGGTAAAATTATCGTGGCGACAGAATTACCTTTTCTCTTTCATGTCTTGTACATGAAACAAGGATAAGAGGTCAACATTCCGTATACTGTACATAATAACAGCCCAGATGATGTACACTGAGAAGAGTATAACTCCAATCATTTCTGCAGCTGTAACAACCCCAAATGGTCCATCCACCAGCACTGGGAATGTCCACAATCGAAAACTTGGACCTTTTGCAGTCTTCTTCCTACAACAATAAAAAAAATTCAAGTAACTAGACTAGTTCGAAACATCCACTAACTTCTAAAGGAGTTCTAAGAAATAAGAATCAAACTAGCAGATACACATACACATGGTGTTCATCTTCACCAGTGAGAACGAGGCGAATAGTTGCAAGAAATGCAATCATGAAAATTGGGAAACTGAATATCAAGAATATGCTTCCTGCAGTGCAACAAAAGCTGAATTACTTGCTAAGAAATTGGAAACAACGATACTTTCAAGTTGGATACAAACCTGTAGTCCCAAAAATAGTTCCTCGGGTGGCTCGAATAAATTTGCCTTGCAAATCATTCATGAATTTAGAAGGCAATAAGAAAATAAAAGTAGCCCATGCAATGAAGATCACCCACATTACTACTTTGAGAATTAACTTTGTTAATGACACCCAAAATGGTGTCTTATTGAGATAATCAAATTCATTTTGTTTCCTCAAAAGAAGAGGTTCTTGGCCTGAGAGTCCACCCATTTTAGAATTTTTTAAAGTTGGCACCAAATACACTCTTCAGGCCTGTTCTTAAACTTTATTAGGCCTATATCAAGCAACCCCAACAAAGTAGTTAATATATACAACAAGGCTTGAGAAAAAACCAAAGCCATCAACATTAGGCTATGTACAAAATTTAAGCAGAAATCTGGCAGAAATGAAGCCA
Source organism: Nicotiana tabacum (assembly GCF_000715075.1). Lineage (NCBI taxonomy): Eukaryota > Viridiplantae > Streptophyta > Magnoliopsida > Solanales > Solanaceae > Nicotiana > Nicotiana tabacum. Next base: position 121,061,248 of record NC_134086.1, on the reverse strand, counting down.
CAAAAATATTGGACCACTCAAAAATTATCCTTCCCCCCCGGGAAATAGATGAATACAGTTATAGAATATGTCTTTTCTCATTATTAATACTAGGAAAGGTCAGTTCATATTATTCTTCTTTTTTCTCGAATTCATATTTTCTCAAAATTGAAAATACTGACATTACATCAGTAGAAAGAAAGTACTAGTATAACATGTACCCATACTATCTCTCAAACTATAGTGGTGAATATCGAGTCATTCAAAAATCAAAATAGTAAGGACCAAAGCAAAGTGCGCAGCCACAAACACTAAAAGGGAATCACATAATTGACTCTAGTGCTTCTTCTTTCTATTCCCTTGTTTTAGTGTGATTTTTTTTTCTTGAGAAAAGAATAGGCGAATCAAATAAAAGTAAAAACATATGATTTTCGATCACCCCGTTAATTACTAGTACTGCGTAACTAAGATATCAAAATAAAGAAAAGGCTCAAATTAACTCCGTACAAAGCAATTCCATAATTACGATTTGACATTAAGAAACTAATGGTATGGCTCTTCGCATAGGTCAATTATTTGATTATAGCTGAAATTTCACACTTCAAAGTTAGATCATATAATTTATAATAAATATTATTTCAATGCAATAACAAGGTTGACAAGTGTACAATACTTAGAAGAGTATTTTGAAAAATAATAACAGCCACCGGGGAAACAAGTTTTTTTTTTGTCAAAGGGATATTATATTATATTAGCCAAACTAGTTAAACGGGGGTTACAATTGGGACGTTGCTGTGGTACCTTATGGCACCCGTTATTGCAATGTTTTGCATAATTGTGCTTTGATTATAACTCACAAAAGATCTAGGCAGTTCAGTTCCTAGGATGTCTGCCCAAAATATATCATTGGCAAACATCGGAGGAACTGCTAAAGACAAAGATTTGTTCAAAAAACTTTGTGCTGCTTCCTTTGCCAGCGCATCAACTACTCTGTTTTGCTCCCGATAGGTGTGCCTCACCGCCACGCTGCCCATCCTTTGGATTATTGATCTACATTCATAAATTAGAGTGTCAAAAATCAGATTTTCATTTATCAACATATTGATTGTTTCTCCTGAATCCGTGTCTATCTCTAGCGGAACTAGGTTGTTTAGTTCAGCTAATTGTAGACCTCTAATAAGGGTCTGAATTTCTGCCCTTGTGTTTGTTGTTTGATGTATGTTATTCATGTAGCCCAATATCCAATTCCCATTATGATTTCTGAAAATACCCCATGCTCCACCTATTCCTGGGTTGCCTTTTGCTGCTCCATCAGTGTTCAGATTGTAGGAACTTCTGGGTGGTGGTATCTATTTTAGCATGTTCTAATGTGTTACCATTTTTGGGTTGTTATTTATAAGCACATGGTACTCTGTTGCATTTGCTATGGTGTTGTTGGCATTAATGTGGTCCTGTTTGTTAATGAAGACATTGTTGTTCCTAGTCAACCAAATATGACAGAGGCAGAAGGAGAAGAGGCTGTCCCAGTTGAGGCAGCTGTTATACTTCACACCTTTGAGAGTTGGCCATGCTGATTGCCAAAGGTAGCTATTAAGGACTGGATGGGAGGAAGTGGAAACTGATGATTTTGACAAGACGACATTCCAGTAACGGGCATCATTGAGACAGAGAAAGAAGATGTGGTCAATGTCCTCCTAGTCAAAGCCATAGAAGTGGCAATGAGGGGGCAGTTTATTCCAATAGAGTGTAGAAAGCTCCAGGTTTGGAGCCTTATATGGGTTAGGAGCCAGATAAAATGCTTGATTTTGTTGGGGATTTGAAGCTTTCAAACCCATTTGAAGGGTGCTTCTTCCCTAGGAGGGTAGTCTGGTGTGTTTCAAACCCATTTGAAGGGACGTTGCTGGGGTACCTTATGACACCCATTGTTGCAATGTTTTGCATAATTGTTCTTAGATTACAACTCACAAAAGATCTAGGCAGTTCAGTTCCTAGGATGTCTGCCCAAAATATATCATTGGCAAACATCGGAGGAGCTGCTAAAGACAAAGATTTGTTCAAAAAACTTTGTGTTGCTTCCTTCGCCAGCGCATCAGCTACTCTGTTTTGCTCCCGATAGGTGTGCCTCACCACCACGCTGCCCATCCTTTGGATTATTGATCTACATTCATAAATTAGAGTGTCAAAAATCAGATTTTCATTTATCAACATATTGATTGTTTCTCCTGAATCCGTGTCTATCTCTAGCGGAACTAGGTTGTTTAGTTCAGCTAATTGTAGACCTCTAATAAGGGTCTGAATTTCTGCCCTTGTGTTTGTTGTTTGATGTATGTTATTCATGTAGCCCAATATCCAATTCCCATTATGATTTCTGAAAATACCCCATGCTCCACCTATTCCTGGGTTGCCTTTTGCTGCTCCATCAGTGTTCAGATTGTAGGAACTTCTGGGTGGTGGTATCTATTTTAGCATGTTCTAATGTGTTACCATTTTTGGGTTGTTATTTATAAGCACATGGTACTCTGTTGCCTTTGCTATGGTGTTGTTGGCATTAATGTGGTCCTGTTTATTAATGAAGACATTGTTGTTCCTAGTCAACCAAATATGACTGAGGCAGAAGGAGAAGAGGATGTCCCAGTTGAGGCAGCTGTTATACTTCACACCTTTGAGAGTTGGCCATGCTGATTGCCAAAGGTGGCTATTAAGGACTGGATGGGAGGAAGTGGAAACTGATGATTTTGACAAGACGACATTCCAGTAACGAGCATCATTGAGACAGAGAAAGAAGACGTGGTCAATCTCCTCCTAGTCAAAGCCATAGAAGTGGCAATGAGGGGGCAGTTTATTCCAATAGAGTGTAGAAAGCTCCAGGTTTGGAGCCTTATATGGGTTAGGAGCCAGATAAAATGCTTGATTTTGTTGGGGATTTGAAGCTTCCAAACCCATTTGAAGGGTGCTTCTTCCCTAGGAGGGTAGTCTGGTGTGTTTCAAACCCATTTGAAGGGACGTTGCTGGGGTACCTTATGACACCCATTGTTGCAATGTTTTGCATAATTGTGCTTTGATTATAATTCACAAAAGATCTAGGTAGTTCAGTTCCTAGGATGTCTGCCCAAAATATATCATTGGCAAACATCGGAGGAACTGCTAAAGACAAAGATTTGTTCAAAAAACTTTGTGCTGCTTCCTTTGCCAGTGCATCAGCTACTCTGTTTTTCTCTCGATAGGTGTGCCTCACCACCACGCTGCCCATCCTTTGGATTATTGATCTACATTCATAAATTAGAGGGTCAGAAATCAGATTTTCATTTATCAACATATGGATTGTTTCTCCTGAATCCGTGTCTATCTCTAGCGGAACTAGGTTGTTTAGTTCAGCTAATTGTAGACCTCTAATAAGGGCCTGAATTTCTGCCCTTGTGTTTGTTGTTTGATGTATGTTATTCATGTAGCCCAATATCCAATTCCCATTATGATTTCTGAAAATACCCCATGCTCCACCTACTCCTTGGTTACCTTTTGCTGCTCCATCAGTGTTCAATTTGTAGGAACTTCTGGGTGATGGTATCCATTTTAGCATGATCTAATGTGTTACCATTTTTGGGTTGTTATTTTTAAGCACATGGTACTCTGTTGCCTTTTCTATGGTGTTGTTGGCATTAATGTGGTCTTTTTGTTAATGAAGACATTGTTGTTCCTTGTCAACCAAATATGACAGAGGCAGAAGGAGAAGAGGCTGTCCCAGTTGAGGCAGCTGTTATACTTCACACCTTTGAGAGTTGGCCATACTGATTGCCAAAGGTGGCTATTAAGGACTGGATGGGAGGATGTGGAAACTGATGATTTTGATAAGATGACATTCCAGTAACGGGCATCATTAAGACAGAGAAAGAAGATGTGGTCAATGTCCTCCTCGTCAAAGCCACAGAAGTGGCAATGAGGGGGCAGTTTATTCCAATAGAGTGTAGAAAGCTCCTGGTTTGAAGCCTTATATGGGTTAGGAGCCAGATAAAATGCTTGATTTTGTTGGGGGTTTGAAGCTTCCAAACCCATTTGAAGGGTGCTTCTTCCCTAGGAGGGTAGTCTGGTGTGTTCCAAACCCATTTGAAGGGACATTGCTGGGGTACCTTATGACACCCATTGTTGTAATGTTTTGCATAATTGTGCTTTGATTACAACTCACAAAAGATCTAGGTAGTTCAGTTCCTAGGATGTCTGCCCAAAATATATCATTGGCAAACATCAGAGGAACTGCTAAAGACAAAGATTTGTTCAAAAAACTTTGTGCTGCTTCCTTCGCCAGCGCATCAGCTTCTCTGTTTTTCTCCTGATAGGTATGCCTCACCACCACGCTGCCCATCCTTTGGATTATTGATCTACATTCATAAATTAGAGGGTCAGAAATCATATTTCCATTTATCAACATATGGATTGTTTCTCCTGAATCCGTGTCTATCTCTAGCGGAACTAGGTTATTTAGTTCAGCTAATTGTAGACCTCTAATAAGGGCCTGAATTTTTGCCCCTGTGTTTGTTGTTTGATGTATGTTATTCATGTAGCCCAATATCCAATTCCCATTATGATTTCTAAAAATACCCCCTACTCCACCTATTCTTGGGTTGCCTTTTGCTGCTCCATCAGTGTTCAGTTTATAAGAACTTCTGGGTGGTGGTATCCATTTTAGCATGATATGATGTGTTACCATTTTTGGGTTGTTATTTGTAAGCACATGGTACTTTGTTGCCTTTGCTATGGTGTTGTTGGCATTAATGTGGTCCTTTTTGTTAATGAAGACATTGTTGTTTCTTGTCAACCAAATATGACAGAGGCAGAAGGAGAAGAGGCTGTCCCAGTTGAGGCAGCTGTTATACTTCACACCTTTGAGAGTTGGCCATGCTGATTGCCAAAGGTGGCTATTAAGGACCGGATGGGAGGATGTGGAAACTGATGATTTTGACACGATGACATTCCAGTAACGGGCAACATTGGGACAGAGAAAGAAGATGTGGTCAATGTCCTCCTGGTCAAAGCCATAAAAGTGGCAATGAGGGGGCACTTTATTCCATTAGAGTGTAGAAAGCTCCTGGTTGGGAGACTTATATGGGTTAGGATCCAGATAAAATGCTTGATTTTGTTGGAGGTTTGAAGCTTCCAAACCCATTTGAAGGGTGCTTCTTCCCCAGGAGGGTAGTCTGGTGTGTTCCTGCTTATGAAGGAATAGGCAGAGCTGTTAGAGAACTGCCCATTGGCTGTCAAGTCCCATATTAGATTATCCTCTTTAGTGGTGGAACTAGGAATGAACACAGACTTAAGAAGGTTTAGAATATGTGGGGGGATGGTGATGGACAGTGTTAAGGTGTCCCAAGTGCCCGTATTGTGAATTGTTTCAACCTTGACTTGGAGGTCATTTTGTATTAGGGGGCCCTTCTATCATGTGCCTAATAGCTGGCTGGTTAGGAATCCAAATGCCTTTTAAAAAGTTGACCATATTCCCTCTATTAACAACCCATTTACTTGCTTTGCTACAGATTTCCCAGCCCTTTAGTAAACCCTTCCAAATTGGGGATTTAGGGTTCCTTGGATGCCTCAAAACATGTGGAGGTCTGGACATGTTGCAATGTTTGTGAATAAGGACTCTAGCCCAAAGGCTGTTGGTGTTCTTGTAAGCTCTCCATTCCAGGTTCGATAGAGCAGCTTTGTTTTTAAAGCTAACTTTTTGCAGCCCTAGCCTTCCCTCAGACTTTGTCCTAGTGACTACATCCCACTTAATCAAATGGAGCTTTTTCCTTTCAGGGGTTGTGCCCCAAAGGAAGTTTCTCTAGATTCTATCAATTTGATTGGTTTCTTTGGTAGGAAGGGTGATGCATTGCATTACATGGCTTGGGATGTTGCTCAGGGTGTTCTTGGCCAGGACTGTTCTCCTAGCAATGTTAAGGCATTTTGTTTTCCAGCCAGCCAGCTTGGTTTGCATATTGTGAATAATGAATTGGAAGTCTGAGGCTGATTGTTTTTTGTGAAAAATGAGAAAACCAAGATATTTTCCAAAGGAGGTTGTGTGTTTGATGGACAAGAGGTTGCTGAGGTGTTAGGAGGTGTCTTGGGTGGTGTTTGAGGAAAATAAGACTCTAGATTTGGTTAGGTTTATTTTTTGTTCTGACTGACTATTGAAGTTGTGTAGTATGGAGAGGATGGTATTGCAGTTTCTGATGTTACCTTTGGCAAAGAGAGTGTGGTCGTCTGCAAAGAATAGGTGTGAGATTTTTGGTCCAGACCTACTTATGCTTTTGGGGTGTCATTGGTTTTGCAGAACTTCCTTGTCAATAGATCTAGAAAGTCTTTCCATACATAGAATGAATAGATATGGGGACATAGGGTCTCCCTGTCTTATGCCTCTAGAAGGGTTAAAGGGTTCAGTTCCCCCCCCCATTGACTAAGATGGAGATGGAGGAAGTACTTATGCAAGACATGATGAGCTCAGATAGACCCTTGGGGAAATTAAAGGCATCTAGGGTGTCTCTAATAAAAGACCATTCCAGCCTATTAAAGGCCTTCTCTAGGTCTATTTTTAGAATCATATTGCCACCTTTGCCCTTCATTTTCCTGAAATGGTTGATATATTCTTAGACAATGATGGCATTGTCACAGGCCCTTCTGTTAGTTAGGAAACTTGCTTGGCTTGGTCCTATGATGTGAGGTAGGATAGGTTTTATCCTATTTACAATGATTTTAGTGATTGTTTTGTAGATGGTGTTACAAAGGCCAATGGGTCTGAAATTTTTCAACATTGAGGCTTGTGGGCATTTGGGAATTAGGCATAGAAGGGTTTGGTTCATGGTGTTATCCATGGAGCTTGTGTTGAAGCACTTTTAGCAAAATTCTGAGACAGAATCCCCAACAATATCCCAGTATTTTTGATAGAAGAAAGGGTGAAGGCCATCAGGGCCTGGGGATTTGAAGGGTTCGCTGGAAAAGACAGCCCTTTTGATCTCACTCATTTGAAGGGGTCTGTCCATGAAAGCCCTGTGACTTTAGGACAGAATGAGTTCCATGGTGGACTGGTTGCCCAAGGGACTTTAGAGTGAGAGGTTGAGTAAAGCTCATTAAAGAAGTCCACAATGGTTGACTGGATCTCTTTTTGGTTATGGAGCCAGTTACCATTTTCTTCTTTGATGAAAGGATTCTATTTCTCCTTCTTCTATTAAGGGTAAAAGTGTGGAAAAATCTAGTGCTGACATCACCCTCGTTTAGCCAGTTGATCCTAGACTTCAGTTTCCAAAAGTCTTCCTCATTCTTGAGATGAGGTTCATCTCATCTATATAGATACAAGATTACTCACCATTGAAGTTGCATTACCAAAAAAAGAGTTAACTCTTATTAGTAGACAACCTTAATTTTTTTCTAGCGAATCTTATATTTTTAAAAAATAAACTTACTTAAATCAATTTTAAGATGATATTTCCTTTTACCACTGAATTCCTTGGCTTTTTATGGATACTAGTTTTAGGGTACGTACTTTGCGCGTGTATCCTATATCAATAGATACACTATTTTAAAAAATCACATAGATATATAACATAACGTGTGTGACTTATAAAATAAAATTAACGAAAAATATATAAGTTCCTGAAAATGACTAATGTTGATCCCATTATGCTAGCTTAATAAAAAAAGAAGTCTTCCTCGTAAAAATCCTCAACTGAAAATAAATAAAAATAAAAAATACTTGTATTAACAAAAAAGATTTAACATATAAAAAATTTGAAAAAATAAATTTCTCTGTTTATGAATGAAGAGGTTGGTGTTATTGATAAGGGACAATGTAACGACTAATGACTAATATTAACTTAATATTGTATAAAAAATAACTTTATATATATATATATATATATATATATATATATATATATATATATATATATATATATATATATATATAGAGAGAGACTATTGCACAGTCTTCACCTAGTGCACCGCCATTGTGAGCACGCGATTTTTTCCCTATATGAGTTACTCCTACAAATTCAAAACAAAATAATTTTTTCCATTATTTGCAATTTTGTGGATTTTTGTGGCATTTTCTGCCAATTGTTTGAATTTGTCTGTGCATGTTTATTCTATTTAATTCATGAAAATAAATAAAAAATACACTGCATTCACATTTAGGATCTAATTTGGAATTCTTGAATTAATTAGTAATTTAGTGTTTCTTAAAAAATGGAAAAAATCACAAAAAATCACTTATTTTTTGCATTTTTAATTTTTAGTCGAATTTTGGTAGTTTTTCTGTAATTTTGTATTTAATTAGTCGTGGTAATTATTATTTAGAGTTAGTTAATTTAATCTGATAGGATAATTTAATTAGGAATTAATTTAGGCTTATGTTTAATTTTAATTTAAAAGAAATTAGAAAAAAAAGAATTAATTTGAAAAGAAAGAGAGGGAATTGAATTTGATGTTGGGCCATTTTCATTTTAATTCGTTCAGGCCCAAACGTAGACCCGTAAAACCCGTCCAAACCATGCCCATACCCGGCCCACAGCCTTCCGTCCCCAAGACCTGGGAAACGGCGTAGTACATGCGTGAAACTGCGTCGTATTGAATTCAATAAACTTCAACAAATCATGGCCGTTTATCTCGTTTCATCCAACGACCCAGAGCATTTCACCATCTTCGTTTAAGATTGTCCAGAACTTTCAGAGAACAGTTCAATCCAAACAGCCCCTCTCGTTCATCTCTTCATCTTCTCCACTCGAAACCTTAAGCTCACCATGTCACAAACCACAAACTATCACAACCCCCGCCAAAATCACACCACATACCCACCATGATATCCTCTCTCCAAATCCCTAACCCATACCCCTCGAATCAATGTTGAACTCGTCGAATCTTAAATCCGAATTCAACTCAAAATGTTCAAAATCATCTTCTATCGAGCCTGGTAACATGCAGAGCATTTCTCTCAAACTCTGAGGGGTTGACTCGATGAAACTGATATGGATTCAATTGTTTTTGACAAAGAACAGCGGATTCGGCATAAGTTTAGTCAGGTTGCTATCTCCGTTTGGCTTCGAGCATGATTGGGTAAATTCTTCTTCCTCTTTTGTAATTTTCTTTCACTGGTTCATCTTCTTCCTCATCCCTTTTCTTTTGGGTTGATCAAAACTTGTTTGGAAGTATTCTGAGTTCAAACTGGTTCCTCTTCTTTTCTTTTGTTAGCTGAAATATCTGAGTTCTTTTAATCCACCTTGTTTGTTGGTAATTAGTCTTTGCAATAATAGCACAATCATGGTTTCATCATCAGTTTAATCACTTAGTCAATAAAATTAGGCCCGTGATTTAAGTAATTTGTTGTTATGAAATTATACTGGTTAGTTCGTTCAGTTTGCTTTTGGTTTCGAATGTTTTTAAATAAATGGTTCCAGGCTTCTTTGTTTAGGGAAAGTTTGGGTCAGTTTTTCAAAATTGGAGTCATCATTTTGATTTTAATTGGACTTTGAAAATCAGAAAGCCCAAGTGGGGATTTGAGTTGGGTTTGCAGACCCCTACCAATTTGAGTCGGGTCAGTTTGACCCATACTTAGGTTAAATGGGTAGTCTTCAGAGATTTAAAGGGTAGTTTTGGGTATTTGCTTAGGGGAATCTTGGTATAACTGAAATGGAAGTTTCCTAGAAGCTGGGGTAGGGGCTGTTTTGACTTCTGAAAATTAAACTAAGGGCACCTGGGCTAAACTGAAAATTTCAGAAGGTGCAAAGTGCAAACTTAATTTTCTAAGCTGCCCTACTTCATTGCCTATAAAGGCATGGTTTTCTTGCCTTTCAAGGCAGAAATTGAAGAGAAAAATCAGAGAAAAATTGAAAATGACTGGAACTAAAAAACCACTGTTTCATTGAGCTCTTTCTGTGATCTTGAAGTTTTGAACTAAAAAAACAAATTCTGATTCTCTTTGGGATCGAAAAATGGATTAAATTGGGGTTTTGAAAGTGCTGGTTCAAGCTTTTCTGTTGGTTTACTGTTCCATTGGATTGGTTTTGAGCTGTTTTTGCTAGTTGTCTCCTGTTACTGGGTTCTGCTGCTGCCTTTTCCTTCTACTGAACTTTGTTTTCTTTGCTTCCTTTATTCCAGGTATTGTTCATCTCTTTGACATATGAAATGAATAAGTACAAGTGTGTTTGCTCGAAGTTTGGTACAAAGAGCATTAGTTTCTTAGATGTTTGTTTTTATATTTTTGAAACCTTCAAAATTAGTCTTGGTTTTCATTGTAGTTAATTTATTTCTGTTTCAACTTAAAGTTCACTTGCAGTGTTAAACAAGTCATGTGTTTTAAATTATTGGCGGTTGGCATGAATCAGAATTCAGATTTTGTACAAAGGACTTTATAATGGTATTATAGTGCTCAAAGCTTAGATGTTTGCTTATTATTTGTTGAGATCAATACCGCTTAGTATAAGTTCCGTTTGAAGCTATCAAAATGCCAAGCACTAGCTGAATAAAGCCTGAAATTGCATGTGATGTCTGTAACACTATTAAGTCTCAGGTTGATGTTTAAATTCTCATTTGTGGCTAATGACCTTACATGCACATGTGACTCATTTCATGTGAGTTTAATAGTATCTTTGAGTGTTTACTGTTACTTTCCCTTTAAATTTGACAATTAAGTGATAAGTTCAAGTTTAGAGTATGAAGGGCCACAAGCCACTATTTAAATTCTGTATCATGATAAATTAGTTGATGTTGGCATGAAATTTGAACGATTATGTATCAGTATCAATAGTGGTCCACAGATGATTGCTTAGAACAGGCGTGAATTAATGTTTGGATCGCAACATCTGCATAAAAGTGATGAGTTCAAGTTGGAATTTAGCATGTGATTTTCTTAAAGCAACATGATCTATTAATTAGAATGCCAGAACTTGATAATTTGTGCTATGTATGGACTCGAACTGGGGATCCCATTGTTTGCTGAGACTGGTCCTTTTCAATTTGGGCTCTATCTTGGGCCTGGCATGGACTGGTGCTAATTGTCACTTGGAATAGCCTCACGTTGGTAGGCTGTCGGGCCTCATGCTAGGCTCAAACATTAATTTCGAACCATCAGCCTCTCTTTATTTTTTTTATAAAAAAAAACGTACTTTTGTCAGTTTGAACCATAGTAGAACCCTTGCCCATTAGTGTTTGGATAATTAAGCTTCTTTAAATAGTTGGGAGCTGAGCCCTAATAGATAACACAAATAGCTTATGGTCCTCCGAGTTTAATTTGAATTTTCTTTAAAATTGGAATCGAGGTGTGCCGTGCCGGACAAAAATGACTATTGCATGGCCCTCGTCTAATTAACTTTTTTTATCCTTAGAAATCGAGGCGTGCCATTTAGCGAATTTTCATGGCCCTCGCAAAGTTTCAAATTCGTAATTGCTTTAGGAGCGTTAGTTTAATAATATTACTTTCCTAAATTCGGGTGCGCATTTATGTGACCCAAATCCATATCACAATGATGTTAAAATATGTCAAAGATCACGAGTGCATTTATGTGACGTGGTTTGAGACATGTTTTAATGACGTTGTAATTTTCTCTAAAAAATGAATAAAAGCGGATAAAAAGTTAAATTTGCGTAGGTTCATAATTGTTTAAAATCAGATAATTAAGCCAAATATAACAGTTGAGCGACCGTGCTAGAACCACGGATCCCGAAAATGCCTAACACCTTCTCCCCGGTTAACAGAATTCCTTACCCGGATTTCTGGTTCGCGGACTGTAATACAGAGTCAATCGTTTCTTCGATTCGGGATTTGAACCGGTGACTTGGGACACCATAAATTATCCCAAGTGGAGACTCTGAATTTTACATAAAAATAATGCCGTTTCGATTGTCACTTTAAGTTGGAAAAAACTCTCTTATACTCACCTTTCAGGGGTGTAGGTAAAAAGAGGTGTGACAGCTCTGGCGACTCTACTGGGGATCGAATCCAGAATCTCTGGTTCAGGGTTTAGAATTCGAGCTTAGATGAATTGTTATAGTTGGCTTTATTTATTATATAATTTTATTACATGTTTGGGCTTAATGTGCTAAATGTTGCTTTTACCGCTTTGATATTATCTGAACTGTATATAAACTGCTACGAAACCCCTCTATTCTCTCTCCCGAGGAGTGCATGCTGGTCGTGACTTCTTTCTGTTAGTGTCATATCCCAAATAGAACGAGGTTCGGATAAGTTGCAAAGCTGGATGATCTTTTGATTATCGGTATGCAGCCCCCCCCCCTCCGGCTCGAATTGTCCGCTCGGGTAAGCCAGGTCTAGAACAAATAAACCCAGGTTTTAAACCTAGTATAACAATACCTCATGCCGGATCCCTAGTAGGAACGTTTGTTTGCATCATATGCATCTTGACTTTGGAGACTCAACACAGGGGTTGAGTCTGTCTAGGACAGGTGTACCCGAAATGAAAAGGCCATCCTGATGCATCATACTTGCTACTTGTGCATTCATTTGCTTCGGATTTGCATGTTGAGCGGATTTTGAATAATAGGAGAAAGTTGAAGAAAAAAATAGCAGTGTGAGGGCTAAGTGAGATAATCACCTGTTTTAAAAAACCAATATCCAAATAGTACTGAAACTCTTCCGAAATTTTGAAAAAAAAAATTATTTTGAAAAAAAAAGAGAAAGGAAAAAAGGTTGGTTTTTGTTTTAAATTGCCTGAACTATGCCAGTTTGATTCTCACAGGGTGTGAGATACGTAGGCAACCCCCATCGGGTCCAACTTCCCTTTTTTGCAAAAATAGCCCAAAATTACAAAATTTTTACTTTTATTTGAGAATAATTAGGGTGATGTCATTCTTATCAAAAATAGCCAAATGTCCCTAAAAGGGCGCCGGAAGGCTGCTTTTGCAAGAACAGCCGCCTGTGGTCATTTTTCAAGGTTTTTGCCGGTTAGCCAACACAGCCTTAAAATCTTCGTCTTCGAGGTGATGAAAGGCCGTATTTGCAAAATCGGATTTTATTTTTAATTTGAAAAAAAAAGTGTCAACTTTGTCCTTGAGTCAAATGAGTCTTGATTTTTTTTAATTAATCACCCTAATAAATGTGCAGAATGAGCACGAGTCAAAGTTTGCCAATAACCGTTAGGAACAAGATCTCTTTGGAGTTGCATATGTGGTGAGAGGATCTGGGAAAATCGGAGCAAGATAAGGTTAGTCTACATTTGGGAGGTCTCACCAGGTTGTTAAAGATCAGACCTAGAGGAGATATCATAAAGGCTTTGGTTACGTTTTGGGACCCGGCCCATAACGTATTTCACTTCTCGGATTTTGAACTCACCCCAACCTTGGAAGAGATAACAGGTTACATGGACAGTACTGAAGGGCTGAGGCATAAGTATCTGATCGCGCCAAGAGCCCTTAACTCTCACAAATTCATGGATTTGCTAAAGATAAGCAAGGGAGTCCCGTACTCCAAGTTGGAGGGTGGTTTTTCCACTCTACGTTTTATATACCAGAGGTACGGGCATGTAGGAGGGTTCAACGATCCAGAAAGCGGGGTTTGTAGCAAAGGGAACCGAACAAAATAGGATGAGCATAGGCGTTTCGCCTTCATGGTAGCTTTCTTAGGCCTTGTGGTGTTTCCCTGAAAAGATGGGAATATCGATTTGCGGGTGGCTGGAGTCGTCAAGGTCCTGATTACCAACGCCAAGAGCACTCTTGCCCCTATGATAGTGTCTGAGATATACCGAGCTCTCACAGCTTATAAAACTGGGACAAATTTCTTCGAGGGATGCAATTTGCTATTACAGATGTGGATGATCGAACACCTGTGTCATCGCCCTCGGTATATGAGTTACGGATCCACAGAGAAATGTTGTATTGAAGAGTTTGACACAAGGATTTCAGGGTTCAAGCTGCCAGAATCCCGCCTTCGTTCCATCACTGCGGGACAAATAGAATGGATACTAGGTTGGCTTCCTATTAAAGTAATTGTGTATATGCCCGCCACTGGTCCTTATTTCCTCCTAATGGGTCTGTGAGGTATTCAGCCCTACGCTCCTTACCGGGTGATGAGACACTTAGGAAGGTGTCAGGTGATGCACCCAGATGAAGATCTTAGTGTTTATGCGGTTGAGATCAGTTCCGACGGCCAATTTCATGAAGAAACAATTTGTTCTATTTGGAACGAATGCCAGTATTTGACGGTGAACACTCAAGTGCATGACCTATCTAGAGGCGAAATCTCACCCACCTATCTTGCCTGGTGTAGAAAGAAGAACACTGTGTAAGCACGTGATTTTTGCCCAATATGAGAATTACTCCCAAAAAATCCAAAAATAAAATGATTTTTCTTTGGTGTGCAATTTTGTGATATTTTGAATAATTATTTGTATTTGTCTGTGCGTGTTTATTTGATAAATTAATAAAAAATACAAAAATATGTCGCATTTTGCATGTAGGATTTAATTCTACAGTTGTTAGTAATTAAATTTGTTTTACAAAAATTAAAAATTACAAAAATAGGCATCGTTTGCATTTTTAGCATTTAATGTCCAAATATACAATTTTATGCTTAATTATTACTTAATTGTGCATTAATTGTTATTGGGAGTTAATTTGCGCTTTTATAACTTAATTTAATTCTTAATAATAGTTTAAGTATTTTTATAATTTAGTTTTAGAGAAATAAAAGAAGAAAAAAGAGCGAAAATATAAAGAAAGTCGGAATTGGGCCTCTTCTTCGATTTCAAGCCATAGGCCCAAAAAATGGCCCAATCTTCCCTACGACCCAGTCCATTTCGAACTGGGTCGACCCAGTCCATAACCCAAAAGACCCAAACCCCTTTGTCTTACATTTTACAAAAACAAAACAAAAACTAAAAGAAGAAAACCCTAAAATCTAAACCATCCGCCCCCCCCCCCTCCTATCTTCTTCTTCTTCCTCCAAAGCTCCAACCAAGCATCCATGGCTGCCCTTTACCTTCTTCTTCGACACACCCTCATCGTCCAAACAGCTGCTGCCCAAGCACTTCATCTTCTTCGTCCACCATTGTTGCTCTAGTTCGTCGTCGTTTGGTCGAGCTTCATCTTCTCCGGCAAAATAGTCCGTCGTCGCCACCAGTTGCTTCTGCTTGTGCGTCGACCAGCCCGTTGTTTGTTCCTTCTGTTGTTCGAAGCCCCGTCGCTGCTGCTTCTGTCTCAACCAAACAACCAAACGAACACAGCCATGGACGAGCTTCGACGTCGACCATGTCGTCGTCCATGGCTGTCCGCGCTGCTGCTGCCTGTCGCCGCCGCTGCTGCTGTCTCGACGTCGTGCTGCTGCTGCTCGTCGCAGCAGGTGTTGGACGGACTGCTGCTGCTGCTCGTCGCGGCAGTAGCTACGGGCTGCTTCATCTTCTCTTCGTCTTCGTCGTCATTTGTTCGAGCTTTGGTCGAGGCTCGGATAGATTTGTTTACAATCAAAGTTCTTCGTTGATTCATCTCCGGTTAGTTGTTTTTGAGTTTTATTTTGTCCATATTTCGTTTTTATATTTCTAAAAGTTAAAATCGTTAAATATTTTATTCTTGTTTTGTTCGTTGTTTATCGTTGAAATCATTTTTCTAGTTTGTTCATGTTCATGTGCTTTGTTAAAATTAATTTTCAGATTTCAAAATAGAAGTTTAATTAGTTGTTTTCATGTTTATTTCATGTTTGTATTATTGTTTAAATGAATATTTGTTAGTTTAATATTAGTTAGATACAAATTGAAGTTTAATTAATTGTTTCTTCAATTTGTTTCATGTATTTTATGTATTTTCCGGAAATTGTTAATATTGTTAAGTTCAAGCTTAAGTTCATAATTGTTTCTTCTTAGGTTTTTGTTTTGTCATTTGCATAAAAGAATTTAGTTGTAATAAGGGAAGTATGTTGGTTTTAATCATTTGAATCCATCGTTTTTATTTTTAGATTTAATTCATGTTCATATTATGTTTGTTTGATCTTGAATCCGAAATGTGTATAGTTTGATTTTTTGTTTATCATTTATGATTATTTCTTGAATTTGTCTCATAATCTTGTTTATAGGAATTGTTTGTTGTAATGTTGTTAGAGTAGTTGATTTTAAGTTCAATATTATTGAATTTAGAAATCTAAATATACTTGTTTGTTGTTGTTGTTGAATCCGAAAATAGGATTGTTTGTTGCTAAAATATTGTTCAATCAAATTTTAGTTGTTCTTTGTTGTTCAATTTGTGTTCATGTGATTTGTTGTTGAAATGTTGTTGAAATCATGTTCATGTGCTTTGTTGTTGAAATGTTGAAGAAATCATGTTCATGAAATTTGTTGTTTGAACATTGTTAGAAATTAATCATATTGTCTATATTTTGGTTATGTTTGATTAAATGATGTGTTATAGCTGATGGGTAGTTTGGTAATTTGTAGTACGTTCAGGGGTAGTTTGGTAATTTCAGTAAGGTCGTGAGGGGTAGTTTAGGAATTGTACATTTTGAAATTGTTTATTTGAAGCATGGGGGACAAAATGAAATGGGGTGGGTTGTGATATAGTTGTTTAATATAAAGGGGGGACAAGATTTAATTTAAAGGGGGAATCTTGCATTATTTTAAATGAAGCATGGAGGACAAAATATAATGGGGTGGTGTGATATGTTTATTTAATGTAATGGGGATGAGTGGAAAGATAATGGGTTGGGTAGAGAAAAAGTATGGATTTTAATTAATTGAAAGGTTTATGGGATGGGTTATAAGAAGAAGTCTTGAACACAAGACATGGAGAACAGAAATAGAGAGAGATACGAAAAAAATACACACACAGATAGAGAGAAAAAACGGACAGAGAATAGAAGAGAGAAAAATTCCGAAAAATATTTAAGCTTTCAAAAATAAAAATAAAACTAAAAAAATCTACTGCTTTCTTTCTTTGTTTGAAATTAATATTAATGGTTGTTGTTTCATTTAAAGCTTAAAGCTTTTGTTTTTGGGATTACTACTCCACCGGTCTGTTACTGGGTTGTTACTGTTGCTGGGCAGTTGTTGCTATTGTACTGTTATTATTGCTGCTGATTCTCATCATCATTTTCTTTTGCTTCCAATATCAGGTACATATCTGTAAATTCATGTCATGAAAAGCTTCAACATGACAAGTAAATGAAGTTTGGAATTATAAGGATGTCTTCTACTCATTTAAATTTTATTAGTTTAAGTTTCAGTTTTGTTTTAATTGGTTAGTATAGTATTATACTTGACATGATAAACTGTTAACTAATTAACCTTCTGGAGTAGTAAATTCCACGATAATCTTATATGTTTTGAGGACTAGTGATGACATTTACTGTTTGAATTGATAGGGAACATTGCAGAAAATTGGCCATTAATTAAATCTTGTGATATTGTTAGCTAAGTAAAGAATAGTACGGAAATACCCAGAAATTACATTACTAGCTTATTTTGTCAAATATCCAATTTTGTTTAAGGCTAGATGATGTCGTCTTATTAAATCAATTGGTAGATTAATTCTCTTTATTAATAACAAATGGCGTAGTTAAATCAACTCATTTCTTTTAATGTATGAAATAATGTCGATGATTTTTTTTACAAAATATAGAGTTAGTGTTTGCAAATATTCGCATAGGCAGAGAATAAGAATTGGTTTATTTATCTCAAACTCAATCTTCTCAATCAAAAATCAACTAAATAATTATCTTTGGACTAAAACAAATACATGAGAAGGACATGGGATTTATAAACAAATCGTGGCATTTTATGTAAAAGATATATAGAAGAAGAGTTCGCCTTAAATGAAACAATGAAGATTTTGCAGAAACTATTAATTTGTTTATCATTTTAAGTTCTTTCCCAATTTTATACACCATTCGATTTATGGACATCCAAATGTTGTATCCACAAAAAATGTTAGTTTTAGATACATATTGTCTGTTTTCTTCTTCACGCCATTAATTCTTTAAAATTTGAGATATATGATTCATATGTGTAAAATAAGGCTCGCGGTCAACACGTAATAACAATTTGTAGAGAACCTTATCAAGAATATTTTTGTGATTAGGGATACGTTCGTGTAACCTGATTATATTTCTAAAAGCAATTCGGATTATGCGTTCGCGCAACTTCGATCGAATATTTAATAAAAGGGATTCCTCGGAGAATATCATTATTAATTTCATAAAACCCCGAGATGTGAGGTTCACTACTTAATTATACAAAAAGGGCGAATGTTTTTGATTTTATTTAAGCACAATTTCGAAAATAATTGTTTTAATAAATATATTATCTATATTATCGTGTCCACGTGCGCGTGACACAACTCCGCATGTTTTTAAAAAAATATAATTTATAACAAGAATATACGTACGCGTGATTCGATTCAAAGAAGGGTCTTTAAATATAAATAGAAGCGGTAACAATAAATTCATGCAATAAAAATGTATTTTACAAATCAAAATAATCAAGCCGAATATAACAGTTGAGCGACCGTGCTAGAACCACGGAACTCGGGAATGCCTAACACCTTCTCCCGGGTTAACAGAATTCCTTATCCGGATTTCTGGTGCGCAGACTGTTAAATAGACAGAGTCATATTCTCCTCGATTCAGGGATTAAAACCGGTGACATGGGACGCCTTAAAATTCCCAGGTGGCGACTCTGAAACAAACAAACAAATCCCGTTTCGACTGTCCTTTAATTGGAGAAAACTCCCTTGCACCCTCGCGGGGGCGAAAAAAAGGTGCGACACACTGCAAGGGCCGAACCAGAAAGACCAGCCAAAAAGTCTCACATTCAGGAATTCGTTGAGGCGTCGCAAGAACAGTGGGCTTGGTTGGCCAAGGAGAATGAGTACAGGTCCACAATAGGAAAGTTGGAGAAACAAGTCAAAGAACTTCAATTCGAGAATAACTTGCAAGCCACGTCGGACGAAGGTGAAAAGAAAAATCTAGCCAAAGAAAACGAGGCCCTTCAAGCCCAAATTCAGAAAATGAAAGTAGCGGCAGAAAATCCCACCCGAAGTGCCAAAGATGAAAAACTTATAGATAACTTGAGATAGAAAGCGGGCAAATACAGTTTTGATCTCAACAAAGCAGAAAATGAACTAGCCAGGCTCGAAAACAATTGGCTAAGAACGCGGATGAACGAGCGCGCCTGATTAAGCAATTACAAGAAAAGTACAACAATGAGGTTGCGGGGTTAAAAAATAAGGTCATTACCACGGAAAACAAAATGATCAAACAAGCGAAAGATTTCAAAGCTGAAAGAGAACATTGTTATACAGCATTGGCCCAATTAGAAATAGATTTGTAATAACTTCAGGAGCAGAATCATGTGGCCGAGCAAACTTTGGAAGCCAGGGCCCAGCAGATCAAGCGTTTGCTACGAGAAAAAGGTGTCATAAGAGAGAGAATTAGAACCATCGCCGACTACATTATTGTGAAGTGCCAAGCCTGTGAGGATATGACTCGCATCACCTTCTTTGCGGAAGTGATGACATTTTTTAAATAGATAATGAGTGACTTGGATAGACTTCAAAGGGATCTCGCATATAGGCCCGCGGCGAGACCGAATGATGTCCTGCGGGCACCAGGAGCATTAATGTATTCATGATTTTCATTTAAGTCTGTATTTCCTTTCCCGGTAGAGTCTATCAATTGTTTTGAGTCTGTATTTTCTTTCTGCTGGAGTCTGTCAGTTGTTTTCGAGTTTGTATTTCCTTTTGTTGGATTATGATAGTTTATTTTTAGAGTCTGTATTACATCTTTTCATCAGAGTCGGTTAGTTGCTTTTGGAGTCTGTTAGTTTTGAGTCTTCGTAATAAAAACATTTACTTTTTATGAAAATTGAAAATCCCAAAATATTTTGTTATTTATTTCTCCAGCAGTACGCTCGGTCTGATTCATGCAGGGCATGATACGTAGGCAATCTCCATAGGATTCGACCATAACCCAAAAGAAAGAAAAGAGTGATAAGTAAAAAAATGAAGAAAAGAAAAGGAGAAAAAATAAGTGAAGAGATAGAGAGAGAAAGAAACCGTGAGAAGGAAACAATGACAAAACAAGAGAGAAAAATGAGAGGACAAAAACAAAGAGAAATCAGGCATAGAAAGTCATGCGTGAAAAGAAAGGAGAAGAAGTTGCAAATGGAAATAAAGAAAAGCCGGAATGACGCAAGCAACCGATCAAATGAATAATAGAAATGTTTAACTGCTTAGGTACATTCACTCCTCAAATGTGCGGTTAAATCGCTAACAAGTTTGTTATTGATGAACATCCAATCAGGCATGTGGTTAGTTTGATTGGCATTCTGGCAACTCACTCCTACAACACTCGGTCCAAAAACAAGCTGAACATGGCCAACCAGGAACTTGAGGTGAGTATTGTCGATCCGTCAAAAGAGGTGGAAGAATTAGAGGTCAATTTGAAAGATGAGTTGTACAAGCTGAAGCAGTAGATGGCTAAAATGTACCAAGAATGTGCAAAAGGGCACCCACCGCCAGTTTACCCCGCCAACCCTGCTTTTATCCTGCCATTGGCTCAAACATAGGAACCTCCCACTGTGAACTCATCTCTGGCCTTTTCCCTTTACCAACAGTGCTATGGCACCACTTCCCATACATCACAAGCTCCACCACCCAAATAAGTCCCCCACCCTCCTCCACCAGTCACTCCTGTTTTTGTGGCACCTCCACCTCCTGCATTACACCGGTCCCCCAGTGAGCCTCTGTTCCAGACTCACGACAACTAGTATTACCCCCCAGAGCCCACTTTCAAGGTTCCCGAACCCTATTCCTACACTCCTCATTTTGACCTCCCTGCGGAAACTAAAAAACCGTCTAAAAATCCCGTACATGAGGAGATTTTCAGGAAAGTTAAAAGCCTGGAACAGTCATTTAGGGACATGCGGGGTTTGGGAGGTCAAGTAAGTGTTGTCACACCTCCTTTTTGCGCGCCCGCCCCGAAGGGTAAATGCGCGAGGGAGTTTTTCCAATTTAAGTGACAATATTCGAAATGGAATTATTTATTTAATTCAGAGTCGCCACTTGGGAAAGGTTTGGCTTTTGGTGTCCCAAGTCACCGGTTTATCTTGAATCCCAAATCGAGGAAAATATTCGACTTTCCGAATGAAGTCTGCGAACCAAAAATTCTAAGTAAGGAATTCTATTGACCCGAGGGAAGGTGTTAGGCACCCCCGAATCCCGTGGTTCTAGCGCGGTCGCTTAAATTGTTATAATGGCTAACTATCTGATTTTAATACATGTTATGACTTATGTTCTCTTATTAAGTTTAAACCACTTTTATTATTATCCTTTGTTTTTTATAGAATTGCAACGTCATGAAAATGCATCTCGAACCACGTCACAATCAATGCACCCGTAGTTGTTAACACATTTCGATTTCGTTGAGATTTGAATTTGGGTCACATAAATGCGCACCCGAATTTAAGAATGTAATTTAATTAAGTCGCGCCTAAAGAGTCTAACACGTTATTATCTTTGGGGAAGACAGTGAAATTCACTAAACAGTCGATCCCAAATTCTAAGTATTTATTATGATCAATTATTGAGGGCCCCGCAATTTGCATTTTATTTGGCGAGGCTCGTCTCATTATTTTTTTTTAAAAAGGATAATCTTAGCATGACTACATTTCCTTTTTTTTTTGTTTTCTAAAAATAAATGGAAGAAAGAAAATACATTCTATTTAAATTGCATGCTTGGCCAACTCCGGATTCTTGTTAATTATCTGATTAATTGTTTATGAGGCGGGAATTGTTTCATGTCTTATTCCGTGGGTGAACATGCTTTTAATTTGGTAAAGGGAATTGCATACAAGATTGATGAAACGCTAAACTCACTCCAAACGCTTCTCAAGCTGAATTTAAACTAACCCGTTTGAACAAGATTAATGGAATTACTTATTAGAGGACGCCACTAATGGTATTCGAAACTTGTCCTATAAACTGCCTAAGCGGGGTCCAATATAGTTGAAACTCAAAAGATTAAAACTGTATTACATTTGGCCAAGTTAAAAGCCACCTGCCCTACATATTCAAAACATAACTGAAGAAGGAGTTCACATTAACAATTATACTAAGTAATGGCACATTCCATGAATTATATAGCTACATCATGTATACTACTAAACAAACCATATATCGCAGTTTAGACCAACTAATTTTCAATTAAGTACGAGCTCACTAGTGTGTTCTCTATTGAGCTACAAACTAAAGAATTACATAATTTTAACAACATTTGTAAAGCTGTAAATAAGGCAGCGACTGATTAAATTCCTTTGCACCTTTCATTTCATGCTTTTAACGGTTACATCAGCAGGAGATTCAAATGTGTACCTGGAAAGTGCTTACAATTGAAGAGGCAGAAAAGTCAGTAGAGCAGTAGTAGCATACACAAAGCAGCAGTACAGCATGACTTAGCAAAACCAATAACAACAACAGCAGGAATCTCCAGGAAAGAATAGAACCAAAAGAAGAAGCCAGTAGCTTGAAAAATAGTGCTTGAAAAATCAACAGACAACTAGGCTGCCCGATAAATCCCACAGTATAAGAAGATTGCTAAGATTGCAAGCAGAGACAATAAAACAATAGTTTCTGAGCAGAAGACAAAACTGAAGTTCTTTATTGTGAAACCTAAACTTTAACACACTAAGACCCTAGAAAATTCTTCTTTATGGTTTTTTAAAAAAACTCTTGCTCTCTTTATGATTTCAGTACTCTCTCTTTTCTGATTTTTCAGAACTATCTCCTATTTTTCAGAACTCTCTTTCTGATTTTCAGCACTTCTTTGCTGATTTTCAAAACTAAACCCCTGAACTCTCTACTGTCTGCCCACTCTCTTCTTTTTTCTTAGCTTCTGTCTCTTATGTGTGTATTTGTATATCTCCCCTCCTCTCTCTTTCTCTGTCTGATTCCCCCCCTTAACTAATGGAATCCTCCTCTATTTATTCTAGCCTCAGCCCATTCAAAACAGCCTGTTAAAATCCACTGAATCCCCTCCCATGTTCCCTTCTCAAACCTTAGGGCCCCTTTTTGTCAATTGAAAACTAATTCTCCCATCTTATTCCCTCTGTCCTTCCCACTCCAAACTCAAAAGAGATGTCTTACCCCATCAGATTCCCTGACATCCCTCTTTTTAAAATGGTTTATCATTTTATTAAACTAAACCAAACATGGGCAGTAGGAATATGTCCTGACAGCACATGCTGTCAAGTTAATTTTAATCTCTTAAAGGCTTTAATGCACATGCTGTCCACAAGTGCACATGCCATCAATTCAGACTTAACCCTGAACTGCAGCTAACCTAATCCTTAAATGTTTCTGATTTAAATACACAAACTATAAGTAGCTATACTCAATTCTTAATTGGATTCAAACAAAGCTTCAGCAGAAAACATGAATCAAATTATTACCATTCAAAGCTGAAACTAATTGACGACATATATTGAATCGACTACGCGAATTACAACACATACAATCAATAACTAATGATCAGAGTCGAACAACATTGAATAGGGGGTTCAGATTGCATTGTCAAAACAGGAAATGACCCTGGGAACTAATTAATCGATCGAAATTCGTTTCAATCAATTACACTGTTAAACACATACATCCATCAATGAATAGCAAAAAGAGATTCGACCAAATAAAGGGTCCAGGCAAAACGGACAGAAACAGTCGACACAAAAAATTCAAAAATAAATCAACTAAACATTTGGACATATGAACAGACATTTAACTACAACAACAACAAAAGGAACTGACAAGAAAAAGGAAAGCAGAAATACCTTAAAGGTTTGAAAAAATCAGAAGACCCTGTCTCGGATTTGAATCGACCTTTCTTGGGGTTGAACGAATTTTAATCGAAGTGTTCTCAACTGAGAATACTTCGATTAAGGTCCATTAGACCCTAATCATCTGGTTCAAACGGACAAAAATCGGACTCAGAACTTCTAGGGTTCCTAAGGTAGATTTGGAATTCAGGTTTTCCTGGTTGGATTCGGACCAAACCAAGCCTGGTTTGGTCATGAGGGAGGTCAGGGGAGTGCCTGTCATGGATTTGGGGTGGTTTGGCATAGGTCGAGGCCCGGCTCTAATCTTCAAATGAAGATTCGAGACGGTGGGGGAAGATTCGAGACCTAAGGTTAGCAGATCTGTGTTCAGGGGGTCGAGGTGGTGCTAGGGTGTTAAGATGGTGGTCACCGGCGTCCTTGCCGCCGGGTTTACGGTGAGGGGAAAGGGGGTCGACACTAGGGTTCTAAGGGTTTTGGGTTTGGTGAAGACGACCTAAGGGCAGGGGGGGTTTGGCTTAGGGCACGGGGTGAAGGGGGGAGGTTTATATACGGGGTGAGTGATCTGATATTGGCCGTTGGATCACCAATGATCAACGACTGTGATCTTTCTACTGAAGGGAACGACGTCGTTTGGTCTCATGCTGGGAATGGATCAAGCCAGGTTTTATCGGGTCGGGTCAGGTAACGGGTAAAGGAGATGGGACGAGGGCCGTCAGATCAACCTGGTTTGAACGGCTGAGATGGGTTGTCCTTGAAACGACGTAGTTTTGGTGTAAAACTACATCGTTTGGTGGCCTGGGAGATGGGTCGCTTGGACCGGCTGCCTTGGGCTGATTTTGGGCCTCAAATTTAAAGAAAACAGGCCCAATCCGATTTTTAAACCAATTTGCACTCTTTCTTTTATTTTCTAATTTTAAAGCATAAAACCTAATTAAAGTGAAATTAAACACCCATTAATTAGCACTTAACACAATTATCACACATATTAACATATTTAAATAGGTAAAATCACACCACGACGACAAATAGAATAAAAGATGCATATATATTTTTTGTGATTTTCCTTTTAATAACCGAATTATGGTTTAATTACACACGACACATATTTTTTGTATTTTTGTTTGATAAGACTAAATAAGAATGGACAAAACCACAAATAACTACCAAAAATGCCACGTAAATTCCAAAAATCGTACAACAAGACCATTTGTTATTATTTTTTGATTTCTTTTGGAGTGATTGTCGCGTAAACAAAAATCACGTGCTCATAGATGCACCTCTTTGTCCGAAAACACGAAGAGTTTTTATGCAAAGATAAAGTGAGCGGATATGAGCGATTTTTGCCCATTGGAATACTCCGTGTGAAGCGCATTTTTTGAAAGATTTGACCGAATCTTCGCTTCAAAGATTTCCTACATATCCTGGGCTGAACATGAATCAGGTCGATGTAGTTCGGGAAACTTTGGTAGCTGGGACTACCCTGGGATTGCAATGCTTGCTGTTACTGCTGTTGTTGTTACCACTGTTGCTTTACTGACCGCCTTATTACAACCAAAGGAAAATTGAAACTGAACTAACTACTTATGCCTGTCAACCACTAGTTACAGGATTCCTATCTATAATTCTTTTGCAATTTGATCTTGGGTCTTAGATGATTCTGCTTGTAGATTTCGATGTGAATCTCGATGCTTGCGAGTTGTAGACGCTTGTTTACTTCTGCAGTATTGAGTGAAACGGGATTGGCGGAGCTTGGGAATTTCGATCGAATTTTGAGCGACCTGCCCTTTGTCTGTTCCGATATTTGGGAACATCTTCTTTTTTTTTCTTTTGTTCTTTTCTTCTTTTCTTTATTCTAGATTGAGACTCATCCCGTAGGTCGTATCGATCCATGCACCTCAGGGTCAGACCTGCTGAAACGACAAAACAAACGAACGAAATTTTTTGCCCCAGTTTCACTAGGAAAATTTCCTGAGTTAATTGTCATGAAAATTTACAGCACTGATGAGGGGATTGGAAAAACCCTAGTCTACAAAGCGCAACTCAGGGATTGGAGCCCTAATGTCTCAAAAGGTAAAAATGCGCAACTCAGGGATTGGAGCCCTAATGTCGGCTAAATGAAGGTTGCTCAACTCAGAGATTGGAGCCCTAATGTCGGCTAACAGAAAAAATGTTCAGTTCAGGAATTGGAGCCCTAATGTTGGCTAACCGAAAAACGCTCAGATTAGGGATTGAAGCCCTAATGCTGGCTAAATGAAAAATGCTCAGTTCAGGGATCAGAGCCCTAAATTGGGAGGATTGCCAGGTTATGCTGGAAAGGGTCCATGGGTTATGCCGGGGAGATTCATCGGGTTATGCCGGGAAGATTCATCGGGTTATGCCGGAAAAGGTCCACGGGTTATGCCGGGAAGATTCATCGGGTTATGCCGGGAAGATTCATCGGGTTATGCCGGAGAAGTCATCGGGTTATGCCGAAAAAGGGAAAGAGGTCCCTGGGTTATGCCAGGGAAAGAGGTCCCTGGGTTATGCCAGGGAGGTCTACGTGTTATGCCGGGGAAGTTATCGGGTTATGTCGGAAAAGGAAAATAGTCCTCGGGTTATGCCGGGGAAGTCATCGGGTTATGCCGGAAAAGGGAAAGAGGTCCCTGGGTTATGCCAGGGAGGTCCACGGGTTATGCCGGAAAAATTCCACGGGTTATGCCGGGAAGATTCATCGGGTTATACTGCGGAAGTCATTGGGTTATGCCGGGAAGATTCACCGGGTTATGCCGGAGAAGTCATCGGGTTATGCCAGAAAAAGGGAAAGAGGTCCCTGGGTTATGCCAAGGAGGTCCACGGGTTATGCCGGGAAAGGGAAAGAGTCCTCGGGTTATGCCGGGGAAGTCATCGGGTTATGCCGGAAAAGGGAAAGAGGTCCTCGGGTTATGCCGGGGAATTCATCGGGTTATGCCGGAAAAGGGAAAGAGGTCTCTGGGTTATGCCAGGGAGGTCCACGGGTTATGCCGGGAAAGTCATCGGGTTATGCCGGAAAAGAGAAAGAGTCCTCGGGTTATGCCGGGGAAATCATCGGGTTATGCTGGAAAAGGAAAAGAGTCCTCGGGTTATGCCGGGGATTTGGATAGAAAAAGCTCCTTGGGTTATGCCAGGGAGATCCGTGGCTTATACCGGGATAGTTGAGGAATGAGGTCCTATGCTACCATGATTTGTTTTTCTTTTGGGATGTTCATTTTTATTTCTTGTCTTCTTTCTTTTCTTTGGTTTTCCTTTTTTTATTTCCTTTATTTATCAAAATGCATGAAAGAATTCTGGGGAAACTTACTTTTGGTCGTTTTCTTGCTGCAAAGCTGTTTCAACGCTCGCGCATTTCATTTCTTTTTGGGCTACACCTGCTTCTTGCACGGTTGCTTTGGATCGCACCTGTCTCAATTTTCCTAAACAAAGAAAAATTGTCAGTTTGAAAACGGCAGTTGGTTCGGTGGCCTTGATCGTTCCAATTGCTTGGTCTCGGCCTAATTCCTGTTGAGAAACTCTGCCATTGATTGGATTCACAGGCGACCCCTTTTAAACTGATCAGACTCGCATTTTCGGATTTTGTGATGATTTGCCCGTGTAAGGATTTGGTTCTTTCATCCCATTCTGCTTGGGGATTCTTAACGAGGCCAACTCAATGGGGTTTTTTATTGGGGCAGACTCGTTGGGGATTTTTTTTTTACAAGGGGAGACTTTGTGGAGATTTTTACAAGGGGAGACTCTATGGGAGATTTTCACAAGGGGAGACTCTATGGGGATTTTTACAAGGGGAGACTCTGTGGGGATTTTTACAAGGGGAGACTCTGTGGGGATTTGCCGGGTTTTTTACTTCAAAAGCAAATCAACAACATAATCAGTCGGGTTTGGACTAATGTACCACTGAAGCGGGGTATTTTACTTCCCACTAAACGGAGCTCCGTTAAACCAGTCCTGCCACCTTTTCTTTCCAGCACATTTTGGAATTTAGGGTTAAAACGAAAGGGATTCAAAGAAAAGATAAAACAAAGAGCGGAGAAAACGAATTTAAAAAGAGAAGTGTCCATTTCGGGATAAGAAAGACTTATCTGAGGCAACATGCTGACATTAAATTGACATGACATGCTTTTTGGACTGGATGCCCGACCTTCAATAACTTGCATTTCCTCATGAACCAAAACGGATCTATGTTTTCAAACCCGGGAACCTTGCCAGAACTTTCTGAGGTGGAATCATCTTTTTGGCCGACAATGCCCTTTGCGGGTTTTCGCTAGTTGACCTCTCTCATTTCTCTTCTTACCATCGCCTGATAGCACTCTTTGCAAGTTTTTACTAAACAAGCTCTCTCATTTTCGATTTCTCTACTCGCGTCGCCTCATGGTGCCCAAAGGTTTTCACCGACAAGACTCTCTCATTTTATTCTTCTCATTTTGTTGGATCAGATCCAAATAACTCCATCCTCCCATTTTGAAACACTTTTCTGATTGATCAGAAGGACTTGAACAAGGTTTGGGGTGAAAATAACTTGGATTGAGCTACAACTTTGGAGCCGTCTAGACGGGATTATTGCCGAATTATTATAACGTCTGCCCCAGTTTAAATTTTGGGGAAAAACTAGATTTTTGTTTTGGTGTGACTGAACCCCATAGAGAGGCTGCTTACGTATCCTTTCGGATTCAAGTCAAACGTAGTTCAGGCAACTTTTATTTTATTTTATTAAAACTAGCACTTCCGGGTTCCAAAGAGGGTAATGAAAGAAAGGTAAACGGCTCAAAGGGTTAGCAAAGGGTTTGAGTGTTTGGGTAGCGGGAATGAAAGCCTTCGCCCTCTCAATTGTGCAAAAACATCGTCAGAGCAAGTTCAGACATAGTATCTTTTTACTGCATCTGCATTCACGACTGTGTCGGGATCTTTTCCTTCAATATCACCTAGATATAATACTCCTCTGCGCAATATCTTCCTGATGATGTATGGACCTTTCCAATTAGGAGCAAATTTTCCTTTCGCTTCCTGGTGATGTGGAAGAATGCGCCTTAACACCAGTTGACCTACTTCAAAATTCCTGGGTCGCACTTTCTTGTTGTAAGCACGGGCCATTCTTTGTTGGTACAACTGCCCGTGACAGACCGCAACCATTCGCTTTTCATTGATCAGCGTTAACTGTTCCAAACGGGTTTTGACCCATTCGCTGTCTTCAATTTCAGCTTCAACAATGATCCGGAGAGAAGGGATTTCTACCTCTACCGGTATTACAGTCTCGGTCCCGTAAACCAACAAGTATAGGGTTGCCCCTACTGATGTGCGTATTGTAGTGCAATACCCCATCAGGGCGAAAGGTAACTGCTCATGCCATTGTCTGGAACTCTGGGTTGTCTTCCTCAAAATTTTCTTGATGTTTTTGTTCGCCGCTTCAACAGCGCCGTTGGCCTTGGGCCGATAAGGAGTGGAATTCCTATGCGTTATTTTGAACTGTTCGCACACATCCTCCATCAAATGACTATTCAGGTTTGCCGCATTATCTGTGATTATAGTTGTAGGAATACCGAAACGACAGATAAGATTTGAATGTACGAAATCCACCACGGCTTTCTTAGTGACCGATTTGAGAGTGATAGCCTCGACCCATTTTGTGAAGTAGTTGATAGCGACCAATATAAATCTGTGTCCATTTGAGGCCTTCGGCTCGATAGGACCATTGACGTCCATGCCCCAAGCAACAAATGGCCAAGGTGCAGACATGGGATGCAGTTCTGTGGGAGGTGCATGAATCAAATCACCGTGCATTTGACACTGATGACACTTTCGAACGAAGCTAAAACAGTCATTTTCCGTGGTCATCCAGTAATAACCTGCTCGAAGGATTTTCTTTGCCAAAACATACCCGTTCATGTAGGGCCCGCACACTCCTGCGTGTACTTCATGCATGATCCTTCCCACCTCCTCGGTGCCAACACATCTTAGCAGATTGAGGTCCGGGGTCCTCTTATACAATAACTCGCCGCTCAAAAAGAAACCACTTGCATGCCGCCTAATGGTTCTCTTTTGATCTCCAGTAGTATGTTCGGGGTATTCTTGTGTCTTCAAGAACCTCTTGATATCATGGTACCATGGCAGTGTACATGATCCTGCCTCGATTACGTTACAGTAACCGTGTCTTTCCCTGATTTGGATTTCCAAGGGATCGACGTGGGCGTTGCCTGGGTAGGGTAACATTGAAGCTAAGGTAGCAAGTGCATCCGCTAGTTCATTGTGACACTGCGGGATATACCTGAACTCTATTGATTTAAAACGCTTGCCTTGGTCCTCCACGTGTTGTCGGTGAGGAATAGTCTTGATATCCCGAGTTTCCCATTTACCTTGGGCTTGCCGGATAATCAGGTCAGAATCTCCCATAATCAATAAATCTTCAACATCCTGATCGATCGCCATATGCATGCCCATGATGCAGGCTTCATATTCAGCTCTATTGTTCGTGCAAAAGAAACGCAGTCTAGCTGTAGCAGGATAGTGCTGACCAGAAGGCGAGATCAAAATTGCCCCGATTCCTACACCTTTGGCATTTACGGCCCCATCAAAGAACATCTTCCAAACATGAGCGCTTTTTGAGACTACTTCTACGGTGTTTATTTCTTCATCCGGAAAATAAGTACTCAACGGTTGGTATTCCTCATCAACCGGGTTTTCGGCCAAATGATCCGCTAATGCCTGGGCCTTCATTGCCGTGCGGGTGACATAGACTATGTCAAATTCAGTAAGCAAGATTTGCCACTTGGCCAGTCTTCCAGTAGGCATCGGTTTCTGAAATATGTATTTCAAAGGATCCAACCTGCTTATGAGGTAAGTAGTGTGAGCTTGGAGATAATGTCTCAATTTTTGAGCAACCCATGTCAAAGCACAACACGTTCTTTCCAGCAGAGTGTACTTGGCCTCATAGCCGGTGAATTTCTTGCTCAAGTAGTAGATCGCCTGCTCCTTCTTTCCGGTTATGTCATGTTGCCCGAGGACGCAACCGAAAGAATTTTCCAAGACTGTCAGATACAAGAACAGGGGTCTCTCTGGCTCTGGCGGGACCAAAACCGGGGGATTTAAAAGATATTCCTTGATCTTGTCAAAAGCTTCTTGACACTCAGCCTTCCATTTGATCGCTGCATCCTTCCGTAACAGCTTAAATATGGGCTTACACGTGCTAGTTAGCTGGGCAATGAATCGACTGATATAGTTTAACCTGCCCAACAGACTCATCACGTCTTTCTTCGTCCTTGGGGGAGGTAGATCTCTGATAGATTTTATCTTTGGATCTAACTCTATACCTCTCCTGCTTACTATGAAACCCAAAAGCTTGCCTGATGGGACCCCGAAAGCGCATTTGGCTGGGTTCAGTTTCAAGTCGTACTTCCTCAGTCTCTCGAAGAATTTCCTCAAGTCTTGGATATGATTGTCCCGCGTCCTGGACTTGACTATCACGTCGTCCACATACACCTCTATTTCTTGATGCATCATGTAATGAAAAATGGCAGTCATGGCTCCTATGTAAGTCGCCCCAGCATTTTTCAGACCGAATGTCATAACCCGATAACAGTAAGTCCCCCATGGTGTAGTGAAGGCAGTCTTCTCGGCGTCTTCTTCATCCATCAACACCTGATGATATCCAGCGTAACAATCTACGAAAGACTGGATCTCATGTTTGGCGCAATTATCAACAAGGATGTGGATGTTGGGCAATGGGAAATTGTCTTTGGGACTTGCTCTGTTCAAATCTCGATAATCCACACATATCCGAGTCTTCCCATCTTTTTTCGGCACTGGAACTACATTTGCCAACCACGTGGTGTACTGGACTACCCGAATCACTCCCGTTTTCAGATGCTTGGTGATTTCTTCTTTAATCTTGTCACTGACATCAGTCTTGAACTTTCTTTGATTTTGTTGAACTGGAGGACAATTAGGGTGAATTGGCAATTTATGCACCACTAGATCAACGCCTAATCTTGGCATATCATCGTATGACCAATCAAACACATCTTTGAATTCAAAAAGGAGTTAAATTATCGCGTCTCGCGTTCTCTCGTCCGTGTGAATGCTTATTTTGGTCTCTCGGATTTCCTCAGGAGTTCCCAAATTAACCGGTTTGGTGTCGTTCAGATTCGTCTTAGGTTTGTTCTCAAAGTGTTCCAATTCTCGATTTATTTCCTTAAAAGTCTCTTCTTCATCGTATTCCATTTCTTGGTTCATTATTTCGCAGCTAGACTGCATGTTTGGATCTGGGCATGAAGTCCGCAAGCATGTCATGTTATTTAAAACCGCATTATTAGAACTGAAAGAAATAAAACAAAAAAAAAATCAAAGAGAATAAATAAGATGAAAGATGAAATATTAATTTCATTTCATTGAATTTTGAAGATAATAGGGTTTACATCAGAATTTAAGGACAGGAAACTAAAAGGAAATCATTCGAGTTACACCCCAAAATAACTTGTGATGCAGAAAAGGTGGCAAGACTGGTCTACCAGGATTCCCGCTTGATCGGAAACGTAGTGGCCTTCCAGTTTTGCAATTTGGCACCAGGCCCCATGTAAAGCACCTCAGCGATGCTCGAGCCTTCTCCCGGCTGAACCATATGGGTTTCATACAGCATTTGCCTCATAACCCCACAGATTTCTTCAATTTCCTCGGTCGTGAAGGTCCCATCCTCTCTTTCTTCAATGTATTTGGGTTTGACGAACGTTCTATAAAGATGCGGAATTGGCTGAGATAAAACCCAACCATTGCTCTTCCGTTGGTTTGCCCACATTACATCAGCTTCTTCGGCGTAAAAACCAACACCGAAGAACTTTTCGGCGGCAGGTAAGGCGATAGGTTCGGTGATACCTTGCAATGATGCCCCGAGTCCCTTCCCCGGTTTATAACCGTGCCTGATCATTTCCTTGGCAACCATAACTAATGCTTTTGAGAGAAAAGGTTGAGGGTACGGGCTTCCTTCTTCGCATTGGTCTGTGACCACAACCTCGAAAACTTGATAGACTATGTGTTCACTACCCTCCTTAGCTTCGAGGCATGGAACCGACGGGTCTTGATAAATTGAATGCTCATCCTCTCCGTGGACTATAATCTCTTGATTTTCATATACAAATTTTACCATCTGGTGGAGAGTAGAAGGTATGGCTTCCGCCGCATGAATCCAAGGCCTTCCTAGAAGGAAATTGTAAGAAGTATCCATATCCAAGACCTGAAAGGTCACCTCAAAATCCACAGGTCCGATAGTCAAAATCAAATCGATCTCGCCTAGGGTGTCCCTTTTGATGCCGTCAAAGGCACGAATACATACGCTGTTGGGCTTGATTCTCCCTGTCTCGATCTCCATTCTTCGTAGAGTTGAAAGGCGACAGATATCTACTCCGGACCCGCCATCCAGCATGACCCTCTTCACATAGTACCCTTCACATTTAACTGTTAGGTGGAGGGCCTTGTTGTGGGGGCAGATCATTTTTGCTGAAGGAAATCTGATTGATCATGAAGAATCTTTCTGCCATCCTCTCTAGCTGTTCCACGGTAGTTTCAATTGGGATGTAAGCTTCGTTGAGGGTCTTGATCAACACTTTCTGATGCTCAGTTGAATTCATTAGTAGAGACAACAACGAGACTTGAGCGGGAGACTTTCGGAGTTGGTCAAGTATCTCGTAGTCCGTAGTTTTCATTTTCCTAAAAAACTCTTCCGCTTCCTCGGCACTAACTGGTTTCTTGAGTGGAAAACGCCTCTTTGTATAATCATTCAACTCTTCTAGGTTGAGGTATTTCTCAGTTAGGTTAGTTTCATTTACTCCTCCCAGGATTTCTTTTCCTTTGTAGGTTACTACCACCTTGTTATAATTCCATGGGATGGTAGTAGGATCTGTCATGGGCCTCTGCGGCGCGCGTCCAATAATCACGGGCTCATTCAGCCTTGGTGAAATTATTGGCCCCCGTTCCGCATAGGTCCCCTTGGGCACGTACATTTTAGATCCTTTATTCAGTTCAAACCTTCTTGGAGGGCTCAATGTCACTTGTCCTTTCTTCGAACCTCAGGGGACATAAAGGACGACATCTTTCGAGGGCATTACCTCAGTTTTGGTTTCCACCGCTTTTTCTGTGTTTTGAGGGGGGGTTTTACTCTTCTTGTCCTCCTTTTCTTGCTTTGCATACGTTTTGGGCTTTTTCTCAATGTCGGCGATTGCAATGATGGCTTTCAAGACAGGATCAAACTCTTTATCTTCACAGATCATCCCAATAATCGGTCCATTGTTGTGAGCCGGTAACGGGTTGTTGGTCACATTAGGAATGTCTTCGTCCTTTAACACTATCCTTTTTTGTTCTTTAAGGTTTTCAACAACCCTTTTCAAAGTCCAACAGCTCTCAGTGTCATGCCCTTCCACTCCAGAATGATAGGCACATCGGGCACCAGGTTGGTAAGAGGGTGACTCTGGATTTTGCCTATTTGGGGGTACGGGTTGTAACAAACCCATTTGGACAAATTTAGGGAAAAGGTTGGAATATGACTCACCAATAGGTGTGAAGTCCGTTTTCCTGGGCGGCTCTCGAGTGCGGGCGTTGTAGGGGAGATTATTTTGTGGAGGTCGGGGAATATACTAAGCTTGGTGAGGAGGTTGATTTCTTGGAAATTGAGCTCGCTTTTGGTGGAATTGTTGTTGTGGCCTAATATATGGTTGTGCATTCATTACTGTGTAGGGCTGAAGGTTCATAACATAGGTCGCATCTTGATGGGGGTAGTAGTGTTGCGGGGCTCTTTCAGAGAAATGAAATCTGGACGGAAGGGGTTTTCTTACACTCGAAGTTGCCATTGTTGTTTCTTCCTTCTTCTTTCGGTTTGTTCCTCCTCCAGACCCGCCTTGGATTGCTTGGGAGGTGGCCCTTATAGCAGACTGACTCAAGATTCGCCCTGTTTTTAACCCATTCTCCACCATTTCACTGATTTTGATGGCTTCAGCAAACGGCTTTCCCAATGCAGACATCATGTTTTGATAATAATCAGCCTCTTGGGCTTGAAAGAAAACACTGACCATTTCTGTTTCATCCATCGGAGGTTTGACTCTGGCCGCTTGTTCGCGCCATTTGACAGCATATTCTCGGAAGCTCTCTGAAGGCTTCTTCTTTAGATTCGACAATGAATTCCTATCGGGGGCAATGTCGATGTTATATTGAAACTGCCTAACAAAATCTCGAGCCAAGTCGTCCCAAATGTGCCAACGAGATACTTCCTGATCCGTATACTATTCAGAAGCAATGCCGATCAAAGTTTCTCCAAAGTAAGCCATAAGAAGCTCTTCTTTTCCGCCCGCTCCCCGCAACTGGTTGCAGTACCTTTTGAGATGGGCTATGGGGTCCCCATGCCCGTCATATTTCTCAAACTTTGGGGTTTTGAAACCCAAGGGCAAATGTACGTGCGGGAACATGCACAAGTCAGCGTGAGATACGCTCTTTTGCCCGCTCAGACCCTGTATATTTTTGAGAGTTTGCTCCATGCTTCTCATTTTCCTGGTCATTTCCTCTTGTTCAGGTGTTTTCTCGGCTTTCTCCTGCCCTGCGATAAACTCGTACCGAGACGGCTGAGGGTAAGCGTTGGTAGTGAACTGGCTAGGTTCCAATGGAAGAGGAGTTGCTTGAAATGTGAAGGATGATGAATCGAAGTTAGGTCTGGGTAAAACGGGTTGTGTCGTGGCTGAACAAGGTGGAGCAGTGAATATGTTTGAGGCCGCACCGGAAGCTAACACCTGGGGGCGAGACTCAGAAGGTGTTCCAGTAAAGTAGGATGAGATGGTAGGAAATCCCAATGGGGTATTTGGATAACTTATGGGGATGTTGGAGGTCCCACTTGCCCTAGGAAAAAGCTCAGGGAACCCAGGGATCGCATTTGGTGGCTCTTTTCCATTGGCCCAGGCATCCCACATTTCCATCATGCAGAGACGTAGAATTCTATTTTCCTCGACCGTTGCTGACTCAGAAGTTGGGATGGCTGAGATTGAACTTTCCTCCGAAATAGGAATCGTTGGCAGAGGAACTTCTGAAGACATTTCGACACTTCCTTTCGACCTTGTGAAGTATGTATGAACACTTCCTCTTGATTTAGCGTCGGGTGGCTGAACGTTTCCTTTTGATCTCGTGAAGTACGAATGTGAGGCCAGATTACCACAAAACCAAACCACTTGTCTAGGAACCTGGATGCTTATCAGCAAACAAATGGTTAGTTTGAAACAAACAACAGACAGGTAATCCCACATTGGGGTGTGATGCACCTATACAGTTAGGTGGGTTTCTACATGCTTGCAACAAAGACATGCGTCATTCCGGCTTCTCTTTAGGCTTTTCTTTTATTTATCATTTTCTTTCATTTTTTTTTTCTTTTTTTATTACTGTTTTCAATATTTGCAATTAAAAATGTGACCGGATCCGATGAGGATTGCCTATGTATCACGATGCCGCGTGAATCAGATCATTACATAGTTCGAAATAGATGAGTATAAAAGAAGCACACATTTTATTACTGAACAATCTATTACAAACTAACATTCTTGAAAAGGAAAATAACAAACCTTGAAAAAGGTACAGACTCAACAGACTAATACACCTTGATGCAAAAGACGGACAAACTCGACCTATGAATACATTAAGGTTCTGAGGATTGGCGCCCGCGGGGCATCGTTCGGCTTTACCACGGTCCTAGGTGTGAGATCCCTTTCAAGTTGTTCCAGATCATGCATGGTCTGCTTGACATAAACCATCACTGCTGAGAGAACGGTAATGCTGGTCATGTTTTCACACCGTAGACACCGTCTGATGATGGCATGGGCAATGGTCCTGATCTTATCCCTGGTTTGCCTCTTTTCTTTGAGTAAGCGCTCTATTTGATCATTACGGGCTGTCATAACCCGAGAATCCTGGAGGCATCGATTTTGCCACTGCTGAATTTCTACTTCCATCTGGGCTAAAAGCTTGCGACAATGTTTGTTTTCAACTCCCAGGGTTCGGATTTGCTCAAATGCTCTGTGCACCTTTTCCTTTAAATTGGAAATGGTTCGCTCGTGATCCCTTTCCAACTGCCGCAGGTGCCGATTACGTTTTTCTGTCCTTCTTGCCCAGTGTGCTTCGAGCCCTGCTATGGTATTTTTTGACTCACTCCGGCACTCCCCAATTTCCGTCCTTAAAGCTTTTATTAATCGTTCATCCGACCGGCTCCTTTGTTGGTTATCAGCATTTATCCTCATCTGTTTGATCTAGGCCCTGAGAATCTCGTTTTCCTGAGTCAACCTGTTCTTTTCTCCCAGATCGGTAGCAACCTGCACGTTGTGCTCATATTTCAGACCTTCCACTTGTTGCTTCAACTTGCTGATTTTGGTACGATAGCCTCTTTCTTTTGCCAACCAATCCCACTGCTTTTGCGATGACTCGGCAAAATTTAAGATGTGGGGTCTTTTAGCCGTCCTTTCGTGTTCGAGTTCTCTTCTGTACCATGCAAGGTAACCTGGCGCCATTTCACTTTTGGCCCGATCTTGCACACAAGTATCTGCTTTCAAATATTGACATTCATTCCAGATCTGGCGGATTTTTGCTTTAGGAAATTGTCCACCAAGGCTTATCTCAATTGTTTGAGCACTAAGATCTTCCTCGTGTGGTACTATTTGGTATCTTCCGAGTTGTCTCAAAACTCGGCAGGGCGCGTAAGGTTGAATGCTCTTAAGTCCCATCAGTAGGAAATGAGTTCTAGTTGCTGGCATATACATGACCTCATCTACAGGCAACCATCCCAGTGTCCACTGTATTTGGCTGGCAGTGAGAGCTTGAAAGAATGAAGTCCATGCCATAACTCATTTGGGCAAAACTTATCTCTTTG
The DNA here is from genome assembly GCF_000715075.1 of Nicotiana tabacum. Taxonomy (NCBI): domain Eukaryota; kingdom Viridiplantae; phylum Streptophyta; class Magnoliopsida; order Solanales; family Solanaceae; genus Nicotiana; species Nicotiana tabacum. Next base: position 121,023,601 of record NC_134086.1, on the reverse strand, counting down.
GTTCTCGTGTAAAACTCTTCTATGCAAGTTTTTTCCGAGGAACCATGGCTCAAAAACTCGGAACGACGACAGAGATGTTCAGTCATCCATATTTGTAGCATCAAGTTACAACCTTCGAAGAAATTCTTCCCGGCTTTGCAGGCTGTGAGAGCTCGAAAGATATCGGATACCACCATAGGCGCGAGAGTACTGTCATTTTGAGTGAGTAAAGTACTTACGACCCCGGATATTTTCAGATCAATATTCCCATCTTTCCTCGGAAATACCAGAAGGCCCAAAAATGTTATCATGAAAGCCGCCCGTCTGTGCTTATCCCACTTATGATGACTACCTTTGCTGCATAGCTTGTTAATCAGATTGTTGAATCCTCCTACATGACCATACCTGTCATATATGAAGCATGGATTACAAAAACCGGCGGCCAAATCTGGGTTGCGGACCGTCCTGGGTATTTTTAGTGAGTCTAGAAATCGATGCACCATGACAGCTCTTGGGGCGACCATGTATCTTTGCCTTAATGGAAGTTCAGCAATTCCGATGTACCCAGCCATTTCCTCCAGAGTCGGGGTGAGTTCAAAGTCGGAGAAGTGGAAAACATTGTGCGCTGGGTCCCAGTAGGTGACCAAAGCTCTTATGATATCTCCCCGAGGCTGGATTTCTAGTAAACCCGTGAGATCTTTCAGATATTTCTTGACCTCATCTTGCCCTTCAGCACCTAGATCATTCCACCATAGCCGTAACTTGACAGGGATTTAAGTCATTATCGAAAAATGTTCATTTTGCATTGTGCTCATCCTGCACATTTATTAAGGTGACTTTAAGCAAAAATGACTTGACTCAAAAATATTTTGACTATATTTTTTCTAAAAAAGAAGATCAGATTTTCGAACACGGCCTTTTAGCACTTCGTGGATGAAGATTTTAAGGCTGTGAGGGTCAACCGATCAAAAAACTCTAAAAGACGACCGAAAGTGGCCGTTTTATGCAAAATCCGCCTTCCGCCGTCCCTTGCGGGAACATTTGGCTATTTTTGACAAAACAATCACTTGATTTATTCATGACTCTTTTAGTAGTAATGAAAACAACATGGGGAACATGGCCTCACAGAGCCTCGGGGACGAGGATTCTAAGGCCGTTGGGCAATTTGGTCAGAAAAATAAAAATGACCAATAATGGCCGTTTGTGCAAAGTCAGCCTTCCGGCGTCCCTTTGGGGAACATTCGGCTATCCTTGACGAAACGACATCACCTGACTCATTCATGACGAAATTAAAAATTCTAACAATTTGGCTATTTTGAAAAGAGGAGGTTGGACCCGATGAGGGTTGCCTACGTATCTCGCACCGTGCGAAAATCAAATCGGCGTAGTTCGGGCCGATCAGGCGTAGAGTAAAAATAAACTAAACCCCTTCTGACTACAATCTTTTAAAGAAAAGGAGAAAAAATATTTTTCTGGATTTTTATATTTTATTTTTTTATTTTATTTTATTTTTTTAAGGAAATATTTATGAATTTTAAACTTCTTTTCACCACTTTTTTTTTGAAATTTCGAAAATCTTTAAAAGAGATACTACAAATGGAACAATATATTTTTTTTGAATTTTGAATCCCCCCCCCCCTTTTTACTTTTAAATAAATACCCATTTTTTGGAGTTTGAAAGTGATTAAAAGGATTTTTTTTATATATATATATTTTTTATATAAATCAAACTAAAAAACTAACTTTGTTTTCATTTTTTCTTTTCTTTTTTATAAGAAAATTCCGGCGAGGTTTTGACACTACTTGGATATTGGTTTTATTTTTCCAACAAATAAGTAATTATCTGTCTACGCTGCTATTTTTTTTCTTTTTTTTTAAGTTTTTTTTTAGAAACCGGTCAGCATGCAGAACTGAAGCAAATAAATGCGCAAAACAAACGGGATGCAGCAGGATGGTCTTTTCATTTCAGGTTTCCTGTCTTAGACGGACCCAACCCCTGTGTTGAGTCCCCTATGTCAAATGCAACATGATGCAAATAAGCGTTCCTACTAGGGATCCGGCGTGAGGTTTTGTTATACTAGGTTTATAACCTGGGTGTATGTTCTAGACTGTGTACCCGAGCAGACAACTCGAGTCGAGGAGGGCGCTACGTACCGGGGACCCGCGAGATCGTCCGGCTTTGTAACTTGTCCGGCCTCTTTCTTATTTTAGGTATTGACACTAACAGAATAGGGAGTCTCGACCAGCGAGCTTCTCCCCGGAGGTAAGAAGAGAAGGGTTTCGGCACAGTTTATATACAGTTCAGATAATATCAAAGCGGTAAAAGACAACATTTACCACGTTATGTCAAAACATGTAATAAAGATCAGATAATAAAGCCAAATATAACAATTATTCTAAGCTCGAATTCTGAACCCTGAACAAACGTTCTGGGTTCTAGTCCCCAGCAGAGTCGCCAGAGCTGTCACACCTCCTTTTTGCGCGCCCGCCCCGAAAGGGTAAATGCGCGAGGGAGTTTTTCCAATTTAAGTGACAATATTCGAAATGGGATTATTTATTTAATTCAGAGTCGCCACTTGGGAAAGGTTTGGCTTTTGGTGTCCCAAGTCACCGGTTTATCTTGAATCCCAAATCGAGGAAAATATTCGACTTTCCGAATGAAGTCTGCGAACCAGAAATTCTAAGTAAGGAATTCTGTTGACCCGAGGGAAGGTGTTAGGCACCCCCGAATCCCGTGGTTCTAGCACGGTCGCTTAAATTATTATAATGTCTAACTATCTGATTTTAATACATGTTATGACTTATGTGCTCTTATTAAGTTTAAACCACTTTTATTATTATCCTTTGTTTTTTTATAGAATTGCAACGTCATGAAAATTCATCTCGAACCACGTCACAATCAATGCACCCGTAGTTGTTAACACATTTCGATTTCGTTGAGATTTGAATTTGGGTCACATAAATGCGCACCCGAATTTAAGAATGTAATTTAATTAAGTCGCGCCTAAAGAGTCTAACATGTTATTATCTTTGGGGAAGGCAGTGAAATTCACTAAACAGTCCATCCCAAATTCTAAGTATTTATTATGATCAATTATTGAGGGCCCCGCAATTTGCATTTTATTTGGCGAAGCTCGTCTCATTATTTTTTTTTAAAAAAGGATAATCTTAGCATGACTACATTTCCTTTTTTTTGTTTTCTAAAAATAAATGGAAGAAAGAAAATACATTCTAATTAAATTGCATGCTTGGCCAACTCCGGATTCTTGTTAATTATCTGATTAATTGTTTATGAGGCGGGAATTGTTTCGTGTCTTATTCCGTGGGTGAACATGCTTTTAATTTGGTAAAGGGAAGTGCATACAAGATTGATGAAACGCTAAACTCACTCCAAATGCTTCTCAAGCTGAATTTAAAGTAACCCGTTTGAACAAGATTAATGGAATTACTTATTAGAGGACGCCACTAATGGTATTCAGAACTTGTCCTATAAACTGCCTAAGCGGGGTCCAATATAGTTGAAACTCAAAAGATTAAAACTGTATTACATTTGGTCAAGTTAAAAGCCACTTGCCCTACATATTCAAAACATAACTGAAGAAGGAGTTCACATTAACAATTATACTAAGTAATGACACATTCCATGAATTATATAGCTACATCATGTATACCACTAAACAAACCATATATCGCAGTTTAGACCAACTAATTTTCAATTAAGTACGAGCTCACTAGTGTGTTGTCTATTGAGCTACAAACTAAAGAATTACATAATTTTAACAACATTTGTAAAGCTGTAAATAAGGCAGCGACTGATTAAATTCCTTTGCACCTTTCATTTCATGCTTTTAACGGTTACATCAGCAGGAGATTCAAATGTGTACCTGGAAAGTGCTTACAATTGAAGAGGCAGAAAAGTCAGTAGAGCAGTAGTAGCATACACAAAGCAGCAGTACAACAGGACTTAGTAAAACCAATAACAACAGCAGCAGGAATCTCCAGGAAAGAATAGAACCCAAAGAAGAAGCCAGTAGCTTGAAAAATAGTGCTTGAAAAATCAACAGACAACTAGGCTGCCCGATAAATCCCACAATACAAGAAGATTGCTAAGATTGCAAGCAGAGACAATAAAACAGTAGTTTCTGAGCTGAAGACAAAACTGAAGTTCTTTGTTGTGAAACCTAAACTTTAACACACTAAGACCCTGGAAAATTCTTCTTTATGGTTTTTTAAAAAAACTCTTGCTCTCTTTCTGATTTCAGTACTCTCTCTTTTCTGATTTTTCAGAACTATCTCCTATTTTTCAGAACTCTCTTTCTGATTTTCAGAACTTCTTTGCTGATTTTCAGAACTAAACCCCTGAACTCTCTACTGTCTGCCCACTCTCTTCTTTTTTTCTTAGCTTCTGTCTCTTATGTGTGTATTTGTATATTTCCCCTCCTCTCTCTTTCTCTGTATGATTCCCCCCCTTAACTAATGGAATCCTCCTCTATTTATTCTAGCCTCAGCCCATTCAAAACAGCCTGTTAAAATCCACTGAATCCCCTCCCGTGTTCCCTTCTCAAACCTTAGGGCCCCTTTTTGTCAATTGAAAACTAATTCTCCCATCTTATTCCCTCTGTCCTTCCCACTCCAAACTCAAAAGAGATGTCTTACCCCATCAGATTCCCTGACATCCCTCTTTTTAAAATGGTTTATTATTTTATTAAACTAAACCAAACATGGGCAGCAGGAATATGCCCTGACAGCACATGCTGTCAAGTTAATTTTAATCTCTTAAAGGCTTTAATGCAATGCTGTCCACAAGTGCACATGCCATCAATTCAGACTTAACCCTGAACTGCAGCTAACCCAATCCTTAAATTTTTCTGATTCAATTACACAAACTATAAGTAGCTATACTCAATTCTTAATTGGATTCAAACAAAGCTTCAGCAGAAAACATGAATCAAATTATTACCATTCAAAGCTGAAACTAATTGACGACATATATGAATCGACTACGCGAATTACAACACATACAATCAATAACTAATGATCAGAGTCGAACAACATTGAATAGAGGGTTCAAATTGCACTATCAAAACAGGAAATGACCCTGGGAACTAATTAATCGATCGAAATTCATTTCAATCGATTACACTATTAAACACATACATCCATCAATGAATAGAAAAAAGAGATTCGACCAAATAAAGGGTCCGGGCAAAACGGATAGAAACATTCGACACAAAAAATTCAAAAATAAATCAACTAAACATTTGGACATATGAACAGACATTTAACTACAACAACAACAAAATGAACTAACAAGAAAAAGGAAAGTAGAAATACCTTAAAGGTTTGAAAAAATCAGAAGACCCTGTCTCGGATTTGAATCGACCTTTCTTGGGGTTGAACGGATTTTAATCGAAGTGTTCTCAACTGAGAACACTTCGATTAAGGTCCATTAGACCCTAATCTTCTGGTTCAAACGGACAAAAATCGGACTCAGGACTTCTAGGGTTCCTAAGGTAGATTTGGAATTCAGGTTTTCCTGGTTGGATTCGGACCAAACCAAGCCTGGTTTGGTCATGAGGGAGGTCAGGGGAGTGCCTGTCATGGATTTGGGATGGTTTGGCATAGGTCGAGGCCCGGCTCGAATCTTCAAATGAAGATTTCCAGACTGTGGGGGAAGATTTGAGACCTAAGGTTAGCAGATCTGTGTTCAGGGGGTCGAGGTGGTCCTAGGGTATTAAGATGGTGGTCAACAGCGTCCTTGCCGCCGAGTTTACAGTGAGGGGAAAGGGGGCGGCGCTAGGGTTCTAAGGGTTTTGGGTCTGGTGAAGACGACCTAAGGGCAGAGGGGTTTGGCTTAGGGCGCGGGGTAAATAGGGGAGGTTTATATACGGGGTGAGTGATCTGATATTGGCCGTTGGATCACCAATGATCAACAGTTGTGATCTTTCTACTGAAGGGAACGACGTCGTTTGGTCTCATGCTGGGAATGGATCAAGCCGGGTTTTATTGGGTCGGGTCAGGTAACGGGTAAAGGAGATGGGACGAGGGCCGTCAGATCAACCTTTGTTTGAACGGCTGAGATGGGTTGTCCTTGAAACAACGGAGTTTTGGTGTCAAACTACGTCGTTTGGTGGCCTGGGAGATGGGTCGCTTGGACCGGCTGCCTTGGGCTGCTTTTGGGCCTCAAATTTAAAGAAAACAGGCCCAATCCGATTTTTAAACCAATTTGCACTCTTTTCTTTTATTTTCTAATTTTAAAGCACAAAACCTAATTAAAGTGAAATTAAACACCCATTAATTAGAACTTAACACAATTATCACATATATTAACATATTTAAATAGGTAAAATCACACCACGCCGACAAATAGAATAAAAGATGCATATATATTTTTTGTGATTTTCCTTTTAATAACCGAATTATGGTTTAATTACACACGACACATATTTTTTGTATTTTTGTTTGATAAGACTAAATAAGAATGGACAAAACCACAAATAACTACCAAAAATGCCACGTAAATTCCAAAAATCGTACAGCAAGACCATTTGTTATTATTTTTTGATTTCTTTTGGAGTGATTGTCGCGTAAACAAAAATCACGTGCTCACAAGTGTGGCTTACAAAGATCTATGTCTATTTCCTGATGTGCAATTGTCGGCAGGGTTTAAGATGCCCAAGTTTGAGTTGTATGATGGGCACGGTGATCTAGTGACACATTTGAGAGGTTTCTGTAGCAAAATGAGGGGAGTTGGCGTAAAAGATGAGCTTATAATGGCGTATTTCAGTCAAAGTCTGAGCGAATCAGCGCTAGAATGGTATACTTGGCAGGATCACGGGAGATGGTACACATGGGATGATCTGGCCCAGGCATTTGCTTGACACTTCCAATATAATCTCGAGATTATTCCGGACCGTCTGTTTTTGACAAAACTTGAGAAAAAGCACAATGAAAGTTTCAGGGAATATGGTTTTAGGTGGAGAGAGTAGGCAGCAAGGGCTGACCCTCCAATGAAAGAAAGTGAAATGGTGGATTATTTTCTGCAAGCCTTAGAACCTACTTATTACGGTCATCTGGTATCATCGGTAGGTAAGTCTTTCAATGAAGTGGTAAAGATGGGCAGTATGGTAGAAGAAGGGCTCAAGACAAACAAAATGATGAGTTACTCGGCTATCAAGGCAACCACTCAGGCCATTCAAAGCAGAACTGGGGTAGTAATTGGAAAGAAGAAAAAAGAGGATATAGCAACGATTGATTCAGGAGCTTGGTTCGGCTCTAGGGGTCCATCACATTACTATAGCCAGCCTCAACCCCACCACCAAACCTATCCTCATACCCCATATAGCCCACCACAACATTACTACCCACCACCACTCCCCCATTATTCTGTCCACCATGCCCAAACATATAGCCAACCTCTGGCCCACGCACATGGCGTGCGCCAATCCCACAAAATACATACCCAGATCCACAAAATGCCTATCCACCCCCAAAAGCCTACCAAAATCCCCTTGGAACAGGTTTCCGGCCCAATCAGGCCACCAAGAATGAGAGGTTGCAGAAGAAGAAGACTTTCACTCAATTGGGAGAATCCTATACCAGTTTGTTCCGCAGGTTGAGACAATTGGGTATGCTGAGTCCGATTGAACCAAAATTGCCAAATCCTCCCCCGATGAATCTTGATCACTTTGTGAGTTGCGAATATTGCTCTAGTGCACTGGGGCACGACACAGAGAAGTGCTGGCAATTGAAAACAGCTATTCAAGAGCTCATTGATACTAATCGGATTGAGGTCCAAGCTCCAGAGACACCTAATATCAACCAGAACCCATTGCCAGCTCATCAAGAGACAAATATGATTGAGATAATGCATAAGGAAGGGGAGCCTAAGAAGCCTTCGCAAATAGTCATGATGATTCGGTCCAGTGATGCCAGGCCATTCGAAAAGTTAACAAGTGAGAAGTCTGCGATCAAGTTGAATGGGGAAAATAGTGAACCATCTGTGGCGGTCAAGAAGGGGTCCGCAAGTGACGTTGCTGGGAAACATGAAAGAGCGAAAGTGGTTGAGCCAGGAATAGCGAACAAGCCTGTTGTAATTGTGGAAGGTGCCCGCATAGACCCTGTCATCGTCAAGCTGGTAACTCAATTACCAATAGTCAACAGCAGGGCGGTCCCATGGAATTATGAACGAGTGACAGTGACTTACAAGGGGAAAGAAGTTAAAGAAAAAGTATGTGAGACCCATGGTTTGACTCAATCGGAGAGATGCATTGCCCCCGAAGAGTTAAGAAAAGCTAAAAGCTCCAAAGACAACCCAGTATTGGCGAAGAAAGTTGTGACTAAGGAAGAAGAAGAGGAGTTCTTGAGAAAGATGAAAGTGCAGGATTATTCCATTGTGGAGCAGTTGAGGAAGATACCGGCTTAGATTTCATTATTGTCATTATTGATCCATTTAGACGAGCACCATCGGGCTTTGTGAAGATCCTGAATGAAGCCCACGTTCCTGACAAAATCTTAGTAAACCACTTGGAAAAGATAGCTAACAAGATATTTGAGGTGAATAGAGTCACTTTTTCTGATGATAAGTTGTCCATGGAGGGTACCGAGCATAATAGAGCCCTCTATCTGACAGTGAAATGCGAAAATTCCGTGGTTACTCGGGTGCTGGTTGACAATGGTTCCAGCGCGAACATTTTCCCTCTCTCCGCTCTGAAAAAATTGAAGGTGGATGATGAAAGAATTCACAAGAACAGTATCTGCTTTCGGGGATTCAACGGTGGAGGGAAAGATTCAGTCGGGGACATAGTTCTTGAGCTTATAATAGGGCTAGTTGAATTTACCATGGAGTTCCAGGTGCTCGATGTGGCTGTTTCTTACAATCTACTGTTAGGTCAACCCTGGATTCATGCTTCCAAAGCGGTCCTGTCTACTCTGCATCAAATGGTCAAGTTTGAATGGGATAGATAGGAAATCGTTGTGCACGGCGAAGATAATTGGTGTGTTCCCAGCGATGCCATTATTCCGTTCATAGAGATGAAGGTGGCACAATGGCAACCATTGATTGAAAAAATAGTAGCTAAAATATCATCCTGGACTGCAAAAAAGCTATCATATGCTAGTAGAGTTCAACTTATTCGAACTGTTCTCTTTGGAGTACAATCGTATTGGTCTCAAATAATCCCGATGCTCTCCAAGGTGATCAAACTTATTGAAGCATACTGTAGAAGCTTCATATGGTCAGGAACTAATGTCATTACCAAATGTACATTAATATCTTGGGACAAAGTCTGTCAACCTAAGAGTGCCGGAGGGCTGAACATCCTAAATCTTAAAAGCTGGAATAAAACAGCCATTCTCAAGTTATAATGGGACTTGTGTGATGATCTAAAATGTCACCTTTAAAATAAATAACTATCTCGTTAAGACCTTGAAAAGTGGTATCAATAATTCCTCGACTTGCGTGCACAGTCCATATAATTTTCCGGAAGGTTTTATGTAAAAAATGGATTAAATTGTGAATTAGAGCTTTAAAACTCAACTGAGTTGACTTCGGTCAACATTTTGAGCAAACAAACCCGGATCCAAGTTTTGACCATTCCGGTAGTTCTGTATCATGATTTGGGACTTGGTCATATGCCCAAAATCGAATTCGGGGGTCCCTAGCTCAAATTATCGTCATTTAACAGAATCTAAAAATCTAAGGCTAAAGATTTCTTAAGTTTGACCGGAGATTTGACTTTTGAGCAAACGACCCCGGAATGGAATTTTGATAATTCCAATAGTTTCGTATGGTGTTTTTGTCTTAGGAGCATGTTCGAATTTGGATTTGGAAGTCCGTAGGACAATTTGACGCATTTGGCGAAAGTTAGAAATTTGAAGATTTTTGAGAAGTTTGACCGAGAGTTGACTTTTTGATATCGGGGTCGGATTCCGATTCAGGAAGTTGGAGTAGGTCCGTAATATAGAATGTGACTTGTGTGAAAAATTTGAAGTAATTCCGGAATGATCTTGGTAAGGTTTGAGACACTTAGTCTCTTTTAAGGAAGCTTAAGTTGAAAAAGTCAACGGGATGTTAACTTATGTGTTAGAGGAGCTCGGATGTGAGTTACGATGGTTCGATTAGCTCCGGGAGGTGATTTATAACTTAAGAGCGTGATTGGAAGGAGTTTTGGAGGTTCGTAGTAGATTTAGGCTTGAATTGGCGAAGTTGATATTTTGGTGTTTTCCGGTTGATAGGTGAGATTTTGATATAGGGGTCGGAATGGAATTCTAAGAGTTGCAGTAGTTCCGTTGTGTTATTTGGGATGTGTGTGTGCAAAATTTCATGTCATTCGGACGTGGTTTGGTTAGGTTTTTGATCAAAAGAGTGATTTAGAAGATTTTGAAATTCTTAGGCTTGAATCCGATGCGAATTTGGTGTTGTGATGTTGTTTTGAGCATTCCGAAGGTTGGAACAAGTTTGAATGATGTTATTGGATATGTTTACATGTTTAGTTGAGGTCCCAGTGGCCTCGGGTGAGTTTCGGGTGGTTAAACGGACTATTTCATCTTTGGAAAAGTTACAGATTTTTTTGAGCTTCAACTGTGCACCAGAAAATTTTCTGGTACGAGGAGTCCAGTTTGGAAGCTCATATCTTGAAATATATAAGGAATGAGAAAAATTGCAAAACATGAAAGTTGTATTCCTTACATTCTAGTTTCCAAAAAGTTAAACCATTTAGGATTCGGATATTCTATCAGAAAGTTATGATGGATCGAATATGGTTGGTGGATCAATTTTGATAGAATTTTCTAATGCACTTTAGAAGCTCATATCTCGGAATATATTAATATTATATGGCATACAACCTATCAAATGAAAGATCTTCGAGTCTAGTTTTTAAATATTTAAACCGTTTGTCATTTGGATATTTTCACAAGGAGTTATAGGCATTTTAACAGAAGGTGTACAACAGGGAAAATGGTAAGAGGATGTACAACCTGCACAACGCAAGGTACAACTCGATGAAGCCTGGGCAGATTGTTTTTAAGTCCTTTTGTCCACGATTTGGGTCCATGAAAGGCCGTATTTGCAAAATCGGATTTTATTTTTAATTTGAAAAAAAAAGTGTCAACTTTGTCCTTGAGTCAAATGAGTCTTGATTTTTTTTAATTAATCACCCTAATAAATGTGCAGAATGAGCACGAGTCAAAGTTTGCCAATAACCGTTAGGAACAAGATCCCTTTGGAGTTGCATATGTGGTGAGAGGATCTGGGAAAATCGGAGCAAGATAAGGTTAGTCTACATTTGGGAGGTCTCACCAGGTTGTTAAAGATCAGACCTAGAGGAGATATCATAAAGGCTTTGGTTACGTTTTGGGACCCGGCCCATAACGTATTTCACTTCTCGGATTTTGAACTCACCCCAACCTTGGAAGAGATAACAGGTTACATGGACAGTACTGAAGGGCTGAGGCATAAGTATCTGATCGCGCCAAGAGCCCTTAACTCTCACAAATTCATGGATTTGCTAAAGATAAGCAAGGGAGTCCCGTACTCCAAGTTGGAGGGTGGTTTTTCCACTCTACATTTTATATACCAGAGGTACGGGCATGTAGGAGGGTTCAACGATCCAGAAAGCGGGGTTTGTAGCAAAGGGAACCGAACAAAATAGGATGAGCATAGGTGTTTCGCCTTCATGGTAGCTTTCTTAGGCCTTGTGGTGTTTCCCTGAAAAGATGGGAATATCGATTTGCGGGTGGCTGGAGTCGTCAAGGTCCTGATTACCAACGCCAAGAGCACTCTTGCCCCTATGATAGTGTCTGAGATATAGGGAGCTCTCACAGCTTATAAAACTGCGATAAATTTCTTCGAGGGATGCAATTTGCTATTACAGATGTGGATGATCGAACACCTGTGTCATCGCCCTCGGTATATGAGTTACGGATCCACAGAGAAATGTTGTATTGAAGAGTTTGACACAAGGATTTCAGGGTTCAAGCTGCCAGAATCCCGCCTTCGTTCCATCACTGCGGGACAAATAGAATGGATACTAGGTTGGCTTCCTATTAAAGTAATTGTGTATATGCCCGCCACTGGTCCTTATTTCCTCCTAATGGGTCTGTGAGGTATTCAGCCCTACGCTCCTTACCGGGTGATGAGACACTTAGGAAGGTGTCAGGTGATGCACCCAGATGAAGATCTTAGTGTTTATGCGGTTGAGATCAGTTCCGACGGCCAATTTCATGAAGAAACAATTTGTTCTATTTGGAACGAATGCCAGTATTTGACGGTGAACACTCAAGTGCATGACCTATCTAGAGGCGAAATCTCACCCACCTATCTTGCCTGGTGTAGAAAGAAGAACACTGTGTAAGCACGTGATTTTTGCCCAATATGAGAATTACTCCCAAAAAATCCAAAAATAAAATGATTTTTCTTTGGTGTGCAATTTTGTGATATTTTGAATAATTATTTGTATTTGTCTGTGCGTGTTTATTTGATAAATTAATAAAAAATACAAAAATATGTCGCATTTTGCATGTAGGATTTAATTCTACAGTTGTTAGTAATTAAATTTGTTTTACAAAAATTAAAAATTACAAAAATAGGCATCGTTTGCATTTTTAGCATTTAATGTCCAAATATACAATTTTATGCTTAATTATTACTTAATTGTGCGTTAATTGTTATTGGGAGTTAATTTGCACTTTTATAACTTAATTTAATTCTTAATAATAGTTTAAGTATTTTTATAATTTAGTTTTAGAGAAATAAAAGAAGAAAAAAGAGCGAAAATATAAAGAAAGTCGGAATTGGGCCTCTTCTTCGATTTCAAGCCATAGGCCCAAAAAATGGCCCAATCTTCCCTACGACCCAGTCCATTTCGAACTGGGTCGACCCAGTCCATAACCCAAAAGACCCAAACCCCTTTGTCTTACATTTTACAAAAACAAAACAAAAACTAAAAGAAGAAAACCCTAAAATCTAAACCATCCGCCCCCCCCCCCCCTCTCCTATCTTCTTCTTCTTCCTCCAAAGCTCCAACCAAGCATCCATGGCTGCCCTTTACCTTCTTCTTCGACACACCCTCATCGTCCAAACAGCTGCTGCCCAAGCACTTCATCTTCTTCGTCCACCATTGTTGCTCTAGTTCGTCGTCGTTTGGTCGAGCTTCATCTTCTCCGGCAAAACAGTCTGTCGTCGCCACCAGTTGCTTCTGCTTGTGCGTCGACCAGCCCGTTGTTTGTTCCTTCTGTTGTTCGAAGCCCCGTCGCTGTTGCTTCTGTCTCAACCAAACAACCAAACGAACACAGCCATGGACGAGCTTCGACGTCGACCATGTCGTCGTCCATGGCTGTCCGCGCTGCTGCTGCCTGTCGCCGCCGCTGCTACTGTCTCGACGTTGTGCTGCTGCTGCTCATCGCAACAGGTGTTGGACGGACTGCTGCTGCTGCTCGTCGCGGCAGTAGCTACGGGCTGCTTCATCTTCTCTTCGTCTTCGTCGTCATTTGTTCGAGCTTTGGTCGAGGCTCGGACAGATTTGTTTACAATCAAAGTTCTTCGTTGATTCATCTCCGGTTAGTTGTTTTTGAGTTTTATTTTGTCCATATTTCGTTTTTATATTTCTAAAAGTTAAAATCGTTAAATATTTGATTCTTGTTTTGTTCGTTGTTTATCGTTGAAATCATTTTTCTAGTTTGTTCATGTTCATGTGCTTTGTTAAAATTAATTTTCAGATTTCAAAATAGAAGTTTAATTAGTTGTTTTCATGTTTATTTCATGTTTGTATTATTGTTTAAATGAATATTTGTTAGTTTAATATTAGTTAGATACAAATTGAAGTTTAATTAATTGTTTCTTCAATTTGTTTCATGTATTTTATGTATTTTCCGGAAATTGTTAATATTGTTAAGTTCAAGCTTAAGTTCATAATTGTTTCTTCTTAGGTTTTTGTTTTGTCATTTGCCTAAAAGAATTTAGTTGTAATAAGGGAAGTATGTTGGTTTTAATCATTTGAATCCATCGTTTTTATTTTTAGATTTAATTCATGTTCATATTATGTTTGTTTGATCTTGAATCCGAAATGTGTATAGTTTGATTTTTTGTTTATCATTTATGATTATTTCTTGAATTTGTCTCATAATCTTGTTTATAGGAATTGTTTGTTGTAATGTTGTTAGAGTAGTTGATTTTAAGTTCAATATTATTGAATTTAGAAATCTAAATATACTTGTTTGTTGTTGTTGTTGAATCCGAAAATAGGATTGTTTGTTGCTAAAATATTGTTCAATCAAATTTTAGTTGTTCTTTGTTGTTCAATTTGTGTTCATGTGATTTGTTGTTGAAATGTTGTTGAAATCATGTTCATGTGCTTTGTTGTTGAAATGTTGAAGAAATCATGTTCATGAAATTTGTTGTTTGAACATTGTTAGAAATTAATCATATTGTCTATATTTTGGTTATGTTTGATTAAATGATGTGTTATAGCTGATGGGTAGTTTGGTAATTTGTAGTACGTTCAGGGGTAGTTTGGTAATTTCAGTAAGGTCGTGAGGGGTAGTTTAGGAATTGTACATTTTGAAATTGTTTATTTGAAGCATGTGGGACAAAATGAAATGGGGTGGGTTGTGATATAGTTGTTTAATATAAAGGGGGGACAAGATTTAATTTAAAGGGGTAATCTTGCATTATTTTAAATGAAGCATGGAGGACAAAATATAATGGGGTGGTGTGATATGTTTATTTAATGTAATGGGGATGAGTGGAAAGATAATGGGTTGGGTAGAGAAAAAGTATGGATTTTAATTAATTGAAAGGTTTATGGGATGGGTTATAAGAAGAAGTCTTGAACACAAGACATGGAGAACAGAAATAGAGAGAGATACGAAAAAAATACACACACAGATAGAGAGAAAAAACGGACAGAGAATATAAGAGAGAAAAATTCCGAAAAATATTTAAGCTTTCAAAAATAAAAATAAAACTAAAAAAATCTACTGCTTTCTTTCTTTGTTTGAAATTAATATTAATGGTTGTTGTTTCATTTAAAGCTTAAAGCTTTTGTTTTTGGGATTACTACTCCACCGGTCTGTTACTGGGTTGTTACTGTTGCTGGGCAGTTGTTGCTATTGTACTGTTATTATTGCTGCTGATTCTCATCATCATTTTCTTTTGCTTCCAATATCAGGTACATATCTGTAAATTCATGTCATGAAAAGCTTCAACATGACAAGTAAATGAAGTTTGGAATTATAAGGATGTCTTCTACTCATTTAAATTTTATTAGTTTAAGTTTCAGTTTTGTTTTAATTGGTTAGTATAGTATTATACTTGACATGATAAACTGTTAACTAATTAACCTTCTGGAGTAGTAAATTCCACGATAATCTTATATGTTTTGAGGACTAGTGATGACATTTACTGTTTGAATTGATAGGGAACATTGCAGAAAATTGGCCATTAATTAAATCTTGTGATATTGTTAGCTAAGTAAAGAATAGTACGGAAATACCCAGAAATTACATTACTAGCTTATTTTGTCACATATCCAATTTTGTTTAAGGCTAGATGATGTCGTCTTATTAAATCAATTGGTAGATTAATTCTCTTTATTAATAACAAATGGCGTAGTTAAATCAACTCATTTCTTTTAATGTATGAAATAATGTCGATGATTTTTTTTACAAAATATAGAGTTAGTGTTTGCAAATATTCGCATAGGCAGAGAATAAGAATTGGTTTATTTATCTCAAACTCAATCTTCGCAATCAAAAATCAACTAAATAATTATCTTTGGACTAAAACAAATACATGAGAAGGACATGGGATTTATAAACAAATCGTGGCATTTTATGTAAAAGATATATAGAAGAAGAGTTCGCCTTAAATGAAACAATGAAGATTTTGCAGAAACTATTAATTTGTTTATCATTTTAAGTTCTTTCCCAATTTTATACACCATTCGATTTATGGACATCCAAATGTTGTATCCACAAAAAATGTTAGTTTTAGATACATATTGTTTGTTTTCTTCTTCACGCCATTAATTCTTTAAAATTTGAGATATATGATTCATATGTGTAAAATAAGGCTCGCGGTCAACACGTAATAACAATTTGTAGAGAACCTTATCAAGAATATTTTTGTGATTAGGGATACGTTCGTGTAACCTGATTATATTTCTAAAAGCAATTCGGATTATGCGTTCGCGCAACTTCGATCGAATATTTAATAAAAGGGATTCCTCGGAGAATATCATTATTAATTTCATAAAACCCCGAGATGTGAGGTTCACTACTTAATTATACAAAAAGGGCGAATGTTTTTGATTTTATTTAAGCACAATTTCGAAAATAATTGTTTTAATAAATATATTATCTATATTATCGTGTCCACGTGCGCGTGACACAACTCCGCATGTTTTAAAAAAATATAATTTATAACAAGAATATACGTACGCGTGATTCGATTCAAAGAAGGGTCTTTAAATATAAATAGAAGCGGTAACAATAAATTCATGCAATAAAAATGTATTTTACAAATCAAAATAATCAAGCCGAATATAACAGTTGAGCGACCGTGCTAGAACCACGGAACTCGGGAATGCCTAACACCTTCTCCCGGGTTAACAGAATTCCTTATCCGGATTTCTGGTGCGCAGACTGTTAAATAGACAGAGTCATATTCTCCTCGATTCAGGGATTAAAACCGGTGACTTGGGACGCCTTAAAATTCCTAGGTGGCGACTCTGAAACAAACAAACAAATCCCGTTTCGACTGTCCTTTAATTGGAGAAAACTCCCTTGCACCCTCGCGGGGGCGGAAAAAGGAGGTGCGACACACTGCAAGGGCCGAACCAGAAAGACCAGCCAAAAAGCCTCACATTCAGGAATTCGTTGAGGCGTCGCAAGAACAGTGGGCTTGGTTGGCCAAGGAGAATGAGTACAGGTCCACAATAGGAAAGTTGGAGAAACAAGTCAAAGAACTTCAATTCGAGAATAACTTGCAAGCCACGTCGGACGAAGGTGAAAAGAAAAATCTAGCCAAAGAAAACGAGGCCCTTCAAGCCCAAATTCAGAAAATGAAAGTAGCGGCAGAAAATCCCACCCGAAGTGCCAAAGATGAAAAACTTATAGATAACTTGAGATAGAAAGCGGGCAAATACAGTTTTGATCTCAACAAAGCAGAAAATGAACTAGCCAGGCTCGAAAACAATTGGCTAAGAACGTGGATGAACGAGCGTGCCTGAGTAAGCAATTACAAGAAAAGTACAACAATGAGGTTGCGGGGTTAAAAAATAAGGTCATTACCACGGAAAACAAAATGATCAAACAAGCGAAAGATTTCAAAGCTGAAAGAGCCGGAATGACGCAAGCAACCGATCAAATGCATAATAGAAATGTTTAACTGCTTAGGTACATTCACTCCTCAAATGTGCGGTTAAATCGCTAACAAGTTTGTTATTGATGAACATCCAATCAGGCATGTGGTTAGTTTGATTGGCATTCTGGCAACTCACTCCTACAACACTCGGTCCAAAAACAAGCTGAACATGGCCAACCAGGAACTTGAGGTGAGTATTGTCGATCCGTCAAAAGAGGTGGAAGAATTAGAGGTCAATCTGAAAGATGAGTTGTACAAGCTGAAGCAGTAGATGGCTAAAATGTACCAAGCATGTGCAAAAGGGCACCCACCGCCAGTTTACCCCGCCAACCCTGCTTTTATCCTGCCATTGGCCAAACATAGGAACCTCCCACTGTGAACTCATCTCTGACCTTTTCCCTTTACCAACAGTGTTATGGCACCACTTCCCATACATCACAAGCTCCACCACCCAAATAAGTCCCCCACCCTCCTCCACTAGTCACTCCTGTTTTTGTGGCACCTCCACCTCCTGCATTACACTGGTCCCCCAGTGAGCCTCTGTTCCAGACTCACGACAACTAGTATTACCCCCCAGAGCCCACTTTCAAGGTTCCCGAACCCTATTCCTACACTCCTCATTTTGACCTCCCTGCGGAAACTAAAAAACCGTCTAAAAATCCCGAACATGAGGAGATGTTCAGGAAAGTTAAAAGCCTGGAACAGTCATTTAGGGACATGCGGGGTTTGGGAGGTCAAGTAAGTGTTGTCACACCTCCTTTTTGCGCGCCCACCCCGAAGGGTAAATGCGCGAGGGAGTTTTTCCAATTTAAGTGACAATATTCGAAATGGAATTATTTATTTAATTCAGAGTCGCCACTTGGGAAAGGTTTGGCTTTTGGTGTCCCAAGTCACCGGTTTATCTTGAATCCCAAATCGAGGAAAATATTCGACTTTCCGAATAAAGTCTGCGAACCAAAAATTCTAAGTAAGGAATTCTATTGACCCGAGGGAAGGTGTTAGGCACCCCCGAATCCCGTGGTTCTAGCGCGGTCGCTTAAATTGTTATAATGGCTAACTATCTGATTTTAATACATGTTATGACTTATGTTCTCTTATTAAGTTTAAACCACTTTTATTATTATCCTTTGTTTTTTATAGAATTGCAACGTCATGAAAATGCATCTCGAACCACGTCACAATCAATGCACCCGTAGTTGTTAACACATTTCGATTTCGTTGAGATTTGAATTTGGGTCACATAAATGCGCACCCGAATTTAAGAATGTAATTTAATTAAGTCGCGCCTAAAGAGTCTAACACGTTATTATCTTTGGGGAAAGACAGTGAAATTCACTAAACAGTCGATCCCAAATTCTAAGTATTTATTATGATCAATTATTGAGGGCCCCGCAATTTGCATTTTATTTGGCGAGGCTCGTCTCATTATTTTTTTTTAAAAAGGATAATCTTAGCATGACTACATTTCCTTTTTTTTTTGTTTTCTAAAAATAAATGGAAGAAAGAAAATACATTCTATTTAAATTGCATGCTTGGCCAACTCCGGATTCTTGTTAATTATCTGATTAATTGTTTATGAGGCGGGAATTGTTTCATGTCTTATTCCGTGGGTGAACATGCTTTTAATTTGGTAAAGGGAATTGCATACAAGATTGATGAAACGCTAAACTCACTCCAAACGCTTCTCAAGCTGAATTTAAACTAACCCGTTTGAACAAGATTAATGGAATTACTTATTAGAGGACGCCACTAATGGTATTCGAAACTTGTCCTATAAACTGCCTAAGCGGGGTCCAATATAGTTGAAACTCAAAAGATTAAAACTGTATTACATTTGGCCAAGTTAAAAGCCACCTGCCCTACATATTCAAAACATAACTGAAGAAGGAGTTCACATTAACAATTATACTAAGTAATGGCACATTCCATGAATTATATAGCTACATCATGTATACTACTAAACAAACCATATATCGCAGTTTAGACCAACTAATTTTCAATTAAGTACGAGCTCACTAGTGTGTTCTCTATTGAGCTACAAACTAAAGAATTACATAATTTTAACAACATTTGTAAAGCTGTAAATAAGGCAGCGACTGATTAAATTCCTTTGCACCTTTCATTTCATGCTTTTAACGGTTACATCAGCAGGAGATTCAAATGTGTACCTGGAAATTGCTTACAATTGAAGAGGCAGAAAAGTCAGTAGAGTAGTAGTAGCATACACAAAGCAGCAGTACAGCATGACTTAGCAAAACCAATAACAACAACAGCAGGAATCTCCAGGAAAGAATAGAACCAAAAGAAGAAGCCAGTAGCTTGAAAAATAGTGCTTGAAAAATCAACAGACAACTAGGCTGCCCGATAAATCCCACAGTATAAGAAGATTGCTAAGATTGCAAGCAGAGATAATAAAACAATAGTTTCTGAGCAGAAGACAAAACTGAAGTTCTTTATTGTGAAACCTAAACTTTAACACACTAAGACCCTGGAAAATTCTTCTTTATGGTTTTTTAAAAAAACTCTTGCTCTCTTTATGATTTCACTACTCTCTCTTTTCTGATTTTTCAGAACTATCTCCTATTTTTCAGAACTCTCTTTCTGATTTTCAGCACTTCTTTGCTGATTTTCAAAACTAAACCCCTGAACTCTCTACTGTCTGCCCACTCTCTTCTTTTTTCTTAGCTTCTGTCTCTTATGTGTGTATTTGTATATCTCCCCTCCTCTCTCTTTCTCTGTCTGATTCCCCCCCTTAACTAATGGAATCTTCCTCTATTTATTCTAGCCTCAGCCCATTCAAAACAGCCTGTTAAAATCCACTGAATCCCCTCCCATGTTCCCTTCTCAAACCTTAGGGCCCCTTTTTGTCAATTGAAAACTAATTCACCCATCTTATTCCCTCTGTCCTTCCCACTCCAAACTCAAAAGAGATGTCTTACCCCATCAGATTCCCTGACATCCCTCTTTTTAAAATGGTTTATCATTTTATTAAACTAAACCAAACATGGGCAGTAGGAATATGTCCTGACAGCACATGCTGTCAAGTTAATTTTAATCTCTTAAAGGCTTTAATGCATATGCTGTCCACAAGTGCACATGCCATCAATTCAGACTTAACCCTGAACTGCAGCTAACCCAATCCTTAAATGTTTCTGATTTAAATACACAAACTATAAGTAGCTATACTCAATTCTTAATTGGATTCAAACAAAGCTTCAGCAGAAAACATGAATCAAATTATTACCATTCAAAGCTGAAACTAATTGACGACATATATTGAATCGACTACGCGAATTACAACACATACAATCAATAACTAATGATCAGAGTCGAACAACATTGAATAGGGGGTTCAGATTGCATTGTCAAAACAGGAAATGACCCTGGGAACTAATTAATCGATCGAAATTCGTTTCAATCAATTACACTGTTAAACACATACATCCATCAATAAATAGCAAAAAGAGATTCGACCAAATAAAGGGTCCAGGCAAAACGGACAGAAACAGTCGACACAAAAAATTCAAAAATAAATCAACTAAACATTTGGACATATGAACAGACATTTAACTACAACAACAACAAAAGGAACTGACAAGAAAAAGGAAAGCAGAAATACCTTAAAGGTTTGAAAAAATCAGAAGACCCTGTCTCGGATTTGAATTGACCTTTCTTGGGGTTGAACGAATTTTAATCGAAGTGTTCTCAACTGAGAACACTTCGATTAAGGTCCATTAGACCCTAATCATCTGGTTCAAACGGACAAAAATCGGACTCAGAACTTCTAGGGTTCCTAAGGTAGATTTGGAATTCAGGTTTTCCTGGTTGGATTCGGACCAAACCAAGCCTGGTTTGGTCATGAGGGAGGTCAGGGGAGTGCCTGTCATGGATTTGGGGTGGTTTGGCATAGGTCGAGGCCCGGCTCGAATCTTCAAATGAAGATTCGAGTGGGGGAAGATTCGAGACCTAAGGTTAGCAGATCTGTGTTCAGGGGGTCGAGGTGGTACTAGGGTGTTAAGATGGTGGTCACCGGCGTCCTTGCCGCCGGGTTTACGGTGAGGGGAAAGGGGGTCGACACTAGGGTTCTAAGGGTTTTGGGTTTGGTGAAGACGACCTAAGGGCAGGGGGGGTTTGGCTTAGGGCACGGGGTGAAGGGGGGAGGTTTATATACGGGGTGAGTGATCTGATATTGGCCTTTGGATCACCAATGATCAACGACTGTGATCTTTCTACTTAAGGGAACGACGTCGTTTGGTCTCATGCTGGGAATGGATCAAGCCAGGTTTTATCGGGTCGGGTCAGGTAACGGGTAAAGGAGATGGGACGAGGGCCGTCAGATCAACCTGGTTTGAACGGCTGAGATGGGTTGTCCTTGAAACGACGTAGTTTTGGTGTAAAACTACATCGTTTGGTGGCCTGGGAGATGGGTCGCTTGGACCGGCTGCCTTGGGCTGCTTTTGGGCCTCAAATTTAAAGAAAACAGGCCCAATCCGATTTTTAAACCAATTTGCACTCTTTCTTTTATTTTCTAATTTTAAAGCATAAAACCTAATTAAAGTGAAATTAAACACCCATTAATTAGCACTTAACACAATTATCACACATATTAACATATTTAAATAGGTAAAATCACACCACGACGACAAATAGAATAAAAGATGCATATATATTTTTTGTGATTTTCCTTTTAATAACCGAATTATGGTTTAATTACACACGACACATATTTTTTGTATTTTTGTTTGATAAGACTAAATAAGAATGGACAAAACCACAAATAACTACCAAAAATGCCACGTAAATTCCAAAAATCGTACAACAAGACCATTTGTTATTATTTTTTGATTTCTTTTGGAGTGATTGTCGCGTAAACAAAAATCACATGCTCATAGATGCACCTCTTTGTCCGAAAACATGAAGAGTTTTTATGCAAAGATAAAGTGAGCGGATATGAGCGATTTTTGCCCATTGGAATACTCCGTGTGAAGCGCATATTTTGAAAGATTTGACCGAATCTTCGCTTCAAAGATTTCCTACATATCCTGGGCTGAACATGAATCAGGTCGATGTAGTTCGGGAAACTTTGGTAGCTGGGACTACCCTGGGATTGCGATGCTTGCTGTTACTGTTGTTGTTGTTACCACTGTTGCTTTACTGACCGCCTTATTACAACCAAAGGAAAATTGAAACTGAACTAACTACTTATGCCTGTCAACCACTAGTTACAGGATTCCTATCTATAATTCTTTTGCAATTTGATCTTGGGTCTTAGCTGATTCTGCTTGTAGATTTCGATGTGAATCTCGATGCTTGCGAGTTGTAGACGCTTGTTTACTTCTGCAGTATTGAGTGAAACGGGATTGGCGGAGCTTGGGAATTTCGATCGAATTTTGAGCGACCTGCCCTTTGTCTGTTCCGATATTTGGGAACATCTTCTTTTTTTTTCTTTTGTTCTTTTCTTCTTTTCTTTATTCTAGATTGAGACTCATCCCGTAGGTCGTCTCGATCCATGCACCTCAGGGTCAGACCTGCTGAAACGACAAAACAAACGAACGAAATTTTCTGCCCCAGTTTCACTAGGAAAATTTCGTGAGTTAATTGTCATGAAAATTTACAGCACTGATGAGGGGATTGGAAAAACCCTAGTCTACAAAGCGCAACTCAGGGATTGGAGCCCTAATGTCGCAAAAGGTAAAAATGCACAACTCAGGGATTGGAGCCCTAATGTCGGCTAAAGGAAGGTTGCTCAACTCAGAGATTGGAGCCCTAATGTCGGCTAACAGAAACAATGTTCAGTTCAGGAATTGGAGCCCTAATGTTGGCTAACCGAAAAACGCTCAGATTAGGGATTGAAGCCCTAATGCTGGCTAAATGAAAAATGCTCAGTTCAGGGATCAGAGCCCTAAATTGGGAGGATTGCCAGGTTATGCTGGAAAGGGTCCACGGGTTATGCCGGGGAGATTCATCGGGTTATGCCGAGAAGATTCATCGGGTTATGCCGGAAAAGGTCCACGGGTTATGCCGGGAAGATTCATCGGGTTATGCCGGGAAGATTCATCGGGTTATGCCGGAGAAGTCATCGGGTTATGCCGAAAAAGGGAAAGAGGTCCCTGGGTTATGCCAGGGAAAGAGGTCCCTGGGTTATGCCAGGGAGGTCTACGGGTTATACCGGGGAAGTTATCGGGTTATGCCGGAAAAGGAAAATAGTCCTCGGGTTATGCCGGGGAAGTCATCGGGTTATGCCGGAAAAGGGAAAGAGGTCCCTGGGTTATGCCAGGGAGGTCCACGGGTTATGCCGGAAAAATTCCACGGGTTATGCCGGGAAGATTCATCGGGTTATACTGCGGAAGTCATTGGGTTATGCCGGGAAGATTCACCGGGTTATGCCGGAGAAGTCATCGGGTTATGCCGGAAAAAGGGAAAGAGGTCCCTGGGTTATGCCAAGGAGGTCCACGGGTTATGCCGGGAAAGGGAAAGAGTCCTCGGGTTATGCCGGGGAAGTCATCGGGTTATGCCGGAGAAGGAAAAGAGTCCTCGGGTTATGCCGGGGAAGTCATCGGGTTATGCCGGAAAAGGGAAAGAGGTCCTCGGGTTATGCTGGAAAAGGGAAAGAGGTCCCTGGGTTATGCCAGGGAGGTCCACGGGTTATGCCGGGAAAGTCATCGGGTTATGCCGGAAAAGGGAAAGAGTCCTCGGGTTATGCCGGGGAAATCATCGGGTTATGCCGGAAAAGGAAAAGAGTCCTCGGGTAATGCCGGGGATTTGGATAGAAAAAGCTCCTTGGGTTATGCCAGGGAGATCCGTGGCTTATACCGGGATAGTTGAGGAATGAGGTCCTATGCTACCATGATTTGTTTTTCTTTTGGGATGTTCATTTTTATTTCGTCTTCTTTCTTTTCTTTGGTTTTCCTTTTTTTATTTCCTTTTATTTATCAAAATGCATGAAAGAATTCTGGGGAAACTTACTTTTGGTCGTTTTCTTGCTGCAAAGCTGTTTCAACGCTCGCGCATTTCATTTCTTTTTGGGCTACACCTACTTCTTGCACGGTTGCTTTGGATCGCACCTGTCTCAATTTTCCTAAACAAAGAAAAATTGTCAGTTTGAAAACGGCAGTTGGTTCGGTGGCCTTGATCGTTCCAATTGCTTGGTCTCGGCCTAATTCCTGTTGAGAAACTCTGCCATTGATTGGATTCACAGGCGACCCCTTTTAAACTAATCAGACTCGCATTTTCGGATTTTGTGATGATTTGCCCGTGTAAGGCTTTGGTTCTTTCATCCCATTCTGCTTGGGGATTCTTAACGAGGCCAACTCAATGGGGGGTTTTTATTGGGGCAGACTCGTTGGGGATTTTTTTTTACAAGGGGAGACTTTGTGGAGATTTTTACAAGGGGAGACTCTGTGGGAGATTTTCACAAGGGGAGACTCTATGGGGATTTTTACAAGGGGAGACTCTGTGGGGATTTTTACAAGGGGAGACTCTGTGGGGATTTGCCGGTTTTTTTACTTCAAAAGCAAATCAACAACATAATCAGTCGGGTTTGGACTAATGTACCACTGAAGTGGGGTATTTTACTTCCCACTAAACGGAGCTCCGTGAAACCAGTCCTGCCACCTTTTCTTTCCAGCATATTTTGGAATTTAGGGTTAAAACGAAAGGGATTCAAAGAAAAGATAAAACAAAGAGCGGAGAAAACGAATTTAAAAAGAGAAGTGTCCATTTCGGGATAAGAAAGACTTATCTGAGGCAACATGCTGACATTAAATTGACATGACATGCTTTTTGGACTGGATGCCCGACCTTCAATAACTTGCATTTCCTCATGAACCAAAACGGATCTATGTTTTCAAACCCGGGAACCTTGCCAGAACTTTCTGAGGTGGAATCATCTTTTTGGCCGACAATGCCCTTTGCGGGTTTCCGCTAGTTGACCTCTCTCATTTCTCTTCTTACCGTCGCCTGATAGCACTCTTTGCAAGTTTTTACTAAACAAGCTCTCTCATTTTCGATTTCTCTACTCGCGTCGCCTCTTGGTGCCCAAAGGTTTTCACCGACAAGACTCTCTCATTTTATTCTTCTCATTTTGTTGGATCAGATCCAAATAACTCCATCCTCCCATTTTGAAACACTTTGCTGATTGATCAGAAGGACTTGAACAAGGTTTGGGGTGAAAATAACTTGGATTGAGCTACAACTTTGGAGCCGTCTAGACAGGATTATTGCCGAATTATTATAACGTCTGCCCCAGTTTAAATTTTGGGGAAAAACTAGATTTTTGTTTTGGTGTGACTGAACCCCATTGAGAGGCTGCCTACGTATCCTTTCAGATTCAAGTCAAACGTATCAGGCAACTTTTTTTTTTATTAAAACTAGCACTTCCGGGTTCCAAAGAGGGTAATGAAAGAAAGGTAAACGGCTCAAAGGGTTAGCAAAGGGTTTGAGTGTTTGGGTAGCGGGAATGAAAGCCTTCGCCCTCTCAATTGTGCAAAAACATCGTCAGAGCAAGTTCAGACATAGTATCTTTTTACTGCATCTGCATTCACGACTGTGTCGGGATCTTTTCCTTCAATATCACCTAGATATAATACTCCTCTGCGCAATATCTTCCTGATGATGTATGGACTTTTCCAATTAGGAGCAAATTTTCCTTTCGCTTCCTGGTGATGTGGAAGAATGCGCCTTAACACCAGTTGACCTACTTCAAAATTCCTGGGTCACACTTTCATGTTGTAAGCACGGGCCATTCTTTGTTGGTACAACTGCCCGTGACAGACCGCAGCCATTCGCTTTTCATCGATCAGCGTTAACTGTTCCAAATGGGTTTTGACCCATTCGTTGTCTTCAATTTCAGCTTCAACAATGATCCGGAGAGAAGGGATTTCTACCTCTGCCGGTATTACAGTATCGGTCCCGTAAACCAACAAGTATAGGGTTGCCCCTACTGATGTGCGTATTGTAGTGCAATACCCCATCAGGGCGAAAGGTAACTGCTCATGCCATTGTCTGGAACTCTGGGTTGTCTTCCTCAAAATTTTCTTGATGTTTTTGTTCGCCGCTTCAACAGCGTCGTTGGCCTTGGGCCGATAAGGAGTGGAATTCCTATGCGTTATTTTGAACTGTTCGCACACATCCTCCATCAAATGACTATTCAGGTTTGCCGCATTATCTGTGATTATAGTTGCAGGAATACCGAAACGACAGATAAGATTTGAATGTACGAAATCCACCACGGCTTTCTTAGTGACCGATTTGAGAGTGATAGCCTCGACCCATTTTGTGAAGTAGTCGATAGCGACCAATATAAATCTGTGTCCATTTGAGGCCTTCGGCTCGATAGGACCAATGACGTCCATGCCCCAAGCAACAAATGGCTAAGGTGCAGACATGGGATGCAGTTCTGTGGGAGGTGCATGAATCAAATCACCGTGCATTTGACACTAATGACACTTTCGAACGAAGCTAAAACAGTCATTTTCCATGGTCATCCAGTAATAACCTGCTCGAAGGATTTTCTTTGCCAAAACATACCCGTTCATGTAGGGCCCGCACACTCCTGCGTGTACTTCATGCATGATCCTTCCCGCCTCCTCGGTGCCAACACATCTTAGCAGATTGAGGTCCGGGGTCCTCTTATACAATAACTCGCCGCTCAAAAAGAAACCACTTGCATGCCGCCTAATGGTTCTCTTTTGATCTCCAGTAGTATGTTCGGGGTATTCTTGTGTCTTCAAGAACCTCTTGATATCATGGTACCATGGCAGTGTACATGATCCTGCCTCGATTACGTTACAGTAACCGTGTCTTTCCCTGATTTGGATTTCCAAGGGATCGACGTGGGCGTTGCCTGGGTAGGGTAACATTGAAGCTAAGGTAGCAAGTGCATCCGCTAGTTCATTGTGACACTGCGGGATATACCTGAACTCTATTGATTTAAAACGCTTGCCTTGGTCCTCCACGTGTTGTCGGTGAGGAATAATCTTGATATCCCTAGTATCCCATTCACCTTGGGCTTGCCGGATAATCAGGTCAGAATCTCCCATAATCAATAAATCTTCAACATCCTGATCGATCGCCATATGCATGCCCATGATGCAGGCTTCATATTCAGCTCTATTGTTCGTGCAAAAGAAACGCAGTCTAGCTGTAGCAGGATAGTGCTGACCAGAAGGCGAGATCAAAATTGCCCCGATTCCTACACCTTTGGCATTTACGGCCCCATCAAAGAACATCTTCCAAACATGAGCGCTTTTTGAGACTACTTCTACGGTATTTATTTCTTCATCCGGAAAATAAGTACTCAACGGTTGGTATTCCTCATCAACCGGGTTTTCGGCCAAATGATCCGCTAATGCCTGGGCCTTCATTGACGTGCGGGTGACATAGACTATGTCAAATTCAGTAAGCAAGATTTGCCACTTGGCCAGTCTTCCAGTAGGCATCGGTTTCTGAAATATGTATTTCAAAGGATCCAACCTGCTTATGAGGTAAGTAGTGTGAGCTTGGAGATAATGTCTCAATTTTTGAGCAACCCATGTCAAAGCACAACACGTTCTTTCCAGCAGAGTGTACTTGGCCTCGTAGCCGGTGAATTTCTTGCTCAAGTAGTAGATCGCCTGCTCCTTCTTTCCGGTTATGTCATGTTGCCCGAGGACGCAACCGAAAGAATTTTCCAAGACTGTCAGATACAAGAACAGGGGTCTCTCTGGCTCTGGCGGGACCAAAACCAGGGGATTTAAAAGATATTCCTTGATCTTGTCAAAAGCTTCTTGACACTCAGCCGTCCATTTGATCGCTGCATCCTTCCGTAACAGCTTAAATATGGGCTTACACGTGCTAGTTAGCTGGGCAATGAATCGACTGATATAGTTTAACCTGCCCAACAGACTCATCACGTCTTTCTTCGTCCTTGGGGGAGGTAGATCTCTGATAGATTTTATCTTTGGATCTAACTCTATACCTCTCCTGCTTACTATGAAACCCAAAAGCTTGCCTGATGGGAC
This sequence comes from Nicotiana tabacum, assembly GCF_000715075.1. NCBI lineage: Eukaryota > Viridiplantae > Streptophyta > Magnoliopsida > Solanales > Solanaceae > Nicotiana > Nicotiana tabacum. The sequence continues at coordinate 120,995,257 of NC_134086.1, read as the reverse complement.
CCCGAAAGCGCATTTGGCTGGGTTCAGTTTCAAGTCGTACTTCCTCAGTCTCTCGAAGAATTTCCTCAAGTCTTGGATATGATTGTCCCGCGTCCTGGACTTGACTATCACGTCGTCCACATACACCTCTATTTCTTGATGCATCATGTCATGAAAAATGGCAGTCATGGCCCCCATGTAAGTCGCCCCAGCATTTTTCAGACCGAATGTCATAACCCGATAACAGTAAGTCCCCCATGGTGTAGTGAAGGCAGTCTTCTCGGCGTCTTCTTCATCCATCAACACCTGATGATATCCAGCGTAACAATCTATGAAAGACTGGATCTCATGTTTGGCGCAATTATCAACAAGGATGTGGATGTTGGGCAATGGGAAATTGTCTTTGGGACTTGCTCTGTTCAAATCTCGATAATCCACACATATCCGAGTCTTCCCATCTTTTTTCGGCACTGGAACTACATTTGCCAACCACGTGGTGTACTGGACTACCCGAATCACTCCCGTTTTCAGATGCTTGGTGATTTCTTCTTTAATCTTGTCACTGACATCAGTCTTGAACTTTCTTTGATTTTGTTGAACTGGAGGACAATTAGGGTGAATTGGCAATTTATGCACCACTAGATCAATGCCTAATCCTGGCATATCATCGTATGACCAAGCAAACACATTTTGAATTCAAAAAGGAGTTAAATTATCGCGTCTCGCGTTCTCTCGTCCGTGTGAATGCTTATTTTGGTCTCTCGGATTTCCTCAGGAGTTCCCAAATTAACCGGTTTGGTGTCGTTCAGATTCGTCTTAGGTTTGTTCTCAAAATGTTCCAATTCTCGATTTATTTCCTTAAAAGTCTCTTCTTCATCGTATTCCATTTCTTGGTTCATTATTTCGCAGCTAGATTGCATGTTTGGATCTGGGCATGAAGTTCGCAAGCATGTCATGTTATTTAAAACCGCATTATTAGAACTGAATGAAAAAAAAACAAAAAAAAAATCAGAGAGAATAAATAAGATGAAAGATGAAATATTAATTTCATTTCATTGAATTTTGAAGATAATAGGGTTTACATCAGAATTTAAGGACAGGAAACTAAAAGGAAATCATTCGAGTTACACCCCAAAATAACTCGTGATGCAGAAAAGTAGGCAAGACTGGTCTACCAGGATTCCCGCTTGATCGGAAACGGAGTGGCCTTCCAGTTTTGCAATTTGGCACCAGGCCCCATGTAAAGCACCTCAGCGATGCTCGAGCCTTCTCCCGGCTGAACCATATGGGTTTCGTACAGCATTTGCCTCATAACCCCACAGATTTCTTCAATTTCCTCGGTCGTGAAGGTCCCATCCTCTCTTTCTTCAATGTATTTGGGTCTGACGAACGTTCTGTAAAGATGCGGAATTGGCTGAGATAAAACCCAACCATTGCTCTTCCGTTGGTTTGCCCACATTACATCAGCTTCTTCGGCGTAAAAACCAACACCGAAGAACTTTTCGGCGGCAGGTAAGGCGATAGGTTCGGTGATACCTTGCAATGATGCCCCGAGTCCCTTCCCCGGTTTATAACCGTGCCTGATCATTTCCTTGGCAACCATAACTAATGCTTTTGAGAGAAAAGGTTGAGGGTACGGGCTTCCTTCTTCGCATTGGTCTGTGACCACAACCTCGAAAACTTGATAGACTATGTGTTCACTACCCTCCTTAGCTTCGAGGCATGGAACCGACGGGTCTCGATAAATTAAATGCTCATCCTCTCCGTGGACTATAATCTCTTGATTTTCATATACAAATTTTACCATCTGGTGGAGAGTAGAAGGTATGGCTTCCGCCGCATGAATCCAAGGCCTTCCTAGAAGGAAATTGTAAGAAGTATCCATATCCAAGACCTGAAAGGTCACCTCAAAATCCACAGGTCCGATAGTCAAAATCAAATCGATCTCGCCTAGGGTGTCCCTTTTGATGCCGTCAAAGGCACGAATACATACGATGTTGGGCTTGATTCTCCCTGTCTCGATCTCCATTCTTCGTAGAGTTGAAAGGGGACAGATATCTACTCCGGACCCGTCATCCAGCATGACCCTCTTCACATAGTACCCTTCACATTTAACTGTTAGGTGGAGGGCCTTGTTGTGGGGGCAGATCATTTTTGCTGAAGGAAATCTGATTGATCATGAAGAATCTTTCTGCCATCCACTCTAGCTGTTCCACGGTAGTTTCAATTGGGATGTAAGCTTCGTTGAGGGTCTTGATCAACACTTTCTGATGCTCAGTTGAATTCATTAGTAGAGACAACAACGAGACTTGAGCGGGAGACTTTCGGAGTTGGTCAAGTATCTCGTAGTCCGCAGTTTTCATTTTCCTAAAAAACTCTTCCGCTTCCTCGGCACTAACTGGTTTCTTGAGTGGAAAACGCCTCTTTGAATAATCATTCAACTCTTCTAGGTTGAGGTATTTCTCAGTTGGGTTAGTTTCATTTACTCCTCCCAGGATTTCTTTTCCTTTGTAGGTTACTACCGCCTTGTTATAATTCCATGGGATGGTAGTAGGATCTGTCATGGGCCTCTGCGGCGCGCGTCCAATAATCACGGGCTCATTCAGCCTTGGTGAAATTATTGGCCCCCGTTCCGCATAGGTCCCCTTGGGCACGTACATTTTAGATACTTTGTTCAGTTCAAACCTTCTTGGAGGGCTCAATGTCACTTGTCCTTTCTTCGAACCTCGGGGGACATAAAGGACGACATCTTTCGAGGGCATTACCTCAGTTTTGGTTTCCACCGCTTTTTCTGTGTTTTGAGGGGGGGTTTTACTCTTCTTGTCCTCCTTTTCTTGCTTTGCATACGTTTTGGGCTTTTTCTCAATGTCGGCAATTGCAATGATGGCTTTTAAGACAGGATCAAACTCTTTATCTTCGCAGATCATCCCAATAATCGGTCCATTGTTGTGAGCCGGTAACGGGTTGTTGGTCACATTAGGAATGTCTTCGTCCTTTAACACTATCCTTTTTTGTTCTTTAAGGTTTTCAACAACCCTTTTCAAAGTCCAACAGCTCTCAGTGTCATGCCCTTCCACTCCAGAATGATAGGCACATCGGGCACCAGGTTGGTAAGAGGGTGACTCTGGATTTTGCCTATTTGGGGGTACGGGTTGTAACAAACCCATTTGGACAAATTTAGGGAAAAGGTTGGAATATGACTCACCAATAGGTGTGAAGTCCGTTTTCCTGGGCGGCTCTCGAGTGCGGGCGTTGTAGGGGAGATTATTTTGTGGAGGTCGGGGAATATACTAAGCTTGGTGAGGAGGTTGATTTCTTGGAAATTGAGCTCGCTTTTGGTGGAATTGTTGTTGTGGCCTAATATATGGTTGTGCATTCATTACTGTGTAGGGCTGAAGGTTCATAGCATAGGTCGCATCTTGATGGGGGTAGTAGTGTTGCGGGGCTCTTTCAGAGAAATGAAATCTGGACGGAAGGGGTTTTCTTACACTCGAAGTTGCCATTGTTGTTTCTTCCTTCTTCTTTCGGTTTGTTCCTCCTCCAGACCCGCCTTGGATTGCTTGGGAGGTGGCCCTTATAGCATACTGAGTCAAGATTCGCCCTGTTTTTAACCCATTCTCCACCATTTCACCGATTTTGATGGCTTCAGCAAACGGCTTTCCCAATGCAGACATCATGTTTTGATAATAATCAGCCTCTTGGGCTTGAAAGAAAACACTGACCATTTCTGTTTCATCCATCGGAGGTTTGACTCTGGCCGCTTGTTCGCGCCATTTGACAGCATATTCTCGGAAGCTCTCTGAAGGCTTCTTCTTTAGATTCGACAATGAATTCCTGTCGGGGGCAATGTCGATGTTATATTGAAACTGCCTAACAAAATCTTGAGCCAAGTCGTCCCAAATGTGCCAACGAGATACTTCCTGATCCGTATACTATTCAGAAGCAATGCCGATCAAAGTTTCTCCAAAGTAAGCCATAAGAAGCTCTTCTTTTCCGCCCGCTCCCCGCAACTGGTTGCAGTACCTTTTGAGATGGGCTATGGGGTCCCCATGCCCGTCATATTTCTCAAAATTTGGGGTTTTGAAACCCAAGGGCAAATGTACGTGCGGGAACATGCACAGGTCAGCGTGAGATACGCTCTTTTGCCCGCTCAGACCCTGTATATTTTTGAGAGTTTGCTCCATGCTTCTCATTTTCCTGGTCATTTCCTCTTGTTCAGGTGTTTTCTCGGCTTTCTCCTTCCCTGCGATAAACTCGTACCGAGACGGCTGAGGGTAAGCGTTGGTAGTGAACTGGCTAGGTTCCAATGGAAGAGGAGTTGCTTGAAATGTGAAGGATGATGAATCAAAGTTAGGTCTGGGTAAAACGGGTTGTGTCGTGGCTGAACAAGGTGGAGCAGTGAATATGTTTGAGGCCGCACCGGAAGCTAACACCTGGGGGCGAGACTCAGAAGGTGTTCCAGTAAAGTAGGCTGAGATGGTAGGAAATCCCAATGGGGTATTTGGATAACTTATGGGGATGTTGGAGGTCCCACTTGCCCTAGGAAAAAGCTCAGGGAACCCAGGGATCGCATTTGGTGGCTCTTTTCCATTGGCCTAGGCATCCCACATTTCCATCATGCAGAGACGTATAATTCTATTTTCCTCGACCGTTGCTGACTCAGAAGTTGGGATGGCTGAGATTGAACTTTCCTCCGAAATAGGAATCGTTGGCAGAGGAACTTCTGAAGACATTTCGACACTTCCTTTCGACCTTGTGAAGTATGTATGAACACTTCCTCTTGATTTAGCGTCGGGTGGCTGAACGTTTCCTTTTGATCTCGTGAAGTACGAATGTGAGACCAGATTACCACAAAACCAAACCACTTGTCTAGGAACCTGGATGCTTATCAGCAAACAAATGGTTAGTTTGAAACAAACAACAGACAGGTAATCCCACATTGGGGTGTGATGCACCTATACAGTTAGGTGGGTTTCTACATGCTTGCAACAAAGACATGCGTCATTCCGGCTTCTCTTTAGGCTTTTCTTTTATTTATCATTTTCTTTCATATTTTTTTTTCTGTTTTTTTATTACTGTTTTCAATATTTGCAATTAAAAATGTGACCGGATCCGATGAGGATTGCCTATGTATCACGATGCCGCGTGAATCAGATCATTACATAGTTCGAAATAGATGAGTATAAAAGAAGCACACATTTTATTACTGAACAATCTATTACAAACTAACATTCTTGAAAAAGGAAAATAACAAACCTTGAAAAAGGTACAGACTCAACAGACTAATACACCTTGATGCAAAAGACGGACAAACTCGACCTATGAATACATTAAGGTTCTGAGGATTGGCGCCCGCGGGGCATCGTTCGGCTTTACCACGGTCCTAGGTGTGAGATCCCTTTCAAGTTGTTCCAGATCATGCATGGTCTGCTTGACATAAACCATCACTGCTGAGAGAACGGTAATGCTGGTCATGTTTTCACACCGTAGACACCGTCTGATGATGGCATGGGCAATGGTCCTGATCTTATCCCTGGTTTGCCTCTTTTCTTTGAGTAAGCGCTCTATTTGATCATTACGGGCTGTCATAACCCGAGAATCCTGGAGGCATCGATTTTGCCACTGCTGAATTTCTACTTCCATCTGGGCTAAAAGCTTGCGACAATGTTTGTTTTCAACTCCCAGGGTTCGGATTTGCTCAAATGCTCTGTGCACCTTTTCCTTTAAATTGGCAATGGTTCGCTCGTGATCCCTTTCCAACTGCCGCAGGTGCCGATTACATTTTTCTGTCCTTCTTGCCCAGTGTGCTTCGAGCCCTGCTATGGTATTTTTTGACTCACTCCGGCACTCCCCAATTTCCGTCCTTAAAGCTTTTATTAATCGTTCATCCGACCGGCTCCTTTGTTGGTTATCAGCATTTATCCTCATCTGTTTGATCTGGGCCCTGAGAATCTCATTTTCCTGAGTCAACCTGTTCTTTTCTCCCAGATCGGTAGCAACCTGCACGTTGTGCTCATATTTCAGACCTTCCACTTGTTGCTTCAACTTGCTGATTTTGGTACGATAGCCTCTTTCTTTTGCCAACCAATCCCCCTGCTTTTGCGATGACTCGGCGAAATTTAAGATGTGGGGTCTTTTAGCCGGCCTTTCGTGTTCGAGTTCTCTTCTGTACCATGCAAGGTAACCTGGCGCCATTTCACTTTTGGCCCGATCTTGCACACAAGTATCTGCTTTCAAATATTGACATTCATTCCAGATCTGGCGGATTTTTGCTTTAGGAAATTGTCCACCAAGGCTTATCTCAATTGTTTGAGCACTAAGATCTTCCTCGTGTGGTACTATTTGGTATCTTCCGAGTTGTCTCAAAACTCGGTAGGGCGCGTAAGGTTGAATGCTCTTAAGTCCCATCAGTAGGAAATGAGTTCTAGTTGCTGGCATATACATGACCTCATCTACAGGCAACCATCCCAGTGTCCACTGTATTTGGCTGACAGTGAGAGCTTGAAAGAATGAAGTCCATGCCATAACTCCTTTGGGCAAAACTTATCTCTTTGGTTCTCGTGTAAAACTCTTCTATGCAAGTTTTTTCCGAGGAACCATGGCTCAAAAACTCGGAACGACGACAGAGATGTTCAGTCATCCATATTTGTAGCAGCAAGTTACAACCTTCAAAGAAATTCTTCCCAGCTTTGCAGGCTGTGAGAGCTCGAAAGATATCGGATACCACCATAGGCGCGAGAGTACTGTCATTTTGAGTGAGTAAAGTACTTACGACCCCGGATATTTTCAGATCAATATTCCCATCTTTCCTCGGAAATACCAGAAGGCCCAAAAATGTTATCATGAAAGCCACCCGTCTGTGCTTATCCCACTTATGATGACTACCTTTGCTGCATAGCTTGTTAATCAGATTGTTGAATCCTCCTACATGACCATACCTGTCATATATGAAGCATGGATTACAAAAACCGGCGGCCAAATCTGGGTTGCGGACCGTCCTGGGTATTTTTAGTGAGTCTAGAAATCGATGCACCATGACAGCTCTTGGGGCGACCAGGTATCTTTGCCTTAATGGAAGTTCAGCAATTCCGATGTACCCAGCCATTTCCTCCAGAGTCGGGGTGAGTTCAAAGTCGGAGAAGTGGAAAACATTGTGCGCTGGGTCCCAGTAGGTGACCAAAGCTCTTATGATATCTCCCCGAGGCTGGATTTCTAGTAAACCCGTGAGACCTTTCAGATATTTCTTGACCTCATCTTGCCCTTCAGCACCTAGATCATTCCACCATAGCCGTAACTTGACAGGGATTTAAGTCATTATCGAAAAATGTTCATTTTGCATTGTGCTCATCCTGCACATTTATTAAGGTGACTTTAAGCAAAAATGACTTGACTCAAAAATATTTTGACTATATTTTTTCTAAAAAAGAAGATCAGATTTTCGAACACGGCCTTTTAGCACTTCGTGGATGAAGATTTTAAGGCTGTGAGGGTCAACCGATCAAAAAACTCTAAAAGACGACCGAAAGTGGCCGTTTTATGCAAAATCCGCCTTCCGCCGTCCCTTGCGGGAACATTTGGCTATTTTTGACAAAACAATCACTTGATTTATTCATGACTCTTTTAGTAGTAATGAAAACAACATGGGGAACATGGCCTCACAGAGCCTCGGGGACGAGGATTCTAAGGTCGTTGGGCAATTTGGTCAGAAAAATAAAAATGACCAATAATGGCCGTTTGTGCAAAGTCAGCCTTCCGGCGTCCCTTTGGGGAACATTCGGCTATCCTTGACGAAACGACATCACCTGACTCATTCATGACGAAATTAAAAATTCTAACAATTTGGCTATTTTGAAAAGAGGAGGTTGGACCCGATGAGGGTTGCCTACGTATCTCGCACCGTGCGAAAATCAAATCGGCGTAGTTCGGGCCGATCAGGCGTAGAGTAAAAATAAACTAAACCCCTTCTGACTACAATCTTTTAAAGAAAAGGAGAAAAAATATTTTTCTGGATTTTTATATTTTATTTTTTTATTTTATTTTATTTTTTTAAGGAAATATTTATGAATTTTAAACTTCTTTTCACCCTTTTTTTTTGAAATTTCGAAAATCTTTAAAAGAGATACTACAAATGGAACAATGAATTTTGAATTCCCACCCCCCCCCTATCCCCTTTTTACTTTTAAATAAATACCCATTTTTTGGAGTTTGAAAGTGATTAAAAGGATTTTTTTTATATATATATATTTTTTATATAAATCAAACTAAAAAACTAACTTTGTTTTCATTTTTTCTTTTCTTTTTTTTAAGAAAATTCCGGCGAGGTTTTGACACTACTTGGACATTGGTTTTATTTTTCCAACAAATAAGTAATTATCTCCCTACGCTGCTATTTTTTTTCTTTTTTTTTTAATTTTTTTTTTAGAAACCGATCAGCATGCAGAACTGAAGCAAATAAATGCGCAAAACAAACGAGATGCAGCAGGATGGTCTTTTCATTTCAGGTTTCCTGTCTTAGACGGACCCAACCCCTGTGTTGAGTCCCCTATGTCAAATGCAACATGATGCAAATAAGCGTTCCTACTAGGGATCCGGCGTGAGGTTTTGTTATACTAGGTTTATAACCTGGGTGTATGTTCTAGACTGTGTACCCGAGCAGACAACTCGAGTCGAGGAGGGGGCTACATACCGGGGACCCGCGAGATCGTCCGGCTTTGTAACTTGTCCGGCCTCTTTCTTATTTTAGGTATTGACACTAATAGAATAGGGAGTCTCGACCAGCGAGCTTCTCCCCGGAGGTAAGAAGAGAAGGGTTTCGGCACAGTTTATATACAGTTCAGATAATATCAAAGCGGTAAAAGACAACATTTACCACGTTATGTCAAAACATGTAATAAAGATCAGATAATAAAGCCAAATATAACAATTATTCTAAGCTCGAATTCTGAACCCTGAACAAACGTTCTGGGTTCTAGTCCCCAGCAGAGTCGCCAGAGCTGTCACACCTCCTTTTTGCGCGCCCGCCCCGAAAGGGTAAATGCGCGAGGGAGTTTTTCCAATTTAAGTGACAATATTCGAAATGGGATTATTTATTTAATTCAGAGTCGCCACTTGGGAAAGGTTTGGCTTTTGGTGTCCCAAGTCACCGGTTTATCTTGAATCCCAAATCGAGGAAAATATTCGACTTTCCGAATGAAGTCTGCGAACCAGAAATTCTAAGTAAGGAATTCTGTTGACCCGAGGGAAGGTGTTAGGCACCCCCGAATCCCGTGGTTCTAGCACGGTCGCTTAAATTGTTATAATGGTTAACTATCTGATTTTAATACATGTTATGACTTATGTGCTCTTATTAAGTTTAAACCACTTTTATTATTATCCTTTGTTTTTTTATAGAATTGCAACGTCATGAAAATTCATCTCGAACCACGTCACAATCAATGCACCCGTAGTTGTTAACACATTTCAATTTCGTTGAGATTTGAATTTGGGTCACATAAATGCGCACCCGAATTTAAGAATGTAATTTAATTAAGTCGCGCCTAAAGAGTCTAACACGTTATTATCTTTGGGGAAGGCAGTGAAATTCACTAAACAGTCCATCCCAAATTCTAAGTATTTATTATGATCAATTATTGAGGGCCCCGCAATTTGCATTTTTATTTGGCGAAGCTCGTCTCATTATTTTTTTTAAAAAAAAGGAAAATCTTAGCAGGACTACATTTCCTTTTTTTTGTTTTCTAAAAATAAATGGAAGAAAGAAAATACATTCTAATTAAATTGCATGCTTGGCCAACTCCGGATTCTTGTTAATTATCTGATTAATTGTTTATGAGGCGGGAATTGTTTCGTGTCTTATTCCGTGGGTGAACATGCTTTTAATTTGGTAAAGGGAAGTGCATACAAGATTGATGAAACGCTAAACTCACTCCAAACGCTTCTCAAGCTGAATTTAAAGTAACCCGTTTGAACAAGATTAATGGAATTACTTATTAGAGGACGCCACTAATGGTATTTAGAACTTGTCCTATAAACTGCCTAAGCGGGGTCCAATATAGTTGAAACTCAAAAGATTAAAACTGTATTACATTTGGTCAAGTTAAAAGCCACTTGCCCTACATATTCAAAACATAACTGAAGAAGGAGTTCACATTAACAATTATACTAAGTAATGACACATTCCATGAATTATATAGCTACATCATGTATACCACTAAACAAACCATATATCGCAGTTTAGACCAACTAATTTTCAATTAAGTACGAGCTCACTAGTGTGTTGTCTATTGAGCTACAAACTAAAGAATTACATAATTTTAACAACATTTGTAAAGCTGTAAATAAGGCAGCGACTGATTAAATTCCTTTGCACCTTTCATTTCATGCTTTTAACGGTTACATCAGCAGGAGATTCAAATGTGTACCTGGAAAGTGCTTACAATTGAAGAGGCAGAAAAGTCAGTAGAGCAGTAGTAGCATACACAAAGCAGCAGTACAACAGGACTTAGTAAAACCAATAACAACAGCAGCAGGAATCTCCAGGAAAGAATAGAACCCAAAGAAGAAGCCAGTAGCTTGAAAAATAGTGCTTGAAAAATCAACAGACAACTAGGTTGCCCGATAAATCCCACAATACAAGAAGATTGCTAAGATTGCAAGCAGAGACAATAAAACAGTAGTTTCTGAGCAGAAGACAAAACTGAAGTTCTTTGTTGTGAAACCTAAACTTTAACACACTAAGACCCTGGAAAATTCTTCTTTATGGTTTTTTAAAAAAACTCTTGCTCTCTTTCTGATTTCAGTACTCTCTCTTTTCTGATTTTTCAGAACTATCTCCTATTTTTCAGAACTCTCTTTCTAATTTTCAGAACTTCTTTGCTGATTTTCAGAACTAAACCCCTGAACTCTCTACTGTCTGCCCACTCTCTTCTTTTTTCTTAGCTTCTGTCTCTTATGTGTGTATTTGTATATTTCCCCTCCTCTCTCTTTCTCTGTATGATTCCCCCCCTTAACTAATGGAATCCTCCTCTATTTATTCTAGCCTCAGCCCATTCAAAACAGCCTGTTAAAATCCACTGAATCCTCTCCTGTGTTCCCTTCTCAACCCTTAGGGCCCCTTTTTGTCAATTGAAAACTAATTCTCCCATCTTATTCCCTCTGTCCTTCCCACTCCAAACTCAAAAGAGATGTCTTACCCCATCAGATTCCCTGACATCCCTCTTTTTAAAATGGTTTATCATTTTATTAAACTAAACCAAACATGGGCAGCAGGAATATGCCCTGACAGCACATGCTGTCAAGTTAATTTTAATCTCTTAAAGGCTTTAATGCACATGCTGTCCACAAGTGCACATGCCATCAATTCAGACTTAACCCTGAACTGCAGCTAACCCAATCCTTAAATTTTTCTGATTCAATTACACAAACTATAAGTAGCTATACTCAATTCTTAATTGGATTCAAACAAAGCTTCAGCAGAAAACATGAATCAAATTATTACCATTCAAAGCTGAAACTAATTGACGACATATATGAATCGACTACGCGAATTACAACACATACAATCAATAACTAATGATCAGAGTCGAACAACATTGAATAGAGGGTTCAAATTGCACTATCAAAACAGGAAATGACCCTGGGAACTAATTAATCGATCGAAATTCATTTCAATCGATTACACTATTAAACACATACATCCATCAATGAATAGCAAAAAGAGATTCGACCAAATAAAGGGTCCGGGCAAAACGGATAGAAACATTCGACACAAAAAATTCAAAAATAAATCAACTAAACATTTGGACATATGAACAAACATTTAACTACAACAACAACAAAATGAACTAACAAGAAAAAGGAAAGTAGAAATACCTTAAAGGTTTGAAAAAATCAGAAGACCCTGTCTCGGATTTGAATCGACCTTTCTTGGGGTTGAACGGATTTTAATCGAAGTGTTCTCAACTGAGAACACTTCGATTAAGGTCCATTAGACCCTAATCTTCTGGTTCAAACGGACAAAAATCGGACTCAGGACTTCTAGGGTTCCTAAGGTAGATTTGGAATTCAGGTTTTCCTGGTTGGATTCGGACCAAACCAAGCCTGGTTTGGTCATGAGGGAGGTCAGGGGAGTGTCTGTCATGGATTTGGGATGGTTTGGCATAGGTCGAGGCCCGGCTCGAATCTTCAAATGAAGATTTCCAGACTGTGGGGGAAGATTTGAGACCTAAGGTTAGCAGATCTGTGTTCAGGGGGTCGAGGTGGTCCTAGGTTGTTAAGATAGTGGTCAACGGCGTCCTTGCCGCCGAGTTTACAGTGAGGGGAAAGGGGGGCGGCGCTAGGGTTCTAAGGGTTTTGGGTCTGGTGAAGACGACCTAAGGGCAGAGGGGTTTGGCTTAGGGCGCAGGGTAAAGGGGGGAGGTTTATATACGGGGTGAGTGATCTGATATTGGCCGTTGGATCACCAATGATCAACGGTTGTGATCTTTCTACTGAAGGGAACGACGTCGTTTGGTCTCATGCTGGGAATGGATCAAGCTGGGTTTTATTGGGTCGGGTCAGGTAACGGGTAAAGGAGATGGGACGAGGGCCGTCAGATCAACCTGGTTTGAACGGCTGAGATGGGTTGTCCTTGAAACAACGGAGTTTTGGTGTCAAACTACGTCGTTTGGTGTCCTGGGAGATGGGTCGCTTGGACCGGCTGCCTTGGGCTGCTTTTGGGCCTCAAATTTAAAGAAAACAGGCCCAATCCGATTTTTAAACCAATTTGCACTCTTTTCTTTTATTTTTTAATTTTAAAGCACAAAACCTAATTAAAGTGAAATTAAACACCCATTAATTAGAACTTAACACAATTATCACATATATTAACATATTTAAATAGGTAAAATCACACCACGCCGACAAATAGAATAAAAGATGCATATATATTTTTTGTGATTTTCCTTTTAATAACCGAATTATGGTTTAATTACACACGACACATATTTTTTGTATTTTTGTTTGATAAGACTAAATAAGAATGGACAAAACCACAAATAACTACCAAAAATGCCACGTAAATTCCAAAAATCGTACAGCAAGACCATTTGTTATTATTTTTTGATTTCTTTTGGAGTGATTGTCGCGTAAACAAAAATCACGTGCTCACAAGTGTGGCTTACAAAGATCTATGTCTATTTCCTGATGTGCAATTGTCGGCAGGGTTTAAGATGCCCAAGTTTGAGTTGTATGATGGGCACGGTGATCTAGTGACACATTTGAGAGGTCTCTGTAGCAAAATGAGGGGAGTTGGCGTAAAAGATGAGCTTATAATGGCGTATTTCAGTCAAAGTCTGAGCGAATCAGCGCTAGAATGGTATACTTGGCAGGATCACGGGAGATGGTACACATGGGGTGATCTGGCCCAGGCATTTGCTTGACACTTCCAATATAATCTCGAGATTATTCCGGACCGTCTGTTTTTGACAAAACTTGAGAAAAAGCACAATGAAAGTTTCAGGGAATATGGTTTTAGGTGGAGAGAGTAGGCAGCAAGGGCTGACCCTACAATGAAAGAAAGTGAAATGGTGGATTATTTTCTGCAGGCCTTAGAACCTACTTATTACGGTCATCTGGTATCATCGGTAGGTAAGTCTTTCAATGAAGTGGTAAAGATGGGCAGTATGGTAGAAGAAGGGCTCAAGACAAACAAAATCATGAGTTACTCGGCTATCAAGGCAACCACTCAGGCCATTCAAAGCAGAACTGGGGTAGTAATTGGAAAGAAGAAAAAAGAGGATATAGCAACGATTGATTCAGGAGCTTGGTTCGGCTCTAGGGGTCCATCACATTACTATAGCCAACCTCAACCCCACCACCAAACCTATCCTCATACCCCATATAGCCCACCACAACATTACTACCCACCACCAGTCCCCCATTATTCTGTCCACCATGCCCAAACATATAGCCAACCTCTGGCCCACGCACATGGCGTGCGCCAATCCCACAAAATACATACCCAGATCCACAAAATGCCTATCCACCCCCAAAAGCCTACCAAAATCCCCTTGGAACAGGTTTCCGGCCCAATCAGGCCACCAAGAATGAGAGGTTGCAGAAGAAGAAGACTTTCACTCAATTGGGAGAATCCTATACCAGTTTGTTCCGCAGGTTGAGACAATTGGGTATGCTGAGTCCGATTGAACCAAAATTGCCAAATCCTCCCCCGATGAATCTTGATCACTTTGTGAGTTGCGAATATTGCTCTAGTGCACTGGGGCACGACACAGAGAAGTGCTGGCAATTGAAAACAGCTATTCAAGAGCTCATTGATACTAATCGGATTGAGGTCCAAGCTCCAGAGACACCTAATATCAACCAGAACCCATTGCCAGCTCATCAAGAGACAAATATGATTGAGATAATGCATAAGGAAGGGGAGCCTAAGAAGCCTTCGCAAATAGTCATGATGATTCGGTCCAGTGATGCCAGGCCATTCGAATAGTTAACAAGTGAGAAGTCTGCGATCAAGTTGAATGGGGAAAATAGTGAACCATCTGTGGCGGTCAAGAAGGGGTCCGCAAGTGACTTTGCTGGGAAACATGAAAGAGCGAAAGTGGTTGAGCCAGGAATAGCGAACAAGCCTGTTGTAATTGTGGAAGGTGCCCGCATAGACCCTGTCATCGTCAAGCTGGTAACTCAATTACCAATAGTCAACAGCAGGGCGGTCTCATGGAAGTATGAACGAGTGACAGTGACTTACAAGGGGAAAGAAGTTAAAGAAAAAGTATGTGAGACCCATGGTTTGACTCAATCGGAGAGATGCATTGCCCCCGAAGAGTTAAGAAAAGCTAAAAGCTCCAAAGACAACCCAGTATTGGCGAAGAAAGTTGTGACTAAGGAAGAAGAAGAGGAGTTCTTGAGAAAGATGAAAGTGCAGGATTATTCCATTGTGGAGCAGTTGAGGAAGATACCGGCTTAGATTTCATTATTGTCATTATTGATCCATTTAGACGAGCACCATCGGGCTTTGTGAAGATCCTGAATGAAGCCCACGTTCCTGACAAAATCTTAGTAAACCACTTGGAAAAGATAGCTAACAAGATATTTGAGGTGAATAGAGTCACTTTTTCTGATGATAAGTTGTCCATGGAGGGTACCGAGCATAATAGAGCCCTCTATCTGACAGTGAAATGCGAAAATTCCGTGGTTACTCGGGTGCTGGTTGACAATGGTTCCAGCGCGAACATTTTCCCTCTCTCCGCTCTGAAAAAATTGAAGGTGGATGATGAAAGAATTCACAAGAACAGTATCTGCTTTCGGGGATTCAACGGTGGAGGGAAAGATTCAGTCGGGGACATAGTTCTTGAGCTTATAATAGGGCTAGTTGAATTTACCATGGAGTTCCAGGTGCTCGATGTGGCTGTTTCTTACAATCTACTGTTAGGTCAACCCTGGATTCATGCTTCCAAAGCGGTCCTGTCTACTCTGCATCAAATGGTCAAGTTTGAATGGGATAGATAGGAAATCGTTGTGCACGGCGAAGATAATTGGTGTGTTCCCAGCGATGCCATTATTCCGTTCATAGAGATGAAGGTGGCACAATGGCAACCATTGATTGAAAAAATAGTAGCTAAAATATCATCCTGGACTGCAAAAAAGCTATCATATGCTAGTAGAGTTCAACTTATTCGAACTGTTCTCTTTGGAGTACAATCATATTGGTCTCAAATAATCCCGATGCTCTCCAAGGTGATCAAACTTATTGAAGCATACTGTAGAAGCTTCATATGGTCAGGAACTAATGTCATTACCAAATGTACATTAATATCTTGGGACAAAGTCTGTCAACCTAAGAGTGCCGGAGGGCTGAACATCCTAAATCTTAAAAGCTGGAATAAAACAGCCATTCTCAAGTTATAATGGGACTTGTGTGATGATCTAAAATGTCACCTTTAAATTAAATAACTATCTCGTTAAGACCTTGAAAAGTGGTATCAATAATTCCTCGACTTGCGTGCACAGTCCATATAATTTTCCGGAAGGTTTTATGTAAAAAATGGATTAAATTGTGAATTAGAGCTTTAAAACTCAACTGAGTTGACTTCGGTCAACATTTTGAGCAAACAAACCCGGATCCAAGTTTTGACCATTCCGGTAGTTCTGTATCATGATTTGGGACTTGGTCATATGCCCAAAATCGAATTCGGGGGTCCCTAGCTCAAATTATCGTCATTTAACAGAATCTAAAAATCTAAGGCTAAAGATTTCTTAAGTTTGACCGGAGATTTGACTTTTGAGCAAACGACCCCGGAATGGAATTTTGATAATTCCAATAGTTTCGTATGGTGTTTTTGTCTTAGGAGCATGTTCGAATTTGGATTTGGAAGTCCGTAGGACAATTTGACGCATTTGGCGAAAGTTAGAAATTTGAAGATTTTTGAGAAGTTTGACCGAGAGTTGACTTTTTGATATCGGGGTCGGATTCCGATTCAGGAAGTTGGAGTAGGTCCGTAATATAGAATGTGACTTGTGTGAAAAATTTGAAGTAATTCCGGAATGATCTTGGTAAGGTTTGAGACACTTAGTCTCTTTTAAGGAAGCTTAAGTTGAAAAAGTCAACGGGATGTTAACTTATGTGTTAGAGAGCTCGGATGTGAGTTACGATGGTTCGATTAGCTCCGGGAGGTGATTTATAACTTAAGAGCGTGATTGGAAGGAGTTTTGGAGGTTCGTAGTAGATTTAGGCTTGAATTGGCGAAGTTGATATTTTGGTGTTTTCCGGTTGATAGGTGAGATTTTGATATAGGGGTCGGAATGGAATTCTAAGAGTTGCAGTAGTTCCGTTGTGTTATTTGGGATGTGTGTGTGCAAAATTTCGTGTCATTCGGACGTGGTTTGGTTAGGTTTTTGATCAAAAGAGTGATTTAGAAGATTTTGAAATTCTTAGGCTTGAATCCGATGCGAATTTGGTGTTGTGATGTTGTTTTGAGCATTCCGAAGGTTGGAACAAGTTTGAATGATGTTATGGGATATGTTTACATGTTTAGTTGAGGTCCCAGTGGCCTCGGGTGAGTTTCGGGTGGTTAAACGGACTATTTCATCTTTGGAAAAGTTACAGATTTTTTTGAGCTTCAACTGTGCACCAGAAAATTTTCTGGTGCGAGGAGTCCAGTTTGGAAGCTCATATCTTGAAATATATAAGGAATGAGAAAAATTGCAAAACATGAAAGTTATATTCCTTACATTCTAGTTTCCATAAAGTTAAACCATTTAGGATTTGGATATTCTATCAGAAAGTTATGATGGATCGAATATGGTTGGTGGATCAATTTTGATAGAATTTTCTAATGCACTTTAGAAGCTCATATCTCGGAATATATTAATATTATATGGCATACAACCTATCAAATGAAAGATCTTCGAGTCTAGTTTTTAAATATTTAAACCGTTTGTCATTTGGATATTTTCACAAGGAGTTATAGGCATTTTAACAGAAGGTGTACAGCAGGGAAAATGGTAAGAGGATGTACAACCTGCACAACGCAAGGTACAACTCGATGAAGCCTGGGCAGATTGTTTTTAAGTCCTTTTGTCCACGATTTGGGTCCATTTTTCAGCCACAGTTGATCATTTTGAGAGCTTTTTTGAAAGAGATTGAATAGGGATTCAAGGAAAAATGTTTAGAGGTAAGAATTTCGGACCTAAAACTCGTTTATATTGTGAAATCCACCTAGAAAATCATTGAATTCTTACTAAAAATGGAAGAAATAGGGCTTGGGATTTTGAGATTCTAATTGGGGATTTGGAGGACCATTTGGGGTCGGATTTGAGAACTTTTGGTATGTATGAAATCGTGGGGAGATAAGGAACCCGTTGATGTAAAAATTTTTGAATTTCAAGAAGTGGGCCCAGGGCTCGGGTTTTGCTAATTTTGGGATTTTTGATGTTTTCCGATTGTTTTTGCTTGGGCTTTGTTCCCTTAGCATATTGTGACGTATTCGTTCTGATTTTGGATAGATTCGACGCATGTGGAGGCCAATTCGAGGGGCAAAGGTGTCGCGAGCTAAAGAATTAGCCGGTTCGAGGTGAGTAATGATTGTAAATGATGCTCTGAGGGTTTGAAACCCCGGATTGCACATTGTAGTGCTATATTGATGTGAGAAACATGTTTGATGACGAGCGTGTGGTCGTAACTATTGGGGATTGTGACTTGGTCCATCCCGCATTGAAGATTTTACCGCGTATTTGACTGAGACTTATTTGTTTTCATTATGCTTTGGGCTAATTGTCATATTTGGGCTTCATGCAAACTATTTGAATCCTTCGGGGTTTTTTACTCCCATTTCCTTACTGTTTTGACTTATTACATGAACTCAGTCCTGTTATTTTCCCACTGTTTTACTACTCAGCCATTTTACTTAGTTTTGAGATTTAAATGATATTCTAAATGATGTTTTGGGGTGAGAAATATTGTTTTACTATTGCCCGAGGGGCTTGTGATGATTTTGGACTGATTAAAGGCTGAGGACCTAGTTGTGAGGATACACTGGTACTGATATGAGGTCGAGGGCCTGAGATACTTATATACGCCACGAGGTGGCTTGATTGATATGAGGCCGAGGGCCTAGATTTGATGCCACGAGATGGCTTGATATTGCGTTTGGGCCATAAGGGGCCCCTCCCGGAGTCTGTACACCCCCAGTGAGCGCGGGTACCCATTGTGATCTGATATTGAGTCCGAGGGGCTGTTACTGTTCTGATATTGAGTCCGAGGGGCTGGTACTGTTCTGATATGTTGCCCGAGGGGCGGATTTGTTGATACCATGCCCGAGGGGCGAATTTCCATTTTGTTACTCACTTGTAAACTACTTGTTTTACTTGTTGGAAAAAGAGATTTTTACTTGACTTTTCACTGTTTTACTATTTAAAGTGATTTTACTGCTTCGGTATGGAATGCCTTGTGTTTTTACGTGATTTCTTATCTTCAGTCATTATTTATATTTATTACTCACTAGGTCAGAGTACTCACATTACTCCCTGCACATGTGTGCAGATTCAGGCATTGCTGGTTCCGCTCCTGAGTGTTGATTCCTTCAGTTTTAGGTGGCTTTCAGGGATTACGAGGCAGCTGTTGATGTCCGCAGCCCCGTGTCTCTATTATCTCGTCTTTTATATTCCTTACGGACATGGTAATAGTTATTGGATTAGCAAACTTGTATTATGACTCATAGATGCTCATGACTTGTGACACCCCGGTTAGGGCTGTGTCGGGCTGAATTTCTGCATATTGTTTTATCTATATTTTCCGCTATTTAGTATTATTAAACCATGTTTAGACTATATTTGTGTTAATTAACTGCTTTAAAAGATGATTTGGGTTAGACTGGCTGGCTTTGTCTTCACGAGAGGCACCATCATGAACGGGTTCGGGGTTAGGGTCATGACAACTTGGCAACAAAGGCAGACAGTTTATGGATCAAATGGGTTCATATGTACTATATAAAAGGGCACCCTATTGCTACAGTCAAAGTGCCAAAGCAAGCGAGTTGGATAGTTCAAAAGATCATGACTATTGTTGGTCCAAATACACAGATGCAGGGAGATAATGACAAATACAGCAAGATCAAACAAATATACCTACAGCAAATTGGATCATTAGCTAAAGTTGAGTGAAAGGCAATCAAGTTCAAGAATCTAGCTAGACCTAAAGCATTGTTCTCCATGTGACTGATCATACAAGAAAGAATGATGACAACTGACAAGTTGATCAAATGGAATATTAACGTGGATCCAATATGTGTTTTTTGTGGAAATCATCCAGAGACTCATGCTCATCTATTCTGGGAATGTACTATCACCACTGGGCTATTTGCAGGAATTTTCAATTGGTTACATATCCAGGTGCAAATAAAGACGGTGGGATCAGCTAGTAGCCTGGTTTGTGGAGAAAGCAAAGAAGAAATCTATTGAAGGGCAGCTCTTGCAAATGGTATTTTAGATCCGTGATAATTCTAACTAAAATTATATTCCAAAATAATAAATTTTTAGTGATATTCATATTCCTATCATCCCCAATACGAGGCCAATTTCACCTTCTATATAGTTTTTAGCCATGCACACTATTAATTGTACTTTATTATATCTTTATATATGAAATTTGATTACTTTTTCGTAAAAAAGATTGCCTCATGAAATTTGTCTCATAAATTACTTCTTATTAATTGTACTTGTTATATATGTATTTTGTGTCAATTTAATTACTTTTTTTCGAGAAAAAAATTTATCTCATGAAATTTATGTAAGTTTTTTTCAAAACAACAAATTACATATTTACAAAAAATAGACATCCTAAACACGAATATTTCTCACGTAATATACAAATACGTCAATATTATAACATATAAAATACTACAAGATTATTATTTAATTGATAATTAGGACTTGACTTGATAGTTGCGTAGAAAATCACAAAAACTTTTAACACTACAAAATTTTTGAAGATGTTTATTGTCACAAAACTATCTAAACAATCTAAAAGTTAGAAAGTTTATCTCAAAAGCTCTTTTTCATTTTTTTTTAACTACAGAAAACTTTGACCTCTTTATCTATCTATATCTATCAATCATCAATCATCATACTATATTATAAGTGTGAAGATTTTTAGTTCGAAATTATTTTACTAAAATATTCTTTAAAAATTGATTGACGTTATTACCCTTCTAATTTACCCTTTAAAATATCTTCTATTAAATGCTTTATGCCTTTTTCTCCCTTCTTTCTATTCCTCTCTACGAAACGTTTTAAAAAGTTACTTATAAATTAGTACTTTAATTAATGCACATTCTACCCAAATGTATGATACTTCATTTTGTGTGACTCGGCAATTAAATTGGCTATTTAAGTAGGAGCCAATTAAATTGTGTATTATGGCTGCCTTGAACGTGGAAATTGAACATTAAAACCAACCAAAACGTTTTTACCTCTTACGTTAACTTAAGCTACATAGTGGTGTTAGAAAAATTTGGGTTTTTCTATCATCATCCTCCCTCTATCTGCACCAATTAGTGGCCATCTGTAATCATAAATAATTGCTAATCAATTGTTGTATATTCTGAAGAATATTATCAGCAATGAACTTATATAAATGGAGTTATAAATCAACACTATGTATATAACCATCTCCATTAGAACGAAACAACGATTTTATCATGTAAGTTTGTTTTCTTTGTTAGTTTTTATGAGTATTCATGAAAACGTATACTATGGTTTATTCAAATTCTTAATAAGCAATACTTTCCACTATTATTAATCATTTTGCTGCAATAAATGATTAGAAAATTAAGTTCTTGTACTGAGTTTAGAATGATAAGAAGCGGTAATAGAAAGCTGCAAAAACGTTGCATCATCATTGAAGATGATAGCATCTTTTTTCCTCCCAAAAACTACTGAGGAATTAAGAATGAGGACGTTTTTATTTTTGAGGCATAGTATAGTGGGAACTGCTTTGGGCTTATATCTGCAGGACTATTTTCTTTCTCTCTTTTTTCAAATGTTTGTTGCCTATGACCGTCGATATTGGAACTACTAATCAAGTGTTATATTTTTCATGAAGTACAATAATATCAAAATACCAACATCTAATGATTGTGTTGTATTTCATAACACTATTATATTTATATAACTCAAGTAATATTTTTTTTGTTAAAGTGATAGATGAAAAACTAACAATTTCGAATCAAATAAACAAGGAGATAAAGGATATATGTACGTGTAATCATGATTTATATAATCAATTAAATATTTCATCAACTATCGCTATCACGAATAATTTCTATTTCTTTGTAGGTATACACCACGGAGTTGACAATAATCTGCTACCCATCCTAAAGAAGGCATATATTGATCGAAGTTTTATAACATTTACAAAATATTACTCTCATTCGACAATAACCTCTTGATATGTATGCGAGTGTAAAATGATAGACTTTACAGTTTTTTTATTAAAAAACTTTAAGACGTGAAATATTTGCAACCACAATCAACACGTGAATAATATATTGTTGGCATATAAAAAAAAAGGAATTACGGTCAAGTTAAGTACTTGGTATATTATAAGAATTGCATAATTAAAGTCGTTCGAATGTTACTTTTGAAGTCCATTTGATAGCAATTTTTCAGTTTGATATGCCTTGCAATGATAACAAATATCGGTTGAATAAGCTCACTATTCATCAATTTGAGAGCTTGTATTTCCTCTCTTCAACTTTTGTGCAATTTATCACACTTATTGTAATTTTTTAAAATATTTATATTAATTAGCATAGAATACACGTGCAACATACGTGTTCGAGAACTAGTATCTATCTATATTATTATAATAGCACGAATACAAAGTTGGTTGACCAAAATAGCCCTAAAATATATAAAATTATAGGTTATTTTGGTAAAAACAGAACATAAATAGAGTTTTAATTAAGTATTGCTTCTTGATTTTGGTACCGACAGACGTGCTACTAATAATGTAATTAGAAAAGCACATCCTGATTTTACGAAACTTATATAATCTCAAATGTCCATTACATCTTTCACCCAAGTTGATTTGTATTTTCATAAAAAAATTAGAACTTAATTAAGGTCGATACAAATCTATTATGTTGTCCAACGTCAAAGAAGTGTTTGTTAAGATACCATCACATTAAATACTTTTAAACTATATTACGTAATTATCTACTAACATGAGAAAATTGATCATTTGTGTAAGTTTTGATGATGTCCTTTTATTTAAATTCATGTATTATGCTAATGTAATAATATTTTTCGGCATTTAGATGATTGTTGTATTATTATACATAAAATTTCTCTCATTAATTAAATTTTATTGTTCTTTCATATAAATAAGTATTTAAATCATCAGTTGCACGTTCATAAATATTAATCTATATTTATATCTATATCTATATTATTATAAAAGCACGAATAATTTATGTTAAATGTTGAACGACAAAAATATCCCTGAAACATTGATCGATTTTTATGCCCTTAAATATTGTATAATTTAAGGATCTAATAGTAAATTACCTAATAATAAAATTCTTTTTTGATTTAAACTACAGATATTGCCGACCCTACAATGTTGATCCTACATAAATAAGAAAATCACGTCCATAATTTTCTATCAAAAAGAATTGTTGTTCCTAATTACAATTCTCTATAACAAACAAGGAAACAAGGAACGTATTAAATGAAAAATTTAGTATTATGCTCTAAAAACATTTATAATATTTAAACAAATTGAAAAATTCTTACTATTCTTTCAATTTAATTTTTATAGTTCATATAAAGCTAAAACTAAATTATATGATATATATTATGTGTTCCTAAGTATGAGGAGTTATTACACAATAAATTAAGTTAATTTTTAAAATATTAAATAATAAAAATATAATTAAATTATAACCTTTTAAAATATAACATCTACTTTTAAATGATAAAAATAATATAGGGGCAAGTTTATATAAACATTTTTCTTTTACCTGATAATAAGGTGGTTCTAATAATACAAATGAGATTGTTCTTTAATTTATTTATTTTTACTTCAGTATGAGTATTTGATTCCTTTAAAAATTTCTCAAAGATAATCGATGGATATATGTTAGATTATTTCCTAGAACAAGTTCGTTCAAGTCTTTTATATATCGAAGTTTAACAAATTTTTTCTTTGATTGGTTTATTTTCATTAGATGTTCATGTGCCATAAATTATTTCCAATTTGATGTTACATCAATTTATATTAAAATAAAATGCAAAATATTTAAAATATTATTAGTAGTATATTATGCGTGATGATTGGTTAAAAACAGTTTAAAGTAAGTGAAACACAATGATTGGATGACTCAGTTACAAAAACAAAAATATATTACGATGTTCATATAGAATGTCAAAATCAACCGGAACTTTCCAAACAAATAGAAAGCTTGTATAATATAACGTATTGATTTTATCTTTGTGTATTGTTCTAAGGATATTGAGTTTATGAATTTAAGTTTTGTTTTTTAAATTATCTATCTTTTTCATATTTACCTTATTCTAGATAATAAATATATTTTTTATAAAATAAATGTTTGTACTATTTAAGGTACTTATTTATTGAGGGATATTTTAGAGTATTAGAGTAATATAATTCTTTTAAATGTATCTATTCTTCATGTCCACATAATTCTTGATTATTCTCGATAGTACATATTTAAATAGTGGAGATTTATCTAAAAGTATTAAAATTGTTTTAACTCAAACGATTGAAATGAGTTTCAAAATTATCATATACTTCTCTTCTTTGTAATTTTCGATAATATTTTCAAGTAAAAAGCTACAAACTCGACGCAATTATATGATTCATGTGATTAATCATGTATTTTATTATTCTTACATATGTTCAAAAAATTGTGAAAAACTTCTCAACAATGTAATGTAATATGTTTTAAGAAACATCATCTTAATAAGTGTCACAAGTAATTGTTTTTCTTGTGTCACGACCCGGATTCCCACCCTCGGGAGTTGTGATGGCGCCTACTAGTACTATATTAAAAGCACGAAGACCCTTAGCGAAATGTCATTCGCCATTTTTACCCTCTATAAGTGTACTTTATAATGGATAAAATTGTAAATACAAATAAAATTACTTTTAAAATAAATAAATATATTATTTAATATAAATGGGTCTCCTACTTGTTATCTTATTCTTTTTCCATATTTAACCTACGAAATTAATTGGTCTTCTAATTGTTGTCTTATTGTTTTTCCTTTTTTACCTACTAATTTTTTGACTTTACAATCTTTGTTAGATTGTTAGGTATATTAATTAAGGAAGAAGGTTCCTACTTCTACTCTTCTTCTTAATTATTATTTCTTTTTATTCTACGGCTATATCTTTTTTTTTTTTAAAGTACTTTATTTTTATTTACAATTTTATCAATTATAAAGTACACTTATAGAGAGTAAAAATAGCGAACGATATTTCGCTATGGGCCTTTAATAACAGTGCTTTTAATATAGATATAAGTATATATATATATATATATATATATATATATATATATATATAGATTGAAGAGACAATAAGGCCTAGTCCTAGTGTAGACGGACATTTCGATTTCTAGTCCTAGGTAATTTATGTTCAGGTATTTGGTAGTGGAAGTCATTTTTAAAAAATATTCTTTGAAAGAATGTTATATTTTTAGTACGTATATGATTGTAAGTTGTAACAATCCATCAAAAGAAGGAAAATGGCTCATTTTTCATATATCTATTTTATATTTTTAACTTCATATTATCTTCAAATAACGCTTAGAGATTATTATTAATCTTTTGAACTACAAAATCTCATCAACACACACTATGATTTTCTAATATTATTATTTTCTTTTTATAAAAACTACTTTCTAGGGCCAAAAGTTTCACCCATATAATTTTCAAATTGTGAAGTAACCAAATAAAATCATAAAAACCAATGGCGTGGTTGGCTGCATGACCTGAAGATATCCTATAATTATTTACTAAAAACGCGAATTTTTATGATCCCTAAATGCTTGGAAGTAGGGGTGTTCAAACCGAACCGGAAAACCGTATCAAACCGAAAAACCAAATCAAACCGATTAAAAAACCCGACTAGGTTTGGTTTGACTTGGTTTGGTATTGAGTAAAAAACATCGAACCAAACCGACATATAAATATATAAATTTTATTTATATTTTTAAGACTTTATAGTAAATTTTTTTTAGAAAATGTAGAAATATTTGGGATCCTCTCATGTATTAACCTTGAAAGCGTAAATTAACGAAAAATTATTGTTAGATGACTAAGAAAATAACTGTCATGTGTTTCTAAAAAAATTCACCCAGTAGAGTATTTTAATAGATCATATGTTTGTCAATTTGTTTCCATATTTACTAAACATATATTCACTTATCAAAGCTTTATCTATAATTTTAACAAAGTAAGATTGAAATAATATTCATGTAACAAAAAACTCGAAAACCCGAAAAATCTGACAAAATCGAATCAATCCAAACCGATATAGTTGATTTGGTTTAGTTTTGATAAAAATCGAATCAACTCGGTCCGTGTACACCCTTACTTGGAAGTGTGCAAATAATTGCACAGAAAACCAAAGTGTGAGGGTAGTATTTATTAGTGTACAACTACTCAAATTTATGTGATGTTAAAAAATTGATTGTGACATTTTTCTCAAAACTAAACCAGAGTCACTCATTCCTCAGCCAAAAACAACATCAACAGCATGAAAAGCCTAGAATATGCAGAAAAAATCATAGTATCAATTTTAGGAATCTTTTTATGTCTTTTGCTTGCATTCCATGTTAGTGATCCTTTTCAGCGTCATTTTCGCCTATTTTTATTTGTTAGATACATATATTAGTCTCACTCATGACTCAACCAACCGAAATCAGGGGAACAATATAGAATAGTAGTAACTAGACGAAGGAAGTAATGAGAAAGTGTGAGAATTATATTATAGTATTTGTGCCTTGAATAACTCAAAAGATCGGTTTAATTGTAAAAAAAAAAAAAAAAACTTATTATGATTAAATTGTCATATTTAACGTGGACAAGAGTTGTTCCAAAAAAAAAATTCACTTGATAATTGAAGGGAAAAAAATTTACTTTTGGATGAAATCGTAATATACTTATTATTTTTATATCAACAAATTTGATGTTCACATGTAAATTCACAAGATATTAGTGCAAAGCTAAGATGAATTTGGTGTTGACTCGTGAGCTGGTTTCATCCAAGAGATCAACATGTCAACATAATTATATAGAACATATCACTTGCACTTATCTCAAAGTTGATATTATGAGGCGGTGATACGTTGAATTAACGGGTTCCACTGCAATCTGATAATATTTTGCCAGAGAATATGATCTTAAATATATATGAGTGGTCACATTTATTTTACAAAAAATGCATACATACATAAGTCACCATTACTTTAAAAATATCAATTTGGTACAAAAATTAAAATTAATTCAAGCCTAACTACAACTCAAATCCAGGCCTAAATACAAGTTGAATTATGGTAAAAAAAAAAAAAAAAAAAAAACTAATCCCTTTTGATCAACATCTTGTGCGCTCTAAGTCATTAGTGAATATGATCTTGCCATTTTAGGTGCCTGTGAAAGAATGAATGCAATTTCGCTTTGTTCTTTTTCCGTATCTAAAAACTTAATCATATGTTCGTTATTTGCTAGACTAATACCCAACATTCAATCAGGCTATGTAAGCAGAAATTTGGCTGAAATGAAGCCACAAACAATTGGACCATTCAAGAACACCACATATAATTGGTGTGTATAGAAGAACAGTTCAAAGTTTTGTCTCCTTACTCCAGGAAGTGAAGTCACCCACCCAGCTGCTAGGCTGATAACTCCTGGAAAATTGCTGCTCCTATGTTCTCCACTGAATGAGCTGCATTAAACACAGTGACAAAGTCCAAGTCTTCAATTTCTTTACCAAGAATACTCACAAAGATGGATTACATGTCATGAACCCCCTTTAATATTTGAATTACAACTTAATACAAGGGATCTCTATGGGCTAAGGAAATAATTTTCAGTTTTAGAACTCACTTCCTCCAAAAGGCGGCGCCCAGCCAATCACATAGAACAGGCCATGAAGGCTAAAAAGAGCCATAGTAAGATGTCCCAGCCAAACATGATATCGAGTGGCATGTTGAAAAGGAATATCTATAGCTCGAAGAAGAACTGAACCCCGTGCAACAGGCAGAAACAGAAATGCTAAGCAGATTAATCCAATGAATCCAAAACGAAGGCCTGTTAGCTCCAGCAACAGAACACTGGAAAATTACAACAGCAGATATTAGTCGATCCTGCTATTAAAGGAGCCTTCAAGTCAACAAACTATGTACTGGTTCTAAAGTCTGATGTAAGAACTATGTTTATATCCCAATACTTCGAAACCTTTTGACATGGAATTCTCTTTTATATTTATCAAGATGCGCAATTATAAATTGAGGTGACAAAGAAGAGAGGACAGATCAAAAGAAAAGAAAATCAATCATCTTTTCCAATTTAAAATCACAGGTGGACTAGATAATGTGCAGTAGATGAACTTAAAAGATCCCTGTTTTATATAAGTGAAGTTAGTAAAATCAAACACATAGTTAGAATAGCCTGGAATTATCGTGTGATGCAGAAAGTGCACAGTACTCAACTGATCTCAATCAGTTTGTTTTCATTAGAGAGGGGCAGGAATAAACATAAGAAACTAGGATATATTTATTATTTCAATAGGTCGCATATCTTTAAACAGGCTCTAAAGTCATGTTTAGCTCAAGCTTCAGTAAATTGGAATCATCAACTACTCGAGAAGAGTGTTTCAGTACTTTCAGAACTCTACTACCATGCATATTTTTGGAGAGAAAAGAGCTACTATATAAGACAATATACGAACAAAGTTGAACCAAAATTTGAATTAAGGGCATATTGGATTGAAAAATTCCTGAATATAGAGCAAATGAAGGCCAGAAGGATGCAAAATAAATAGCTTTAAAGAATCATATCATGTACTTCTATTGGAAAATGGATAATGATCTTTATATCCCAGCCATACATGTATAGATAAAAGGATTAAGGTAACTTAGTTCTCTGAAAGGATGACTATTTTGTCAAGCCGGAACAAAATGGTGCAAATTAAAGAACAACAAGAGGTCTAAATGAGCAGGTTAACAAACCCAAGCTCTTGAACATGGTGAACGTCATTAGCAACTACTTTCTCTTATCTTGTACATGAAATAATGATAAGAGGTCAACATTCCGTATACTGTACATAACTACAGCCCAGATGATGTACGCTGAGAAGAGTATAACACCAATCATTTCTGCAGCTGTAACAACCCCAAATGGTCCATCCACCAGCACTGGGAATGTCCACAAGCGAAAACTTGGACCTTTCGCAGTCTTCTTCCTACAGGCTGCAACAGCTTAAAATTCAAGTAACTACACAAGTTCAGAACATCCACTTATAAGGTAAATTGTATTAATCAAAAGGGAGAGAACTCCCGTATACAAGAAGTATACCAAAAAGTTGAGAATTTACATCAGAACATGATTCTCTACAAAAGACGCTCAATCTTCTATACAAATTGGGGCTATATGAATGCACCAAAAAACGATCAAAGATAAAAGACTATTCTTAAGATGTGAAAAAGGAGACTCAATCCCCTCAAAAGCTCTCCTATTTCTCTCCCCCCAAACTATCCACATGAGAGCTAACGGGGCGAACTTCCACGCTTTTGCTTTCTCCTTCTACGGAAACCGGCCCAGCTATATAGCATTTCCTTTACAGTGCTTGGCATCACCCATTGAACACCAAAAAGGTTCAGGATCGCCCTCCACAAAGCCGAGGACACAGTGCAATGCAACAAAAGATGATCAACTTCTTCCCCTGAGCTTTTACACATATAACACCAACTAACAAGTGTAATTCCCCTCATTCGCAGATTCTCGGCAGTCAAAATCACTCCCCTCGCCGCTAGCCATGCAAAAAAGCACACCTCCGTAGGCGCCTTAGGAATCCAGATGGAGGAGTATGGAAAAGAGGCCTCCTCTTTCACCAACATACTCTGGTAAAAGGACTTTACGGTGAACGGATCATCGCCACGCAAACCCCATCTCCAAGAATCACAAGATGGCCGAGGCAAGTCTTGCCCATATAGCAGTGTCAATAAATCTTAGAGCTCCGCAATCTCCCAATCTTGCATGTTCCTTCTAGATGAGAGGTCCCATACTACCCCCTGCATGTTCCTTACGAATTTGTTGGACCATCAATTCCTTTTGGTTTGAAACTCTGAAGACGTGGGGGAAGGAGACCCTTAGAGTATCATTTTCACACCACCTATGATTCCAAAAGCTGATTCTTCTTCCATCTCCCACCCTGTAAGAGATGTTGCCACCGAAGGATTCCCAATTCTTCATGATGCTCCTCCATATGCCACACCCGAAAGGTGTTGTGATCGCCTTAGTCCTCCAACCCCCTCCCGTGGAATCGTACTTCTCTACTATGACCTCCCTCCATAGAGCATGCTCTTCTACCCCGAATCTCCATAGTCATATCCCCAACAAAGCTCTGTTGAATACCCTAAGATCTTTTACTCCAAGTCCACTCCACTTCTTTGGGGAAATGACTGTCTGCCAATTCACTATATGATACTTTCTAGTTCCATCCGCTGCATTCCATAGAAAGTTCCTTTAAAGCCGCTCCAGTTTTTCTGTGATGCTCCCAGGAGCTTGCAACAGAGACAAGTAATAGGTGGGCATACTCGATAAAATGCTTTTAATGAGCACTTCCTTTCCACTAACTTCTAAGGTCTAACAAATAAGAAATCAAGCTACCAGATACACATACACTTGGGGTTCATCTTCACCAGAGAGAACGAGGCGAATAATTGCAAGAAATGCAATCATGAAAATTGGGAAACTGAATATCAAGAATGTGCTTCCTGCAATCGAACAAAAACTGATATCACTTACTAAGAAATTCGAAACAATGATACAACATTAAAGTAAGAAACTTTCAAGTTGGAAACAAACCTGTTGTCCAAAAATAGTTCCTCGGGTGGCTCGAATAAATTTCCCTTGCAGATCATTCATCAATTTAGAAGGCAATAAGAAAATAAAAGTAGCCTATGCAATGAAGATCACCCACACTACAACTTTGAGAATCAACTTTGTCGATGATACCCAAAAGGATGTCTTATTGATACAATCAAATTCATCTTCTCTCCTTAAACGAAGAGGTTCTTGGCCCCATTTTAGAATTTTCCAAATACACAATCGTCAAAATGGCCCTACCCAGCCCGCTATTTGGGTAGGGCTAGGTTGTAATTTTTTTAGCCCGTTTAAAATTGAGGCTTATAAGTCCGACCCAAGTCAGTCTGCTGGCCCTTTGAGGCTTGATCGAGGCTAGGTCTAGGCCGGTCCGTGGGCCTAAAATTAATTAAATTCAAATTGAAATATTTTAAAAAAGTAAAAACTAAAAAATTATTAACTATAATCCCCATTTTCCAATCTTAGATTGCTCATTTATCCTACCACATCAACTAGAATTTATATTTTTGATATGCATATAGTATGACGAGATTAGTTTTTCTTTTGCTTAATTAACAACAAACTAAGAAAGTTTTAAGTGGCCAATAATTTTAATCCAAAAGAAAATATTACTTTAACTGGCCAATGATTAATTTGGTTACTTTAATATGTTATTAATTATTAAATTGCTCTTCAACATACAAAAAGGTAAGTTTTAATACCCAAAGAAAATTGACAACACTAGCAAATTTCATGAATTTTAAAAATTGTATGGACTATAATGATGAAATCAACAAATAATATTAAACCTAAATTAAAAAACCTTAACGTATAAACTTATTGAAGCAATTCCTGAACGTAAGAAAAGTGAAAGAAAAGTACTAAAAAAATATTTATGTAACAATAAAAAAGAAGAGCTAGAAATATAGAGAATTTACATTTTAATTACGAGATTCCTTGTCAAATATCAAGATTCTTGTGCACTCTAAATAAACAGAAGTCGCTCATATGATAAAGAGATTATGTTACGAAACAATATCTAAAAATTTGAGAAAAATATTTTTTTCTAAAAATATTGAACGGCCGGCCCGCCCTAGCCCCGGCCCTCTTAGGGCTGGGCTGACCATTTTAAGGCCCATATAAATGGAGGGCCAGTCCGTCTAGCCCGTCAAATTTAAAACCCCACGAGGCTTGGGGTAGCCCGTTTTGACAGTCTTACTCTTCGGGCATGTTCTTAATACGCACTGCTGGCAAAAATGTTAGTGCAACGTCATTAGTCATGGTCTATGTCGCTGGCCTATGTAGTTAATATATACAACCCCAACAAAGTAAATGCGCAGGTTTGGTTTCAGCTCCTTTTTCTCCTACCACCTGGCACTGGCGAAAACCAACGTCCAGACTTCCTTCCCCACTTGCAATCAATCCCCATGACGGTAAAAAATTTGTTGAGCCATCACAAATTATGTTGCTAATTAAACAGATGAGAATGATATTCCTTAAAAGTATATGTTAACTTGCTACGCACAATAGCGAAATTCGAAGCATCACATTAAGGATAGTTATTACCAATAAACTAACTTGCACTGATAGCAAAAGACAGTTACAAAAGGATCTGATCCTCTTTTTCCACATAAGTAAAATGTCAACTTTCAGAACTGTTTTGTAGCTAACACACTTTAAGGAGACCAGCATTTCTTTGTAAATCTACGCGCTTGAGCTACTAAAACCAAGGAAATTGATTTTATTATCAACAGACTTTACAAATTTAGAGCTACAAGTGAACCTTATACTGATTCTCAAACACTAGCACGATAAGTGTTTTCTAAGACATTTAAATGGTCAAGATATCACAATTCGAATAGAATTTAAATCCTTGTATTCTTTTATAGGTAAAAATAGCACGGTATAGCCAGTTTTCGTACTGGTCATTCAAAAATAGCCAGCATTTACCAAGTCAATGAAAAATAACCACTATTCTGTAATAAAGACCGGTCCAGCATAATATACTGGAGTTCGGTGCACCTGTGTATGAACTCTAGCATATTATGCTGAACCTGGAGACTGGAGCACCGGTGCTCCAAACTCCAGTATATTATGCTGGACCAATATACTTGCTGGAACTCCAGTATATTATGCTGGAGTTTTAGTGTACTTATGCTGGAACTTCATCCAACATACTTATCCTGGAACTCCAGTATAATATGCTGGAGTTCAAGTTGACTTATGCTAGAATTCCAGCATAATATACTGACGTATTTTCCGGGTTTTAAACAATATTTTCGCTCAGATTTATCTTTACATGAAAAGTGGCTAAATTTCGATTACTTTTGAAATTGGGCTATTTTTGAACGACCCGCTGTAAATCTGGCTATTTTTGAATTTCTCCCCTTTTATAGCCAAGACGTCACAATATGAATAATTTATTAGGAATTTGAGTCCTAGTGTTATCCTGTACCTCAAGTAAGTTATTTCTCTCACCTGCTTACTGGGTGAAATGAAAAATACTAGCACAACAAAATAAACTGTACAATTGCGCAGTTATACCTAAAGACAATCATGGCAAGGATCAAGGCAAATTTAGCACCTCTCAGCTGATGGATGTATTGAAAAAGCAACTATCTTTCCTTTTTTTTTTTTTTTTTTTTTTTTTGATTGATTGGTAAATTTGAACCTAATTGCCTTAAACAAACAGTTCTCAGAGTATTCGGGAACTATCAGCTGCAATATGTAGGTGATGCTATGTTGATTTTTGATACAAAAACTCAACACAGGAAGCAAATTCACAAACAAGAATATGGAACATCTTGATTTTGATAAACTGAGATCATTTGGGGCAAGAGCCCTGCAGCCCTGCACTACAGATCAACTATTCGTATGCTCCTAGTTTTTTTCTGTATCAGCCAAAAACACTCAGCAATTCTATGTTGTATGATCCGTGTCCAATTGTCCATTCATATCCTAGATATTAGTTGACAGTATATTGTCTTTGTTATGATAGTACTACTCCTGGAATTGTCAAATCTGCAACGCAACAAAAGCAATTACAACCCCTTCAAACACAAGGAAGTCACTATCAGCTCTTGATTACCTTATTGGTAGTTGATGGCAGGAAGAGAGACTTGGGAATATGGCACAGCTACTCCTCAGAAAATTCAACAAATGCCGGCAATCTCTTTCTTCCAGAAAGACCATAGAGAACAGTCTGTATATGAGCATCAACATCTTCTCTGGAAGGACATTTTTCACCAGAAGAATTCAAAGAAACCTCAATATTATCATCCAAGGGAGACCAGTCAGTGTCAGAGATAGCAATTGTGGAGGTGGTGGAACTAGGGCTACTGTCGCTGCTTGGGGGCTCTTTATCTTTTGTAGACACGACTTTTTTAACAGTAGTAGGCGTGGCCATTGCTGCTGATTCTGTTGAAGACGCGGCTGAGTTGACCTGGTGATGAACAGATCGGACCCTCGGTCCATATGCACATGATCCTGAACTGTATGACCTGCTGCTTAGTGCCTACAAGCATATAACCATGTGAAGATAGATGATCAAAATGAATTTTCACAATGAACTTTAATTGATACATTAAAATCCTAAAAAAAGATAAATTCAGCAGTAAATACATTTAGTTAAATTTTTAATACCTCAGATTGATTCCTGTTGGCGAAAGCAGTTGGGCGTAAATCTTCTTTTCCGTGTACGAACTGTTTAATTGAAGCGATAAATGTTTTGAGTTGTGGATTTTAGTAAAGTTGACTAATGAAAAAATTTGCGGTTGAGATCAATGTCAAAACTAGAAAGTTAATCTCAACCGTATAATGGGTGCAAGAATATTCCAGAAGCATTGGATCATATTCTTGAGAAAGAGAGAGAAGAAAGAGAAGAGAGAGACCCGGCATTTGGAACCAAAGCGGCACGTGGAGGTATCCCCCCACCACCGACAAACATCCGACTTGTGAGAGCTATTTTCACTTCCTGATGTTGACGACGACAACCTTCCGGAATCTGATGTTGACGGCAACGATTTAGCTCTTGAGCTATGTTTCGGCTCAACGAGAATGCCATCCATGACTACCACATCCTCTTCGACTTTCACCGGAGTCCTGAAAGCCGGCGGAATCTCGATGTTCTCAATCGAAGCTAGAGACGAACGGAGAACGCCGGCGGCGGTAGAACTGCTTCTGCTTCCGCTGCTACTATTGACAAGAGAACGACGCTCCAGCGAATCTCTGGCAAACGGTACCGGCGAGCTGGAATGAAGGTATCGGGCTAGCGGAGAGAGTACTCTATTGGAAGAACTACCAGAACTATCTGAAGAAGCGTAAGGATCGAGGATCCGAGTTTTTGGTCCAGGATAAAAACGGCCACGGCCGATGAAGTTTTGAGTGTTGATTGGTGAAACATCAAAGGATCGGACTTTGGAAGCTTGCGAATCGTTACTTTTACCGTAAAAGAAATCCATGCTTTCTTCAAATTCTTCTGCAATCACAAACCACAAGCATATAACATCATAGAAAAACCCTAATTTAAACTGAATGGTACTATTAATTAAACATCTTTACACTAAAGTTTGATCGCTCTGACTTTCGATCTCGATTTTTGAATATGAGCTCCCAATAAATTTTCAAACTTATTTTTAGAAGAAATCAAGTCGGAATATCGGATAATATACATGAGAATGATAAATTCATGAGGAAATTTAGGATAAATACGATTAATTAAGAAGAGAACCTCAGTAAGATCTGAGTTTTTCTAATCATTACCGCTACCGTGAAAAGTTCATCGAAATTCTAGCGATCACAATTCAGAAGCACATAAAATTCAAAAATTTTAACGCAAATGAACATATTAAAACCTAAAATCAGTTCGTTCACTTTCGAGATTTGAGTTTTGAGTTTGACCTCTTGCCAAATGTTCAAACTTTACTGAATCAGAATCGAGGCGCAAAAATGGGATAACATATATGAAAATGAGACATTAATGCGGAAATTAACGATACATTCAATCAACTGAGAAGAGAACCTCAAAGGAGATGTGAATTCATTCATGCAGATTCGTGAATGTTCTTCGAACTTTGATTGCGAATATCGTATGCGTGCGATTTCTTAGTATTTTGAACTTCAGAGAATGTTTGTGCTGCGTATTTTCAGAGTTCGTCTAGGTTTAGAAGCAGAAGAGTTCTACTGATAGTGATTATATGAACCTTAATTCTTAGTTATGACGAAGACGTGGTATTTATGGGGCCCGTCAACAGTCTTCTCTTTGGAGGGACAGTGACACCGCTAAAACAGAGTCTTCATTTTGAGCAGCAATATTTATTTTGATTTGTTTATTTAAAATTGGTTGTATTCCTATTGTTAAATTGATTATTCTGGAATAATTAAAAGTCCCATTTTATAAAGTAATCGATTTGGTATAGTTGGATTATTTTTAATTTTTTTTTTTAATTATGCTCTTACTTAATACTCCATAATTCTATTTTATCATTTAATTTTTTTTTATTTTAACTTCAAATGTCCAACCTATTGACCTACTTTGTCTTCTTCCATCTTTTTTAGAGTCCCGTTCTTTTTATTATCCAAATCTCTGTTTAATTCTTTGTCTCTTTTCATCGTTTTAATTTTTCTTTTATGTTGCTAATATTAGTTAACATTTTTTCAGGTTTTTGTTCTTGTTTCCAAGCTACGTAATTAATGAAAAATTAGTAGAAAGAAGTTTTTCTAAATTATTTTTATGTTTAATTCTTGATAAATTTTATTTAAAATAATTGCGAGTATTTTAGTAAACTTATGAGTTACAGTACTATACGATACAGTCAAGCCAAACAACAAAAAATATTACTCAACAACAGCAAATGATTGTGACAACCTGGCCAGTCGTCTAATGAATTATCGCTCCATTTCCCCCATTTCTGCTTCTTCATGCTTTGTTTATCCGTGTTATGTGGTATCGAGTCGGTCGGATCGAGTTCGGAAAGGATTTGGTAAGGTTTGAGACACTTAGTCTCTTTAGAGTGAGTTTAAGTTGGAAAAGTCAACCGGATGTTGACTTGTGTGTTATAGGGCTCGAATGTGAGTTCCGATGGTTCGGTTAGCTTTGGGAAGTGATTTGGGACTTAGGAGTGTGATCGAAATGAGTTTTGGAAGTTCGGAGTAGATTTAGGCTTGAATTGGCGAAATCGAATTTTTGGCGATTTCTGGTTGATAGGTGAGATTTTGATATAGGGGTTGGAATGAATTCCAAGAGTTGCAGTAATTTTGTTGTGTCATTTGGGACGTGTGTGCAAAATTTCAGTTCATTCGGACATGGTCTGGTAGCTTTAGTAGTGCTCCTTTGAGGGTTCAGTTCCAGCAGGGCAGAGGCCGTCCATTCAGGCATGCTCATTCAGCTCGCCCAGGTTTATTGTGGGGCATTATCGGGTCATGGTTCTCACAGTTTTCATCAGGTCCACGCATCACTTAGTGCCCTTCCAGCCCAGAGTTCGTCCCGTGCTCCATCAGTTCAGGGTTCTTCTATGCTAGGTCCTTCTACTGGTTATTCCGGTGCCAGGGGTTCCCTTCAGTCCCCATCTCCAGCACTTGGGAGTTCTTATGAGTGTGGAGAGTTTGGGCATATTAGGAGCCAGTGTCCTCGTCTTCACGATGGTGCGTCTAAGCTGAGGGGTCAACCCTCAACTTCTGCTCTAGTTACTTCACCACCCGCCCAGCCAGCTAGGGATGGAGGTCAGTCAACTAGGGGTCACCCTAGAGGGGGAGGTCGATCAGGTGGTGGTCAGGCTCGTTTCTATGCCCTCCCAGGTAGACCAGATGTTGCTGCTTCAGATGCCATGATTTCAACTATTGTTTTAGTCTGCCACAGAGATTCCTCTGTATTATTTGATCCCAATTCCACCTTTTCTTATGTGTCATCATACTTTGCCCGTTATCTGGATACGCCCAATGTGTCATGACCCAAACCGATGGGCCGCGACGGGCACCCAGTACCTTACTTGACCGATTACCAACGTAATGTACCTTTCTTATTACATCATTATATACATGTGACGTATAGGCCTAATAGGCTAATATAATCATTTATAAACTCAAACATAGGTCGACAGGACCGTACAATCTTTCACGTACACGACATATGTCTACAAGCCTCTAAGAGTACATAAGTGTCACGAAGGTCGGGATAGAGTCCCGCCATACCAAGCAATAGATGTCTAGATCATACTAACCAAATACGTAACTCCGAAGCAAATGGAGCGCACCAACATCTTCCGCTGAGCTGATAGCCTACTTGGAGGGCTCTCGACTTGTCTATCAGGACCTGCGGGTATGAAACGCAACATCCCAAGGCAAAAGGGACGTCAGTACGAATAACGTACCGAGTATGTAAGGTACATAAATAAATAAATACATAGGAGACATGGAAGACATATGGAGTACATGACTCAACCCGTACGTCTGAATAACTTTGTAAATCATAAATTACTTTCAACGTCATGCATATGCGTATGAATGTCATGTCGTGCATAGGTATATGTTTCATAACATCATCAGCCTCTGAGGGCATCCCATCATATTATATTGGCCACTGTGGGCAAAATCATCATCGTATACCAGCTAATCAGGTGGTGGTGCGTATATAACGCCATAACCTTTCCCATATCCCATATACATATATATACATACATATATACGCGTATATAACGCCGTTTGAATACATACATATATATGCGTATATAACGCCATTTGAATACATACCCATATATGCGTATATAACGCCGTTTGAATCATATTTCAGCCACTGTGGGCAACATCATCATCATATACCAGCTGATTAGGTGGTGGTGCGTATATAACGCCATAACCTTTTCCCATATCCCATATACATATATTTACATATATACGAGTATATAACGTCATCTGGTCATGGGTCAATGCACGTGGATGCAATGCATGAAAAGTACGTCAAAAAAACCATTCAGAATGTCATAAGACCATTTTGCCCCTTGAGCAATATCACAAAGTAACATCCTTTCAACTTTCGTATTTTTCTGATACCCATGAACATATGATAAAATATTATGACACCTGGAAATTAAAAATACAAAGATATTTCTATTACTTCTATGAGTAGAGTCACTTTTGGAATTTGTGCATTTGCACGTTTCGTTCATATCGTAGGGATCATGCCAAAAGAAAGAAGGGATAGCCTTAACATACCTGGAATAGGGAAAACTCCGTATTATATTCTTGGAGAAGATTGCACTGTACTCCTTTAGAACCCAAAATTTTACATTGTTATGGTAACATCAAGAGTATTTATCGGATTGTTGTTTCAGTACTATCCGTACAGTGCAACATCAAGTTTAAAAAAATAGAATGCTATATATACAACTATAGCATGGAAACAATGTAATAGGATTTTCTCAATCTAGGATTGTGAGAAAGACAAAACTAGGATCCAATATGAAAAGAGAAATGTTTCCGTTTTCTTGAGAATACTAACACATGACACAAAAAAAATGGTGGTCTTATATAGGAACTTGAATTATAGGAATTTGGTTTGAATCTTTCGTTGGTAAAGAGCAAATATCTCATCTGATCCTTGTATTCAATAAATAGGAATGAAAGGTTTTGTACTTTCCACATTACTTACATGTCTTTGCATTTTAACTATAAGAAAGTGAGGTGTCTTTTGTTCTTGACACATTACTTGCCAACTAATCAAAAATAATTAATAGTCATGTTTTCAAGATGTGGCTTGGTGCCACGTTTTAGGGTTAATTTTATCCAATATATCCCCAGTTATTTAGGTAATGTCCCGTTACCCGATAATTAATAAATTACCCGCATAATTGAGAATTATTCCCACTTACTTAAAATGCTACTCAATTTTTACATATCTTATACACCTTACTATCATGGTCATGTGGTACCTCGTATGGCACTAGTCCATAAATATCGAGTATTTTAGCTCGGGACGTATTTTATCCCAACATGCCAAACTTGGACGAAAATTCGTTTTCTTTGACTTGCTTCCCCTTCACCTTCACGAATTTACTTATCACTTTGTTTGAAATAGCATAATGCTTAAAATCTTAAAATAATCTCATCCCCGAACTTACGTCGATTGACTTACGACGAAACTTTAACATACGAAAATGCGGGATGTAACATCATTCCCCCATTTGGAACATTCGTCCTCGAATGTTGACTGATGCACTTATCATTTTCATAACCTATGTCTTTCGAATACTTTATTACTCTCCTTTCCATCTGGGTAACTGTTCTGCGATTAAATCCAAAGGCCAGGGCATTCCCCCCTTTAGGCCTCTTTCTCACACCACGACTTGTGATCGAATTCCTTCCAATCTCGTAATTGTTGCTACCTTCAATCATGCAGCCTTTACGATACTGACCTTGTAAGTGTGCCTATTCAACTCTTCTTTCATTTTTCCTCCAGCTTTTAGCCAATCTCTAGGCCTTACTTTGTAAACATATACAAGGCTTAATAGGATGCCTTTCTGGGCATCTATAGGTGTACTGAAGTTCTTCACTCGTTACTTTGTAGAACTTCGAATATGGTTATATCTTATTTCATAGACCTAGTTATCCATTCGCGTGACTTTACCGCATATATGTAGGTTATACTATACCGTAATTTTTGCTTCAATCTACCTTTACTAAGGTATGTTCACCAAGCTCCCAGTTACTTTTGTAGCCTATCCTTTAGGTATAAATCTCAGTCCTTCAATGCCCCTTCATTACAGTTCGTCTTAAGAATCATGCCCTAGCCTCATGTCATACTTTATAACTTATATCTGACCATTGTTGATTCACCTCGATGTTGATCTACAATCTTTCATTGATATCTTGAATTTTCTTACGTAATACATTGACATTAAGGCTTACTCCTCATCGAGGAATATATAAAATGATTAGACTCATCCACTTGGTGCAATACCAAGCTTTCATAACCGTGTTTTATAGCATCCTAATGTGATTCACCTTACGTGGGTATTTTAATCCTATACAATTCATGAGAACCCCTTCTTTTTTTTTCTTAGTCAAGCTTTTCGATACCGAGACCATAAGCTGGAAGGCATGCTACTGACGATGCCGCTATTATTCCTAGATAATGAATCTCAACACTTCTAGCCTCCTATCCAAAGTATGGACTATTCACAATCTTCTTTCTTTAGGTATCTCGTACGTTGTTCACCTTTACCTTACTTACCTTAAAATATCGTATCATATCTTCTATCTCTTTTCTGACCTCCCTTCCACCTAGGTGTAATTCACGTCCATAACTTGAATCTCTATTATAATACACGCACCTCTGGTACATACACAATCCGGTGGGAGCTTCGTACTGACTTCTTATGAGGCTGGTACTTCTTCTAACTGGCTTTCTTGTAGGGCCATTATAGATTGTGACTGTTGTGTTATTTCTCTTGAATATCTAATATTAAGAGTGATTCTATCATGTTTTCCAGCACAACTTCTATAATTTTTTTCAGGTCCAATAATCAGACTCCTGATTTACTTCGGTGATGTAATTCTTTAGTTCCCTCTTCCTTCTGATCGACCTTTACATAGGCAAGCTATCTTCCGACCTTTGGCTCATGGTATCAGTTATTACCTTAGCCTTTCATGGGCGTTATGGAATATCCAAAATACAATCTTCTAACAATTCAATCCTTTGTCTATGCCCTGGGCTCAATTCTTTCTTTTAACTTATATCGGAGTCTTCTATGGCTGTATGATTATCAACAAATATGATGCTTGGATAATGCTCCAAAATTTTGAGTGTATCCATAACATACTAACTCTGGATCATTGATCGAATAATTCCTTTCGTTCCATCTCAGCTTTCTTTCAACGTAAAATATTACTTTTCCTGGTCTTTCTGCCCCTTGTTGTGTCCATACTTAGCTTATCTTAGTTCCCACATTTGACAGAGTTTTCATACAACTCATATGATCTCGAATATTACTTTTATTCATTAGCCACTGTAGGTGCCACTTTCCTTTGGAATGCTTATAATGTTGTCACGAGATTGTTGTTACATGACCATTTCCTCTTTAAGTCGTTGTGCTTCGGTTGAAGCCTTCTTCCTTATTTCCTCAACTAGTCTTTCGTTGTAGTACTTAGGGAGAACCCTTGACTCTCGTAAAGCTGCAAGTTTACTTCATCGTATACCTAATAAAAAAAATTTAA
Source organism: Nicotiana tabacum (assembly GCF_000715075.1). Taxonomy (NCBI): domain Eukaryota; kingdom Viridiplantae; phylum Streptophyta; class Magnoliopsida; order Solanales; family Solanaceae; genus Nicotiana; species Nicotiana tabacum. Next base: position 120,953,467 of record NC_134086.1, on the reverse strand, counting down.
TTTTTTTCCTCGCCTACAATTATCTGTAGTTACTTATCTCACACCCTTGTACTTGTAGGGTTGCTTCTGAACTTATATTTTGACTGTCTTCCTAGTGGCACTTTCTTTTATTTCCATAACGTTCATACCATACCTTTAACTACCCCACTCTTGTTTGAATATATCTCAAATATTATAATGATATTCTTCGAGGCTGAACTCTCCACGTTGGGTTCTACTATGTTTATCTCACACGATCTAATGACTCGTCTATAACCTCCTGTTTAGCCATAACTAGGATCTTCCTGACCAATTACTAACTACTCGTTGGCACATTCTCATATCAATATTCCTCGTAATCATTCTTGGATTATCTTCTTTGTCTTAACTTACATCTCGCATTGGTTTCTTATTTATTAATAACAGTTCGGGTAGGAACCTTTACTTCCTCTCTTTAACGTCATGCTTGCACAATATTCTGGAATCGTAGCATATCTGTAAGATTTGGATAAGTTCCGTTTCATTCCTTTTTTATTTATCGCATTCTTCCTTTACCATTCCATAGTCACTAGAACCACTTAATTCTGACATAATACCACATCATTCCATATTCCCCCCTTTTAGGGGTGTATTAAGAGCTGAAGCTACGATGATCTACCTATAGATGTGTTACCTCTTCATCATTGGCGTCTTTTCACATCATCAATGACCCTTACTCTCTTTGCGGCAATCCTTTTGTACCAAGGATAACAAAGTTCCTCACTCGCGATGGTAAAATTTAGTATAGCTGGCACATACAGTCCCTTAAGCTGAACTTTGCTCACATTGCTTGTTGTAGGGAAGCGTCTTCCTGAATGACCATTCTCTGTGTTTCTCATGAATCTTCCTCTGTGGTCTATTCTATTATCACCGGGAAAGCAATATGAAGTTCTCATAATGCCGACCACCATCAAATTACTCAGTCCCTAATTCATATTTAGTTCATCTTTTTCCGCCAGTCCATGCTGAATTCAATTACTTTGGGGTCTAACTTTTTCTTCTGAATCACATTAGTGTCGCAAACTTGTTTCTCGAAGTGAGGATATGCCTTTATGGCCTATACTCTTTTGTTGTCCTAAGGCCTGTCACTTCTCGTTTCTTCCTTCACTTGACTATAGATTTTGTAACATTGCCATCTTTTGATATACCGTTGTCATCCATGTATCACATCTTACTCATAATGCTTTATTAACTCTTTTATAATTTCCCGCTAACATTTATGCTTATTACTTTATTTTAAAAACTTGAACAAGAGATTCTTTTGCTCTTAGCTTCCCTTTGCTCTATCCAATGGTTCTTCAAGTTGTTTAACGTTCTCGCTTTACTAGAGACGCGAGCCACACTAAGGTAATATTTATTCCGTCAAGGCTTATAGTGCATGTCTTTGTGGTACTCATACCTGGCTGCACTATTTCAGAGGGCATCATCCGGTGTCTCATAAAGAGATCTATTAGCACAATTGCAATATCCTACGGAAATGTCAACTAACGTAATCAATTCATCCATCATATCTTCTTATACTACTTTTGTTAACCCCTATAAGGCATATCTGGAAAGGGTGTGACCAATTGTATATACCTCTGTTACTCTTAAATATAACTCAAGAAGCTTATGTTCCTCTGCCTTAATTATAAATGTTGTTAACCTTCATTAACTAGGTACCTCGTACCCTTTTTTTTACATTGCTCCTTTTACTTGCTGAAACTTGTACTTATCTTCTTAATCTCTCATTGCCTTTCACCATTAAGGTGCATATGTATTCTTTCCTCAAGATTCCTTATAAAGGGGCTTACACATTTCAGTACGCATATGATCTGCTGAAGATCTCACATTTACTTATCATAAGCATGATGCAAGGTCGAGTTCTTCTAACTCAACTCTTCCATAGCCATATCTTTTACCAACCGTCTTTCTGGATGTAGGTATCGTCTTATTACGAATAATATAGAATTTCAGAACATGGATTCTTATAAGTAAGCTCTACCACACGATCTAGAGTAAGAAGAAAGAGTGACAATCCTAAATGCCCTGTAGCCTCTTGCTTATAAGTGTGGTGCACGACACACCCATAAACAAGACTCTACTAGACACGGCTTGTAGACATCCCTAGGAAAGAACTGCTCTGATACCACTTTTGTCATGACCCAAACCGATGGGCCGCGACGGGCACCCAGTACCTTACTTGACCGAGTACCAACGTAATGTACCTTTCTTATTACATCATTATATACATGTGACGTATGGTCCTAATAGGCTAACATAATCATTTATAAACTCAAACATAGGCCGGCAGGGCCGTACAATCTTTCACGTACACGACATATGTCTACAAGCCTCTAAGAGTACATAAATGTCACGAAGGTCGGGATAGAGTCCCGCCATACCAAGCAATATATGTCAAGATCATACTAACCAAATACGCAACTCCGAAGCAAACGGAGTGCACCAATATCTCCCGCTGAGCTGATAGCCTACTTGGAGGGCTCTCGACCTGTCTATCAGGACCTGCGGGTATGAAACGCAGCATCCCCAGGCAAAAGGGATGTCAGTACGAATAACGTACCAAGTATGTAAGGAACATAAATAAATACATAGGAGACATGTAAGACATATGGAGTACATGACTCAACCCGTACATCCGAATAACTTTGTAAATCATAAATTATTTTCAGCGTCATGCACATGCGTATGAATGTCATGCCGTGTATAGGTATATGTTTCATAACATCATCAGTCTCTGAGGGCATCCCATCATATCATATCGGCCACTGTGGGAAAAATCATCATCGTATACCAGCTGATCAGGTGGTGGTGCGTATATAACGCCATAACCTTTCCCATATCTCATATACGTGTATATATATACGCGTATATAACGTCGTTTGAATACATATATATATATGCGTATATAACGACATTTGAATACATACCCATATATGCGTATATAACGCCGTTTGAATCATATTTCAGCCACTGTGGGCAACATCATCATCATATACCAGCTGATCAGGTGGTGGTGCGTATATAACGCCATAACCTTTTCCCATATCCCATATAGATATATTTACATATATACGCGTATATAACGCCATCTGGTCATGGGTCAATGCACGTGGATGCAATGCATGAAAAGTACGTCAATAAAACCATTCAGAATGTCATAAGACCATTTTGCCCCTTGAGTAATATCACAAAGTAACATCCTTTCAACTTTCTTATTTTTCTGATACCCATGAACATATGATAAAATATTATGACACCTGGAAATTAAAAAAATATAGATATTTCTATTACTTCTATGAGTAGAGTCACTTTTGGAATTTGTGCATTTGCACGTTTCGTTCATATCGTAGGGATCATGCCAAAAGAAAGAAGGGATAGCCTTAACATACCTGGAATAGGGAAAACTCTGTATTATATTCTTGGAGAAGATTGCACTGTACTCCTTTAGAACCACAAAATTTTACGTTGTTATGGTAACATCAAGAGTATTTATCGGATTGTTGTTTCAGTACTATTCGTACAGTGCAACATCAAGTTTAAAAAAATAGAATGCTATATATACAACTATAGCATGGAAACAATGTAAGAGGATTTTCTGAATCTAGGATTGTGAGAAAGACAAAACTAGGATCCAATATGAAAAGAGAAATGTTTCCGTTTTCTTGAAAATACTAACACATGAAACACACAAAAAAATGGTGGTCTTATATAGGAACTTGAATTGTAGGAATTTGGTTTGAATCTTTCGTTGGTAAAGAGCAAATATCTCATCTGATCCTTGTATTCAATAAATAGGAATGAAAGGTTTTGTACTTTCCACATTACTTACATGTCTTTGCATTTTAACTATAAGAAAGTGAGGTGTCTTTTGTTCTTGACACATTACTTGCCAACTAATCAAAAATAATTAATAGTCATGTTTTCAAGATGTGGCTTGGTGCCACGTTTTGGGGTTAATTTTATCCAATATATCCCCAGTTATTTAGGTAATGTCCCGTTACCCGATAATTAATAAATTACCCGCATAATTGAGAATTATTCCCACTTACTTAAAATGCTACTCACTTTTCACATACCTTATACACCTTACTATCATGGTCATGTGGTACCTCATATGGCACTAGTCCATAAATACCGAGTATTTTAGCTCGGGACGTATTTTATCCCAACATGCCAAACTTGGACGAAAATTCATTTTCTTTGACTTGCTTCCCCTTCACCTTCACGAATTTACTTATCACTTTGTTTGAAATAGCATAATGCTTAAAATATTAAAATAATCCCATCCCCGAACTTACGTCGATTGACTTACGACGAAACTTTAACATACGAAAATGCTGGATGTAATACAATGAGTCTCTTATTTCACCTGTTCATGTATCTACTACAGTGGGCGATACTGTTGTTGTAGACCATGTGTACCGGTTGTGTGTTGTGACTATTGGGGGTCTGGAGACCCGAGTAGATCTTTTACTACTATGTATGGTGGATTTTGATATCATTTGGGCATGGACTAGTTATCTCTGTGTCGTACTATTCTGGACTTTGATGCTAAGACAGTCACATTGGCTATACCGGGTGTGCCATGGATTGAGTGGCGATGTTTGACTGATTATGTCCCTAGTAGAGTGATCTCATTCTTGAAGGCCCAGCGTATGGTTGGGAAGGGATGTCTTTCGTATCTAGCCTTTGTGAGGGATGTTAGAGCTGAGACTCCCAGTATTGATTCTGTCCCAATTCTGAGGGATTTTTTCGATGTGTTTCCTACAGACCTGCCGGGCATGCCACCGGACAGGGATGTTGATTTTGGTATTGACTTGGTGCCGGGCACTCAGCCCATTTTTATCCTGTCATATCGTATGGCACCAGCGGAGTTGAAAGAGCAGCTTCAGGAACTCCTCGATAAGGGGTTCATTCGGCCTAGTGTGTCACCTTGGGGTGCGCCGGGTCAATTTGTGAAGAATAAGGATGACACTATGAGGATGTGCATTGATTATAGGCAATTGAACAAAGTAAAAATTAAGAACAAGTATCCTTTGTCTCGCATTGATGATTTATTCGACCAACTTCAGGGAGCGAGAGTGTTCTCCAAGATTGATCTCTGGTCAGGTTATCACCAGCTGAAGATCAAGGACTCGGATATTCTTAAGACAACTTTCAGGACCCGATATGGTCATTATGAGTTCTTGGTGATGTCTTTTGGGCTGATCAATGCCCTAGCAACGTTCATGCATTTGATGAACAATGTGTTCTGACCTTATCTTGATTCGTTTGTCATAGTCTTCATTGATGATATTCTAGTGTATTCACGTAGTCAGGAGTAGCACGCGGAGCATTTGAGAGTTGTGTTGTAGAGATTGAGGGAGGAGAAGCTTTATGCAAAATTCTTCAAGTGTGAGTTTTGGCTCAGTTCAGTGGCTTTCTTGGGGCACATGGTGTCCAGCGAGGGTATTCAGGTTGATCCGAAGAAGATAGATGCGGTTTAGAGTTGGCCCAGACCATCCTCAGCCATAAAGATTCGCAAGTTCCTTGGGTTGAAAGGTTATTGTTTCCGTTTTGTTTAGGGATTCTCATCTATCGCATCGCCCTTAACCAAGTTGACTCAGAAGGGTGCTTCATTTGTATGGTCGGATGAGTGTGAGGAGAGCTTTCAGAAGCTCAAGACAGTTTTGACCACAACTCCAGTGTTAGTTTTGCCATTAGGTTCAGGTCTATATACCGTGTATTGTGATGCTTCGAGAGTTGGTATTGGTTGTGTTTTGATGTAGGAGAGTAGAGTTATTGCTTATGCTTCTCGTCAGTTGAATCCCCATGAGAAGAACTACCCCGTTCATGATTTAGAGTTGGCTGCCATAGTTCACGCGTTGAATATTTAGAGGCATTACTTGTATGGTGTGTCCTGTAAGGTGTTTACTGATCATCATAGCCTCCATCACTTGTTCAACCAGAAAGATCTTAATTTGAGGTAGCGGAGGTGGTTAGAGTTGCTTAAGGATTATGATATTACTATATTGTACCATCCGGGAAAGGCCAACGTGGTGACCAATTCTTTGAGCCAAAAGGCGGTGAGTATGGGGAGTTTGGCATATATTCCAGTTAGGGAGAGACCTCTTGTGGTTGATATTCAGGCCTTGGTCAATCGGTTCATGAGGTTAGATGTTTCGGAGCCCAGTCGGGTATTGGCTTGCGTGGTTTCTCGGTCTTCCTTATATGATTTCATCAGAGAGTGCCAGTATAATGATCCGCATTTGCTTGTCCTTAAGGACAGAGTTCCGCATGATGATGCTAGAGATGTGACCATTGGTGATGATGGGGGTGTTGAGGATGGAAGGCCGAATTTGTGTGCCCAATGTAGATGGGCTTCGGGAGTTGATTCTGGAGGAGGCCCATAGCTCGCGGTATTCTATTCATCCAGGTGCCGCGAAGATGTATCAGGATCTGAGGCAGCATTATTGGTGGAGAAGAATAAAGAAAGACATTGTGGGATTTGTAGCTCGGTGTCTCAATTGTCAGCAGGTGAAATATGAGCATCCGAGGCCGGGTGGCTTGCTTTAGCAGATGGATATTCCAGAGTGGAAGTGGGAGATGATCACTATGGACTTTGTAGTTGGACTTCCACAAACTTTGAAGAAGTTCGATGTTATTTGAGTGATTGTGGATCGGCTGACCAAGTCCGCACACTTCATTCCTATGTGTACTACCTATTCTTCAAAGCAGTTGGCAGGAATTTATATCCGGGAGATTGTTCGTTTGCATGGTGTCCCAATTTCCATCATTTCAGATAGGGGCACTAAGTTTACTTCGTAGTTTTAGAGGTTTGTGCAGCGAGAGTTGGGTACTCAGGATGAGTTGAGCACAACTTTTCACCCTCAGACGGACGGGCAGTCCGAGCGCACTATTCAGATATTGGAAGACATGTTTCGTGCTTGTGTCATTGATTTCGGAGGGTCATGATATCAGTTCCTACCGCTTGTAGAGTTTGCTTATAATAAAAACTACCAATCGAGTATTCAGATGGCTCCGTATGAGGCTTTGTATGGGAGGCGGTGTAGATCTCCAGTTGGTTGGTTCGAGCCCGGTGAGGCTAGGCTATTGGGGACAGACTTGGTGCAGGATACTTTAGGAAAGGTGAAGGTAATTCAGGAAAGGCTTCATACAGCACAGTCAAGGCAGAAGAACTATGCTGATAGGAAGGTTGGGGATGTGTCCTACATGGTTGGCGAGAAGATTCTGTTGAAAGTTTAACCCATGAAGGGTGTAATGAGATTTGGGAAGAAAGGGAAATTGAGTCCTCAATTCATTAGGCCTTTTGAGGTGCTTCGGAGGATTGGGGAGGTGGCTTATGAGTTTGCTTTGCCACCTAGCTTGTCGAGTGTGCATCCGGTGTTTCATGTTTCTATGCTCCGGAAGTATATTGGGGATCTATTTCATGTTTTGGATTTCAGCAGGTTCAGTTGGATGATGATTTGACTTATGATGTGGAGCCAGTAACTATTTTGGATCGTCAAGTTCGAAAGTTGAGGTCAAAGGATACAACCTCAGTGAAAGTGCAGTGGAGAGGTCGCCCCGTGGAGGAGGGTACCTGGGAGACCGAGCGGGAGATGCAGAGCAGATATCCTCACCTGTTTGAGGCTTCAAGTATGTCTCTTGACTCGTTCGTGGACGAACGTTTGTTTAAGTTGGGAAGGATGTGACGACCCAGCCAGTCATCTCATGAATTATCGCTCCGTTTCCCCCATTTATGCTTCTTCATGCTTTGTTTATCCCGTGTTATGTGGTATCGGGTCGGTCGGATCGAGTTCGGAAAGGATTTGGTAAGGTTTGAGACATGTAGTCTCTTTAGAGTGAGTTTAAGTTGGAAAAGTCAACCGGATATAAACTCGTATGTTAGAGGGATCGGATGTGAGTTTCGATGGTTCAGTTAGCTTCGGGAGGTGATTTGGGACTTAGGAGTGTGATTGAAATGAGTTTTGGAAGTTCGGAGTAGATTTAGGCTTGAATTGGCGAAATCAGATTTATGGCGATTTCTGATTGGTAGGTGAGATTTTGATATAAGGGTCGGAATGGAATTCTGAGAGTTGCAGTAGTTTCGTTGTATCATTTGGGATGTGTGTGCAAAATTTCAGGTCATTCGGACGTGGTTTGGTCGGGTTTTTGATCAAAAGCAGAATTTAGAAGTTTTTGGAAACTTAGGCTTGAATCCGATGTGTTTTGGTCGATTTGATGTTGTTTGAGGTGTTTTGAATATTGGTACAAGTTTGAATAAGGTTTTGGGATATGTTGGTGCCTTTGATTGAGGTCTCGGGGGCCTCGGGTGAGTTTCGGGTGGTCAATCGGGCCATTCCATGAAGTTGGAACCTGAAGAAAATTGCAGGTCACTGCTGCAGAAAAATGACCTTCGCGTTCGTGAGAGGGTCCTCGCGTTTGCGAAGGTTCAGTTGAGGAAGCTGGAAATTTAGCCTTCGTGAGGGAGGCTCCGCGTTTGCGAAGGGCTGGGCATCTGTGCTTCCCATTCGCGGGGGTGTTGTCGCGTTCGTATAGAAGGAATGGGCAGCTGAGCTTCAGGGAGGAATATGTTCATCACGTTCGCGAGATGCGGAACGCGATCGCGAAGGTTGGTCTGATCAAAGCATCGTGTTCGCGATGGGGATGTCGCAATCGCGAAAGAGGAAATATGGTCAAAGTTAATTTGTTCTTTGCAAACGGGAGGCTTTGACCACGTTCGCGAAGGAGGATTTCAGGCCTGGGCAGAAGGTTTAAAAGGTCGTCTTGTCTGCAAATGTGGGGTTTATTTCTTCCATTGTTGGTCGTTTTTGGAGATATTTGAAGGATGTTGAAGAGGGATTCAAGGGAAATCATTTTAATTAATATTTTTATAATATATCCATACATTTAATTTTTTCATGGAACTCGGTTTGTTTAATTATATTCAAATATGAATATTTTTTAAATATAAAATGATAAAAAATATTTATTTTTTAATATTTATTTAAAATAATAAAAGCATGTTTGTTTAACAAATGATAGTTTTTTTGTGGTCAATAAAATTTTTAAAAGAAGTTTCAAAAATATTTGTGTTTAATATTAAGTTTTTTAACACTTTATCAGTTAATATTATTTATTTGAAAGTATTAATGTGATGTGTTATTTTTCTAAATATGGGTATTTTATTTATTAAATTAATGGGTATGGGTTGGTTGATAAATCAATGAGTTTGATTTTTTAATTCTCATTAAACACATTTCATTAAGCATGATTAAGAATGTGGACTTGAGATCTATTCACAATAATGTTACGTCACAATCCAAAATCCATTAAGAGTTGTGCTGGCGCCGGACACCGCTGTCAGGCAAGCCAACAATAAATAATTAATTTCGTTCTCTTTTTATTATTTTCGAAATCATAGTTTTGCTTCAATTAAATAGTAGAAGATGAAAATTTTGGAGTAAATAATAACATTATCACAATCTCAATACTGAATAACCCATAATTATCCTAGAACCCGGTGTCACAAGTGCATGAGCATTTACCAGAAAATAAATAAAATACAATAACTGTCCGGAATACAAATTTGGACAGGAAAGAAAATACAAACACTCTAAAGGAGACTCTGCTGGCTGCGGATCGTAATATGAAATACAACTCACCTAAGTCCCTGCATCAATTATGCTGTCGCGCCCACAAGCCCACTGAACATACATGTGTATGTACAACAAAATGTACAACAAGTATAGTATGAGTACGAAAACAACGCGTACCCAGTAAGTATCCAGTCTAATCTCAAAGAAGTAGTGACGAGAGATCGACTCTGACACTTACTATGACCAATAATAATATACCGATAATATGTCTAATCATGGATTTTATAAGACGACTGTAAACTCAATAGCATGAAGCAGGTAAATAATTCTTTTGTTAATAGGAGATTTCCAAATTTATTTTCATCTTTTAACAATTTATATCTCCAGCCAATGAGGCCACATCGATTGTCAATAATTCCAAAACAAATCAATTAAGTCATGCGCAAATCATGTCGAGGTCGTACGACCAATCCAAAATAATATTTAAATTGTGCACTGCCGTAGGGTTGAACGGCGCAAACCATAGATGCATCTATTTAATCTGCTGAGGCGTTCGACCCGTTCCACAAAAAAAACACAATCAAACAGTCAAATCAAGAATTCATCAAGGAGCAATTATCCAAGGAATGTAAATCCCCTTTTACCAATCGAGAAATAAAGTTTAACCTTTTAGAAATTCATTTATAAAGTTCGGTATGATTTAAGCAATTTAAATTGACAATAAGGTTAAAAATATCGCAAGTATAACATGCTTTTGGGTCCTAGGCTATCCGGACTTAAGCATAATGGTAGCTACGCACGGACTCTCATCACCTCGTGCGTATGTAGCCCCAAAAATAGGAACATATATTGAATTATTTCACCAATGGGGTTAATTCCCTTTGACAAGGTTAGAAAGAAGACTTACCTCGTCTCAAAGCCCACTTTTCGGTCCAAGATTATGTTCAAGCCCTCAATTCGGCCAACTCAATACTCAATTTAGCTTTTCCTGTACCAATTCACCACTGCTCGGCTCAATCTAGCCAAAGATGACTTAAATACATCAAATAATGCAAGAGAAAATAATTCAAATTAACAAAGCTATGATCCTTACACAACTTGCAAAAAGTCAACTCTCGGGGCCAGGCCCGCACCTCGGAACCCAATAAAATTTACAAAACCCCAACCATACCAAAATTATCAAATTCTGATACCAATTCGTCCTTCAAATCATCATTTTACATTTTTTTCCAAAATTTTCGTTAGATTCTCATGAATTTTGATATTAAATCTAAGGTATAATAACAAAATATAAATGCAAATTGGTTAGAGGAACTTACGCAATGATTTGATAAGAAAATCCACTCTCAAAATCGCCCACTCTCGGACCTAGGTTTCAAAATATAATAAAATGAAAAAAACCCGAGTTACACAGTTGAAAACAAGCTACAGATGCCGCATTTGCGATTCAGGGTTACCCTCACAATTGCAAACAAGAACAGGGTTGTAAAAGGTCGCATTAGAGACAAAAAGTTTGCAATTGCGAACTGGGCATCGCAATTGCGATAGAGATATTCACAATTGCGACCACACCAGAAACCAGCAATTTTTCCTAACACGGAAATGGGCATAACTCTCTCATACGATGTCTAACTTCGATGATTCGTTTTTGCTATGGCTCCGTAATTATGATACAGATCTAATGGTTCAATAAAAACTGAATTTGGAGTTCATTTATTTTAATGTGGTACCCTTTATTCTTGAAGAAACGACGACGAAGCATAAAAAACAAGTGCAACACAACCTAAACATATCCGAAACTCACCCGAGCCCCTGAGGCTCCAAACCAAATACCCACACAAGTCTAAAAATACAATACAAACTTGCCCAAGGCCTTAAATCACATCAAACAATGTCAAAACTATGAATCGTACCCCAACTCAAGCTTAATGAACTTTAAAACTTCAAACTTCTACATTCGATGCCGAAACCTATCAAATCACGTCTAATTGACCTCAAATTTTGCACACAAGTCACATTCGATATTATGGACCTACTCCAACTTCCGAAATCGGAATCCGACCCCGATATCAAAAAGTCAACTTCCGGTCAAACTTTTCAAAAACCTTCAAATTTTCAACTTTCGCCAAATGACCCTGAAATGACCTATAGACCTCCAAATCCACTTCTAGACGTGCTCCCAATACCAGAATAACCATACAGATCTATTCTTAGACTCGAAATCCCAAACGGACATTGATAACATTGAAATGCACTCCAACCCAAATTTAGGAAATCTTTCCAAAATGCCAACTTTCCACAGTAGACGCCGCAACGCTTCCGGGTCATCCAAAACCCGATCCGAACGTACGCCCAAGTCCAATATCATCATATGAACCTGTTGGAACTTTCAAATCCCGATTCCGAGGTCATGTACTCAAAAATCACACCTTAGTGATTTCTCCCAACTTAAAGCTTCCGAAATAAGAATTTTCTCTCTAAATCAACTCCGAACTTCCCGAAACTCAATTTCGACCACACGTACAAGTCAGAATACCTGAAGTGAAGCTACTCATGGTCTAAAACTGCTGAACGACGCGCTAGAGATCAAAATAATCGAGCGGGTCGTTACATTCTCTCCCACTTAAACATACGTTCGTCCTCGAACGTGCTAAGGATTGCTGTGGAGTTGTCTAAAATCACTATTTAACACCTCGTGCACCTACCCATGCTATCACAACTCAAAAGAGCACATTAGCTCGAGCCAATCTGAAGATTCCCCTATTTATTTAGCCAAAAAGCCTTAGAGTCAAATTCCAACATTCAAAATTCTCTACTAGGCATGTTCCCAACACACAAACATCGTATCAGTCATAACACACTGTACCAAACACGATCATATACCCTTACTGAACTCATACCATGAACCATGTGACTCATTTGCCCAACGTAAATCTTTCCCAAGTACAACAGCTAAAATATCCACTAACTCGAAGCTCGTAGTATACCTCATGACGAATATAAGCCTTGCTTCAACTCCCGAAATGCTGCTACGACAGAAAAGATGTATAGAACCCATAAGCACCTGCCGAATCACAATTTATGGAGTCTCTCTTCCCGACAAGAAACATTACCTCATTATGAACCAAGTAATGATATTTGCTTTTTAATATGCTTACTATAATCCGATCGCATTGATCTTAGATCCAATAATCTCGTCTCACCCAGTACGAGCTGCTTAACAAATAAGCCACCTTAGACATGACCAAAAGCCTCATATGATGCCATAATATGCCAACAAGCCACAACCTTGAATGCGATACGTAAGGAGAAATGAGCTTTGGAAAGAACTTCTCAACCTACGTAACTAATTTAATAAGCGAAAAGATGTTATGAACCTTCCTCATAAATGAGAAGCAAAACACACAAGAATAGATATGGGAAACTGTACTCAACATCACATTGTTGCGGCGTGCAACCCGATCCACAGGAAATACTTTACCGAGCTAAAATGCTCATAACTACAAAATACCCGAATATCGGCCACAAGCACGCCAAGTGTATAATACCATCCCTGGGGAGACGGATAGCGCCATACGCTAAAAACCCAAGCACAACTAAGGTGCGATATATGATATGCATCTCGAGAGCCATCCTTCTCACATAACACATTGCTACGCGGAACCTCAACACATATGCAATTAATCACGCCGTTTCACAACCTACACGGTATAATATAGTATTACTCGAAATAGCCGACTATGAAGTATCATCCAATGTCCAAATATCCCTCTATAAGGAGCGCTATGCTAAAATGAATGCATCCGGCCTAATATTGAGCCCATATTCATATTTAGATCCATCCACAGACCATAAGTCGATTCTGATCGCACCATACTAGGCTAATAACCTTTCAAGGGTCCATAATAACCCTTTTTACCATAACACACAAGAACAACCATCATATTCGGAACAAACCTCCACAGTCCATAGCCAAATGAGTCGAGCGCCCTTCAGGCATAAATTCTCACATCAACGATAGTACCACAATCTCCATACTTGGTTTCAATATTTATTCATTTAAATGATTATTTGTCACACTTATACAATCTTTTCATGGGACATGCTCCCCCGACCTTCCGTACCAGACAACGAGTCTGCACATCCATACTATAGGTCACACAAATGTTGTAAAGCAATTCAAGAATCTACAATCAGTATGCAAATCCCCTCACACCAGACACCAATCTCAGGTGACACCAAAAACAATACCAGCGACTCTAACCATCTGAGTCTTTTATCGCTCATCCGAGCTCATGATATTCTTGCCAACACCAAACGGCAACCTTGATCCTCAACTTTCATATTTCTATGCCGCCAACTGCACCTAGTCATGCCAATACACAATTGTACAAGAATTTCATCATAGCTACTAAACCACTAATAGATTAATCACTTTATCATATAGAAACCTTTTACTTAACTCATCTGAAGAGAACCATAACACGTGACTGGATTCTCATATCCACAGAAAATACTGTTTACCTTGAAAATGGTAATTAAAATTAGATTTGATTTTGTGGTTCTAAAAATATGTGATCTATTTTTATGCTAGTTGTTAAGTGATAGATGCTAAGTGTGAGATTAGAAAATAAGGTAAGAACTCAAAAATAGTGTGTTTAAGCAAACCAAGCGGCTGAGAATCAGAGCCTCGAGCCTGATTATTTGGGGCCTCGAGGTCAGATTCGATACCGAGCTATGGGCGATGAAGGGCTAACAGTATTGAGGGCTTTGATGAATGCTCTTTATGGTCAATAATGAGCAATAAATGAACAACAATAAATAGAACACAACAAATGTAAGAAATAAATGTAAGTAATGAAATCAAAGCGAATATATTTAGGTTAGAAAGCAGAGAGAATATTCATGTATTGAATGTTGTAAGTATGATATGTTATAAAATGATAAGGATCCCCTTTATATATCAGGGAGAATCCCAACATAGTACAAGTGCATTTATTATAAAGATATATGACTGGTACAACTATTTAATGCCACGGTACGGGCTTGAACTAGCCTAATAGACTTGGTCAGCCTTAATTTTGTGCCTTGGGAATCTCCCACTCGTTCATCATAGCCGTTGATTTACTCTGCCCCGAGGTCGAGCATAAAGGACCCTCGGGTTCGAACCTCAAACTGGCCTCGAGCCTTTCGAAAACGGGCTGCGGGATATCATAATAATCACAAAATCGGGCTCTCCGATTTTAGCCGTATACAGATAGTCCCCATGTTTCTTAGAATGAAAATGAGAAGAAACGGTTTTGACACCGATCTCCTCGAGCCTCTTGTGGTTACATCATGCTTATGACATAAGCCTTTGTGATAACAGAGATGTCCCATCGGTACATCTTTCCAGAAGCATTCAATGTAGCATCAACTTATTTTCTCAAAGCGATAATATCGCCACCAATTCGTCTCCTTAAGAAGCATTTATTGTGACAGTCGATACATTTACCAAAGGCGTTGATTGCGCCGTTGGTTACGCTGCCATATTTCTATAAATGGAAGCTTCCTTGAATCAAGACTTCACTCAGTCATTCTACAACATCCTTTAACTCCTTTCTTCTCTTCATCCTCTTCCAACTCTATTTCCCATGTTTGAAGCATGTGGCCGTAAGGTCACATAACAGTGGTCTCGCCAGTTATATTATGGCTCTTTCTCAGAGCTTTCCCCTACTGAGTGGGATCGCACTGGTTTGTTATTATTATTGTTTGTTGTTGGCCTGAAATAATGAGAGAGGAATCCCAAATTATCTTCGTATCAGAGGATATGTGGACCGTAGACTACTGCTCACCTCTCTTAGCTTCCACCTGGTGTGGCGCTTCACTCCTTTTGCTTTCCGTGGAGTGAGGTGGTTCCATCTACTAAATTTTGCATCCCACACCGGTGCAATTTCTCAAGAAGTGGCTTCCCAATAGTAGTGCTGGCGAGACCCATACTCGCCAAATTTTTCACCCAGCCATTTCTTCATCTTTTACTGCTTCTTTATCTTTTTTTTGCTTCTTCTTCATCATTTTCTGCTTCTTCTTCATCCTTGAAGACTCCATTTGGAAGATAGATATGAGGCCCCCGAGGAAATGGTTCTCGAAGATATTGTTCCCAAGGATGTACCCCCGAGAGTAGATTAAAACTTTGGTTGTTATTTTTTGCTTCTTTGTTTCTGTGTAAGGATCCTCCGTAGGCTTTTGTAATCATATGTAAGGACCTTTCATGAGCTTTTTGTAATCATCGCTTATTAATACAAAGATGTTATTTAATTTGTCTCTGATTTATGTTGGATTTCCCTTTATTTGCGTTTGTGAAGAATCTGAGCACATGACTCTACCGATCGGTCCAAATACTGGGCTCGGATGTAGGTATTCCCTCGGTTCTCGATTGGCTAATATGATATTCCGTGGGACCCTTTGCCATTCCTCGGACTGAGCCGGAATTGAATTGATACAAACTTAGGCCACCAAGACCCCCGACTTCGGATTGAGTGAGAATTGGGCTTCGAATTTTAGAACGAAACTTAGCCTTTAGACCCCGCTGATAGTCCTCGAGGGAGAATTTTCTCCAACACTTGAGAATAAATATAGCCCTAAGACTTTCACAGATAGTCCCCAAGTGAGAGTTAGCTCGAGCTCGGACGGCCTAAAAAACTTGATTTGAACTTAGAGTGAAGATAGCCCCAGGGCGTTATTGATAGACCCTAGATGAGGATACGCTCGGACTCGGATGGCCCCTGAACTAGAGTAATCGAGGGGGTGTATAACTTGATCTGAAGGCAAAAATAGCTCTAAGGCTTTATTAGTAATTTTCGAGCGAGAACTAGCTCGGGCTCAGGTAGCTCGGGGGCCAAAGAACCGGGTGGATGACCCGCACTTATAATAGCAAAAACACTCGATATAGGGTACCACCTCGAGGTTAGGTTTATACGAATAGATCCTTAGAGCTTATTTTTCATTTTGACAGAGTTCCTCGAGATAGGGCACCATCTCGAGGCTTAGAGTGATATTGATGTCTCCTTAGAGCCTATTTTCATTGTGACAGAGGTCCTCGAGATCGGGTACCATCTTAAGGCTTAGAGTGATATTGGTGGCTCCTTAGAGCTATTTTCATTTTGATAGAGATCCTCAAGATCGGGTACCATCTCGAGGCCAGATTGATGCGGGGGTTTCTGATCCCTCGAACGTCATGCGCCAATGTCAATCGTATGACATGGTCATGAAATGATCGAGGTGATCCTGCCGGTACATCTCCCCGAAAGTGATAATGGCCAAGTTGGAATTTATTGGCCTTGTAGGGTAGACGTACAGTCGCCTCTTGCTCAATATATGAGTTTATTTCCTTCTTTTATGAGGATTTCACTATTTTGAACCGCTTTTTCCTTACGTCAGCTTTTCTGTCATTTTAATTCAAAGTTTTCACATGAGTTTCTTTCTTCCTTCTCTTGTTTTATTATAGCCATGGCTGCTACGCCTAAATCCATTTTCCAAGAAGAGGAGGGTTCTGCTTCTTCTCGCTCAGTCGGTGGTACACCGCCGACGCTTGGTGAGCCAATATCAAGATGCTTTGTCTCGAAGAAGGACCTTTCGCTAGAGAGGCCTCCCAAAGTCGAGGGCCATCGGGATCATGCATCAAGGTTTACTTCGTCAATAGGAGGGAAACACCTCGAGGCAGTAAGGAAAGACTGCGGATGGGGAGAAAAGGTGGTACTGCAGGTACCCTCTCCAGAAGAGAACATTACGATTCATACAGAGGGGTGTTTACACGTATACACGTACCCTTTCATGTTGGGCCCTCTCGATAGAGTCGTGCTTCACTTCTATCGAACATATTGGGCTACCCCGGCACAGGTTCACCCATCATTCTGGAGAATAACGCTAATGATGAGGTTCTTTGCGAAAGAAGCCGAGCTCGAGTTCACCCTTAGCCATCTCATCAGATTGTACTGACCCTTTCATTACCGAGTCCTGATAGCTTTACGATGCCGATCCACTAGGCCCTTCATTGTCGATGATGAAGAATATGGGGATGAGGGTGGATGAATCGATTCGTTCAAGTAAGGACTACCGACGTTATCCCCATGGAGTTCCTGCCATTTCCTGAGGAATGGAATATCACTCGTAAGTGGTACACTTGCGCTTTTATCATTTTTGCTCATTGTGGAGATGGATTCCGTGAAAACACTTTTCTTTTTATTTTTGCAGCAACCCCGTGGATGCCATACGAGGTTCCCGACTTGGTAGATTGGGCTTGGAAGCTGGCTGCCCGGTCGACCTATGACGAGCGTAAGTGGCGAGATTTATTCAAGTGTAGATGGGAGGCAAAATACCACGATACGTGCTGTGTGGTTTGCTTTTTTTGGAGGGTACACTGTGTGTACTAACTCCGTCACCACAGGCATTGGAGAATTTCCTGAGGTGAGATCATGCTCCCTCATAGAGAAGGAGGGGTCGTTGGCCTCAGGATCCAGGAATAATAACAAACGGAAGGATCTCTCGCAGGGTGAAGGTTCTCATAGCGAGACAAGTCCTAGCCTTGAAAAAATGGCTCCTCCTTTGCCGCCATCTTTTTTTTTCGTCGAAGGTACTTCAAAGGGTGTTCGAGACCAGGGGCTGCCCAGGCCAAGTGGGGTCTCGAGCGATCACATTCTTATTGAGAGAGATTCTACTGGGGTCGATGAGACCAGGTTGGTAGGTGTACGTTCGACCTTTGAAGAGGCTCAACGGCTCTGTTCCGTGGTGAGTTTTGGCCGACTGTATTAGTTTTTCAATTTTGTACTCCCACTTTCTCATTGAGCTCCTTTTTCATAGGCCTTTGACAAACTCAAGTCCGAGCTGCTCCATCATGAAGACAAGTTGAGGAAAGCCTTGGACGGGGAAAAATCCCTCAGGCTTCTTTGTGATAAGAGGGGAGGTATACCTGCGGTACAAGGTGAATCGGAGCCTGAACTATGAAAGCCACCTTGAGAAGCAGGTAACCTTTGCCTTGAGGGAGCGCATGGTTCTTCTTTTATCCTTGAAGACTAATGTTTTGATATTTTAGTTGCAGAGCAAGACAGAGGATCTTGAACACCTTTGGGGCGAGGTTGGCTAGGCCAAGTATGAGTGTAACAAGCTAAGGGCTTAGATAGATGCCTATGTTGCGGCTAAGAAGAATGCTTTGGCCAAGGTTTCTGCCCTCGAGGTGCAGCTTCAGAACGCCTGTGAGAACATCTCGGTTCAGACGAGCAAGACTGCAAAGCTAGTATCTGACCTTTTAGAGATGAAGGTTGAGGTCGTGGACACTCGGGCTTAAGCTGAAGAGATTCAAGCTAAGGCCGATAGAAATTGGCCATCTATTTAAAAGAAGCTGCCGAAGCTCGGGCTAAGTTAAGAGGGGCTTCTGATCGAGAGAGCAAGAGCAATGAATATGCCCGGTATAAAATCGAAGGGAAACCCTCGAAGAGATCCATGTTAGGGGCTTAGATCTCTCAGAAGAGATAGCTCAGGCCAAGGCGGATGAATATGACGCCAGATTCCTCATATCTGATACTGAAGACAGTGGAGAAGAGGCCGATGGGGCCACAGTCCCCGAGGAGAAAATAGACTAGGTTTTTTTCTTTTTGATCCTTTATACAGTGCTGTTAGAGATCTTTGTAAATGTATCCTGTCATTGTTTCATACATGCGTATATGCAAAGAAACATTTTGGTTTTCTCCTTCCATGGATTTCTATTTGTTTGTGCATATCCTCCTTCTTCTTAAGTTTTGACGTTTTTCAATGATTAGCCAGACGAATTGGCCTTTGAGAGAAAACCCTTAGGTTTGTCATTTGGCCCTGGGGCTTGTTAGGCTGGCTTGTAGGTTCTTATGTGTTGGGTCAGTGTGACCTCTAATATAGGCTGGCATCTGGGCTCTTATGCATTCGCCTTTAGGCATTTTTAGTTAATTATTTCGGGCTCAGTCTCCGAGTCGAATTTTGACTTGAGCTCATTGACCCTTAAGTTTTTAAGCTGGCCCTTAGGCCCTTATGCGTTGGGTCGGTACGACCTCTTAATATAGGCTAGCGATAGTGGCTCTTACGCTTTGGGTCTGTACGACCTCTTAGTGTAGACTGGCGACAGTGGCTCTTACGCAATGGGTTGGTACGACCTCTTATGTAGGCTTTATTTTCCCTCGCTAAAGGCTTTTTAAAGTTTTTGTGTTCGCCCAGCTCTTCGACGGTTCGATAAGAACCTTTATTGTGAGCCGTTAGGTAGCGGTAATATAGCATCTCGAAAGGTTTCGCTCGATGGCTAAATTGTTTTGAAGCTTATTATTTGGAGATGATATGATCGAAGCTCTTTTGCTTATGCCGAGGGTAGCCTGATTAACCGGTTCTTTTCGAAGTAATTGAAGGCCTGTGATTTTATAGCGATGGTCGGGCATCCCCGAGTCGCATTAGTTTGGCTGGTACACCTTATGACCGTAGTGATTGTGTTTGGCCAGAATTTTTTAGTCCTCGAGTGAAGTAGTTTCGGCGTCTATATTGAGGGTATGCCTTTTAGGGGTATTATAAGTTCGTATATATAGCCTTAACTTTAAGATCGGGATTTATGCCTTTTGTAAGGTCTTATAAATTTGAACATGCCTTATTTGAGGTCTTATAGATATGTTACTTAGTACAAGTATAGTTCATACCTTGCTTGAGGTCTTAAAAATTTGGTATTGCCTTATAAAGGTCTTACTACCTTGAGGTTGCCCGTCTAGGGTCTTACAACCTCGGGTTTTCGGCATATCGATGAGGTGACAGTTGACGACATTCCCCGTGCCGTCGAATGTTTTTTGGCTCTGGAGCCATTCTTTGTAAACTTGGTATTGCCTCATTGAGGGCTTACGAGTTCGAAGTTCCCAACCCGGAGGTCTTACCGCTTTGAGTTTTTGACTTCAGTCCCTGAGTGTTCAGGAAATTCCTGGCTCTAGAGTCGTCTCTTGTAAACAATAGTGGACTCCTTTGAGGCGTAAAGCATTTTGATGGAGGTGAAAGTATTCTTTGATTACTTGGCACAAGTATACATGTTTTCGCCGTCAAGGGCTCAATTATTCTATGCGGACATGGTTCGTTCGACCGTTTGGACCGATACATCATTTTCCTACTGAGACCCTTTTCGGTTCATCTTGACCTCTTTGAGAAGGTGACCTTCCGGAGGGATGCCTCCCAGTGTTCAAGGTTGACTGAGGCCTTGAACACTTGTGAAGTTTTCCTTAGGTAGCATATAGATGTTGTCTCATTAAAAACCTTGCCAGTAAAACCCTTCTTGGGATAAAACCCAATTGAAGGAAAATAGTGCAACGTATGCTTTGAAACCTTAAGGTCTTCGAGATCGACAACGCTTCGACTGTTA
This sequence comes from Nicotiana tabacum, assembly GCF_000715075.1. Classification (NCBI taxonomy): domain Eukaryota; kingdom Viridiplantae; phylum Streptophyta; class Magnoliopsida; order Solanales; family Solanaceae; genus Nicotiana; species Nicotiana tabacum. The sequence continues at coordinate 120,932,476 of NC_134086.1, read as the reverse complement.
TGATCGGGCACCTGCACAAAGGTTAGTGTAAGATATAAGTAAAAAGGGATATGGTTATACCTTAACGGCAATGGCGCTTCGAGCCTTGATACGCCTTCAATGTTTGCTCTGAGGATGCATCACGGTCCTTTGCTTGTTTTATTCGGGTATAGCTGAGAATGTGTCTTGTGATTGCTATTTCATCATTATCCTGTGGCTCCCTCGATGATGAAGGCATTGATGCCGGTGTTACGTCGTGCACCACGAACATCTCTCTTGCTGCGTGCTATTCTCCCTACACGGTTTTTATTCTGCCCTTTGTCGGGAACTTCATCATTTGATGAAGGGTTGATAGTACTGCTCTCATGTAGTGTATCCATGGCCTTTCGACCAAGGCGTTGTACCTCATGTCTGCATCGATGACATGGAATTTGGCATTTTGGGTTGTTCCGGCCACGTTGACTGGAAGGGTGATTTACCCTTTGGTCATCTCGCTCGCCATATTGAATATGTTGAGGACTCAAGAAGCAGGCACAATCTGGTCGAGCAGTCCAAGTTGCTCCACGACCCTTGACCTGATAATGTTGGCCGAGCTGTGTGGATCCATAAGTACACGTTTAATTTGAAATGTATTCACAAGAAAAGAGATTACCAGTGCATCGTTATGAGGCTGAGACAGGGTCTCGATGTCCTCGTCGCTGAATGTGAGGGCGTCCTTGGGTATGTAACCTCGAGTTCGCTTTTCCTTGGTGATGGATATTTTTGTTCTTCTGATAGTGGGCTCCCGTGGGATGTCAATTCCTCCCATGATAATATGGATGACATGTTGCAGCTCATCTATTTCATTCTTCCTGTTTGCCTCTTTTTCCCGGAACTGATTTTTGGCTCGGTCACTAAGGAACTCTGGGAGGTGCCCTTTGCTGAGTAGCTAGGCTCCTTTTTTTCGGAGCTGTCTGCAATCTTCGGTCCTATGACAGTGTGTGCCGTGAAATTCGCACGCTAAGTTGGGGTTCCTCTATGACGGATCTGATAGTACAGGTCTTGGCCACCTGGTGTCTCTTATTTTACTAATAGCAGATATGATATCTGAAACGTCAACGTTGAAGTTGTATTCCGACAAGCAGGGTGCCTCCGTCGGTCCTATGTTCCTATTGAATTCGAATCTGCTCACGAGTCCTCGAGGATTTTGACCTCGGTCTATTCTTCGATCGTTTCGGGGTATGTTTCGCTTTGGGGCATTTCTCCTATCTTCGGTGTATGGTTGGTACCTTTCCTTGTTTTGGTTTCGGCTCCTTTGCTAGGAGTCTACATGGATATACCGAGCCCGAGGGGGCTCCCAGTTGGTCGTATTCGACCCTGATCTTCGACTGGTATCGGTTGTGGACATCCGAACAAGTTACGGCGGAGTATTCAACCAAATTTTTCTTTAGCTGCTTCGAAGCCACTGAGCTTTGTTCGTTCAAGCCTTGGGTGAAGGCCTGTACAGCCTAGTCATCGGAGACTATGGTAGTTCCATTCACTCCATTTGAAAGCGAGATACGAACTCCCGCAATATCTCGTATTCCCTTTGTTTGATTTTGAAGATGTCGGACTTACTTGTAGCCACTTTGATGGCATCGGCATGTGCCTTTATCAAAGAATCTGCTAGCATGGCAAACGAGTCTATTAAATTCAGGGCTAGGTTGTGATACCACATCATGGCCCCTTTTGAAAGCATTTCTCCAAACTTCTTCAACAGGACAGATTCGATCTCGTCATCCTTCAGGTCATTTCCCTTTATGGCACAAGTGTAAGCTGTGACGTGCTCGTTAGGATTCGAGGTTCCGTTGTACTTTGGTAGATCAGGAATTCTGAATTTCTTCAGGATGGGCTTTGGAGCGGCATCCAATAGGAATGGTTTTTGTACAAATTTCTTTGAATCAATACCCTTCAGGATCAGGGGTGCGCCTGGGATCTGGTCGACCCTCGAGTTGTAGGTCTCTACCTTTTTGTCGTTGGCTTCTATCATATTTTCGCCTAATTCAATCCCCTTTGTGAGGTCCTCGAGCATCTTCATTATAGCGGCACCGGCTGCTGACCCATTGTTACTCGATCTTTCTAGTACCTGTTCGGCTCGAGGAGCCGTTTCCCGCTGCTGTGCTTAGAGTTTTTTGATGGCTTTGCAGTTGAGCAATCTCCACCTATTGTGCCTGTAACATTTCAAAAATAACGTGAAGGATAACCTCTTGTTCCTCCCGAGCTGGGGTTTTCTGAGCTTCTTATTGGTCTCCTTGTCATACACTCTTGTTAGTGTGGGAGCTTATATCGACATGTTGAGCATCACGTGAAACCACATCCACGGGGATTGGCTCTGGTGCGTCCTCAGTGTTTCGTGGTGGCACACCAATACCTAGAACGGCTACACCATTCTCTCCATGGTCTTCAAGACCGTTGTTTTCATATGCATTTACTGAGTTAGACATTTTGACATGAAATCAAAGATTCTTGGACAAGAAAAAGTGTGAAAGATAACTTGCATTATGTAGTAAACCAGCAAAAAACAATCACTATTATTTTTAGCCCCACGGTGGATGCCAAATTGTTTACCTTGAAAATGGTAATTACAATTAGATTTGATTTTGTGGTTCTAAAAATACGTGATCTATTTTTATGCTAGTTGTTAGGTGATAGATTCTAAGTGTGAGATTAAAAAATAAGGTAAGAAATCAAAAATAGTGTGTTTAAGCAAACCGAGCGGCTAAGAATCGGGGCCTCGAGCCTGATTATTTGGGGCCTCGAGGTCGGATTCGATACAGAGCTATGGGCAGCCGATGAAGGGCTAACAGTATTGAGAGCTTTGATGAAGGCTCTTTATGGTCAATAATGAGCAATAAATGAAGAACAATAAATAGAACACAACAAATGTAAGCAATAAATGTAAGTAATGAAATCAAGAGAATATGTTTAAGTTAGAAAGCAGAGAGAATGTTCTTGTATTGCATGTTGTAATTTTGATATGTTATAAAATGACAAGGATCCCCTTTATATATCAGGGGAAATTTCAACATAGTACAAGTGCATTTATTACAAAGATATATGGCTGGTAGAGCTATTTAATGCCACAGTACGAGCTTGAACTAGCCTAATAGACTTGGTCAGCCTTAATCATGTGCCTTGGGAATCTCCCACTCGTTCATCATAGCCGTCGATTTATTCTGCCTCGAGGTCAAGCATAAAGGAGCCTCGAGTTCGAACCTCGAACTGGACTCGAGCCTTTCGAAAACGGGTTGCGGGATATCATAATAATCACAAAATTAGGCTATCCGATTTTAGCCATATACAAATACTAACCTCAAGTAGTGGTCTAAACCACCATAACTCTTACGAGATCCATCTGTACATAACATGCCATAGTACTCAAAATCCTCCAAATAAAATCAATTACTGCGACCGTCAAACCTCGCACGTACCGTCACAAATCACATGAGTAACTCAACACGCTGAATGAGCTGATCATTGCCATCATTATGCCGATTCAACCATTGTTAACTGATCCGACTTCTTCTAATTTACCCTGGACTTGCCTTGGTAATAATAATAGCTCCATTCAAAATATAGCGAACTCCATCCGCACTCCTCCTGAGTGACCCCATTTCACAAGACCACATTGTTCTCAAAACCCATGAATTATTTCAAACCCTCATTGTGCGCACATTTGCATCTTCAACTGGTACACCTATTCTGATAACTATTCTATGAATCCAAAGTTATTTCCTCCCATTCCTCTTATACTACACCGCAGACCAAAGGTAGCACACAATACTCCAAGCCCCTTTCATAATCCACTGCAATTGCTCGATACTTAACCATACCATGGACTAAATCCTTAGGCACCGCAGTTTAATTTTGAACCCACTAGGACCATTGTTGAGAGTCACCCACTCTGACTTGTTCCGGAATATAATCAACTCCAAGGCTCTGCTAGAACATGAACACCCTATCGAAAAAGCACCCGGCTGAATCACTTTCCTTGCAAATCACATCTACACGAAGCATAAACTCTGAGTCTTTCCAAAGCTTGAACATGAATCGATTAAGGCCAAATATAGTACACATTTCCCAAATCCTTTGCTCAAATTACCACTGATATTTTCTTTCCTTAGTGGTAATAACCCACCGTTATGCCGATAACTAGAAATCTCACAAGTAGCGAACCATGCAATCCAATCATAGGCGGTGAGGCTCTCCCACTTAGCTTGAAGCTACCATTGTATAACTCTGGAACCCACCAAGGCTCATTATTCCCCATTGACATGATCTTGCACAATCAACCCGCCAAATTCCTCGAAATCTTTCTGTTAGCATTTTATGAACACTTTGAATCACTAACCACATTCACATATTTGACCTCTTACCGGATATCCAGTAGAATTCTTCGTAGAAGCTTTGTCAACCATGTGACCGCTGACCTGTTCACAGGAGATAACCCACATGTGGAAATTACATGCTGACATCTTTCGACGTCACTGCACTGGGTATAATTACTACAAAATCGGTAACCCATCTTGAGCCCGTGCTCATTCACCAGCTATACAAGTCCGTTCACTCTTCATGGACATCAAGTAAACGCGTGACAGTACATTCTAATCCAAAGTCATGTTGTATACTTCTTCCTATCAAGCAACTCCTTTTTGTCATATCCAATCTCCCGCCGTATAATAGCCAATATTCCAAATGAAGTCTGTAGACCTAGTCACTGTCCACCATGAATCCCCAATCACTCTAATCTTTTCTCAAGGCGTGTAGTCATGCTACCACAGAACCCATATGCTACTCCGCCACTCTCCCACTTTGGTTAAACTCACTCCTTTAAGCAACAATTCAACTCCCGTTTCCCATATGTCCTTCCTCATCCTTCGCTGCCCAGTTGTTGCCTTAAGTCAAAATACATCTTTGTAGAATTTTAACCAATAGATTGCTACCAACTTTAAACTCCTTCGAAGATCATCTTTCTCGAGCCATCAACACCAGGAATACCAATTCAATCCTGAACCACCGCACACCGCGATCTCAGATAGCCGCTCCTCTGGTACTATTTCACACTACCCTTCCCCTAGGGAGATTTGATGAAGGCCATAACATCGACGAATTTAACACATTCAATCAAGGGTGACGACACCACATTATTGATGAAAATTCTACCACGCTCGAAAATACCAAGTCTCATTACTCCATCAAACAAAACTTGAACATTCATAGTCCGATCGTCTTTCCTCCGCTAGAAATAAACTACTGAATCCCTGAATCATACACTGAGTAAACCTTATTTTAAGTTATTCACTTCTTCGACGCATAGTCAAGCACCCTACTATTACACAAATACTGTGTGATAGCAATACACGGATCGTTACAATAATCAATGCCAAATCTCAAAGACTTAGGTAATACTGATAGGTGATGACAATAGCCCAATTAAGTATGCAGGGAGAAACAACCTACACCACCTCTATACTACCATTACAATTCCTCGGTTCCCAATTAATAGCAAGCGCTTCACGCCGCTTAAGATTGAATGGGAAAGAAATAAAGGCATAAGCCACAGAGGAATCAAAATACACGATGAGGAATCAAGAAGGGAAGTGCTCCTAACAGCCCCGTAGCCTCTCGAAGATAAGTACAAACGTCTCCGTACCGATACACAAGATTCTACTAGACTTGCTCATGACTCATGAGACTTAAGTGAACCTAGTACTGTGATACCATATTGTCACGACCTAAAATCCATTAAAGGTCGTGATGGCGCCGGACACCGCTGTCAGGCAAGCCAACAATAAATAATTAATTTGGTTCTATTTTTAGTATTTCTGAAATCATAGTTTTCCTTCAATTAAATAGTAGAAGATGGAAATTTTAGAGTAAAATAATAACATTTTCACAATCTCAATACTGAATAGCCCATAATCATCCCAGAACCGGTATCACAAGTGTATAAACATTTACTAGAAAATAAATAAAATACAACAACTGTCCGAAATACAAATTTGGACATGAAAGAAAATACAAATACACTGAAGGAGACTTTGTTGGTTGCGGATCGTAACATGGAATACAACTCATCCAAGTTCCCGCATCAACCACGCTGCTGCGCCCACAAAGCCATTGAATATACATGTGCATGTACAACAAAATGTACAGCAAGTGTAGTATGACTACCAAAACAACGCGTACCCAGTAAGTATCCAGTCTAATCTCGAAGAAGTAGTGACGAAAGGTCGACTCCGACATTTACTATGACCAACACTAATATATCGATAATATGTCTAATCATTGATTTTATAAGACGACTGTAAACTAAATAGCATGAAGTAGGTAAACAATTCTTTTGTTAATAAGAGATTTCCAAATTTATTTTCATCTTTTAACAATTTATATCTCCGGCCAATGAGACCACATCAATTGTCAATAATTCTAAAACAATCAATTAAGTCATGTGCAAATCATGTCGAGGTCGTACGACAGATCCAAAATAATATTTAAACTATGCACTGCCAGAGGGTTGAACGACGCGAAGCGTAAATACATCTATTTAATCTGTCGAGGCGTTCGGCCCGTTCCACAAAAAGGAAAACACAATCAAATAGTCAAATCAAGAATTCATCAAGGAGCAATTATCTAAGGAATGTAAATCCCCTTTTACTAGTCAAGAAAATGAAGTTTAACCTGTTAGAAATTCAGTTATCAAATTCGGTATGATTTAAGCAATTTAAATTGACAATAAGGTCACATATATGGCAAGTATAGCATGTATTTGGGTCCTAGACTACCTGGACTTAAGCATAATAGTAGCTACGCACAGACTCTCATCACCTCGTGCATACGTAGCCTCCAAAAATAGGAACACATATCGAATTATTTCATTCGTGGGGTTAATTCCCTCTTACAAGTGTAACGACCCAGCCAGTCGTTTCATGAGTTACCGCTCCATTTCCCCCATTTCTGCTTCTTATTGACTTGTTTATCTGTATTATGTATTATCGTGTTGGTTGGCTCGGGTTCGGAGAGGTTTTGGTAAGGTTTGAGACACTTAGTCTCTTTTGAGTAAGCTTAAGTTGGAAAAGTTAACCGGATATTGACTTATGTAAAAAAGGGCTTGGATGTGAATTTTGATGGTTCGGATAGCTTTGGGAGGTGATTTGGGACTTAGGAGCGTGATCGGAATGTATTTTGGAGGTCCGAAATAGATTTAGGCTTGAATTGGCGAAATCGGAATTTTAGCGTTTTCCGGTTGATAGGTGAGATTTTGATATAGGGGTCGGAATAGAATTTCGGATGTTGGAATAGGTCTGTTATGTCATTTGTGATGTGTGTGCAAAATTTCAGGTTATTCGAACGATGTTTGATAGACTTTTTGATCAAAAGCGGAATTCGGAAGATTTTTGATACCTTAGGCTTGAATCCGATGTTATTTGGTTGATTTGATGTTGGTTGAGGTGTTTTGAAGATTGGTATAAGTTTGTATAGTGGTATATGACTGGTTCATGCTTTTGGTTGAGATCCCGAGGGCTTCGGGGTGATTTCTGAAGGTTGACGGGAGATTTGGAGTTTGAGATTTGCAGCTGAAGCTGCTGAACCACTGTCATAACCGCACCTGCAGCTTGGGGACCGCAGGTGTGAGCCCGTAGAAGTGGAAGTCTAGCCGCAAATGCAGAAGTTGGCATGAAGGGACTGAAACGCAGGTGCAGATGATTGGTCGCACCTGCGAGACCACAGGTGCGGAGGGTGAGACGCAGGTGCGGACTTCCGGGTTTAAGTGAAAACCGCAGATGCAGTGTTTTGGATGCAGATGCGGTACCGAAGGTGCGATAAAGGGATCGCAGGTGCAAAAATCTTGGGTCAGAACATATATATACTTCATCCTTCGCGATTTTGAGTGGATTTTCACCATATTTCATTCGGGAAGTAGCTTTAGAGAGCTAATTAAAGGGAGAATTCAAGAGGGTTTCTTAGAGGTAAGGTGCTTGGTCCCTAAACTCGTTTTTATGATGATTTTTAAGGTTGTAAGCTTGAAATCTATGGGAAAATCAGTAGCAAATTGGAAGTTAGGGCTTGGAAAATTGGAGACCTAAAATTAGGGATTTGAGGGGTCATTTGTGGGCGGATTTTGGTACTTTTGAAATGATTGAATAAGGATTTGATTGATGTAAATTTTGTGGGATTCTGATACGTGGGCTTAGGGGTCTGGTGTGGTAAATTTCGGGATTTGTGTTGTAATTTGATTATTTTCGAGTGGGCGTTGCTCTTTTAGCATATTTTGATAATTATATGCTGATTTTGGTTAGATTTGGAGCATCTGGAGGCCGATTTGAGAGGTAAAGGCATCGTGTGCTAGAGTTTGGACCGGATAGAGGTAAGTAATGGTTGTAAATGCTTTCTTGAGGGTAAGAAACCCATGATTTCACATCGTTATGCTACTTTGAGGTGATGCACACGCTAGAAGACGAGCGTGGGGTCGTGAACTGTAGGGGATTGTGACTTAGTCCGTCCTGTATGACTTTTTAACCGCGTATTTGATTGAAAACTGTTTGCTATCATCATGTTTTGGGCTAAATGCCATATTTGGGCCTCGTGCCAAATGTTTTGGACCCTTAGGGGATTTTTACTACTATTCGTCACTGTTTTGACTTTGTATTTGTACTCAGTCATGCTATGTTCTATTGTTTCAAAACTCAGCCATCATTACTCATTTTTGATATTTTTAAATGATATTCTGGGCTAAGCATCATGTTTTACTGTTGCCCGATTAGCTTGTGAGATGCTGATTGAGTGAGGTCGAGGGCTTGTATTGTAAGGATACTATGGGATCGGGCTACGTGAGACAGCAGTATTATACTAATTCATGATTATGAAGCCGAGAGCCTGATTTGTTATGCCACGAGGTGGCTTGATATGAGGCCGAGAGCCTGTTTGATTATGCCACGAGATGGCTTGTTATTCCGCTTGGTCCGTAAGGGGCCCCTCCCAGAAGTCTGTAAACCCTAGTGAACGCAGGTACCCAGTATGATATATGCTATAGCCCGAGGGGCTGATGTTGTTCTATGTTATTTCCCGAGAGGCTGATATGCGTGATTGTGATATAGCCCGAGGGGTTGAGTCTGTTGGTATTTTGCCCGAGGGACTGATTTATGTATCTATCTTTTCTTCCTGTTTTCATTCTCTCGTTTAAACTGTTAAAAGATGTTTTAAAGAGGTTCTTAATGGACTAAGGTGTTTCTACGAGTTTTTACTATTTTATTGCATTGTTCTAGTTTTGTACTTCCTCTTTGTAGCATTTTACTGTGTTTTACGTGTTTTTCTTATTGCTCCGCTGCCTTTACTTTTATTACTTACTAAGTTGGCGTACTCACATTACTCCCAGCACCCTGTGTGCAGATTCAGGAGTCTCGGGCCATGCTAATGTCGCGCCCCCTTTTTCTAGAGCGAAATCGGGTTTATGACATTTGGAGGGACAACTCATTCCTTTTGGGAATTGGGTTTGCGTTTGAAGAGTCGCCACCTAATGATTAGGGTGCATTAGGACACCAAAAGAGTTTGATTTTGAATAACCGGAGATTAGGGTAAGGGCTTGAAATTATTCTAAGGGGAAGGTGTTAGGCACCCCTCAGAATCCACTAATGTGGTTCCCGGCCAGACAAGTATTGTGAATTTGGGGTGCAATTAACATATAGACAAAATGGGCTCAAATAATAGGGGGTTCATATATGGTTTGCAAATAAACAAAGTTTGGAAGAACAAATAAAACTGATTTTTAACGAAGGAATTGAAATGATAAAAGGAATAAAGAAATAAGGGAAAGGGGTCCTAGGTTTATTAACAATATGGATCACCCCATACAATCCCGGTAATCACTCATCAATAAGGGGCTACACGTAACATTATCGCGTGGTCATCATATCCATATCTACCCTTTCCACCGTGTTAAGGTATTTAAAGCGTGGATTGGTCTCGTTTACTTATTGCATGCTATTACCCGTCCCAATCCTATCAGTCCCGGAGGCATTTAGGACTACTAATCCTAAAAGGGAGGGATATTAGGCTTATTTGTAGTTTCAAAGGAAAAAACTCTAAGGCGACATACAAAACACGTATTGCAAACTGGGGAAAGCATATAACAAGCAGAGGCTCAAATATACCTCCTTGAACAAAGAAGCACGTAATTAGCATGACTTACACATGCTATTTAGGTCTGATTTAAAAGGTATTAAAGACGAGTGAGAGGAAATTGTTGGGACAGTTTCAGCATATCACATAACTTAGATAAGAAGTCCGAATCTGGCCCGCCTCCTTGTTGTAATTATTCACAGAAGCAGATTCAGTTTATATTTATTACCGTAGGGCTTGCCTAAGTGTTTGAATAGGGGTCCTATAGCATAGTATCTACTGGGTTCAAAAAGCAATGAAATAGTAAGTCTCGGAATGAACTGTTTGAATGCATACTCGTTAAACTTGCTAAGTGATAGAATCAGATTATTAAAAGAGAGGCGAGATTTAAACGAATTGATTAAAATTCCTACGGCTGATAGTAGCCGTTATTACCGGTTTTATGTCTAACACGGAGTGAAGCGAATCAGATTTTATTAGAAAATCCTATAAGCATGCTTTCTATATGTTGGTGATTTTAAAACCTTATAGATGTGGTATCTAAATGCGGACCTTGTTTTAAATCTTACGCAGAATTGCACGTTTCTATAGGCATAATTTCTATATGAAGTTAAATATGCAGAATCCTATGGACTTGATTTCTATATGAAGTTAAATATGCAGAATCCTATGGACATAATTTCTATATGAAGTTAAATATACAGAATCCTATAGACATGGTTTCTATATGAGGTTGAGCATGCAGGAATATAGTAGTCCTATTGTCATGATTTCTACCCTTTGCATACATAGTTACCCACCCTTTTTCACTAACCAGCCCCAAATGTTTGTTACAAATTATTACAAACCAGAATAAATAAAATTACATCCAAATACATATAAAAGTACAACTAGAGGAAGCCTGATTTTGACTTCCTCTCTGAATTACAAGATAAACTGAAACTGTCCCAACAATTTCCTCTCACTCGTCTTTAATACCTTTTAAATCAGACCTAAACAGTATGTGTAAGTCATGCTAATTACGTGCTTCTTTGTTCAAGGAGGTATATCTGAGCCTCTGCTTGTTATATGCTTTCCCCAGTTTGCAATACGTGTTTTGTATGTCGCCTTAGAGTTTTTTCCTTTGAAACTACAAATAAGCCTAATATCCATCCCTTTTAGGATTAGTAGTCCTAAATGCCTCCGGGACTGATAGGATTGGGACGAGTAATAGCATGCAATAAGTAAACGAGACCAATCTGCGATTTAAATACCTTAACAGGGTGGGAAGGGTAGATATGGATATGATGACCACGCGATAATGTCACGTGTAGCCCCACATTGAGGAGTGATTACCGGGCATTATGTGGGATGATCCATATTGTTAATAAACCTAGGACCCTTTTCCCTTATTTCTTTATTCCTTTTATCATTTCAACTCCTTTGCTAAAAATGAGCTTTCTTTGTTCTTCCAAACTTTGTTTATTTGCAAACCAATATATGAAACCCCCTCTTATTTGAGCCCTATTTGTCTATATGTTAATTGCACCCCAAATTCACAGTAATTGTCTAGCCGGGAACCACACTAGTGAATTCTTAGGGGTGCCTAATACCTTCCCCTTAGAATAATTTCAAGCCCTTAACCTAATATCTAGTTATTCAAAATCAAACTCTTTTGGTGTCCTAATGCACCCTAATCATTAGGTGACGACTCTTCAAACGCAAACCCAATTCCCAAAAGGAATGAGTTGTCCCTCCAAATGTCATAAACCTGATTTCGCTCTAGAGAAAGGGGTGCGACAGTGTGGTGACTCTGCTGGGGATACTGTGTCTGTTGGGGACACTGCGTGTGGATAGCAGCTGTGAGTAAGTGCAACATCTTTGAGAGTTGTATTTCTGAGCAATGTGAGTCTCGTGAGTGTATAGTATATTGATGATTTTGCAACTCAAGTTCTTGCATCCAAAGAAAAATCGTGATTTTTGTAAAAGGGGGGAGGTTAGTTCGTATCCCTGCTGGCTCTGCTTGACCTGCTCGGCTGTGATCTGGTGATACTGTACGTATCATTGGAGGTAGTGTTGCTAAACAAGGTAATTTCAACAACAAACATGCATGATTTAGTAATGAAAATGTAACAATAAATACATAATTAAGAATAGTTTTCTTTAGATGAACCAACGACTGCGACGTGGTACAAGACATTGCAACCCTTCTTTTTACGGAATTTTGAGGGTCCTCCTCAAAATTCTGCCCCAGTTTCCAATCGCAGGGGGAAATGAAAATTTTATTGAATTGTGACCGAAACCATAGGGTTGCCTACGTATCCCCTCTTAAACGGGAATCAGGTCAGGCGTAGTTCAAATTACATCATATGAGGAAAGCATAAAGATTACACATAGTAACGCTTGGCTGCATCTGAATTGATCGGCTTCAACTAGACTTCTCCGTCCATTTCTGCGAGTATGAGGGCTCCTCCTGTCAGAACCCGGTGAACCATATATGGACCCTGCTAGTTGGGAGAGAATTTTCCCTTGGCTTCATCTTGATGCGGAAAATTTTTTTTAACATTAACTGCCCCGGTGTGAATTGTTTTGGCTTGACCCTTTTGTTGAAGGCTCTGTACATTCTGTTCTAATAAAGTTGACCATGGCAAACCGCATTCATTCTCTTTCCATAGATAAGAACCAGCTGCTCATAACGACTCTTCACCCACTCTGCATCGTCGAGCTAAGCTTCCTGTATGATCCTTAGGGAGGGAATTTCTACCTCAGTGGGAATGATTGCCTCTATACCGTAAACCAGTATATAGGGGTTGCCCCAGTTGATGTGCGGACTGTGGCGCGATATCCCAGTAAAGCAAACAATAACTTCTCGTTCCACTATTTATGTTTCTCTATCATTTTCCTCAATATCTTCTTGATAATCTTATTGGCGGCTTCTACTGCTCCGTTCATCTCTGTAGTCTGTACAATTCTTGTGTCTGATCTTAAAGGTTTCACAATGGCTTTCATCAAGTCACTGTTGAGGTTGGAACCATTATCAGTGATGATTGACTCTGGAATCCCAAATCGACAAACGATGCGGTTGCGAACAAAGTCTGTCACGACTTTCTTAGTTACTGCTCTGTAAGAAGCTGTTTAGACCCATTTGGTGAAATAGATGATTGCTAGTAGGATAAATCTATGCCCGTTGGAAGCAACAAGCTCGATTGGTCCAATAACATCCATTCCCCAAGCAGCGAATGGCCATGGTGAGCTTGTTGCATTAAGCTCGCTTGGAGGTACCTTTATCATGTCTGCATGTATCTGACAATGGTGACATTTCCGAATATACTGGATGTAGTCTGTCTCCATAGTCATCCAAAAGTAACCAGCTCGGAGTATCTTCTTTGCTAAGATAAAGCCATTCATATGCGGACCGTAGGTCACAGCGTGAATTTCCTCTAGTAGCCCAAGGTTTACGTCTGCCTCTTCCTCAATATGAGCACAATAAGTTGGATGATCATGGATCTTTACTGGAATGAGATCAATGAAGTTCTTGTCAGGATATTGTATCATATATGATAGGGTAGCCAATGCATCGGCGAACTCATTCTGGACTTTGGGAACATGTTGGAATTCTGTCTTTGTGAACCTTTTCCTCAATTCCTGTACATAATGCAGATACAGGAGTATCTTGGAGTTCTTGATTGCCCATTCCTCTCGGACCTGATGTATAAGTAGGTCTGAATCTCCGATCACTAGCAACTCTTGAATGTTCATGTCAATATCCATCTTGAGCCCTAAGATGCAGGCTTCGTACTCGGCCATGTTGTTGGTACACAAGAACCTAAGTTTGGCGGACACTGAATAATGCTGACCAGTTTCTAATACCAATACGGCTCCTATGCCAACTCCCCTGAAGTTTGCCGCTCCGTCGAAAAATATTCTCCAACCGTCATAGGATTCTGCAATATCTTCTCCTATGAATGATACCTCTTCGTCAGGAAAATACGTCTAGCTTGCCAGTGGGCATGGACTTCTAGAAGATGTATTTCAAGGGATCCATCCTTGATATGAGATATGTAGTATAAGCACAGAAATAGTGCCTCGGCTTCTGATCTACCCAAGTCAAAGCACAACAGGTGCACTCTAACAGAGAATACCGGGTCTTGTACGAGTTGAACTTCTTACTGAGGTAATAAATGGCCTGCTCCTTCCTCCCTGTTTCATCATGCTGCCCCAGAACACAACCAAATGCTCCATCCAATACTGCAAGGTAGAGTAATAAGGGTCTACCTGGCTCAGGCGAAACTAAGACTGGTGGTGTTGACATGTATTCCTTGATTCTGTCGAAAGATTTTTGGCAATCATCAGTCCATTTGGTAGCAGTGTCCTTCTTCAACATCTTAAAGATCGGCTCACAAATAACTGTAGATTGTTCTATAAACTAGCTGATGTAGTTAAGTCTCCCCAAGAAACTGATCACGTCCTTCTTGTTCTTTAGCGGTGGCAATTCTTGAATAGCTTTGACCTTTGATGGATCCAGTTCTATTCCTCGGCGACTCACAATAAACCCAAGTAGTTTTCCGGCAGTAACCCCAAATGCACACTTCGTGGGATTCAGTTTCAGGTTGTACCTCCGTAATCTATTGAAGAACTTCCTAAAATCTTCCATGTGGTTAGTGGCTTTCTTGGACTTGATAATAACATCATCTACGTACACCTCTATATCTTTGTGTATCATATCGTAGAAGATGGTAGTCATGGCCCTCATGTAGGTGGCCCCTGCATTCTTCAGGCCGAACGACATCATCTTGTAACAGTACATTCCCCATGGCGTAATGAAAGCTGTTTTCTCAGCATCTTCTTCATCCATCCAGATCTGATGATACCTAGCAAAACAATCCACAAATGACTGCAATTCATGCTTGGCACAATTATCGATCAGGATGTGTATGTTTGGCAAGGGGAAGTCATCTTTCGGACTGGCCTGGTTGAGATCCCGGTAGTCGACACAGACTGTAACCTTTTCGTCCTTCTTTGGTACTGGCACAATGTTGGCTAACCATGTTGGGTATTCTACTACCCTGAGAACCTTGGTTTTGACTTGCTTAGTGACTTCTTCCTTGGTTTTCAGACTCATGTCAGGCTTAAATTTTCTGAGCTTTTGCTTTATCGACAGACATGTTGGATCGGTTGGCAGTTTGTGAGCCACAGTAGATATACTCGGACCAGTCATATCATTATACGACCAAGCTAATATGTCTTCATATTTCCTTAGAAATTCTGTGTATTCCTTCTTTTCTGGTGGCGATAAGTGGACACTGATTCTCGTTTCTTTGATGTTCTCTGCATCTCCCATGTTAACAATCTCGGTCTCGTCCAGGTTGGACTTAGGTCTATTCTCAATATTCTCAACTTCCTTAACAATCTCTTCTAGTATATCATCTTCCTCTGAATCTATATCCTTTTGTTGCGTTGTCTCATTGTATGTCACAGTCATTGGTTCATCAAGATAAGTAATTGTAATGCTATACAAGTAAAGTAATGAGAGAAAACAATAGTAATGAGTGTCGATTTATAATAAAAGTCAAAATGCTTTGATAAATTGCATAATAATTGTTTTGAACATTGGAGATCTTATTGCAGGAATTAAAAACATGCGAAAAATAAAAAATCTTTTAGTAAATCAAAATAGTGCTTGTTTTAGCCTTGCTACCCCGAGGCTCGTCGGCCCTGGTTGTCCTGATGGTCTAGTTATTGAGGCGTGATCCTCTGCTTACAGCCTGTATGGAAGGGCTTTCCTCCCCCTCCTCCTCGATAATGACACAGCAGTCCACATCACTATCTTCTAAGAACAAGTTCTTCACCGCTGCCAATGCTTCCTCTTCTTCTGACCCATAGATAACATTGACCGGTTGGAAAGTCTGCTCCAAGTGAGGTATAGGCTGCTCCGGTGGATAGTAAGGACCGATCCATGGTGGCAACCAACTGTTGAACTCTTCCCAGGTATACTCATATCCCAGACCGAAAGTAGTGCCATGCTTTTTGAGTTTTATAGGCTTAGCAATTCCTTGGAGATTCTTGTCGAGCCCTTTTGCCAGGTTCGTACCCACACCAATTCAGTATACTCTCGATCTTGTTGTCCCACCATTTGTCTTTGTCAACAACATTCACTCGTTCAATGCGATGGTAAGTCTCTCTACCTAGATTCTTTCTCCCTTCGATTGACGGAATGGTCTGGTAACTGTATACGGGGTTGCTACCATCGCCGTGAATGATCACTTCCTGGTGGTTCCATTCAACCTTTACTGCCTGATGCAATGTTGATGCTATGGCCCCAATGACATGAATCCATGGCCGTCCCAACAACAGATTGTAAGATGCTGCCATGTCTATCACCTGGAAATCAACATCGAACCAAGTTGGCCTCATTTGCAAACACAGACTAATCTCCCCGATGGTGGACCTTTGGGAACCGTTGAAAGCTTACATGCTGATGAATCCATCCTTTATATCATGTAATACCTTGCCCAATTGCTTGAGTGATACCAGTGGGAAAATGTTGAGACTGGAACCCCCATCAATCAGGATCCTAGTGATAAAGTAGTCCTCACATTACACAGTGATGTGCAGTGCCTTGTTGTGACCCAACCGTTTAGGAGGTAGCTCATCCTCATGAAAAGTAATTTTGTGACTTTCTAATACCTGTCTGACCATGTTAGCCATTTCTCCACCTATAATGTTTCTTGGAATGTATGCTTCACTTAGCACCCTCAACAGAGCATTCTTGTGTGCCTCAGAATTTTGTAGCAAAGCAAGTATGGAGATCTGCGCCGGTGTTTTGTTCAACTGGTCGATGATCGAGTATTCCTTGGCCTGTATCTTTATCCAAAGATCATCTGGACCCATTTCAATAATGGGCGACCGATTGGAGGCCTGCTTACTTGACTCGGCTAGATGTTCAGGGGTATAAACTCTACCAGTTCTTGTCATACCCTGTGTGGCAATAGTTTCCTCGGTCCTACCCTTGTCTTTTCCTCTTGCCTCGGATGTATAGTCACATGGTATATCCTTGGTATGGAATGTTTTATGGCCGACATTGCCACTGGGATCGGCGTGGACATCTTCACTCTGAATGGAACATGTGCTTTGGGAGGTAAAACTGCAACTTCAAATGGTGGAGGTGCATTTTCTGGAGTCACGAATTTGACCTTAATTGGTGTTGGTGTCTTTACAGTTGCTTCGAACTCAAGTGGTACAGACATGTTTACCTCAGCATCCCCAGATGAATGAATCTGGACTATGATTGGATTAAGAGTAACTATTGGTTTCTGTGGATCATCACCTTCTGTGATCAACCCAATCGACCCCTCGGGATCCCAATAATCCTCTATTTCGATCATGTGAACACCTCTACCCTTATGGTCTGGCAGAGGGTTGTTACGGACATTCAGAGTGGGTTCCTTTGCCACAATAATTTTGTTGTCAATAAGAGCCTAGATCTTATCCTTCAGAGAACGACATTCGTCGATGGTGTGTCCTTTCATGCCGGAATGGTATGCCCATGATTTGTTTGGATTAACCCACTAATAAGGGTTCTCAGGAGTTATAGCAGGGATATGGGTGACATAACCAGCAACTTTGAGTCTCTCGTACAACTGGTCAATGGGTTCGGCAATGGCTGTATACTGTTTAAGAGGTCTGTAGTCAAAATTTGGTCGAGGTCTAGGGAAGTTTTGGCGTATAAGAGGTGATTGGTGGTGGGATGGTTGAGCATTGTAGGCTTGGTAAACATGTGTGGGTTGGGAATATCTGGGTGAAGTAGGTTGATATATGGGTGGTGGAGATCATTGATAAGTGGGTGGTAGAGTTTGGTAAGAGGGTGAGGGTGCTTGGTAGTTTGGAGTAGGCTAATATGTGAGTGGAGGCATTGGATAGGTTTGGTATTTGATGGGAGATTTGGTTCTCTGTGCCACCATTACGGCTCCTACATCCCTTTTCTTGGACACACCACCGGACTGTAAGGCCTTATTTGTAGCTTGCAAGGCCTCAAAGTTCTTGACCATACCACTTTTGATGCCCTCTTCGATCCTCTCACCCAGCTTGATGATGTCAGAAAATTTATGGCTTTCAATCAACATTAGCCGCTCATAATACTACGGGTCTTGAGCCTGGACAAAGAATTTGTTCATCTGTTCTTCCTCTAAGGTAGGTTTGACTTTAGCAACTTCGGATCTCCAGAGTGTGGCATACTCTCAGAATGTTTCTGTGGGCTTCTTCTTTAGGTTTTGAATGTAGAACACATCTGGCGCATTTTCTATGTTGAACCTGAACTTGTCCATAAAATCGGACGCCATACTCACCCAGTTTGACCATTTCTTCGGATCTTGGCTAATGTACCAAGATATAGCATCTCCTTTCAGACTCCTCATGAAAAGCTTCATGCAGATTCTCTCGTCTTTCCCTACTCCAACCATCTTGTCACAATATGTTCTCAAATGTACTGTTGGATCCCCTATACCATCAAACATCTCTAACTTAGGAGGTTTGTACTCCTCGGGCAGTTCTACATCGAGCTGTATGCAAAGATCCTCATAGTTCAACCCCTCAATTCCTTTGCTTCATTCAACGCCTTGAATCCGGCTGGTCAATTTCTTAAGTTCTTCAGTCAGGTTCCTAATGAGCGAGTCTTTATCATCAGACTCGGGTGTGCTTGAGATAGGTTGGGTGGAGTGCAACATGGTCTCCACATAGATGGGGGTGTTGTGATGGGTGTGGAAATGGCCATTTGTGGAGTTCAAGGGTTCTGGGACGAGCAGCGGAGTATTGTTAGAAATATGGCAGGTGTTGCAGTGGTGGTGAGGAGCGGGATGGTTTTGTGATATTATGTGGAGGTGTGGGGTTCTGAGCATTTGGGAAATTGACATCGGGAGTGGTGAGGGAAAATGAAAGATTTGTCAGATTCCGTACCTGATCAAGTTCTTTTTGAAATTTCAACAGTTTTTGTTCGAGTTGGGATGCATTTTCTTTGGAAACCTGAGTACCATGACCATGAGTGACCTCTACTCGTTCAGTTGAGTTCTCCTTTATGGCGTTGTTCGAATCTTCCATCTTCCCTTTGTTCTTGTTTTTTACAAGACTAAGAGGAGGAGCGGGTGGAGGGCCCTTGGATCTCGTGGAATAAGATAATGTTTCCAGAGCGCACGAACTAACCTTTGGGGAAGGGGAATAAATAAACAAAAAGTAAAAACAAAAGGTAACAAGTCAGTGATGATTATAAGAAAATGTTGTGATATTTAAACACATAGTGCAAGAATGTAAATCGTGTCCTAATTTGGGAACCTCTTTGTCCCCGAGGTAAGTCTAGCAACAAGTTGATTTGGAGAACTTAGAATGCTAAATGCCTCATTTTATTGATAAAATGTAGATGAATCCCAAATCGACACTAAATAACAGGAAATAAAATATCACTAGTGGCCATCGACCTTATTACATTCATAAAACGAAAAAGTAAATTCATATCTACTTGGTCCCAGAAGGACCTTCCCTAGACTCGGCATCTTTGGTTCCGTTGAATAGCTTTCCCAGCACACGAAGTCCCAGCAATAGGTAGGCTCTGGCTAGATGTCCGCCTTCATTTCCCTCAGCATTCTGGCAATCCTCGATTCTTTTGAGAAATTTCTTTTCCAGCTCTACTACGCCCCGCTCCAAATATCCCAGTCGCTTGTTGGCACTGACATCCATATCTTTCCACTCTTCAATCAGCTTTTGGTTGGCTTCTTGTATCTCACGGTGCTCGCTTTCACATTCCCGGATTCTCTTACGCAGTTGATTGTATTTGACCTATTCCTCGGCCCTTTCATCTATGATCCTGTGGCCCCTAACAAATCCTGGCTGGCCCAGACCATCGTGATTATCTTTCAACCAGCCTAAATAGTAAGGAGTGCAACTAGCTTGGTACCTATCTAGCTCGATGGTATCTCTCCCCATGACGATCTTGCAGTGCCACATATGCTGAGCTTGGCACTTGTAAGGACTGTCATTATCCTGGAAGTCAACCCGGAAGTGACTCATCTTGTCGACCCTTGGTATAACCTTCTTCCTACCAGCCTGTCTCATAACTCGTAGAGGGACATAAGGGTAGGTTCCTCTCAGACCGATTAGTATTAGAAATGGTGCATCCTGGATCGAGCGATGAATTCCTCGGTAGGGAACCATTCGAACATCCATTGTATTTGTTCCCCAGTTATATTATCAAATAACTCTACCCATCCTCTGGCATCTTCTGGTTGGTCGAACATGTTGGGCATGTAATTCATTCGCTTTGGATGATGGAAAGCGATATGATCATCCCACTCTCTTCGTTGAATCTCTTGTCGGTACTCACCCCTTTGGAGATGCTCTATGAGCCAGAGCTGAAGTAGCAAATTGCAGCCCTCGAAGTGTTTGGCTCCTCGTTGACACTTCTCCAAGGCTCGGTATATCTCCGCAATGATCATGGGCACAATGCTGAAAGGTTGACCACTAATGCCCTTCATCAGAGTTTTAGTTACCATAGCCAACCGGGTATGGATCCTCGCTTTCTTCATTGGAAATACTATCAACCCCAGGAACAAAACATAAATACAAAGACCCTTCGGTGAATATGCCCTAAGGATGTGATGGCAAATCCGTTAGGATAGGTATGGTAGGACTTGCTATGACCGTACCTTTCATACAAGTAATCAAAAGGGATATAGGACTCTTTCAGGCATGTCAGTTCTGGATTCTTCTTCAGACCCATCATTTTGAGGAAGCCCTATCCTTTGCGTTTCTCAGGCATTAATAAACCCAGAGTTTCCCATGGTATGCCAGCTAATCCTCCTATTTCTTCTAGCAAGGGTGTCATTTCAATGTCCTCAAAGCGGAACACAGACCTATCACAATCCCAGAACAGAGTAGCAGCTTCTATGATCTTGTTGTTGGGTTGGATTTCTAGGAGGGAAGGTAGGTTTCCCAGATATTTTCAGACAAAAGTCTGATCACTGGATTGAAGATCCTCCCACCAGCTTAGCAATTTTGGATGGATGTTGGTGACCATGCCAAATATGGGGACTTCGTACCTCATATTTCTGCAAGACAAAAGGGTTAGGCCCTTACCCCCACCGGACTCGATTATTTAAATATAAATAATTGGCATAAAAGCATTTAGTTCTCCAAATAAATGCACAGAACGTGATAGTGTCAATTTGGGTTTTAGGTAAACCTAGTGGACTTTGGACAAGGCTATCTTAAAGAGTCATTATGTGAACAACATAACTGACTCGGCTAGGTTTGACCATGATGCATGCACAGTTAAACAGAGTAAGGTTTCTATGGGGTTTTAGACTAGTATCCTTGAGCGGACAACTCAAGGGGAAAAGGCATGAAACCGTCGACTACACCGTTGATCGACTGGTTTTATCGTAAATACGCCTTTTCTGGATTTAGAAGGTGATAATATCGGAAGAGCGCAACCACTCATTATAAGCGTTGCTATGGTATTTTGTTTGGCATGAGTGGAATATGATATTGAGCATGATTATGCAACAATTAAACAGGTTGTCATATATTTTCACGTTAAGAAAGCAATAAATACAACAGTTCTTCATAATTTAAAGCAGTAATAAGGGAAAACAGTAAAGGAAAGAAACAAAAAGACAAGTCAGTTTTGTAGTTGAAGAGGAATTAAATACTTAAAGGCATTAAACAAATAAAGACAAATAAAGAAGTGTAAAGTCATAATAATAGTCTGAAATGGTAAAAGCCTACAATATCCCCAGTAGAATCACCACGCTGTCGCGCCCCCTTTTTCTAGAGCAAAATCGGGTTTATAACATTTGGAGGGACAACTCATTTCTTTTGGGAATTGGGTTTGAGTTTGAAGAGTCACCACCTAATGATTAGGGTGCATTAGGACACCAAAAGGATTTGATTTTGAATAACCAAAGATTAGGGTAAGGGCTTGAAATTATTCTAAGAGGAAAGTGTTAGGCACCCCTCAGAATCCACTAGTGTGGTTCCCGACCAGACAATTATTGTGAATTTGGGGTGCAATTAACATATAGACAAATAGGGCTCAAATAAGAGGGGGTTTCATATAATGGTTTGCAAATAAAGAAAGTTTTGAAGAACAAAGAAAGCTAATTTTTAGCGAAAGAATTGAAATGATAAAAGGAATAAAGAAATAAGGGAAACGGATCCTAGGTTTATTAACAATATGGATCATCCCACATAATGCCCTGTAATCACTCCTCAATGAGGGGCTACACGTATAATTATCGCGTGGTCATCATATCCATATCTACCCTTCCCACGCTGTTAAGGTATTTAAAGCGCGGATTGGTCTCGTTTACTTATTGCATGTTATTACCCATCCCAGTCCTATCAGTCCCGGAGGCATTTAGGACTACTAATCCTAAAAGGGATGGATATTAGGCTTATTTGTAGTTTCAAAGGAAAAAACTCTAAGGCGACATACAAAACACGTATTGCAAACTTGGGAAAGCATATAACAAGCAGAGGCTCAGATATACCTCCTTGAACAAAGAAGCACATAATTAGCATGACTTACACATACTGTTTAGGTCTGATTTAAAAGGTATTAAAGACGAGTGAGAGGAAATTGTTGGGACAGTTTCAGCATATCATATAACTTAGATAAGAAGCCCGAATCAGGCCTGCCTGTTGGTTGTAATTATTCACAGAAGCAGATTCAGTTTATATTTATTACCCTAGGGCTTGCCTAAGTATTTGAACAGGGGTCCTATAGGCATAGTATCTACTGGATTCAAAAAGCAATGAAACAGTAAGGCTCGAAATGAACTATTTGAATGCATACTCGTTAAACTTGCTAAGTGATAGAATCAGATTATTAAAAGAGAGGCGGAATTTAAACGAATTGATTAAAGTCTTGCGGCTGATAATAGCCATTATTACTGGTTTTATGTCTAACACAGAGTGAAGCGAATCAGATTTTATTAGAAAATCCTATAGGCATGCTTTCTGTACGTTGCTGATTTAAAACCTTATAGACGTGGTAACTAAATGCGGACCTTGTTTTAAACCTTACGCAGAATTGCACGTTTCTATAGGCAAAATTTCTATATGAAGTTAAATATGCAGAATCCTATGGACATAATTTCTATATGAAGTTAAATATATAGAATCCTATGGACATAATTTTTATATGAAGTTAAATATGCAGAATCCTATAGACATGATTTTATATGAGGTTGAGCATGCAGGAATATAGTAGTCCTATAGTCATAATTTCTACCCTTTGCGTACATAGTTACCTACCCTTTTTCACGAACCAGCCCCAAATGTTTGTTACAAATTATTACAAACCAGAATAAATAAAATTACATCCAAATACAAATAAAAGTACAACCAGAGGAAGCCTGATTCTGACCTCCTCTCTGAGTTACAAGATAAACCCAACTCAAAGACCATTGATCCAAAGCCTTTCTCCAATTTGAGTGTGTCAGAGTTCCCTAAGAGCCTCAATGGGACTCTGGGCAGTGCTTACACCCAAATTGTATTATCAGAATGGGGATAAGTGTTGTGTGGAAGGGCCAGCCCTCAAGTGTCGAGTTCAGAGGGAGCTTAAAGGGTCCCAAGGCAAGGCTCACAAGAAGGGGGCAGAAATTAAAGTCTAAGAGAGTGTGCAAGTGAAGAGCAGAGTTCTGGGGAATAAAGGAGAGGGAAACAACTACAAACAGGTACACAAAAGGGGTTAGGGGAATAGGGAAGTTGCAAAGAGTCCCTGTACTTAGACATTTAGCTAATCCTGGGCATGCACAACAATAGAGAGTGTTGTTATGCTTATAAATCAACAAGAATACACAACATAGGATAGTGACATGGAGGTTATGATTCCAAGGGAATCAAGTTTGAGCCATAGACAATAATACTTGATACTGTCATGCCTCAAACAAACCATTATCATCAAACACATTAGGGTAGGGGATTTGGGATTTATAATAGGAAGGAAACTACAGCATGCTAAAGTAAATTCTGAACTAAAAACAAGCAATAGGCCGACATGCAAGTGAAGGTATTAAATAAACACATTGTTGTGGTTGCTGAAAACCTTAATCATGACATACCAGTTTCAAAGAAGCAAAGCACAATAGTAGCGGCACTTGAAAAAAATCAGGCCACAATACAAGTAACAAGAGAGAGTGCTTTTTGAATATGAGTGTGAGTTCAGAAAACTAAGAATGTTCGTTTGTGTTTGTGTCAATGAAAGAGCATGGTATTTATAGTTTGAAAACATGCAGAGAATGAGGCAAGAAAATAACCATGTACCAATTAAAATTAATCAGTAGAAGAACTTCCTTTAATTAAGGAGTTCGAACTTAAATGGTAATGAACAGAAATCATTTAAGGGAAGAGATTAAATAAGCATCTTGTGCAAAGTAGACAATTAGGATTAAATACATAGGAGTTTAATTTAGGGAAGGATCTTTGAAAAACACGGTTAAACAAATAAGGTAAGAATCAATTAGTACATAGTAAATCAAGGAGTCAGAGATTCGAACTTACTGGTTCTTGAATAAACCAAGTCATAAAGGCTAAGGAATGTTTTCAAATCAAACCAAGAAACAGGGAAATTAGTAAAACAAGGAAAACATCAATAAGAATTACACAAAGAGGTCTGAAATCAGTCAAAAATTGAAAGTCATTTAGAGGGGAAGCTCAACATATATAAAGAGCACACAAGTATTAGGCATTCGAGGATGAATTTAGGACAAAGAAAAGTGTTATGCAATTGCAAAATCAGTAAGTAGTGGACTATTGAAACATGGTAGCCACATAGGTCAGTTTCAGTAACTCGGCAATGGAGAAAGGAGAGAGTATCAAATAGCATGCAGAGGGTCCAGTAGAAAGACCTTAGAAGAGTTTAGCAGGGATTCAGAATCATATAAAGAAACAAAAGATTTTGAAATTCAGTCGAGCAACAGATGAAACAACTTCAGAAACCCAAATAGGTCTAAAGAAATTGGGGTTTTCGAAACCAAACAAGTTCAGAGATGAAGGACAAGCCAATCACATAGAAAATAGCCTCAAAACTCGAGTGAACCCCCCCAAATTTAGGGTTTTCACCATCAATCGAGTATAAAGATGAAAGACAAAAGAATCAGGCAAAAATATTAACAAAGAAGATAAAATTAGAAACCTTAAGAAAGGGCGAGGACTTTTAACATAAAGAAACACAGTAGAAGAACAACATAAGAGACACAGTAGAAGAATAAACATAAGAAACACAATAGAAGAACATCATAAGAAACACAATAGAAGAATCAACATAAGAAACACAGTAGAAGAACATCATAAGAAACACAGTAGAAGAATCACCATAAGAAACATAGTAGAAGAACGACATGTTTAAAAAAAATCAGAAAAGCTTCGAAATAACTTAACAAAACTTTAAATCGGAAAAGATAAAGGTTTTGAAGGTAAGGTTTTGAAAGAAACTTTAAGAAAACTTTCAAAAAGTTTGGAGAGAACACAAATCAACAATGGATCTAAAAGAATCAGAAGAACCTCGAAGGTTAGGGTTTCAGAAGAAACCCAAAGGGTGAGAAAGGCTTGGAAATCATCGATCTAAGAAGGAGAGGTCGAGATCAGGCTTGAATAGCCATAGCCGGCCGGAGCAAGGTCGAGGATGGCCAGAGACAGCCATAACATTGAAAACATCCAAGGTCTGGACCAAATTTCTTCAAGGTCTGGCCTTGAGGCCATGATAATCGAGCATGCAGGAGTCGTAGGAGGTAGATATAGGCCATCAATGGCTTTAGAAGCCCTGGATGTGGTCGATTTTAGGTGGTGATTGAAGGTGGCGGCTAGGGTTTCTGAAAAAGATTGATAGAGAATTGGGAGAGAGGGAATTCAAGGGTGGCTTCAGACAGGAAATGATTAGGGTTAGGGGGTAATGGGGAATTAAAAAAGGAAAGGGAAATGGGGACCGTTGATCTAGGATTTCAACTGTTGAGATTAGAGAGAGCAGGTGGGAAACGGGTCTGGGTCGGTTTGAACGGGGTTTGGTTCAGGGTAATTGGGTTTGAGATTGGGTTTAATTGAGGGTTGATTTAGGGCTATAATTGAAATAAACGAGGCTAGCATTTAAATGGCCACTTTTCCCTTGTTTATTTTATAAAAATGGTAAAATAATTTCTGAAAATAAATTATAGGCACTAAGATGATTAATAATACATAATTATCAAATAAAAAATATTGGAGCCAATATTATAAATATAATTACAATTAAATCTTAGAAGAGGCTAATATTGCAATTATATGCAATTTAGCCTAAAAATGCTAAACAAATTTGTAAAAATATGCAAAAATTATGTTAGCTATATTTTAGTATAAATGAGAATCCACTAAATGAATAACAAAAAATGATAATTTTGGGGATAATTATTGTTTTTTTTTTCTTGATGAAATAAGGCAATAAATTGATTTAAAACCCTTTAAAAATTGGGAAAATTAATAAAACCTTGGGACATACTTATATATGCATATACATGCTATTTTGAAAGCATTTTGTATATTAAAAATATACAGGAAAAAATTGGGTATCAACAGCTAGCGAGGGCTGATTTGCTTCTATCGCAGGCTTATTTGGAGTTGACTAGGTAGCTGCTCGGTGTTCACAGCCTAGTAATTCTCCTTCCTATCTTTACTTTCCTTGTACTATCTTTGTACTAGACTGTGTAGTCTTTTCATACTCTTAGACAGATGTTTAGATGCTCATGACTGTTGACACCCCGATGTCGGGATGTGTTGTTTCAGCATAGTTCTATTCTACTCTTTGTTTTGGGATTTATAGTTTATTTATGACTTAAATGAATTATTATAATTGTCTTAATTGGTTTGGTGGTTTGTGTCGGCTGGCCTTGTTTCACGATAGGCGTCATCACGACCGGGTCCGATTTAAGGTTATGACAAGTTGGTATCAGAACTTAGGTTACATAAGTCTCACGAGTCATGAGTAGGTTTAGTAGAGTCTCGCGGATCAGTACAGAGACATCTGCATTTATCTTCGGGAGGCTGCAGAACCTTTAGGAAAAACTTCATATTCTTGAAATTCTTGTCGTGCGAATCTGTTGATCCGAGTACTAAACTTCTGTTATTCTATTCTCTCATAGATGGTGAGGACACGTGCTACCGGACAGGATAGATGACCACTAGTACCACCAGTTGTGGCCACTAGATGCCGAGGACGTGATCGTGGTCGCGGTAGGGGCAGAGGTGTAGCCCGCACAACAGCTAGGGCAGCACCTACAGATCCACCAGCCGCCCTAGTTCATGACCAGGTCCCAGTTGTGGACGCTCCAGCAACACCAGCTCAGGCACCAGCTGTGCCCATTGTGATTACAAGTCTTCAGGAGACCCTGGCCTAGATTCTATTGGTATGCACTGGCCTAGCTCAGGCGGTCTCAGTTACTACAACTGCAACTACTTCTCTGGCTAGGGGAGGCACTCAGACTCCCACCGCTCGCACACCTGAGCAGGTTGTGCAGGGACTCTAGACAACGGGGGTACCTCCAGCCCAACCGATTGCAACTGTTCAGGACTATGTAGCTCCTGCCATGCCAGAGGACGAGCAACGCAGATTAGAGAGGTTTGGTAGACTTCAGCCTCCAACTTTCAGTGGTACAGAGGGCGAGGATGCCTAGGGTTTCTTGGACAAGTGTTAGAGATTCTTCGTACAACAGGTATTCTAGAGACCAGCGGGGTTGTATTTACTACGTTTCAGTTTTATAGAGCTGCCTTCACTTGGTGGGAGGCTTATGAGAGGTGTAGGCCTGTTGGTGGAGCACCCCTTACCTGGGAGCAGTTCTTCGTTCTCTTTTTGTAGAACTATGTGCTACAGTCTCATAGAGAGCAGTTGCGCAGGTAGTTCGAGTGGTTACGTCAGGGAGATAAGACTGTGACGCAGTATGAGATGAGGTTCTCGGAGATAGCTCGTCATGCTATTTGGTTGGTTCCTATGGAGAGAGAGAGAGGATTAGGAGGTTCATTGATGGCCTCACATATTAGCTTCGTATTCTCATGACCAAGGAGAGGGTGTCTGGTGCTACTTTTGAGGAGGTTGTTGACATCGCTCGTGAGATTGAGTTAGTTCGGCGCCAGGAGCGAGATGAGAGGGAGGCCAAGAGGCCTTGGGGATCTGGTAGTTATGGTGGAGCTCCTTCGAGAGATTAGTTTTAGTATGACAGAGGCCGTCCATTCAAACATGCTCAGCCAGCTCGCCTAGGTTATTATGGGGCATCATCGGGTCATAGTTCTCATACACTACAAAAAAACTGGAATTAGCTACGAACATCATCGCTAATTTGTCGCTAAAATGCTCGTAGCTAGCAAAATCTTTTGATAATCCATCGCTAATCCGTCGCTAAATGAGATTAGCGACGGATTTTTCTGTTTAGCTACAGAATTTGTCCGTCGCTAAAACCTAATTTTTTTAGTAGTGAGAGTTCTCATCAGGGCCATTCATAATTCAGTGTCCTTCTAGCCCAGAGTTCGTCCCGTGATCCATTAGTTAAGGGCTCTTCTATGCCAAGTGCATCTGCTAGTCATTCTGGTGCTAAAGGTTCCCTAAAGTCCCCGTCTTTAGCACCAAAGAGTTTTTATGAGTGTGGAGAGTTGGGCCATATGTGGAGGAAGTGTCCTTGTCGTCTTGGGGGTTCATCCCAGTAGAGGAGTCAGCCATTGGCTTCAGCGCCAGTTACTTCACCACCACCCACCTTGTCAGCTAAGGGTGGAGGTCAGTCAGCTAGGGGTCGCCCTAGAGGAGGAGGTCGATCAGGTGGTGGTCAGGCCCGTTTCTATGCACTCCTAGCTAGACCCGATGATATTGCTTTAGATGTTGTGATCACAAGTATTGTCTCAGTCTGCCACAGAGATGTCTGTGTGTTATTTGATCCCAGTTCCACTTTTTCATATGTGTCATCATATTTTGCGCGTTATTTGGATACGCCCCGTGAGTCTCTTATTTTATCTGTTCGTGTATCTACTCCGGTGAGAGTTGTGTTACAGAGATTGAGGGAGGAGAAACTTTATGCAAAGTCCTCCAAGTGTGAGTTTTGGCTCGGTTCAGTGGCAGTCTTGGGGTACGTAGTGTCCAACGAAGGTATTCAGGTTGATTCGAAGAAGATAGAGGCGGTTCAGAGTTGGTCCAGACCGTCCTCAGCCACAGAGATTCATAACTTTCTAGGTTTGGTGGGTTATTACCGCTGGTTTGTTCAAGGATTTTCATATATTGCATTGCCCTTGGCCAAATTGACTCAGAAAGGTGCTCCATTCAGGTGGTCAGATGAGTGTGAGGAGAGCTTTCAGAAGCTCAAGACTGCCTTGACCACAACTCCAGTGTTAGTTTTGCCATCAACTTCAGGTTTATATACCGTATATTATGATGCTTTGAGAGTTGGTATTGGGTGTGTGTTGATGCATAAGGGTAGAGTTATTGCTTATGCTTCTCATCAGTTGAAGCATCATGAGAAGAACTACCCTGTTCATGATTTGGAATTGGCTGCCATTGTTCATGCATTGAAGATTTGGAGGAATTATTTGTATGGTGTGTCTTGTGAGGTGTTTACTGATCATCGTAGCCTCCAACACTTGTTCAAGCAGAAGGATCTCAATTTGAGGCAGCGGAGATGGTTGGAGCTGCTAAAGGACTATGATATCACTATTTTGTACCGTCCAGGGAAGGCCAATGTGGTGGCCGATGCCTTGAGTAGGAAGGCGGTAAGTATGGGAAGTTTGGCAAACATTCCAATTGAGAAGAGACTTCTTGCAGTTGATGTTCAAGCCTTGGCTAATCAGTTCGTGAGGTTGGATATTTCAGAGCTCAGTCAGGTATTGGCTTGTGTGATCTCTCGGTCTTCCTTATTTAATCGCATCATAAAGCACCAGTATGATGATCCTCAATTGCTTGTCCTTAAAGATAGAGTTCAACACGATGATGCTAGAGATGTGGGAAGTGGGAGGGGATCACCGGGACTTTGTAGTTGGACTCCCATAGACTTTGAAGAAGTTCGATGCTATTTGGGTGATTGTGGATCGGCTAATCAAGTCCGCACACTTCATTCCTGTGTATACTACCTATTTTTCAGAGCGGTTGGTAGACATATATATCCGGGAGATTGTTCGTTTGCATGGTGTCCCAATTTCCATCATTTTAGATAGGAGCTCTCAGTTTACTTTATAGTTTTGAAGGTCTATGCAGCGAGATTTTTGTACTCAGGTTGAGTTGAGTACAACTTTTCACCCTCAGATGGGCGGGCAGTCCGAGTGCACTATTTAGATATTGGAGGACATATTGCGCGCTTGTGTCATTGATTTTAGAGGGTCATGAGATCTGTTTCTACCACTCACAGAGTTTGCTTATAACAACAGTTACCGGTCGAGTATTCAGATGGATCCATATGAGGCTTTGTATGGGAGGTGGTGTAGATCTCCAGTTGGTTGGTTTGAGCCGGGTGAGGCTAGGCTATTGGGTACAAACTTGGTGCAGGATGTTTTAGACAAGGTGAATGCGATTCAAGAGAGGCTTCGTACAGCGCAGTCGAGACAAAAGAGTTATGCTGGAAGGAAGGTTTGAGATATATCCTACATAGTTGGTGAGAAGGTTCTGTTGAAGGTTTCACCCATAAAGAGTGCTATGAGATTTGGGAAGAAAGGTAAATTGAGTCCTTGGTTCGTTGGGCCTTTTGAGGTGCTTCAGAGGATTGGGGAGGTGACTTATGAGCTTGCTTTGCCACCCAACTTATCGAGTGTGCATCCGATATTTCATGTTTCTATGCTCCGGAAGTATATTGGCGATCTGTCTCATGTTTTGGATTTTAGCACGGGTTAGTTGGATGATGATTTGACATATGATGTGGAGCCATTTGCCATTTTGGAGTGTCAGGTTCGAAAGTTGAGGTCAAAGGATATAGCTTCAGTGAAAGTGCAGTGGAGAGGTCGGTCCGTAGAGGAGGCTACCTGGGAGACCGAGTGGGAGATGCGGAGCAGCTATCCTCACATGTTTGAGGCTTAAGGTATGTTTCTTGACTCGTTCGAGGACGAACGTTTGTTTAAAAGGGGGAGGATGTAACGATCTGGCCGGTTGTTTCGTGAGTTACCATTCTGTTTCCCCCATTTATGCTTCGTATTGCCTTGTTTAGCTGTACTATGTGTTATCGGGTTGGTTGGCTCGGGTTCGGAGAGGTTTTGGTAAGGTTTGAGACACTTAGTCTCTTTTGAGTAAGCTTAAGTTGGAAAAGTCAACGGATGTTGACTTATGTGAAAAAGGGCTAGGATGTGAATTCCAAAGGTTCAGATAGCTTTGGGAGGTGATTTAGGACTTAGGAGCATGATCGGAATGTGTTTTGGAGGTCCGGAGTAGATTTAGGCTTGAATTGGCGAAATTGAAATTTTGGCGTTATCCGGTTGATAGGTGAGATTTTGATATATGGGTCATGATGGAATTCTGGAAGTTGGAGTAGGTCCGTTATGTCATTTGTGACGTGTGAGCAAAATTTTAGGTCATTGAGACGAGGTTTGATAAACTTTTATCAAAAACGAAATTTGGAAGATTTTTGAAACCTTAGGATTGAATCCGATGTTATTTGTTTGATTTGATGTTGGTTGAGGTGTATTGAAGATTGGTATAAGTTTGGATAGTGGTATATGACTGGTTTGTGCTTTTGGTTGAGGTCCCAGGTGCCTAGGGGTGATTTCGGATGGTTAACGGGATATTTAGGGTTTGAGATTTGCAGCTGAAGCTGCTGAACCACTGTCATAACCGCACCTACGCCTTGGGGACCACATGTGCGAGCCTGCAGAAGCGGAAGTCTAGCCGTAGATGCAGAAGTTGGTGTGAAGGGGCTGAAGCGCTGGTGCGGATGATTGGTCGCACCTACGAGACCGCAGGTGCGGAGGGTGAGGCGCAGGTGCAGACTTCTGGGTTTATGTGAAAACCGCAGATGCGGTGTTTTGGACGCAGATGCGGTACCGCAGGTGCGGTGAAGGGACCACAGGTGCAAAAAGCCTGGGTCAAAACATATATTATATTTCACCCTTCGCGATTTTGAGTGAATTTTCACCATATTTCATTCGGGAAGTAGCTTTGGAGAGCTAATTGAACGGAGAATTCCAGAGGGTTTCTTAGAGGTAAGGTCCTTGGTCCCTAAACTTATTTTTATGATGATTTTTAAGTTTGTAAGCTTGAAATCTTTGGGAAAATCAGTAGCAAATTGGAAGTTAGGGCATGGAAAATTGGAGACCTAAATTTAGAGATTTTTAGGGGTCATTTGTGGGCATATTTTGGTACTTTTGATATGAATGAACTCGTGGGGGAATAAGGATTTCGTTGATGTAATTTTTTTCAGATTCTGAGATGTGGGCCCGGGGGTCGGGTTTGGTAAATTTCGGGATTTGTGTTGTAATTTGTTTAGTTTCGAATGGGCGTTGCTCCCTTAGTATATTTTGATAATTATATACTAATTTTGGTTAGATTTGGAGCATCCGGAGGTCGATTCGAGTGGCAAAGGCATCGCGGGCTAGAGTTTGGACCGGATAGAGGTAAGTAATAATTGTAAATGCTTTCCTAAGGGTAATAAACCCCAAATTTCACATCGTTGTGCTACTTTGAGGTGACACACACGCTAGATGACGAGCGTGGGGTCGTGCACCATTGGGGACTGTGACTTAGTCCTTCCCGTATGACTGTTTAACTGCGTATTTGATTGAAAACTATTTGCTATCATCATGTTTTGGGCTGAATGCCATATTTGGGCCTTGCGCCAACTATTTTGGACCTTTAGGGGATTTTTACTACTATTCCTCACTGTTTTGACTTCGTATTTGTACTCAGTCATGCTATGTTCTACTATTTCACAACTCAGTCTTCTTTGCTCATTTTTGATATTTTTAAATAATATTCTGGGCTGAGCATCATGTTTTACTGTTGCCCGAGTGGCTTGTGAGATTCTGACTGAGTGAGGCCGAGGGCCTATGTTGTGAGGATACTATGGGATCAGGCTGCGCGCCGCAGCAGTATTATACTGATTCATGATTAGGAGGCCGAGGGCCTGATTTGATATGCCTTGAGGTGGCTTGATATGAGGCAGAGAGCCTGTTTGATTATGACACGAGATGGCTTGTTATTGCGCTTGGGCTGTAAGGGTCCCCTCCCGGAGTCTGTACACCCCAGTGAGTACGGATACCCAGTGTGAGATGTGATATAGCACGAGGGGCTGATGTTGTTCCATGTTATTGCCGAGGGGCTGATACGAGTGATTGTAAGATAGCTCGAGAGGCTGAGTCTATTGGTATTTTGCCCGACGGGCTGATTTATGTATCTATCTTTTCTTCCTGTTTTCATTCACTCATTTAAACTGTTAAAAGATGTTTTAAAAAGGTTCTTACTGGACTAAGGTGTTTCTACGAGTTTTTACTATTTTATTGCATTGTTCTGTTTTTGTACTGCCTCTTTGTAGCATTTTGCTGTGTTTTACATGTTTTTCTTATCGCTCAACTGCCTTTACTTTTATTACTTACTGAGTTGGCATGCTCACATTACTCCTTGAACCCTGTGTGCAGATTTAGGAGTCTCAGGCCACGCTAGCGAGGGCTGATTTGCTTCCACCGCAGGCTTATTCGGAGTTGACTAGGTAGCTGCTCGTCGTTCGCAGCCCAGTGCTTCTCCTTCCTATCTTTACTTTCCTTATACTAGCTTTGTACTAGACCGTGTAGTCTTTTCATACTCTTAGACGGATATTTAGACGCACATGACTGGTAACCCGCCGATGTCGGGATGAGTTGTTTCCGCATTGTTCTATTCTACTCTTTATTTTGGGATTTATAGTTTATTTATGACTTAAAATGAATTATTATAATTGTCTTAATTGGTTTGGTGGTTTGTGTCGGCTGGCCTTATTTCACGATAGGCGTCATCACGACCGGGTCCGGTTTAGGGTCATGACAACAAGATTAAAAAGTAAACTTACCTCGCCTCAAAGCCCATTTTTCGGTCCAAGATTATGCTCAAACCCTCAATTCGGGTAACGCAATACTCAATTTAGCTTTTCATTTACCAATTCACCACTGATCAGCTCAATGTAGCCAAAAACGACTTAAATACACCAAACATTACAAGAGAAATTAATTCCAATTAACAAAGTTATGATCCTTATACAACTTGCAAAAAGTCAACTCCGCGGGCCCGCACCTCGGAACCTGATAAAATTTACAAAACCTTAACACCTATTACGATACGATTTTAACCATACCAAAATTATCAAATTCTGATACCAATTCGTCCTTCAAATCATCATTTTACATTTTGAAAGATTTTTCAATTTCCCCCAAATTTTCCTTTAGATTCTCATGAATTTTGATGTTAAATCTAAAGTATAATCATAAAATATAATTGAAAATTAGTTAGATGAACTTACCCAAGATTTGATACAAAAATCCTCTCTCAAAATCTCTCACTCTCGGACCTAGGGTTCAAAATATGATAAAATGAAGCAAAACCTGAGTTACACAGTTGAAAACAAGTTGCAGATGTCGCATTTGCACTCCACGGTTCACAATTGCAAACCCTCACAATTGAGAACAAGAATAGGGTTGGAAAAGGTTGATTTTGTGACAAAAACTTTGCAATTGCGAACTGGGCATCGCAATTGCGATAGAGATATTCGCAATTGCGGCCACACCAGAAACCAACAGATTTTCCTCACACGGAAATGGGCATAACTCTCTCATACGATGTCCAAATTCGATGATTCTTTTTTCTATGGTTCCATAATTATGATACGGATCTAATGATTTAATAAAAACTAAATGTGGAGTTCATTTTATTAATATGGTACCATTTATGCTTGAAGCAACGACGACGAAGCATCAAAAGCAAGTGCAACATAACCTAAACCTATCCGAAACTCACCCGAGCCCCGGAGACTCCAAACCAAACACTCACACAAGTCTAAAAACATAACACAAACTTTCCTGAAGCCTTAAATCATATCAAATAACGTCAAAACTATGAATCGTGCCCCCAAATCAAGCTTAATGAACTTTAGAACTTCAAACTTCTACATTTGATGCCGAAACCTATCAAATCACGCACGATTGACCTCAAATTTTGCACACAAGTCACATTCGACATTACGGACCTACTCTAACTTCTAGAATCAAAATCCGACCTTGATATCATAAAGTCCACTCCCGATTAAACTTTTCAAAAATCTTCAAATTTCCAACTTCCGCCAAATGACCCCGAAATGACCTACGGACCTCCAAATCCACTTCTGGATGCGCTCCCAATACTAGAATCACCATACAGAGCTATTCCCAAACTCAAAATCCCAAACATATCAATGCACTCCAACCCAAATTTATGCAATCTTTCCAAAATGCCAATTCGACAATAGTCGCCGGAACGCTCCCAGGTCATCCAAAACCCGATCCGGACGTACGCCCAAGTTCAATAGCATCATACAAACCTGTTGGAACTTTCAAATCCCGATTCCGAGTTCGTTTACTCAAAAATCACACCTTAATGAATTCTCCCAACTTAAAGCTTCCGAAATGAGAATTTTCTCTCTAAATCAACTCCAAACTTCTCGAAACTCAATTCCAATCATACGTACAAGTCATAATACCTGAAGTGATACTACTCATGGTCTCAAACTATCGAACGGCGGGCTAGAGCTTAAAATGACCGATCGGATCGTTACATATTATTGATAAATTTAATAATTCTACTTATATATCTTGAAAATTGATATTAAGAAAAAATTAAATGTACGAATATATTATAAAAATAATAAATAATTAATATAATATTAAGTTATCTTAATTATAAGTAAAATATCTGGGTAAAAGAATATACTATATAATATAGAAGGTATTACATAAATGTGAGGATTTATAATGTCAAGGTCATACTAATTTTCAGGTAAAAGGTTTGTAAAATCTAGTCAAAGTGATTATTGTGATAACTAGAGTATAATAAAATAATTTTTGTGTAACAAAAGAAAAAAGTGACTTTTGGATAATCAACACAAAGTTGAATTACTTTTACGTAACAAAAGAAAGAAAAGTGACTTTTGGGTAATGAACACAAAGTTGAATAACCACCCATAAAATTTACACCTTCATTTTCCGGTTACAAAATGATGAGCCGATGAAGTGTGCAAATTGCAATGGAACATGCCTGAAGTGTGGTTTCATGTGCAAATATCATCTAGCACTGCTAACTGTGTACAAAATAATGAGTTGATTTTGCCATGAATAATCAACAAGGTAAAATCAATAGTGTATATGTACCACTCAACAAGTATGAAAGTGGTGAATAAAGAGCAAAAGATTACTAGAATAAGCTCGCAAGAGTTTCCGTTTATTTATCTATGTTTCCCCATAATTTATGCTAGAAGAAGAATGGATTATTATCATGGGCTTATAAAAAATGTGCTTGACAAGTTGCAATCATGGAACGGTAAATTGCTCTCTATAGGTGGAAGGGCAATCTTGATATCACATGTCCTTCAGAGTATGCCAAAATACATTTGTTGTAAGCTGTGAATCCACCTCCATTTGTTATTAATAAGCTTCATAAATTGTTTGCTCATTTATTTTGGAGTAATTCTATAGGTGGTAAGAGTAGACATTGGGCATCTTGGGACACCTTTTACCAATCATATGAAAAAGGAGGGATAGTATTTATATCACTACGTGATGTTTCAAAAACTCTTTTTACAAGTTGTGGTGGAACTTTAGAACTAAACCTACATTGTGGAGCTCTTTTATGAGCCAAAAATATTGTAAGAAAATGAGCGTCATGTTTGGGGAAAAATGCTTGAGTGTAGAGATGACATTGAACATCAAATCATTTGGCAACCAAGAATGGGTTCTTCATTGTTTTGGTTTGGCAACTTTATATGATTGGGAGCTTTGTACTTCATTACTCCACCAGACTTTTACTGTGATGAATTTGTGCACAATATATATGATGTGGTTGTGGAGGAGTCTTGGGATGAAGATAGGCTGCTAGAAATTCTTCTTCATAATTTAGCACTTCATGTCATTGAAAACATCAAGCCCCCAGTGTCACATAATGATCATGATCGGCCTTACTGGATGTTGGAAACTAGGGGCAATTTCACTGTCAAGTCTGCCTGGGAATATCTTAGGAGGAGAAGAGATCCTAGTATTGATATAAGAACATGTGGGTGAAAGTATTACCTTTTAAAACTGCCTTTTTCATGTGGAAGGTGTGAAAAGTCAAATTGCCACTTGGTGATCAATTTAGGAGGTTGGGTTACTTTATGCCTTCTAGGTGTTAGTGTTGTCTCAATCAAGATAAAGAAACATTGTCTCATATGTTCTTCAGATCCTATGCAACTCATTCTGTATGGTATTACTTTCTCTCCAATGCAGGAATATCAATGGAAGCTTATATTTGCAATATGCAGTAACAAAGTGTTGGACTGCCTACGTTATTCTGCGACTTAGGCTTATTATTCATGCACTGCTGTCCATTATTTTGTGGGAGATTTGGAAGAGAAGAAATAGCTATTGAACATGGGGAAGTTTTCTCAGTTAGTTGGGCGATATATCAGGTATCATCTACACTTCAAGCTCTAGTTAAAGTGAGAAGTCAAGCTTCTAAAATGTCCCACACAAATGGCCATATTTGTTGCAACTGTTAGAGAATTATACTCCAAGAT
This sequence comes from Nicotiana tabacum, assembly GCF_000715075.1. Classification (NCBI taxonomy): domain Eukaryota; kingdom Viridiplantae; phylum Streptophyta; class Magnoliopsida; order Solanales; family Solanaceae; genus Nicotiana; species Nicotiana tabacum. The sequence goes on along the minus strand of NC_134086.1, from coordinate 120,894,644 downwards.
TGAAGATGACTAAGGTGTTATGGGAATTGCCTACTCAAGGATGGATAAAAGTCAATACTAATGGGGCATCAAGGGGCAAACCAGGTAGAAGCTCGATTTCTTTATTTTAAAAGATGAAAAAGGAGATGTTAGATTTGCAATGGGGAAGGAGATTCACGAGGTTACTTATAATGAGGCTGAAACACTTGCTATTCTTGAAGCTTTGAAGTATTATATTCATCATGGGTACACACAGATTATGGTGCAAACAGACTCAATATTGATGAAAAATGTAGTTGAAGGCACGTAGATTGCACCTTGGACTGTAGTTGCTGCTAATGTAGAGTAAATCAATGGCATTATGGAAAGATACAATGTCAGAATCATGCACATTATGACGGAGGGCAAAAAATTGGATGACCATTTAGCTAATTATGCTCTAGATAATGGCTACATAGAAGTACATAGTTTTGATCAATTGGAGGTACAAGGTAAAAGAATTGTGAACAATGATAAGCTACAATGTCCATACCTAAGAGTAAGAGTTGCAAGGAGTTAGGAGGAGAGGAGGAGAGGAGTAGTAGGGAGATGGAGAAGGCTGGAGCCAGTACCTTGGTTCACAATGATCAAGTCCTTATGGAGGAGATCATGGTGGACATTTTTTCTACTGACCTCGTATTCCTTTTTGTAGGAGATGTTACTGTATACACGCCTTTCCATTTGATACGAATTCAATGGGTGGTATTAGTAATTTGTGCTCCTTCCCTTGATTGAGTGTTGATGGTAAGCATAAGCATGAACTCAAGCTTGGATTCAAGATATCAAAGGAAGAAGATAGAACTGGACAATCTTACATTAGCCCTCATGTATAGGAAGCAAGTGTTGAAGTCCAATACTTTAATATATTGTATAACATGGTACAATCAACTGGCTTTTATACCACAGCAGGGGCGACACAAGATTTGAAATGAAAGAGATGGATGCCCAGTTCTTTAAATGTCAGAATCTCAAAAGGTATTAGACTTTGGAGCCAACAAACAGGTATAAAGGATGCATTGCAAAGTGGGAGCCCAGCACATTTCATTACTTTAATAACCCAGGTTTGGTTTCATGCAAAAAATTTATAGATTCACAAATGGAGGTCACACTAATCTTTGAGCAAAAAGTGCAACGTAGACTGTGTAAAAAAATTAAAGTGACACGTACAAATGCACATGTCCACAAGTTGACTACATACATAAACCATGTCGTCCAAACATCAAAAGAACATATGATACCGAAAACAAGGCCATGCTTTTAGGATTACATTTGGCGGACAAGACATGGAGGAATATGTAGCCATGCGTCATGTACCATGCACTAGTGTATCATGCGCCCAACCAAGACCTTTGACATATTTCTATTCCACTCCTATAAACTCTACTTAATGCTTCTATCATGGTTTGATCCCTGGTGATTAAGGCAGTAAATTAAAATAGTTAAATAGATCAAGCTCAAAAAACACAAGTTGACATTTTTGCTAATAAGTAGAAACTTTTTATCTTTAATAATTTTCACTAACGTATCTACTTATTTTTCTCAAACTGAAATTAAAATATTGAAATTGAAATTAAAAATTGCATTACCACAAGATTTCTATCCTACAATTCTTTTAGATCATCTGATTTTTACTAATGAAGAATTAAATTGTGCACTAATTTAGGGGAACAAATTGAACAAGATAACATGCACATTTCTTAATACTGACATAGTAGAACCATCTTATGTCTCTTTATTCAACTAGGTCTTCAAGAAATGCACAAAATACAAAAAGATTCACAAATATTTGATATTAGAGTGCAAAGTGGTTTTGAGAACGTTAGTAATGTAGCACGGAATGTTCATGTAGGTTTCCATGTCCCACGCTACATGCCGACTTGCCCACTGGGTACCATAGGCCGATTAACCGTAGTAATCTTGAAGTGCCTTGCTAAGGGCCATAGACATTGATCGCCCTCAGCGACAAAGTCCAGCGTCATAGGTCACACCCGAAGACATAGGACAACAGCATAGGTTGCGTTCAACTATATAGTCCACCAACATAGACCACGACCAATGACATATACTAGCGACAGAAACAACTATGTGGCGCGTGCTAATTGTAACGATCCGGTCAGTCATTTTGAGAGTATTAGCCCTTATCCCCTATTTATTGCTTCCCCTATTTCATTTTGTGGTTACTTGACTTGCCGGGGTGCTTGGTGTCGGGTTCGGGTGAGTTTCCGAGTGGAATAAGACACTTAGTCCCTAAGTTTTGAAGTTTAAGTTGTAAGAGTTGACCATGGTTTGACTTGTGTAAAGATGACTCCGGAATAAATTTTAGTTGGTCCCAATAGTTCCGTTTGGTAATTTTAGTCTTAGGAGCGTATCCGGATGTTAGGAGGTCCGTAGGTATTTCGTCGTTAATTGGCATAAGTTGGAAGGTTGAAAGGTTTTTGGAAAGTTTGACCAGGAGTGAACTTTTTGATATCGGGATTGGATTTCGATTTTGAAAGTTGGAATAGGTCAGTAATGCCAAATTTGACTTGTGTACAAAATTTAAGGTCAATCGGACGTGATTTGATAGGTTTCCGCATCAAATGTAGAAGTTAGAAGTTCAAAAGTTCATTAAGCTTGCATAGGAGTGTCATTCGCGGTTTAGCATTATTTGATGTGATTTGAAGGCTCGACTAAGTTCATATAATATTTTAAAACTTTTTGGTATATTGGGTTGAGGTCCCGGGAGCCTCGGGTGGACTTCAGATTAGGGGTGCGCATAATACCGACTAAACCGAAAAACTCGACCAAATTGAAAATTTCGATGTCATGACCCAAAATACACTATAAGTCGTGATGGCACCTATCGCCGCCGCTAGGCAAGCCAGCGATGAGTTATCAATTTAATTACCCTTCATGTTACTTTGAAACCACAATTTTCATTAATTAAATAGTACAAAATAGAATTTATAGGGCGAAATAATAATAATTATGTGAACTACCATGCTAAACATCTAGTAGGAATCCCGAAACCCGGTGTCACGAGTGCATGAGTATCTACTAAGAAGTACAATAAAAATACAGTATTCGTTTGGAATACAAGTTAAACAGAAAAATATAAATAAATCTGATGGAGACTCTGTATGTTGCGGGTCGTAATATGGAATGTATCTCACCGTAAAGTCCCCATAATAGCTGCGCCTCTACACCTAGAGGACCACCAAAATCATATATGTATACCTGCACAATAAGTGTAGCATGAGTACGTAAATCAATGCATACCTAGTAAGTATCTAGCCTAACCACAGAGAAGTAGTAACGAGGAGGTCGACATCGACACTTACTAGTGGTCCAATAAGACAGATATAATAAGAAGTAAACGGATATGGGGAAGATTTAACATTATGACGGAGGGCATCAAATTGGATGACTATCTAGCTAATTATACTCTAGATGATGGCTACATAGAAGTACATAGTTTTGATCAAATTGAGGTACAAGGTAAAATAATTGTAAACAATGGTAAACTACAATGTCCATACCTAAGAGTAAGAGTTGCAAGGAGTTATGAGGAGAGGAGGAAAGGAGTAGTAGGGAGATGGGGAAGGCTGGAGCCAGTACCTTGGTTCACAATGATCAAATCCTTATGGAGGAGATCATAGTGGACATTTTTTCTACTAACCTCAGTATTCCTTTTTGTAGGAGATGTTACTGTATACATGCCTTTACATTTGACATGAATTCAATGGGTGGTATTAGTAATTTGTTCTCCTTCCCTTAAACGAGTGTTGATGGTAAGCATTTGTATGGACTCAAGCTTGGATTCAAGATATCAAATGAAGAAGCTAGAACTAGACAGTCTTACATTAGCCCTCATGTATAGGAAGCAAGTGTTGAAGGTCCAATACTTTAATATGTTGGATAGCATGGTACAATCGACTAGCTTTTGTACCACAACATGGGTGACACAAGATTTGAAATGCAAGAGATGGAGGCCCAGTTCTTTAAATGTCAGAATCTCACGAGGTACTAGACTTTGGAGCCAACAAATGGGTATAAAGGATGCATTGCAAAGTGAGAGCCCAGCACATTTCATTACTTCCATAACCCAGGTTTGATTTCATGCAAAATATTTATGTATTCACAACTGGAGGTCACACTAATCTTTGAGCAAAGAGTGCAACGTAGGGTGTGTGCAAAAATTAAAGTGACGCGTACAAATGCGTATGTCCACGAATTGACCACATATATAAACCATGTCGTCCAAACATCAAAAGAACATATGATACCGAAAACGAGACCATGATTTTAGGATTACATTTGGCGGCCAAGACATGGAGGAATATGTAGCCATGCGTCATGTGCTATGCACCAGTGTATCATACGCCCTACCAAGACCTTTGACATATCTCTATTCCACTCCTATAATCTCTACTAAATGCTTTTGTCAAGGTTTGATCCCTGGTGGTTAAGGCAGTAAATTAAAATAGTTAAATAGATCAAGCTCAACAAACACAAGTTGACATTTTTACTAATAAGTAGAAACTTTTTATCTTTAATAATATTCACTAATGTATCTACTTATTTTTCTCAAACTGAAATTAAAATATTGAAATTGAAATTAAAAATTGCATTACCACAAGATTTCTATCCTACAATTCTTTTAGATCATCTGATTTTTACTAATGAAGAATTAAATTGTGCACTAATTTAGGGGAACAAATTGAACAAGATAACATGCACATTTCTTAATACTGACATAGTAGAACCATCTTATGTCTCTTTATTCAACTAGGTCTTCAAGAAATGCACAAAATACAAAAAGATTCACAAATATTTGATATTAGAGTGCAAAGTGGTTTTGAGAACGTTAGTAATGTAGCACGGAATGTTCATGTAGGTTTCCATGTCCCACGCTACATGCCGACTTGCCCACTGGGTACCATAGGCCGATTAACCGTAGTAATCTTGAAGTGCCTTGCTAAGGGCCATAGACATTGATCGCCCTCAGCGACATAGTCCAGCGTCATAGGTCACACCCGAAGACATAGGACAACAGCATAGGTTGCGTTCAACTATATAGTCCACCAACATAGACCACGACCAATGACATATACTAGCGACAGAAACAACTATGTGGCGCGTGCTAATTGTAACGATCCGGTCGGTTATTTTGAGAGTATTAGCCCTTATCCCCTATTTATTGCTTCCCCTATTTCATTTTGTGGTTACTTGACTTGCCGGGATGCTTGGTGTCGGGTTCGGGTGAGTTTCTGAGTGGAATAAGACACTTAGTCCCTAAGTTTTGAAGTTTAAGTTGTAAGAGTTGACCATGGTTTGACTTGTGTAAAGATGACTCCGGAATAAATTTTAGTTGGTCCCAATAGTTCCGTTTGGTAATTTTAGTCTTAGGAGCGTATCCGGATGTTAGGAGGTCCGTAGGTATTTCGTCGTTAATTGACATAAGTTGGAAGGTTGAAAGGTTTTCGGAAAGTTTGACCAGGAGTGAACTTTTTGATATCGGGATTGAATTTCGATTTTGAAAGTTGGAGTAGGTCAATAATGCCAAATTTGACTTGTGTACAAAATTTAAGGTCAATCGGACGTGATTTGATAGGTTTCCGCATCGAATGTAGAAGTTAGAAGTTCAAAAGTTCATTAAGCTTGCATAGGAGTGTCATTCGCGGTTTAGCATTGTTTGATATGATTTGAAGGCTCGACTAAGTTCATATAATGTTTTAAAACTTTTTGGTATATTGGGTTGAGGTCCCGGGAGCCTCGGGTGGACTTCGGATTAGGGGTGCGCATAATACCGACTGAACCGAAAAACTCGACCAAATTGAAAATTTCGATGTCACGACCCAAAATACACTATAAGTCGTGATGGCACCTATCGCCGCCGCTAGGCAAGCCAGCGATGAGTTATCAGTTTAATTACCCTTCATGTTACTTTGAAACCACAATTTTCATTAATTAAATAGTACAAAATAGAATTTATAGGGCGAAATAATAATAATTATGTGAACTACCATGCTAAACATCTAGTAGGAATCCCGAAACCCGGTGTCACGAGTGCATGAGTATCTACTAAGAAGTACAATAAAAATACAGTATTCGTTTGGAATACAAGTTAAACAGAAAAATATAAATAAATCTGATGGAGACTCTGTATGTTGCGGGTCGTAATATGGAATGTATCTGACCGTAAAGTCCCCGTAATAGCTGCGCCTCAACACCTAGAGGACCACCAAAATCATATATGTATACCTGCACAATAAGTGTAGCATGAGTACGTAAATCAATGCATACCTAGTAAGTATCTAGCCTAACCACAGAGAAGTAGTAACGAGGAGGTCGACATCGACACTTACTAGTGGTCCAATAAGACAGATATAATAAGAAGTAAACGGATATGGGGAAGATTTAACATTATGACGGAGGGAAACAAATTGGATGACTATTTAGCTAATTATACTCAATCTGATGGCTACATAGAAGTACATAGTTTTGATCAAATTGAGGTACAAGGTAAAAGAATTGTAAACAATGGTAAAGTATAATGTATCTACTTATTTTTCTCAAACTGAAATTAAAATATTGAAATTGAAATTAAAAATTGCATTACCACAAGATTTCTATCCTACAATTCTTTTAGATCATCTAATTTTTACTAATGAAGAATTAAATTGTGTACTAATTTAGGGGAACAAATTGAACAAGATAACATGCACATTTCTTAATATTGACATAGTAGAACCATCTTACGTCTCTTTATTCAACTAGGTCTTCAAGAAATGCACAAAATACAAAAAGATTCACAAATATTTGATATTAGAATGCAAAGTGGTTTTGAGAACGCTAGTAATGTAGCACGGAATGGTCATGCAGGTTTCCATGTCCCACGCTACATGCCCACTTTCCCACTGGGCACCATAGGCCGATTAACCATAGTAATCTTGAAGTGCCTTGCTAAGGGCCATAGACATTGATCGCCCCCAGCGACATAGTCCAGCGTTATAGGTCACACCCGAAGACATAGGACAACAACATAGGTCGCGTTCAATGATATAGTCCACCAACATAGACCATGACCAATGACATATACTAGCAACAGAAACAACTATGTGGCGCATGCTAATTGTAACGATCCGGCCGGTCGTTTTGAGAGTATTAGCCCCTATCCTCTATTTATTATTTCCCCTGTTTCATTTTTGGGTTACTTGACTTTTCGGGGTGCTTGGTGTCGGGTTCGGGTGAGTTTCCGAGTGGAATAGGACACTTAGTCCCTAAGTTTAAAGTTTAAGTTGTAAGAGTTGACTGTGGTTTGACTTGTGTGAAGATGACTCCGAAATAAATTTTAGCTCGTCCCAATAGTTCCGTTTAGTAATTTTGGTCTTAGGAACGTGTCCGAATGTTAGGAGGTCTGTAGGTCATTTCGGCGTTAATTGGCGAAAGTTGGAAGGTTGAAAGGTTTTTGGAAAGTTTGACCAGGAATGAACTTTTTGATATCGGGATTGGATTTCGATTTTGAAAGTTGGAGTATGTTCGTAATGTCAAATTTCACTTGTTTGCAAAATTTAAGGTCAATCGGACGTGATTTGATAGGTTTCGGCATCGAATGTAGAAGTTAGGCGTTCAAAAGTTCATTAAGCTTGAATAGGAGTGCGATTCACGATTTAGCATTGTTTGATGTGATTTGAAGGCTCGACTAAGTTTGTATGATATTTTAGGACTTTTTGGTATATTGGGTTGAGGTCCCGGGAGCCTTGGGTGGACTTCGGATTAGGGATGGGCATAATACCGACCGAACAGAAAAACCCGGCCGAATCAAAAATTTCGATGTCATGACCCAAAATCCACTATAAATCGTGATGGCACCTATCGCCGCCGCTAGGCAAGCCAGCGGTGAGTTATCAATTTAATTACCCTTCATGTTACTTTGAAACCACAACTTTCATTAATTAAATAGCACAAAATAAAATTTATAGGGCGAAATAATAATAATAATAATAATAATTATGTGAACTACCATGCTAAACTTCTAGTAGGAACCTCGAAACCTTGTGTCACGAGTGCATGAGCATCTACTAAGGAGTACAATAAAAATACAATATTCATTTGGAATACAAGTTAAACAGAAAAATATAAATAAATCTGATGGAGACACTATATGCTGCAGGTCGTAATATGGAATGCATCTCACCATAATTCCCCGCAATAGCCGCGCCTCTGCACCCAGAGGACTACCAAAATCATATATGTATACCTGCACATTAAGTGCAGCAAGTGTAGCATGAGTTCATAAATCAACGCATACTAGTAAGTATCTAGCCTAACCGAGAGAAGTAGTAACGAGGGGGTCGATATCGACACTTACTACTGGTCCAATAAGACAGGTACCGTAAGAAGTAAACATATATGGGGCAGAGTAAACAAATGAAATTAACAAGTATAAATACGTGGCACAATCCCCCTCTCAACCACGAACTCAAATTCTCGATTAGTAATTACCTCCTCAACCAGAGTATATGGATATAATGGACCTTATCAGATAGATTGCCATGATTCAAATTAGGAAAATTCCCAGATACACTAACTTCTTTACAAATACAACGCACGATTCCTTAGGAGTATTTTATAGATATGTCGAGGTGTACAGCCCGATCCCATCATAATCTGGTACATAACTATAGATACATCTATTATACTGCCAATGCGAATGGCTCGCTCCCATGAGAGTGTGGTGCATAATCCAGCCTAGGTGAACAGCCCGATCCCACTAGTGTGCGCATTACTGAGGGTCGAACAACACAAACCATAGATGTATCTATTACATTGTCGAGGCGAACAACCCTATCCCATTAGAATAAGAAGTTTTAATGGGTCCTTGACCCCATTCATGAATAAACGTGTGAGTTATGAACTTTAAGGAAGCTTTTTGATGAAGGCGCACAACGAGGGAGAAATTCGTAAGAGGAGCACAATTATTCTGTGGCAAATCATGAAGTTCATCTAATCTCTACAATAGCAAGTCGACCACTCTACACAAATCGAGTCTCAAATTGTAACGTGAAGTAAAGGAATTTAATAGGCAGGAGAAATCTCAAATAGTACAGTTATATCATGGTGTGAACCTAAGTCTACCTAGAGGTAGTTTCCCCCCACACAGAGTTAAAAAGAGACTTACCTTGCTCCGAAGTTCGATAACCGACTCCAAAGCCTCTCTAGCAACTCAAACCGATGCCCGTCGCTTCAAAACTAGTCAAACAATGTGCAAACTAATAAAAATATACTCTAATACCCATAATTAATCAATTTACAAAAATTTCCAACTCCACCCGAAAAGTCAATAAAGTCAACCCTCTCATCCACATGCCCGGATTCTGAATTTTTTTTGAAGATAAACATTACCCATAATATTACTAACTCGAATATATAACTTATTCCCGATTCCATATCGAATTTCGTGGTCAAATTTCAAAAATATCAATTTCTAGGTTTACTCCAAGGTTCCACAATTTCTACAAATTTTCCATGTCTAAATCCTTATAGAACCCATATATTTAACTCATAATAGGTGGGAATAACTTACCTCTTGATGTTGATGGAATCACCCCGCAAATGCTCTCAAAAATTACCTAAGACCAAGTGGGAAATGAGTTAAGCCCCGAAATGAAAAGGCTCTTGTGCAGGTCGCAGATATCGCATTTGCGACATCTTGTTCGCAAATGCGATAGAAACAATTGTGACAAAAGCATCACAAATGCAAAGCAGAGCCATCCCTGTCAAGGTTGCATTTGTGACCAAAATCTTCGCAAATGCGAAGAGTGAATTTTCACAAAAGCAACCAAAATGTTCGCAAATTCAAACCCCTCAATATTTTCCCATCCTCTCAAATGTGAATCCCTCCTTGAAAATGCGAATAAAACCTCACATTTGCGAGACATGCAGCCTAGACCAGAAACCAGTAGAATTGAAGTTCTTCACCATACCAAACACGTTCGAAAACTCACTCGAGCCCTCGGGGCTCCACATCAAACATCCACACAAATCTGAAAACATCATATGAACTCGCTCGCGTGATCGAAGCACTGAAATAGTATCTAAAAGCATAAATCGGATGCTAAAACACATGAATCAAATCATGAAACTCAAAAACTTCTAAAACACTTTCGCGCATCCGATTCTTATCAAATCACGTCTGATTGACTTCAAATTTTGCACACAAGTCACGTTTGACATTACGGACCTACTCCAACTTCCGGAATCGGAATACAAACCCGATATAAAAAGTTCACTCCCGGTCAAACTTCCCAAAAACCTTCAAATTTCCGACTTTTGCCAAATAACCTGCGGACCTCCAAATCCACATCTGGACGTGCTCCTAAGACCAGAAGTACTATACAGAGCTATTCCCAAGCTCGGAATCCCAAACGAACATCGATAACATTAAAATACATTTCAACCCAAATTTTTGAAATTCTTTGAAAATGTCAACTTTCCATAATATGCGCTGAAATGCTCCGGGCGACCTGATACTCAACCCGAACATATGCCCAAGTACAAAATCATTCTACGAACCTATTAGAACCTTCAAATCCCGATTCCGAGGTTGTTTACTCAAAAGTCAAACTTTGGTCAATTCTTCCAACTTAAAGCTTCCGAAATGAGAATTTTACATCCGAATCAACTCCGAACTTCCCAAAATTCAATTCCGACCACACATATAAGTCATAATTCATGAAGTGAAGCTACTCAAGGTCTGAAATTGCCGAACGACGCGCTAGAGCTCAAAATGACCGGTCGAGTCATTACATTATCCCCTACTTATACATACGTTTGTCCTCGAACATGCCATGAACTGCTCCGTAGTTGTCCAAAATCATTATTTAATACCTTGTGCACCTACCCGTGCCACTGTAACCCATGTGAGCACATTGGCTCGAGCCATACTGAAGATTCTCCTTTTTATTTAACCAACAAGCCTTAGGACCAATTTCCAATATTCGGAATTCTTCATGAGACCTGATTCTAACATACGAACACTGCATCAAGTTTCACACGCTGAACCAACACATGATCAAGCACCTATGATGGTACCACACAATGCACATCATAAGTCTGTTGCCCATAATAATATCCTCTGACTACAATGGCTGGAAAATCACAAATATGATGCCCGAGATACACCTCATGACACATATAAAACCTGTTCCAACTCTCGCAATATTGCCCCAACGGAAGAGATGTATAAACTCATAACCACTTGCCGGATCAACAAATCGCGGATTCCTCTAACAATGACCATTACCTCATCCTGAACTGAATAATGATATTTGATCTTTAATATACCTTATATAAATCTGATTGCACTGTTTTCAGGTCCAATAATCTTGTCTCAACCAGTACAAGCTGCTCAGGAAATAAGCCATCTCAAACATTGCCCAGGATTTCATATGATGCTATCAATGCGCCAACAAACTACAACTAGAATAAGACACATAAGGAAGAATGAACTCTAGAAAAGGACTACCCAGTCCGCATAACGAATGAAACGATTGAACATGCACTATAAAAAATTTTAGAGAATGAGAAACAAAATAAACAAGAATAGATATAGGGAATTGTACTCAACATCTCACTATTGCTGCGTGCAATCCGATTCAAACATGATACCGTTGCGGCGTGCAACCCGATCCACATATTATACCATTGCGGCGTGCAACCCGATCCACACATGATACTGTTGCAACATGCAATCAGATCCAAACATGATACCATTGCAGCGTGCAACCCGATCCAAATAACATACTCATAGCGGAGTGCCACCCAATCCACACATGATTATAAATAAGGAAGTACTCATCAAGCTATAAAGATTATATATATGAAATATTCAAATACCCACCACGAGCAGACCAAGTGCAAAAATACAACCATAGGGAGACGGATAGCGCCATACGCTACAAAACCCAAGCACAACTAAGGTGCAATAAATGACATGCATCTCAAGAGCCATCTTGATCATACAACACCACAAGCTGCATGAGACCACAACACAAGTGAGAATAATCAAGATGTCTCACGACCCATATGGCACAACAAATGATTACATGGTATAGGTGATAACGAAAATAACATCCATCGCTCGAAGACCCTCCATAAGCAGTGCTATGCTGAATGAGCACCTCTGATATGATGTAGAGCACACATTCACATTACACCTAACAACAGACCTTAAGCCAATTTTGATCATACCATACCGAGCCAACAACCTACCAAGGGTCCACAATGTCCCCATTCATGATACACACGATCAGCCGTCCACTCTGGACCAAACTCCCACATTTCACAACCAAACGAGTAGAGCGCCTTCCAGGCATAAACTCTCATGTTAATGATAGTGCCATAATCTACATGCTTGGTTTAAATCTTTAATAGTTAAGGGATTACGTGACACACTTATACAAATTTCTCTATGGAATACGCTGCCACGACCATCCGTACTAGGTAGCAAGGTCTGCACCTCCATACCACCAACCCTACAAATTTTGTAAAGCAAATCAAGAATCCGCAAATCAATACACAAGGCCTCTTACACAGGACACTGTCCTCGGGTGACACTAAAGAAAATGACAGCTGACTCTGAACATCTGAATTCTTTCCTGCTCATTCGAGCTTGTGACTTTCTTATCAACACTGAGTCACAACCTTAATCCCCAACTTCAAATTCCCATGCCGCTCACTGCACCTATCATGCCACTACATGAGAGTGCAAGAATTTATCATAACCCCTGAACTACTAGTAGAATAAACACTTCACTGGCTAGATTCCTTTCACTTAAATTCATTCAGAAGAACCATTGCAACACGCAACCAAAATACCATAACCACAAAAAATACAAACCTCAAGTTGTGGTCTGAACCGACATAATTCTTTCGAAATCTATTTACACAACAAGGCCATCTGAGTCAAATACGTCCCAAATCAATCGAGTTATATTAGCTGTCAAGACCACATGTACAATCGCAAACCACATGTATAACTTAACACGCCAAAGGAATTTATCATTGCTACAATCATGTTGATTCCAACCGTTACCAACCGACCCAATTTCCTCTAATTTACTTTAACCTGCCTTAGAGATACCAATATCACTATTCAAAACATAATCAAAATCATTCAACACTTACCTCAAGTTACCCGAATAATGAAACCACATCGTCTCGATACCCATAAACCATCTGATGCCCCCTCGAGCACACAATAACATCTCCAACTGGTACACCCATTTTTCAATACCTTTTGTAAATCCAAAACCGTTTTCTTCCATTTCTCCAATACCGCACCGCAGACTCGATGATAACAGAGAACACTCCGAGCCCCTTTCATAATCCACTACACGAACTTAATCCTTAACCACACAATAGACCCAAAATCCTTAAGCACTACACTTGAATTCTCAAACCGACTAGGACCGTCATTGAGAGTCACCCACTCTGACCTGGTCCCGACTATAACCAAACTCCAACACTCTATTTGCACATGAACACTCCCAACAAAGCAACCGAATGAATTATTTTCTTTGTACATTAACTCCACAAGGAGCATGAACTTAGAGTCTTCCCAAAACCTGAACATAAACCGATAAGACCAAACATAGCACACATTCATCAAGATCTTTGCTCGAATAACCCCTGATGTTTTCTTCCCTTAGTCATAATTGATCCACCAATGTACAGACAATCAGAAACCACTCCAGCAGATAACCACATGATTCGGTCATAGACGGTGAGCTTCCCCACTTAGCTTTAAGATACTATCACATAATGTAGAACTTACAAAGATTCCTCCTTATCAACCCCCATGATTTCACTCCGTCCACAGCCAAATTTATTGTAGTTTCTTATTAAACTTTTCATGAACATTCCGAATTATCAGCCATAATTGCCTTTTCGACCTAGATAGAAAGGAGAACTCTTCGTAAAACTTCATCAAGAATCATGCTACAGCTAACTTGCTCACAGTAGATAGCCCACTTGTGGAATTTCATTTTTACATCTTCCCATGACACTACACTGGGTAAAACTTACCATGAAATCAGTAAACTCTCTCCCAAGCCCATGCTCATCCACTTGTTGTACAAGTCTGTTCATTCCCTATTGACATCAACTAAAAGTGTGACAAGACATTACAAACTCGAAGTCATGTTGATTCCCAATGATAATTAATTTTTCACACCCCTCTCCATTTCAAGCAAACTCCTTTTTTCCATATTCAATATTCCTCAGTACCATAGCAACCATCTCAAATAAAATCCGTAGACCTAGTCACTTTTCCACCTTGGTTCCCCAAGTCGCGCAAAACTTTTCTCAAGGCATGTGGCTATCCAGCCACAGAATCCATATGCTACTCTACCACTCCCACCTTGGTTAACTCATCTCTTTTAAGAAACTTCTTAACCTCTACCTTTCATACTTGACCTGCTAGTGACCCTACCGCGGACACCTCTTACCATGTCCTTCACCATCCTTTGCTGCCCAAATGTTGACTCAAATCACATCCATACATGTAGCACCTGAACTTTAAATCACTACCCATTCTATACCTCCGAGAAGGTCATATTTCTCGAGTCATCAATATTAGAAATACCAAGTCGATGCTGAAACCGCTACACACCGCTATCTCTGACAACCTCTTCTCAAGCACCATTTCACAACACCCTACCCTGAAGGCAAATCAAGAAGACCATAACACCGGCGAACCTTACTACATTTAAACAAGGACGACGACACTACATAACAGATCAAAATTTCACCGCGTTCGAAAATACCAAGTTTCGTCACTCCATCAACCCAAACCTGAACATTCATAGTCCGATTGGATTTCCTTTGCTGGAATTAAACGTTAAACCTCTAAATCATGTACTAAGAAATCCTCCTTTCAAGTCATTCACTGCCTCAACACGTAAACAAGCACCCCACAATTACACCAACATCGTGCGATAATAACACATGAACATCATAGCAATTTGTGCATAATCTCGAAACCATAGGGAATATATATACTGAGCTGAAACAAAAGAATATCCTTTTGTAAGGCGATGATAATAGCCTGCCCGAACACGTAGGGAAAAACATCCTGCACCAAGTCTATAGTACCTCTGCAACTCCTCGATGCCCAAATTGACCCGAGCGCTCAACATCATATAAGAATGAGTAGGAAGGAAATAAAGGCACAAGCCTCAATAGAATCAAACTGCATGATGAGGAAATCAAGAAGGGAAGTGCTCCTAACATCCCCGTAGCCTCTCGAAGATAAGTACAGACGTCTTCATACCAATCTGCAAGACTCTCCTAGACTTGCTCAAGACTCATGAGACCCAAGTGAACCTAATGCTCTAATACCAAGTTGTCACAACCCAAAATCCTCTATAGGTCGTGATGGCACCTAACGTCGCTGTCAGGCAAGCCAATGGTGAGTTATCAGTTTAATTACCCTTCATATTACTTTGAAACCACAATTTTCATTGATTAAATAGTACAAAATAGAATTTACACGGCGAAATGATAATAATTATGTGAACTATGGTGTTAAACATCTAGTAGGAACCCCTAAAATCTGGTGTCACAAGTGCATGAGCATTTACTAAGGAGTACAATGAAAATACAACATCCGTCTGCAATACAAGTTAGACAGAAAAATATAAATAAATCTGATGGAGACTCTGTATGCTGCGGGTCGTAACATGGAATGTAGCTCACCGTAAAGTCCCCGGAATAGTTGCGCCTCTGCACCCAGAGGACCACCAGAATCATAAATGCATACTGCACAATAAGTGCAACAAGTGAAACATAAGTACATAAATCAACGAGTATCTAGAAAGTATCTAGCCTAACCCGAGAGAAGTAGTGACGAGGAGTCGACATCGACACTTACTAGTGGTCCAATAAGACCGATACAGTAAGAAGTAAACAGATATAGGGCAGAATAAACAAACGAAATAAACAAGTATATATACGTGGAACAATCCCCCTCTCAACCACAAACTCAAATTCTTGTTTAACAATTACCTCCTCAACCGGAGTATATGGATATAATGGACCTCACTAGATAGATTATCATGATTCAAATCAGGAAAATTCCCAGATACACTAGCTTCTTGACAAATACAATGCAAGATTTCATAGGAGTATTTTATATAAATGCTGAGGCATATAGCCCGATCCCATCATAATATGTTCATAACCATAGATACATCTATTATACTATCGAGGCGAATGGCCCGCTCCCATGGGAGTGTGGTACATAACCCTGTCAAGGCGAAATGCCCGATCCCATCAAAGTGTGCACCTACCGAGGGTCGAACAATACAAACCATATATGTATCTATTACATTGTCGAGGTGAATATCCCAATCCTATTAGAATAAGAAGCTTTAACGGGTCCTTGACCCCACTCACGAATAAATGTGTGAGTTATGAACTTTAAGGATCCTTTTGAGAAGGCGCACAGCACAGGAGAAATTCATAAGAAAAGCACAATTATTCCATGGCAAATCATGACGTTCATCCCATCTCTACAAATAGCAAGTCTACCACTCTACAAAAATCTAGTCTCAAATTGTAACGTGAAGTAAAGGAATTTAAGAGGCAAGAGACAACTCAAATAGTACAGGTATAACATGGTGTAAACCTGAATCTACCCGAACAATAACATGAATGTAGTGACGTACAGACTCTCGTCACCTTGTGTGTATGTAGCCCCCGCAACAAGTAGCAAATATCAATTACAACACATAAGGGTAGTTACCCTCTCATAGAGTTAGACATGAGACTTACCTTGCTCTGAAGTTCCATAACCGGCTCCAAAGCCACTCTAACAACTTAAACTGATGCCTGTCACTCCAAAACTACTCAAACAATGTGCAAACCAATAAAAATATACTCTAATACTCATAATTAATCAATTAAAAAAAATTCCAACTCCGCTCGAAAAGTAAATAAAGTCAATCCTCGGGTCCACGTGCCAGGATTCCGAAATTTTTTGAAGATAAACATTACCCATAACATTACTAACTCTAATATATAACTTATTCCCAATTGCATATCAAATTTCGTGATCAAATTCCAAAAATACTAATTTCTAGGTTTTCTTCAAAATCCCACAAAACAAAATTCCATATCGAAAATACTTATTGAACCCATGTATTTAACTCACAATAGGTGGGAATAACTTACCTCTTGATGTTGATGGAATCACCCCTCAAATGCTCTCAAAAATCACCTAAGACAAGTGGGAAATGAGTGAAATGAGCTAAGTCCCGAAATAAAATGGCCTTGCACAGGTCGTAGATATCATATTTGTGACATCTTGTTCGCAAATGCGATAGATGCAATCGCGACAAAAGCATCGCAAATGCAAAGCAGAGCCATCCCTGCCAAGGTCGAATTTGCGACCAAAATCATTGCAAATGCGAAGAGGGCAGTTTTGCAAATGCGAATGCCTCAGTGTTTCCCATCCTTGTAAATGCAAATAAAATCTTTCATGTGAGACCTGCAGCCCAGACCAAAAACTAGCATAAATGAAGTTCTTCACCACTCCGAACGCGCTCGAAAACTCACCTGAGCGCTCGAGGCACCACATCAAACATCCACACAAGTCTGAAAACATCATACAAACTCACTCGCACGATTGGGAACACCAAAATAACATCTAAAAGCATAAATCGGACTCTAAAACACGTGAATCAAATCATGAAACTCAAAAACTTCTAAAAACACTTTCGCACGTCCGATTCCTATCAAATCACGTCCGATTGACCTCAAATTTTGCACACAAGTCACATTTTCATTACGTCCCTACTCCAACTTCCGGAATCAGAATCCAAACCCGATATCAAATGGTCCACTGCCAGTCAAACTTTCCAAAACCCTTCAAATTTCCAACTTTCGCCAAATGACCCCGAAATGACCTATAGACTTCCAAATCCACATCCGGATGCACTCGTATGACCAGAATCACCATACTGAACTACTCCAAGGCTCGGAATCCTAAACGGACATCGATAATATTAAAATACACTTCAATCCAAATTTATGAAATTCTTCAAAAAATCAACTTTCCATAATAGGCGCCGAAATGCTCCCGGGCGTCCCGATACTTAACCCAAATATACGCCCAAGTCCGAAATCATCCTACAAACCTATTGGAACCTTCGAACCTCAATTTCGAAATTATTTACTCAAAAGTCAACCTTTGGTCAACTCTTCCAACTTAAAGCTTCTAACATGAGAATTTTACATCCGAATCAACTTTGAACTTCCCGAAATTCAATTCCGACCACACGTACAAGTCATAATATATGAAGTGAAGCTACACAAGTTTTTAAACTATCAGACGATGTGATAGAGCTCAAAACAACCAGTTGTGTCATTACATTTGGTTTATTTAGTTTCGGGTTTTCGGCTTATTCGGTCGGTTTGCGGTTTATATTTTTAAGAAGTTCGGTGTTCGGTTTTAATGGTTTGATTTTTGGTTAAACCAAAAAACCAAATTGTCTTAACGATGTTAGAATATAAGTTGTGGTTCTAAAGATGCCTTGTGTAATTTCTTGCTTTTAGAGATAGGTTTGGTTTTGTGGGCCTTTGGATGGGCAAACAATAACTGTGGGGTCTGTCAACCCGTTAGGATTTCTATGGGTAAGTGATTTCTTCTAGTCTTTCTCCAAATTTGTCCTATTTATTTCCCAAATAATAAATACTCTTTACTTTTCCGAGATGATCATCAAAATGGAGCCACACAACTCTAGCTTCTGATCAATGATAGTTACACAACAAAAGTATAATTAATCATGGGTCCTTCCATCTCGTTATGAGGATTTTGACTTTTTATAGTTTAGCTTCAATATTTTGCACCAATGCAAGCTTAACACAAGATAGTGCTAATACTATTTTCTTTTCTGCTTTTGTAATGTAGAATGATTTTACATTCATAAAGATTCTTATCTTTTTAGTATATTTGATGGGATTTCTTATTTCTTTTATCTTTTATCTCAACAAGTAATCTATTTTCATTTTTTCTTACTATTTTTGCCATGGCTTGAAACAGAAAAATCGAACCGATTAAACCGAATCTAACATGAATAAACCAAACCGAAGTTATTATGGTTAGTTTTTGGTTATTAAAATCACAAATCGAAAATTGAATAAACCAAACCGAACTTCAACAAAACCGAACCGACCAATGCTCACCCATATTTCTGATAGCTAACGGGGTGAAAATTTGACTTAGAAGATTGCTGGTGCCTAGTTCTGGATTTCTTCTACGCGATCGTGTAAGTAGGTATGCGATTGTGAAGGCTTGTTTGGGGGCAGCAGTATTTCTACTCTATGCATTCACGAGGTAGAGTATGCGATCTCGTAAGTTAGCCAGGTAAAGCATCGCGAACGTGTGGGCTAGGCCGCATTTGCAAAGAGGAAAAAGGGCACTAAGTACACATGTGTAATTCTATGCGAACGCGTGTACCTCTCCGGGATCGCGTAAGGCCTGGGTATTTGTTATCCGCGTTCGCGTGGTGTCAACCGCATTCGCACAGGCCATTTTGATGGGGCAGTTTTTTTGTTCTACGTGATCGCATGAGAATTTCCGACGATCGCATAGTGTAAACACTTGGGCAGCAGATTAAAATTTCAAAATCGAGGGTTTGCTCTCATTTTCATTTTGGGATTTGAGAGCTCGGATTTAGGCGAGATTTTGGGGGATTTTTAGAGAAAATATTTGGGTAAGGATTATTGACTCATTTCTTTTATTAATTTCCACTAATCTATCATTAATTTCTACATTTAATTAAGGATTTGAGTTGAGAAATTGGAAAAAAAGTGTAAAGTCCATAGACCAAATTTTGGATTTTTGAAGGCCAAATAAGGTCGGATTTGGATAATTCTTACTGTGGTATTATTTTGTATATTCTACTACTAGTAGTGTAGTATATTTTGTATATTCTATTAGTAACTCATACACTTGTGACAAAAGGTCTTGAAAATTAAGCTAGTAGACACATGATGATTTTGGATTATTTATTTATCTCATTTGCTCTTAAAATTATTTATCTCTCATTTTATTAGATTTTCACTTCTTACTTATGCACTAATGAAAAATCAACTATTTCTAAATTCTTAAAAGAAACAATCATGTAGTTAGTTCATTGTTGGCTTGCCTAGTAGTAATGTTGGGTGCCATCACGACCTATATGAGAAATTGGGTCGTGACAATATGGTATCAGAGCACTACGTTCACGTAGGTCTCACAAGTTATGAGCAGGCCTAATAGAGTCTTGCGGATCAGTGCGGAGATGTTTGTACTTATCTTCGAGAGGCTATAGGGTGTTAGGAAACTAATCTTTCTTCATCTCCTATCATATTGTTGATGTTATACTAAGTATTTTTCTCTTATTTTCTCACATATGGTGAGAACGCGCACAACGGATATTCCAGACCCGGGAGGAGTTGTTCTCCCTATTTCTAGAGGCCGAGGGAGAGGTTGGGGGAGAGCACCGACCTGAGGTAGGAGATGACGACGTCCCAGAGTTGCCCCAACTCTACCACTAGCAGATCTAGTAGATGATACCATTATTGAGGAGCAGGGCAAGGTGCCTGCAGCAGAGCCAACCTCGATAGATTTCATGTCAGCATCGGGCTTTCAGGAGGTTATGGGTCGTATGCTACGGTTCATGGATACTATGACCCAGGATGGTTGATTTCCAATAAAACCAGCCACATCTTAGGAGGGAGGGGGAGCACAAACACCTACTGCTCAGGATCCCGGGTATGCAACTCCTGTATATCAAACCTCGGGCACACTGCCCGTAAGCGGAGCCCAGCCAGTGGCAGCAGCTGTACTTGAGCCCAAACCAGCTGCGACCGGGGAGCTACAGAAGCTATTGGACAGATGGACTAGGCTACACCCTCCTATCTTCGGAGGTGAATGACATGAGTATCCACATGAATTCATTGATCAGTGCAGGGACAGACTGCACAACATGAGTATATTAGAGTCCCACAAGGTGGATTTCACTACTTTTCAACTGGAGGGCAGGGCCCATAGATGGTGGCGATCTTATCTTCTTGGCAGACTAGCAGGTTCTCCTCATCTTGACTTAGGACCAGTTCACACGTACCTTTCTGGATAGTTATATTCCACCCTCTCAGAGGAAAGAGTTGCAGTTTTAGCTTGAGAAGCTCCAGATGAGTCAGATGTTAGTGACTGATTATAAGGCAAGAGTCTCTGAGTTGTCTTACCATGAAATTATGATAATTCCTACTAAGGCGAAGAGAGTACATAGGTTTGTTGTGGGGTTGCACTCAAGTATTCACACTATGGCCCGTGAGGTTGAGATGGTGACAACTTACTAGCTAGTAGTAGAGATAGCTTGGAGGATTGAGGGTTACCATCAGCGGGGTTGAGAGGAGATGCCGTGAGACAAGCAGTTCCATTATTCTGGAGAGTTTAGAGGTGCGCCAACTGGGGGAAGAGGTCAGTTCATAAGGGGTCAACCTAACCGGCCCACATATCCAGCATTGTTGCCTTCTCGAGGTGTTCCAGTGTGACCCTATTTCAGCACCATGCCAGAGAATTCCTACTGCCCACCAGCTATCCAAGGTTCTTCCAATGGGTATTCAGGCTATCAGGGTCAAACTTTAGGGCAGCAGTCTACCACTTTGAGGGGTTGTTACGAGTGTAGAGATCCTGGCCCCATGAAGAGGTTTTATCCCAAACTTCGGGCAAAACAGTGCAGCAGGGTGAGCAGCCCATGATTACAGCACCAACTATCTGGCCGCCCAGAGGTAGAGGGCAGGTGGGTAGGGGCCGTCATAGAGGTGGAGACCAGCCGGTTACAGGTGAGCTAGGTGGAGGCCAGTCAGTCGGTGCTCCAACTAAGTTCTATGCTTTTCCCGCCAGACCAGATGTAGTGGCCTTAGATGCCGTGATCATATGTATTATTTTTTTTGCGGTAGGGATGCTTCGGTATTATTTGATCCAGGGTCTACCTATTTATATGTGTAATCTTTGTTTGCTCATTTCCTGGATGTTCCTCGTGAGTCCTTGGGCACTCCTCTTTATGTGCCCACTCCTGTGGGCAATTCCGTTGTTGTGGATCGGATCCATCAGTCCTATGTTGTCACATTCTGTGGTTATGAGACTGGAGCAGATCTTCTGTTGCTTGATATGACCAACTTTGAGGTCATCCTAGGCATGGATTGGCTATTACTATATCACCTCATCCTTGATTTCCATGCCTTGATGATGCTAGAGTTTCCTAGATTGAAGTGGAAGGGGTCATCTGTCAATACATCTAGCTGGGTTATCTCTTTCCTGAAGTCTCGACATATGGTTGAGAAGGGTTGTTTGGATTATCTAGCTTATGTTCGAGATACTACTGTAGAGGCTCTGGCAATTGATTCAGTGCTCGTAGTTTGGGAGTTCTCTGATATGTTTCCTTCTGATCTTCTAGGCATGCCACCATATCATGATATTAGTTTCTGTATTAATTTATATCCAAGTACCCAGCCTATATCTATTCCACCGTACCGCATGACTCCAAAGAGTTGAATGAGTTGAAGGAACACCTTGAGGAGTTGCTAGCAAAGGGGTTCGTCCGACCAAGTGTATCACCTGGGGGTACACTAGTGTTATTTGTTAAGAAGAAAGATGAGACTATGCAGATGTGCATTGATTTCCACTAGTTGAACAAATTACCATTAGAAACAAGTACCTGTTACCGCGCATTGATGATTTGTTTGACCAGTTGCAGGGTGTTAGGGTGTTCTCTAAGATCAACTTGAGATCGGGGTATCATCAGTTAAAGTTCGGGATTTGAATGTTCGGAAGACTACTTTCCGGACTAGATATGGCCATTATAAGTTTCTAGTAATGTCATTTGGTTTGACTAACGCCCCATCGGCATTTATGGATTTGGTGAACAGGGTGTTCCGGCCATATTATTTGACTTATTGGTCATTATCTTCATTGATGCCATTTTGATCTACTCGTGTAGCTTGGAGGAGCATGAGCAGCATTTGAGAGTGGTGCTTCAGACCTTGCGGGAACAAAATTTATATGCTAAATTCTCTAAAAGCGAGTTTTGGCTAGATTTTGTAGCATTCTTGGGGCATGTTGTATCAGGCGAGGGTACTAAGGCGGATCCTAAGAATATTGAGGCAGTTCAGAGTTGGCCTCGTCCTACTATGGTGATTGAGATCAGGAGCTTCTTGGGGTTAGCAGGTTATTATCGCCGGTTTGTGGAGGGCTTCTCATCCATTGCATCACTTTGACCAGATTAACCCGAAAGGGTGCTTCATTCCGTTGGTTCGATGATTGTGAAGTGAGCTTCTAGAAGCTCAAGACAACTTTGACTATGACATATGTTCTGGTATTGCCTTCCGATTCGAGGATGTATACCGTGTATTGCGACACTTCATGCATCGGTTTGGGTTGTGTATTGATGCAGGAGGGGTGACTTATTGCATATGCTTTATGTCAACTGAAGATCCATAAGAAGAATTACCATGTGCACGATTGAGAGTTTGCCGTAATTGTTGGTGCTCTTAAGATCTGAAGGAATTATCTTTATGGGGTGTCCTGCATGGTTTACACCGATCATCACAACTTGCAGCATTTGTTCAAATAAAGGTATCTCAATTTGAAGCAGCGCAGGTGGCTTGAGTTACTAAAGGACTATGATATACCATTATTTATCATCCGAGCAAGGAAAATGTAGTTGAGGATGCCTTGAGCAGGAAGGCAGAGAGTATGGGTAGCTTGGCATTTATTTTAGTAGAGGAGAGACTATTAGCTTTAGACATTCAGTCCTTGGCTAACAGACTTGTGAGGTTGGATATTTCAGAGTCAGCAGAGTTCTTGCATGTGTGTTGCCTAGTCTTCACTATTGGATCAGAGGCTTGATAGTTTGATGATCCGCACTTGTTGGTTCTCAAAGTGACAGTACCACATGGTGGTGCCAAGGAGGTTACTATCGGTGGAGATGGTGTTCTGCAACTCCAGGGTCGCCTATGTGTTCTTAATATCGATGGCTTGAGCAAGAGGATTCTAGAGAAGGCACATAGTTCTTGGTATTCCATTAATCCAGGTGCTAAGAAGATGTATCGTGACCTGAGGTAGCATTATTGGTGGAGGCGGATAAAGAAGGACATAGTTTAGTATGTCATAAGGTATCTAAATTGCCAGCAAGTTAAATATGAGCACCAGAGGCCAGGTGACGTACTCCAGCAGATGACTATACCTGAGTAGAAGTAAGAGCTCATTACTATGGACTTCGTAGTTGGGTTACCATGGACCTTGGAGAAGTTTGATGTAGTTTGGGTCATTTTCGATCGATTGAACAAGTCGACACACTTCATTCCGGTTGTGACTACGTATACTTTATAGAGGTTGGCCCAGATTTATATTCAAGAGATAGTTCAGTTGCATGGTGTGCCTGTTTCCATCATGTCAGATAGAGGCCCTCAGTTTACTTCATATTTCTAGAGAGTGGTACAGAGTGAGTTGGGGACCCGTGTAGAGCTCAGCACAACCTTTCATCCGCAGACCGACAGACAGTTTAGATCTTGGAGGACATGTTTAGAGCATGTGTGATCGACTTTGGAGGGTAGTGGGATCGATTCTTGCATTTGGCCGAGTTTGCTTACAACAATAGTTATCACTCTAGCATCAAGATGGCTCCATTTGAGGCTTTATATGGTCGGCAATGTCGTTCTCCCATTGGACGGTTTGAGCCTGGTGAGGTTACGTTATATGGTACTGATTTGGTGAATGATGATTTGAAAAAGGTAAAGTTGATTCAGGAGCGACTACGCACAGCTCAGTCCATACAAAAGAGTTGCGCAGATCAGAAGGCACGTGATTTATTATTTATGGTGGGTGAGAAAATTATCTTAAGGTCTCGCTGATAAAGGGGATCATGAGGTTCGGGAAGAAGGGCAAGTTGAGCCCAAGATTTATAGGTCCATTTGAGGTGTTGAGACGAGTTAGGAAGGTTGCTTATGAGCTTGCTTTGCCTCCTAGTATATCGGGAGTTCATCTGGTTTTCCACCTGTTTATGCTCCAGAGGTATCATGTCGACATGTAGCATCTGTTGGACTTTACCACAGTTCAATTAGATGAGATCCTGGGTTATGAGGAGGAGCCAGTTGCCATTGTTGACAGGCAGGTTTTCCAGTTGAGGTCCAAGAAGATTTCTGTGATAAACGTTTAGTGGAGGGATACAACTAGTTGAGGAGGCAACTTGGGAGTCCGAGGAGGACATGCAGAGCAGATATCCACACTTATTCAGCACTTCAGATATGATTCTAGACCCGTTCGAGGATGAACGTTTGTTTAAGAGGTGGAGAATATAACGAACTGATCGGTCATTTTGATTTCTAGAACCTTGTTCCCCTAAATAAGAATTCTCGTATGTGCTTTTACTATTTTATGACTTACTGGGATGGTTAGTTCGGGATTTGGAAGGGTTCGGGTTAAAATCGGAACACTAGGTTCCTTAAGATTGGCTAAAAAGGCTAAGTTTGACTTCGGTCAATGTTTTGAGTAAACGACCTCGAAATTGGGATTTGACGATTC
The DNA here is from genome assembly GCF_000715075.1 of Nicotiana tabacum. NCBI lineage: Eukaryota > Viridiplantae > Streptophyta > Magnoliopsida > Solanales > Solanaceae > Nicotiana > Nicotiana tabacum. The sequence goes on along the minus strand of NC_134086.1, from coordinate 120,869,011 downwards.
CAATAGGTTCATATGATGAATTCGAAGTTGGACGTATGTTCGGATTGATTTTCAGATGACCCAGGAGCGTTTCAAGCACCTAATAGTGAAAGTTGGCTCTTTGAAAGTTTTAAAGTTCTTTAAATTTGGTTAGGAGTAAGTTTTGGTGTTATCGAGGTCCAATTGAGATTCCGTGATCTGAAATAGTTCTGTATGGTGATTTAATACTTGAACGCAAAATTTGGTGTCATTCCGAGTAGTCTAAGTATGATTCGACGCGTTTAGAGCGATTTGGAAACTTGAAGTTCATATCTTAATTCAATTTGGTTTTGGGGTGTGATTCTTGGTTTTGTTGTTGTTTTATGCATTTCGAGAGTTCTATCAGGTCTGTATTATATTTATAGACTTGTTGGTGTAGTTGGATGGGATCCCGAGGAGCTCAGATGTATTTTGGACTGCCCGTAGCCAAGTTGAGGAAACCGTATTTTACAGTTCTAGTTTCTTTCTTCGCGAACGCGGAAGACCATCGCATTCGCGAAGGAGGATTTGGGGCAATGGTCATTTTGCTCTTCGCGTTCGCGTTCAGGCCTTCGCATTCGCGAAGCTTGGTGACCCAGCCCGGTCCTACGTATTCGTGAAGCCCCTCTCGCGTTCGTGTAGAGGAAAGGGACCGGGGAAGGATCAGTGTTCATTTCTCTTCGCGTTCGCGCAGGAGCAGTCGCATTCGCGATGCTCGGGCTAGCCAAGACTTCGCGAACGCGAGGCTTCTTTCGCGTTCGCGGAAGAGGGGGGTGCATCTGGGCAGTAGCTCATTTTAAAAACGAGACTTTAGCCATTTCCTCTCATTTTCATACTCTTGGGTGATTTGTGGAGCTCCAATGAAGGGAATTTCAACCTACCACTTTTAGGTGAGTGATTTTTACACAATATGAGTTAAATACAAGGTTTATGGGTGGATTCTAACACATAATTAGTGAAAATTATGGGTTTAGATGAAAAATTTAGGTTTTGATAAAAATAAAATTCATACACGAAATTTGTTATGGAATTTAGTGAAAATCATATATTTGAGTTCATGAGGTTATGTGAAACAACTTTCTTCAAAAAATTTCAAAATCCGGGCACGTGGCCACCGGGGTGAATTTTAGGAATTTTTCAATTGGGGTTGGGTAATTACTTTAATAGTTAGGATACGAACTTTTGAACACGTATTGACTATTTTATATAACATTTTATTAGTTTCGATTCGTTTGGCACCGAATTGAGGGTTTAAAGTACAATTGTGGACCGGAAAGTAAGCTTTGAGATGAGGAAAGTCTCTTTTATAACCTTGTAAGAGGAAATTAACCTCATAGATGAATTGAATTAATATGTGCTTCCATTTGTGGGGGATACATACGCACGAGGTGACGAGAGTCCATATGTAGCTACTAATTAAGCTATGTTCGGGTAGTTTTAGGTTTACACCATGCTTTGTTGACACCGTTATTTGATTATGCCTATTAATTGCCTTGAATAGTGCTGAGATTGAGGATTTCAAGATTTAAAAGTTTCCAGTTGAATTTCTTATTTTTGGAAAGAATTGAGTAATATTATGATAACTTTGAGAACTCTATGTTCACCCTAGGGTTGTGCATTTGGATCGGATATCCGAAATCCAAACTGATCCGCTCAATTTCGAATTTCAGATTTCAGATTTTGGATATTTAGATTGGAGTCGGATTTGATTTATTAAAATTTCGGATTTTTGGATTAGATTCGGATTTGTATAGTTTGAACCCGATCCGATCCGAAATTCGAATTTATTAGGGGAAGTATAAATTCTAATTTTAGTTTTAGGGTTAGGTATAATCTTATTTCATTTTCTCGTTCTCTTCTCTCATTCTCTCATGTCCAGAGACTGCTGCTCATTTCTAGAGACAGCTGCTCATCGCTTCCTCTGTCTCTTCTCTGTGTTCCGGTGACCGGACAAGTGACGAGTGATGACGGTAAGACACTAAGACTCACTCCTTCTCTCTCTCTCTCTCTCTCTCTCTCTCTCTCTCTCTCTCCTCCCCCCTTTCCCTTTCTTAGAGCTTAAAGGAAGTGCTTGTTCTCTTTTATTTCTTGGATGAAATTGATGAAATAAATTGGGGGTTTCACTCTTGACTTTCTTAAACAGAATTAGACCATACTATACTACTATTTTGAATCTGATTTTACTTTTAATTTTTTGTCTGTTTAGACGACATATGAAGATTGTGTTTCATAGATGGCAGATGAAGACTATATTTTGATTTCAGTTCAGTAGACATCTATTTGGGATTTCGGTTAATTTTATTTTGTTATGAAGATTGTGTTTTGTTTATGTAATGGATTCTACCACAAGAATTAGGATTTGCAACTTTCCTTTTCTTCTGTGGATTAGGACTGATGTTCGTGGAGATGAACTATATTGAATTGTTAAATTATAATAACCTTCTCTTGAACTGTTAGCTATTAATTGGAGTCGAGTATCAAATAACTCCTTTACAGTGTGCTTCATCATGAAGCATTCACGTCTTACCATAATTTGGATTGGAATATTTTAGTAAGTTGCCTAACTAACAAATTTGTTTGCCTAACCAGGAATGGAAAACGCAAAAAAGAATAAAAGAAAAAGTCCTTAATAATACGTACAATCCGACCCGAAAATTCGATCACCAAACCAATCCGAACTTTAAAATCCGATCAATTCCGATATAATTCGGAACGGATTTGGATTGCATTTTGTAGGATCCAAAATTTCAATCCGAAATGTGCTAAATCTGATCTGATCCAATCTATGCACAACCCTAGTTCACCCGCGTCGCAAGTATATTCCGCGTGTGAGGTAAATTCCTCTACTCTTATGGAAGCGGGCCGTTCGCCTTGGTACGTTAATAGATGCATCTGTGGTTCATGTTCTTCGACCCTCGGCAGCACACACAATATATGTATATGTATTTTGTATTGGGCCATACGTCCTCGGCATAATTCATGCGTAACTATACTTGGAGCCCCATTTATATTTGATACCGCTTTATTAGCTTGAGAGGTTAAATGGTAAATGATGGAAAATTTTATTTGGGATTTATTATCGGTGAAAGAATTGTTTATTTATTTCTTGTTATTGAGATTTCATTATCATTATTTAGTCCATGCTTATTTAGAATTTAGATATTTTATTGTTGGCCCATAGTAAGTGTCCAAGTCGACCCCTCGTTGCTATTTCTTCAAGGTTAGACTAGATACTTACTGAGTATATATTATTTATGCACTCACGCTACACTTTTGCACTATCCATGCAGGATTTGAGGTAGGTGCATCTGGTTATCATCCCGACGTGCACTCCTGATTCCCTAGAGACTTTGCGGTGAGCTGCCTTCCGATCCCGTTTTGCAGCACCCAAAGTTTTTCTTTTGCTTTTATATTCTGTCTATTCCACTTCAAACAATAATGTAGTATTATTTTGTATATTCTACTAGTAGCTCATACACTTGTGACATCACGTCTTAGAAATTAAGCTAGTAGACACATGATGATTTTTAGTTATTTATTTATCTCATTTGCTCTTAAAATTATTTATATCTCATTTCATTAAATTTTCACTTCTTACTTATGCACTAATTAAAAATCAGCTATTTCTAAATTTTTAAAATAAATAATCATGTGGTTAGTTCACTGTTGGCTTGACTAGAAGTATAGTTGGGCACAATCATGTCCTATAAGAGAAATTAGGTCGTGACAAAAAATCTCAATCGAAAATGACGAAATGACAGATTTTCAATTCTTAAATTTCTATCTAGTTCTGCTTCTGCGATGCAATGGGCGCATTTGCAGCATTGCTTTTGCGACTAAAATATTTCATCTACGAAGAAACAGTGGAGGACAGTCATTGAACCTACGGAAAATGTTCCGCTTCTACGCATGCACAGGTGCGATCAAACAATGTGCTCCTTCGCTGCCTTCCGCTTCTACGATCGCAGTGTCTGCTTCTACGGACGCATAGATGCGTACAAGTTGTCTCTACTATGGCTTCTTGCCCAGCTTGCCAAACGTCACTTATGCGATCACTCTGCCGCATCTGCGGGCTCGCATATGCGACCAGCCCTCCGCAGATGCAGGCACACCGGAACATATCCGTGTTCTTGACTAAAAATGGTCTGAAACTTAGCCGAGCTCCTTGGGACCTCGTCTGAATATTCCAACAAGTCCCGTAGCATAATACAGACTTACTCGCGGTCTCAAATAACATTAAAGAGTATCGAAACTACAATTCGCACCTCGATTCGGACTTATGAGTTTATAAAATTTTCAATTCTATAACTCGTGCTGAAATATGTCAAATCAATATAGAATAACCTCAAATTTTACAGATAAGTTCTAAATGACATAAAGGAGTTATTCCAACTCTCAGAATCTCAATCCGAGTCCGATATCAATAAAGACAAATTTACGGTCAAACTTTGAAAATCTTTAACCTTTAGATTTCTAGCTTCCGTCAAATGGCGATAATTCGAGCCAGGGACTTCTGAATTCGATTCCGGGCATACTCCCAAGTCTCGAATCATGATACGGACCTACTGGGACCATCAGAATATTGATCCGGATTTGTTTGCTCAAAACGTTGACCAAAGTTAACTGAAGTGATTTTGAAGCACTATTTAATATTTTTATCAATTTTTCACATAAAAGCTTTTCGGAAAAATATATGAATTGCGCACACAAGTTGATGAATGTTGAATGGTGCTTTTCAAGGTCTTAGAACACAAAAATAAATGTTTAAAATTAAAGATAAAATATTGGGTCATCACATCAAACTTCATATCACTCTCCTGGTTCTGGAAATGGGTCAAGATTTAAATATAGGGTCAAGTTTATGTTTATGCAATCAAGCGCCATATAATAGAACTATCAATACGGCTGGTCTGACCCGTCCTATCCTAGACCATGCAGGTTTTGATATTCGATGGGCTGGACTGGACCAGCTCACTACTTTGATGGACCTTAAATGATTAGCCTAGCTCTACCCTTTGTGAATCACGGGCCGGCCTACCATTTTTAATAATTATTTTTCATATTTTTAAAATTTAAGTTTAACCTAAAATGTATTGTACATATACATTATTGGGTAAAAACTATCTGCATTTGATATTGTCACGACCCTAAATCAGGACCCAATCGTGATGATATCTCTCGTGAAGACAAGGCCAACCGACACTTCTCATATCCAATTATTAACAGTTAAACCATAAGAAATAAATCTAAAGTTAGCAGATAATAGCATTATTCGCGGAAAATAACCCAACACAGCCCGGTACCGAGGTGTCACTATTAATGAGCATCTAAACAATCCGGAATACTCCAAATCAACTACAAAGTTTAATACAGAAAACCAAGAACATGAAGAAGTAAGATAGGGAAGAGCTCCAGGCTGCGAACGCCAACAGCTACCTAGAGACTCCTCGGATCCGCCTGAGCCATAAATGATCAGCACTCGGGAGCGGGACCAGATACGCCTGAATCTGCACATAGGGTGCCGGGAGTAAAGTGAGTACTCCAACTCAGTGAGTAATGATCATAAATAAAGACAAAAAGTAGGAAATCACGTAAGGCACAAAAGCATGCTATAATGAAGCAGTGAAACCTTTAAAACAGTAAATGAGTAAAAGATAGGTAAAAATCCTTTAACTCAAATTTAACTTCATGGAAAGCCTTTTTCAACAATTAAGCATGGTAATTGACAAACAATTAAGAAAAATATAAACACATAAAGGTTCGCCCCTCGGGCACCGTATCAACAAATCTGCCCCTCGGACAACATCTCAGAACAATATCAGCCCCTCGGGCAATCACAAGAACAATATCTGCTCCTCGGGCAATCACAAAGAACAATATCAATCCCTTGGGCTCAATCTCATATCATAATGGGTACCCACGCTCACTGGGGGTGTACAGACTCCTGGAGGGACCCCTTACGGCCCAAGCGCAATATCAAGCCACATCGTGGCATCATCACTAGGACCTCGGCCTCATATCAATCAAGGCACCTCGTGGCATACATATCTCAGGCCCTTGGCCTCATAATCAGTATCAAATATTTCCTCACAACATAGGCCCTCGGCCTTACTCAGTCAAAATCCTCAAAAGCCACTCGGGCAATAGTAAAACATGATTCTCAGCCCAAAAAAATCATTTAAAAGATCATGTAAGTGTTAAAACAGAGTAAACATGGCTGAGTACGAAAAAAGTGAAATATAACATGACTGAGTTCAAGTATAAAGTCAAAACAGTGAGGAAATACCAGTAAAAATCCCTGAAGGTTTCAAATAGATGGCACAAGGCCCAAATATGGCATTCAGCCCAAATCATGATGATAGCAAATAGATTTCAGTCAAATACACGGTAAAATAGTCATTTAGGACGGACTAAGTCACAATCCCCAACAGTGCACGACCCCACGCTCGTCATCAAGCATGTGTGTCACCTCAATATAGCACAACGATGTGCAAGTCCGGGGGTTTCATACCCTCAGAACATCATTTACAATCATTACTCACCTCAAATCGGTCAAATCTTTAGCTCGTCACACCTTTGCCCCTCGAATCGGCCTCCACTCGAGTCGTATCTATCCAAAATCAGAACGAGGACGTCAAAATATGCTAAGAGAACGAAGCCCAAGAGAAAATAATCAATTTACAACATAAATCCCAAAATTACCAAAACCCGACCCCGGGCCTATGTCCCGGAATTCGATAAATTTTACATCAATAGATTCCTTATATCCCCACGAGTTCATACATATCAAAAGTTTTGAAATCCGACCTCAAATGGTTCTTCAAATCCTCAATCAAAGGTCTAAGTTTCCAAGCCCTAGTTCTTCAATTTTTGGCTTAATTTCCATGATTATTTAGGTGGAATTCACATTAGAACCAAGTTTTAAGTCCAAGAATCTTACCTCCAAGTGATTCCCTTGAATCCCTTTTCAATCCCCTTCAGAAAGCTCCAAAAATGACCAACAATGAAAGAAATAAACCCCAAAATCGCGGACAAGACGAGTATTTAAACCTTCTGCCCAGGCCTAAATTTCCTCATCGCGATCGCGGGACATCTTTCGCGATCGCGAAGCACAAATTCTCAGCTCCCAAAATTAACCCTATGCGAACGCGTAAAATCCCATATGAACGCGATGCTCAAGCATTTAACACTACGCGATTGCGGACTGGCTACTGCGTTCGCAATGAACAACTTCAAGCCAAGACCCCTGTCCACTTAACTCTACACGAACGCGACTCACTCCACGCGTTCGCGATCAACAATGCCTTCACCTTATGTGGTCGTATCCCCAGCTTCGCGAACGCACTGAGCAAACTGGATTGCCCCCCACAATAGCTCTACGTGATCGCGAGACCCCTTACGCGATCGCGAAGAGTAAAAACTTTACAACAGCTGAACTCCAAAATCTACAACTCTCCAAGGCATGAAATGGTCCGATTGACCATCTGAAACTCACCCGAGGCCCCCGAGACCTCAACCAAACACACCAACATATCCCATAACCTCATTTAAACTTGTTCCAACCTTCGGAACGCTCGAAACAACATCGAAACACCAAATTCGCATCGGATTCAAGCCTAAGAATTCCAAAACCTTCTAACTTACGATTTTGATCAAAAACCTAACCAAACTATGTTCAAATGACATGAAATTTTGCACACACATACCAAATGACACAACGGAACTGCTACAACTCTCATAATTCTATTCTGATCCCTATATCAAAATCTCGCCTACCAACCAGATATCACCAAAATATCAACTTCGCCAATTCAAGCCTAAATCTACTCCGAACCTCCAAAACTCATTTGATCATGCTCCTAAGTCCAAAATCACCTCCCGAAGCTGTCCGAACTATCGGAACTCACATCCGAGCCCTCTAACACATAAATCAATATCTGGTTGACTTTTTCAACTTAAGCTTCCTTAAAAGAGACTAAGTGTCTCAAACCTTACCAAAATCATTCCGGATTCGATCCGACCAACCCGATACCACATAATATGGATACACAAAGCATAAAGAAGCAGAAATGGGGGAAACAGAGCGGTAACTCATGAGACGACTGGCTAGGTCGTCACATCCTCTCCAACTTAAACAAATGTTCGTCCTCGAACGAGTCAAGAAACATACCTGAAGCCTCAAACAGGTAAGGATATCTGCTCTGCATCCCCCGCTCGGTATCCCAAGTAGCCTCATCCACAGGCTGACCTCTCCACTGCACTTTCACTGAAGCTATATCATTTGACTTCAACTTTCGAACCTGACGACCTGAAATAGCTACTAGCTCCACATCATAAGTCAAATCATCATCCAACTGAACCGTGCTGAAATCCAAAATATAAGACGGATACCCAATATACTTCCGGAGCATAGAAACATGAAATACCGGATGCACACTCGACAAGCTAAGTGGCAAAGCAAGCTCATAAGCCACCTCCCCAATCCTCCGAAGCGCCTCAAAAGGCCCAATGAACCGAGGACTCAATTTACCTTTCTTCCCAAATCTCATAACACCCTTCATGGGTGAAACCTTCAACAGAACCTTCTCGCCACCCATGTAGGACTCATCCCGAACCTTCCTATCAGCGTAGCTCTTCTGCCTTGACTGCCCTGTGCGAAGCCTCTCCTGAATCACCTTCACCTTTTTCTAAAGCATCCTACACCAGGTCTGTCCCCAATAGCCTAGCCTCACTAGGCTCAAACCGACCAACTGGAAATCTGCACCGCCTCCCATACAAAGCCTCATATGGAGCCATTTGCATACTCGACTGGTAGCTGTTGTTATAAGCAAACTCTGCAAGCGGTATAACTGATCCCATGACCCTCCGAAATCAATGACACAAGCATGTAACATGTCCTCCAATATCTAAATAGTGCACTCGGACTGCCCGTCCGTCTGAGGGTGAAAAGTTATGCTCAACTCAACTTGAGTACCCAACTTTCGCTGCATAGACCTCCAAAACTACGATGTAAACTGAGTGCCCCTATCAGAAATGATGGAAACTGGGAAACCATGCAACCGAACAATCTCCCGGATATAGGTCTTTGCCAACCGCTCTGAAGAATAAGTAGTACATATAGGAATGAAGTGCGTGAACTTGGTCAGCCGATCCACAATCACCCAAATAGCATCGAACTTCCTCAGAGTCCGTGGAAGTCCAAAAACAAAATCCATAGTGATCCTTTCCCACTTCCACTCGGGAATATCCATCTGTTGAAGCAAGCCACCCGGTCTCTGATGCTTATATTTCACATGTTGACAATTGAGACACCGAGCTACAAATCCCACAATGTCTTTATTCATTCTCCTCCACCAATAGTGTTGCCTTAAATCTTGATACATCTTTGCGGCACCCGTATGAACGAAATACAGTAAGTTATGGGCCTCCTCCAGAATCAACTCTCAAATCCCATCCACATTGGGCACACAAATCTGTCCCTTCATCCTCAACACCCCATCATCACCAATGATCACATCTCTGGCATCATCGTGTTGAACTCTGTTCTTAAGGACAAGCAAATGTGGATCATTATACTGGCGCCCTCTGATGCGATCATATAAGGAAGACCGAGAAACCACAAAAGCCAATACCCGACTGGGCTCCGAAATATCTAATCTCACGAACCGATTGGACAAGGCCTAAACATCAACTGCAAGAGGTCTCTCCCCAACTGGAATATATGCCAAACTCCCCATACTCACCGCCTTTCAGCTCAAGGCATCGGCCACCACATTGGCCTTTCTCGGATGGTACAATACAGTGATATCATAATCCTTAAGCAATTCCAACCATCTCCGCTGCTTCAAATTAAGATCCTTCTGTTTGAACAAGTACTGGAGGCTATGATGATTAGTAAACACCTCATAAGACACACCATACAAGTGATGTCTCCAAATTTTCAATGCGTGAACTATGACAGCTAACTCTAAATCATGAACGGGGTAGTTCTTCTTAAGGGGCTTCAACTACCGAGAAGCATAAGCAATAATTCTACCCTCCTGCATTAATACACAACCAATGCCAACTCTCGAAGCATCACAATACACGATATATGAACCTGAAACTGATGGCAAAACTAACACTAGAGTTGTGGTCAAAGCTGACTTGAGCTTCTAAAAGCTCTCTTCACACACGTCCGATCATACAAATGAAGCACTATTCTGAGTCAACTTGGTCAAGGGCGATGCGATAGATGAGAATCCCTGAACAATACGGCGATAATAATCCGCCAAACCAAGAAAGTTACAAATCTCGGTGGCTGAGGACGGTCTGGGCCAACTCTGAATCGTCTCTATCTTCTTCAGATCAACCTGAATACCCTTGCTAGACACCACGTGCCCCAAGAAAGCCACTAAACTGAGCCAAAACTCACACTTGGAGAATTTTGCATAAAGTTTATCCTCTCTCAATCTCTGCAACACAACTCTCAAATTCTTTGTGTGCTCCTCCTGACTACACGAATATACCAGAATATCATCAATGAATACTATGACAAATGAGTCAAGATAAGGCCGGAACACACTGTTCATCAAATGCATGAATGTTGCTGGGGCATTGGTCAGCCCAAACGACATCACCAAGAACTCATAATGACCATATTGGGTCCTGAAAGTTGTCTTAAGAATATCCGAGTCCCTGGTCTTCAACTGGTGATAACCTGAATGGAGAACAATCTTGGAGAACGCTCTCGCTCCCAGAAGCTGGTCAAATAAATCATCAATGCGAGGCAAATGATACTTGTTCTTAATTGTTACCTTGTTCAATTGCCTATAATCAATGCACATCCTCATAGTACCATCCTTTTTCTTCACAAATAGAATCGGCGCACCCCAAGGTGACACACTAGGCCGAATGAACCCTTTATCAAGGAGTTCCTAAATCTGCTCCTTTAATTCCTTCAACTCCGCTGGTGTCATACGATATGGCAAAATAGAAATGGTTTGAGTGCTCGGCACCAGGTCAATACCAAAATCAATATCCCTGTCCGGTGGCATGCCCGGAAGGTCTGCAGGAAACACATCGGGAAAATCCCTCACAACTAGAACAGAATCAATATTGGGAGTCTCAGCATCGGCATTCCTCACAAAGGCTAGATACGAAAGATAACCCTTCCCAACAATATGATGGGCTTTCAAGAATGAGATCACTCTACTGGGAACATAATCAGTCACACCTCGCCACTCAATCCATGGAACACCCCGTATAGCCAATGTGACTATCTTGGCATGACAGTCCAGAATAGCACGACATGGAGATAGCCAATCCATGCCCAAAATGACATCGAAATCCACCATACACAATAATAAAAGATCCACACGGGCCTCTAGACCCCCAATAGTCACCACATATAACTAGTACACACGGTCTACAACAACAGTATCGCCCATCGGGGTAGATACATGAACAGGTGAAGCAAGAAACTCACAGGGCGTACCCAAATAACGATCAAAGTATGATGACACATATGAAAAGGTGGAACCGGGATAAAGTAATATAGAGGCATCTCTATGGCAGACTGAAACAATACCTGTAATAACAGCATCTGAAGCAATAGCATCGGGTATGCCTAGAAGTGCATAGAAATAGGCCTGCCCACCACCTGATCAACCTCCCTCTCTAGGGCGACCCCTAGCTGACTGGGCGGGTGGTGGTGAAGTAACTGGCACTGTAGCCGATGACTGATTCACCCGCACGCCTCAAACTGGACCCAACATAGCAGATAACCGCGCAATCGACTAATTAATAGTGGACTCCCCCACTTGGGTCGAAGCCATAGACCAAAACATACACAATAACTCATAACACATATACTTTATTGCTGTCATAATACCATAGTGAGATTAAACACAATCCTTCATAAGCTCGTGGAACACAAACCATCTGGTACTTTATATCTTCTACAAATCTCGCATTCACTCTTGTAGTAGTCAAGCTTACTCTCTTGAGCAACCCAAATTCAAATTGTAAAACATATTTTTCCCTAGTAACAGAGATCTTCCAATAAATGACACAAGGGATTACGCAAACTTTAGAACAACCTGCAGGAGATAACCCCACCTGCTTTGCCTCAAACTACCATTTCTGTATACCTTCCACCGTCATAAACATTACGCAGTCACTTAAACTTCCTGAGTCTGAACTTGGACCCCAACATGAAATTTACTCCACTCCCAACTAGGAAACATGGAAAGATTCTTCACACACCCATAACTCGGGGTTATACCTCAAATCAAGATGAAAATCGAGCACCTAATAGTCCTTCTATTCTCCAGCAGACCCTTCTCGCAGTCACATCACACTCATCAGGTAACTATCCAGTCATCACCTCCCTTAATAGGGATACAATAGAACATATGGATCCAGAAACATGCGCTCACGAAATAAACAGCTCAAGGCTCAAGCTATAGGCAAAAATCTGACCTCAAGTCCTCCAGACTGGCCCAACATTAACGCACAGAGATCACATCTCGCCCCTCGATCAGGGAATCACAAGCCATCGACGCATATCTGTTATCGAGCTCTCATACGCATACGAACGCGTGAAAGGAATTCAAAGAGTTATATTTCAAGCTGAATCAAGGACGCACGATAAGAATTTCAAGAATATGAAGCTTTTTCTAAAGGTTCTGCAGCCTCTCGAGGATAAATACAGACGTCTCCATACCGATCCGTGAGACTCTACTAAACCTGCTCATGACTCGTGAGACCTATATAACCTAGACTCTAATACCAACTTGTCACGATCCTAAACCCAGACCCAGTTGTGATGGCGCCTCTCGTGAAGACAAGGCCAGTCGATACTTCCCATATCGAATTATTAACAGTTAAACCATAAGAAATAAATCTAAAGTTAACAGATAATAGCATAATTCATGGAAAATAACCCAACACATCCCAGTACCGGGGTGTCACTAGTCATGAGCATCCAAACAATCCGGAATACTCCAAATCAACTACAAAGCTTAATACAAAAAACCAAGAACATGAAGAAGTAATATAGGGAAGAGCTCCGGGCTACGAACGCCAACAGCTACCTAGAGACTCCTCGGATCCGCCTGAGCCGGAAATGATCAGCACTCGGGAGCAGGACCAGATACGCCTGAATTTGCACAAAGGGTGAAGGAAGTAATGTGAGTACTCCAACTCAGTGAATAATAATCATAAATAAAGACTGAAAGTAGGAAATCACGTAAGGCACAAAAACATGCTATAATGAAGCAGTAAAACCTTTAAAATAGTAAACTAGTGAAAGGTAGGTAAAAATCCTTTAACTCAAATTTAACTTCATGAAAAGACTCTTTCAACAATTAAGCATGGTAATTGACAAGCAATTAAGAAAAAGATAAACACATAAAGGTTCGCCCCTCGGGCACCGTATCAATAAATCTGCCCCTGGGGCAATCAGATAGAATAATACTAGCCCCTCGGGCTCAATCTCACATCACAATGGGTACCCGCGCTCACTGGGGGTATACAGACTCCTGGAGGGACCCCTTACGAACCAAGCGCAATAACAAGCCACCTCTTGGCATCATCACTAGGCCCTCAGCCTCATATCAATCAAGCCACCTCGTGGCGTACATATCTCAGGCCCTTGGCCTCATAATTAGTATCAAATGTTTCCTCACAACATAGGCCCTCAGCCTTACTCAATCAAAATCCTCACAAGTCACTCGGGCAATAGTAAAACATGATTCTCAGCCCAAAAATATCATTTAAAAGATTATGTAAGTGTTAAAACAGAGTAAACATGGCAGGGTACGAAAATATTGAAATATAACATGACTGAGTTCAAGTATAAAGTTAAAACGGTGAGGAAATCCCAGTAAAAATCCCCGAAGAGTTCAAATAGTTGGCACAAGGCCCAAATATGGCATTCAGCCCAAATCATGATGATAACAATTAGATTTCAGTCAAATACGCGGTAAAATAGTCATTTGGTACGGACTAAGTCACAATCCCCAACAGTGCACGACCCCACTCTCGTCATCAAGCGTGTGCGTCACCTCAATATAGCACAACGATGTGCAAGTCCGGGGTTTCATACCCTCAAAACATCATTTACAATCATTACTCACCTCGAACCGGTCAAATCTCTAGCTCGCAACGCCTTTGCCCTTCGAATCGGCCTCTACTCGCGTCGAATCTATCCAAAATCAAAACAAGGACATCAAAATATGCTAAGGGAACGAAGCCCAAGTGAAAATAATCAATTTACAACATAAATCCCAAAATTACCAAAACCCGACCCCCGGGCCCATGTCCCGGAATTCGATAATTTTTACATAAATAGATTCCTTATCTCCCCACGAGTTCATACATATCAAAAGTTCTGAAATCCGACCTCAAATGGTCTTTCAAATCATCAATCAAATATCTAAGTTTCCAAGCCCTAGTTCTTCAATTTTTGACTTAATTTCCATGATTATTCAGGTGGAATTCATATTAGAATCGAGTTTTAAATCCAAGAATCTTACAACCAACTAATTCCTCTTGAATCCCTCTTCAATCCCCTTCAGAAAGCTCCAAAAACGACCAACAATGGAAGAAATAAACTCCAAAATCGCGGACAAGATGAGTATTTAAACCTTCTACCCAGACCTAAATTCCCTCATCGCGATCGCGGGATATCCTTCGCGATCACGAAGCACAAATTCTCAGCTCCCAAAATTAACCCTATGCGAATGCGTAAAATCCCATGTGAATGCAATGCTCAGGCATCTAACACTACACGATCATGGACTGGCTACCGCATTCGCAATGAACAACTTCAAGCCAAGACCCCTGGTCCACTTAACTCTATGCGAACGTGACCCACTCTACTCGTTCGCGATCAACAATGCCTTCACCTTATGCGATCGCATCCCCAGCTTCGCGAACGCACTGAGCAAACTGGATTGCCCCCCACAATAGCTCTACGCGATCGCGAGACCCCTTACGCGATCGCGAAGAGTAAAAACTTTACAACAACTGAACTCCAAAATCTGCAACTCTCCAAGGCATGAAATGGTCCGATTGACCATCTGAAACTCACCCGAGGCCCCTGGAACCTCAACCAAATACACCAACATATCACATAACCTTATTCAAACTTGTACCAACCTTCGGAATGCTCGAAACACCAAATTCGCATCGGATTCAAGCCAAAGAATTCCAAAACCTTCTAAATTACGCTTTTGATAAAAAAAAACCCCACCAAACCACGTCCGAATGACCTGAAATTTTGCACACACATACAAAATGACACAACGGAACTACTGCAACTCTCATAATTCTATTCTGACCCCTATATCAAAATCACTCCTACCAACCAGATATCGCCAAAATATCAACTTCGCCAATTCAAGCCTAAATCTACTCCGAACCTCCAAAACTCATTCTGATCACGCTCCTAAGTCCCAAATCACCTCCCGAAGCTATCCAAAACATCGGAACTCACATCCGATCCCTTTAATACATAAGCCAATATCCGGTTGACTTTTCCAACTTAAGCTTCCTTAAAAGAGACTAAGTGACTCAAACCTTACCAAAATTATTCCGGATTCAATCCGACCAACCCAATACCACATAATATGGATACACAAAGCATAAAGAAGCAGAAATGGGGAAAACAGAGTGGTAACTCATGAGACGACTTGTCGGGTCGTCATAAATATTTTTCTAATATATTATTATACAAAATACAAAAAATGTAAATAATATTTCATTCACTAAAAGTCAATACTCAAAAATATTCTCAAGGTAATCATGGCATATCCATAACCAATAAATTATCTTCATCAAGCACATTTGAATTCTCCGGTGAAACAAAGATGTCTTAGCATCTTCATTTCCATCTAAATCTATAATTATATGCAATCTTAATTAGTTAAACATTAACTAAAATTTTAAGATTAAAAAATATTTAAATTCACATAAAAAAAATGTTACAGGTCTAGACTACGCATCTTGTTATTTTTAGATTTTCATATTTTTTTATATCTATCTATCTATATATATTATTATTATAAAAGTACGAATAATTTATGCCAAATGTTGAACGACTAAAATATTCTTGAAATATTGATCGGCTTTTATAACCTTAAATATTTGTATAATTTGAGGACATCATTGTAAATCACCTAAAGCTGAAATTCTTTTCCCATTCAAACTGCACATATAACAAGCCTACAAAGTTGATTTTTGGTCAAATTCTTTTCGGAGTTTATCTTTTTGGACTAGTCCTCACCGCATTTTTAATGTGTATTTAACCCTTAACCGATTACAGGTAAAAGATGCAAGCATTATCAGTTCCTTTGGTCCCTTATTAAGTTTCAACTAGTTACGGTTCCTTTTAGGTTTATGAGTATTTTGCTTATTCGAGCACTTTCAGTTCCTTTAGTTTAGAGTTCTCTTTTAATCCTTTCGAGTTAAGAGTCCTTACTTTTTTTTGTCTATCTTAATTATACAATTTTACCTTACATAAATTCTTTTCTTTTTTCGAATTATATCGGCAAACACATTTATAGTAGATGCTATTATTCCAGGGTCTACATCATCGGAACTTCGGATAGTTTTCGTTTTGAACTGCAAAGTTGTAGCTACTACAAAAATAAATTTCACACTAAACAGAACAATCATTTAATTATTTTACTAATATTTATGAATACACATTTAATTATTTCTCTAATATTTAGGACTTTAAAATTAACAAAATTATTAAATCCTTCAAGAATTTCAACTCCTTTTAAGTTTAGGAGTATTCTTTGTTTGGTTAAAGAAGTGTTAGGTTTACAGGACTAATAAGTGTTAGGTTAAAAAAGTGGCCAGACAGTGTTAGGTTAAAAACTTGACGAGTTGGGGAGGTCGCTTACGACCTTGCTTTGCCCCTAGCTTATCAGGAGTTCATCTAGTTTTTCATGTATCAGTGCTTCGGAAGTATCATGCCGACTTGTCCCATGTGTTGGACTTCAGTACTATTTAGCTAGATGAGAGTTTGGGTTATGAGGAGGAGCCAATTGCCATTATTGATAGGCAGGATCGCCAGTTGAGGTCCAGTAAGGGTCCGAGCATCAAACGGACGAGGCTCGAGTGAAGTTGGGAATTTGGAGAAGTGCTGAAGAATCTGATTCTGTCATAACCGCACATGCGGTTGGTCGACCTCAGGTGTGAGACCGCAGAAGTGGTCGTCACCTCGCAGATGCGGCCCAGAGCTGTCCAGGACAAACCGTAGAAGCGGCTCCCTAGCCGCAGAAGCGTCTACGTAGATGCGGCTTCAAGACCGCAGAAGCGGTCCCAACCCTTTTAGCCAATTCCGCATATGCGGTCTCCTCTCGCAGATGCGGGACCGCAGATGCGGAAACTGCTGAAGCAGTGAGCTTCATTTAAGTCGAGCTCCAGCCATTTTTGACCATTTGGCACACGGGTATTGAGTGATTTTGGAGCTCTTGAGAAGGGATTTCCACTTAGCATCATGAGGTAAGTTCATCCCTCTTATTTCTAAGTTTAACACTCGAGTTTTGGGTAGATTAACACCTAAAGTTTTGGAGAAATCAAGGGGTTAGAGCTAGAGCTAGGGTTTTAATAAAACTTAGATTCTACCACGAAATTGGTTATGAAATGAATTGAAAATCATATATTATTGTTCCTTAGGTTATAGAGAACAACTTCCTTCGAAAAATTTCGGAATCCGGGCACATGGGCGCGGGGTCGGGTTTTAGGAAACTTGTGGTGAGGGATGGAAAATTGCTTAAATAGTTAGAATACGATTTTGTGAGCTTATATTGATTTGTTCCTACCTCATTTAACTAGTTTTGGATCGTCCGGCTACGAATTGAGGGTTTGGACTTGTTCTTGTTATTGGAAGTGCGCTTTGGAGCGAGGTGGGTCTCCTTTCTAACCTTGTAAGAGGAATTATTCTCATAAGTGTACTAATTGAGTAATTTGCTACTAAATACGGGGGCTATGTATGCACTAGGTGACGAGAGTCTGTGCGTAGCTACTATTATGTTAATTGTCCGGGTAGTCTATGACCCGTATCATGCTATGTTTGTGAATGTCTCTATATTTTCTTGCTAATGTGATCACTTAGGACATGCTAGAGATTTGGAAAGGAATATAAGAGAATGTATACACTTGTTGGACACATGTATGAATTTACTTGGAAATAAATGCACATTCATGTGTTTCTTGATATAAAGTGACATTGTGGATCGGGCCAATCGCCTCGGTAGAAATAGATGTATCTATGGTTCGTGCCATTCGACCCTCTGGCAGTGCACAGTTATTTTTTTCTGTTGGATCGGGTCGTCGAACTCCGGTTCCCATGATATATATATATATATATATATATATATATATATATATATATATATATATATATATATATATATATATATATATACTGTGTGTGTGTGTGTGTGTGTGTGTGTGTGAAATCTTATCCATGACTTGTTCTGCTGAATACTTGAAATGTATACGGTTAACTGTAAAATTGTTAAGAACATGACTTATTACCTCTTGCTACAAACTGTTGATTATTTGTGACTACCATGCCTAGCAGAACACTTTATTATATTATTTGACCCTAGTAAGTGTCACGTCGACCTCTCGTCTCTACTTCTTCGAGATTAAACGGAATACTTACTAGGTACATATTGTTTATATACTCATACTATACTTTTGTACTTAATTGTACATGATCTGAGGTAGGTACATCTGGCTATCAGTCTGGTGCGCTCCCCTGATTCATAGACCGAGACTTCCACGGTGAGCTGCTCCCTTCCTATGCCATTCAACAGCTTGATGGGGTCTTTCTTTACTCTTGTTGTCTATTCTATCCCAGACAGTAGGATAGTTTTATTCTTTTGTACATTCTACTAGTTGCTCACTACTTGTGACACCAGGTCTTGGCACACACATTAGTAGACAGTTCTTTTGGGTTGTATAATTATTATTAAATATTGCTTATTATCACCTGTTTTAAATTGTTAATTAAGAAAAGTGTTATAACCGCTTCTGGTAAAAAAAATAAGAATTCACTAATATTTCCGTGTTTGTTGGCCTAACAACGGTGTTGGGCGCCATCACGATCTATCTTGGAAATGGGTTGTGACAAATCTGAAAATTATTCAAAACATGAAAGTTATAGCCCTTTGATTCTAGTTTCTAGAAAGTTAAATCATTTATCATTTGAACATTTGTACAGAAAGTTATGATTGATTGAATGAAGGTTGGTAAAGTAGTTTCGCCAGAAATTTCTGATGCGTGGAGCTGATTTTGGAAGCTTATATCTCAAAATCTATAAGGAGTTATATGGTGGACATCCTATCAAATGAAAGATTTTAGAGCTAGTTTCTAACGCTTCAAACCATTTGTTATTTGGATATTTCTACAAGGAGTTATGGACGTTTTAGTAAAAGGTATCCAATAGGGGAAAACTTGTAATACAAGGTACAACCTGCACAGTGCAAGGTACAACTCGCTGAAGCACCTATCCTATGTAAGGCAGTCATGGGCAGCAGCCATTTTGGGGGTTTTCTTTCATGGTGGATTCGACCTTGGGGACTACTTAAGAATACAAGGTGAGTTTTTTTGGATATTTTAAGTTAATAACATTCTATTAACACTAGTATTATCATCATTCACTCTTTGAAATCCTAGAAATCTTCCAAGTTGTTCAAGAAAACGAAATTTCCCATTTTTAAAGAAAAGTTTCAAGAAGGTAATACTAATGCTTCAAGCTCATTTCTTATGAGTCAGTGAGAGTAATTCTAATATTTATTTCAAGTTGTTATGGTTGGATAATTGTCAAGACCTCAGTTTGCCCTCTGTGAACTATCGTGACGGCACCTAGTCTCTACGACTAGGTAAGCCTAACAAATACGGAAAAAAAAACAATTGCGGGAAGAAAATAATTAAAAACTGAGATAACCAAATAAAACAGTGTTTAAAATGCCGTCTGGCATATAACAGTACAAAATCTCAACCTAACACTCCCAAATCTGGAACCCCATGAACCACAAGCTAAGAGTTTACATAAAACGCTCTAACTCCAGAAATATCTATCAAAAAGGAAAATACAGAAGGGTTATACTAGTACTGAGAATAGAAAGAGACTCTTCGGTTTGCGGACGCGGCAGATATACCTCGAAGTCTCTATGAAAGCGCCTCGCCTCAAATGTGATAAGACTAAGTGGAAATACCTGGATCTGTACATGAAAAACATGTGCGTAAAGGGCATAAGTACACCACAGCGGTACTCAGTAAGTGCCAAGCCTAACCTCGATTGGGTAGTGACGAGGAAAGTCAAGGCCCTACTGAGATTAATGAAATATAAGGTATAACAGTAAAGAATAAGATAGTATAATTAAGTGCAGCAGTAAGAAATAACATAGAATAGAAAAAGCAACTGCAACTATAATAGAGACAAGATAATCGCGGAAAAGAGTACAGCTCAACTCAGGGATAACAACCGGGGATCTCCCAGGATACCATCCTGTAGTCCCAATATACATATCCAGTGGATTTCCCGGGATACCGTCCCGTAGTCTAACTCATAGTGAGCGGGGATCTACCGGAATTCCAATCCGTAGTCCGAAATATAAATATCCAGTACTGGGCGAATCTACCAGGTGCAGTCCCATAGTTTCAATATAAAAGTGCAGGGGGATCTCCCGGAATATACATCTGTAGTCCCAAAGTAAATATACAGGGGGAGCTCCAGGGATACCGTTCCGTAATCCCAAAGTAAACACACAGCAACAACAAGAAGAATACACAGTTCAATTCAAATTATATACCAAGGTAAAACAGGTATTTCTAGCCTAGCATGCTGCACATAAGCTAAATAAGGTAGTATAAGCAAATAAAGCAATTAAGTCAATTAGACATGCTTCCCTAAGCTAACAATAGGTTTAAATTGCAAATAGTATAAACAGGAAAGGAACACAGTTAAAATTACTTAAACAAAACCGAATTTTCAACAAATAGCACAAGTACGCACTCGTCACCTCACGTACAAGGCATTTCAAATATCAATAATATCAAATCCTAAGGGGAGTTCCCCCACACAAGGTTAGACAAGCCACTTACCGCAAACCGGCTTAATAATCAACCCGAAACCTCGTTCTTGCCACGAGTACTCGACTCCAAATGGCCCAAATCTATTCAATTCAATTACATAATGTAAATAACACTTCAACTAACTGATTCCACTAATAAATTATAAGCTACTACGCGAAATTAGGTAAAATAACCAAAATTCCCTCCAGGCTCACGTCTCGAAATTGGGTAAAATTTACATTTTCAGAATCCTCATACTCTCATGAGTCTAACCATACTAAAATTATCCAAATCCAATGTCAAATCCCCAATCAAAACTCAAAATTTTGGTCTAAGAACTTTTCCCCAATTTTCATCCAAATCCCGAAATTAAATGATGAATTCATGTTTAGATTAATGGGTTACAAGCAAAAAGGAGTTAAGAATCGTTACCCAATCGATATCTCTGAAAATCCCTCAAAACCTCGCTCAAATCCGAGCTCCCAAGCTCTAGTTTTCACAAAAATAGCTAAACCCTCAATTTTTGAACTTAAACATTCTACCCAGGTATTCCTTCTTCGCGAACGCGGAAGGACCCTCGCATTCGCGAAGTACAACTTCGCTTGGGTCCAGCTTTCCTTCATCGCGAACGCGATGCACAATTTCCTCCTCCTACGCAAACGCGGAACTACCCTCGCGAATGTGTAGGTATAAGACCTCCTAGCTTCGCGAACGTGGGAGTACCTTCGCAAACATGATACATTAAACCTCCCCAGCCCCAGCTGCTCTTTGCAAACGCGAGACTCCACTCACGAACGTGAAAAAGGAAACTAGAACTGGGCTGCTGCAATTTTTCTAAGTTCCAAAATGACCCGTTGAGCATACGAAATACACCCGAGGCCCCCAGGACCTCAACCAAACATGTCAGTCAATCCTAAAATATTATTCAAACTTGTTCCAATCTTCGCAACACTCAAAACAACATCAAAACACCAATTTAACATAGGATTCAATCCTAAGAACTCCAAAAACTCTTAAATAACCTTTCGATCAAAAAGTCTATCAAACCTCATTTTTGCAAGCACGTCACATTCAACACTATGGAGCTACTCCAACTTCCGGAATTCCATTCCAACCCCGATATCAAAATCTCACTATCAAACCGGAAACTTCAAAAATTCAACTTTCGGTATTTCAAGCCTAAATAAGCTACGGACCTCCAAAACACAATCCGAATATGTCTCTAAGCCCGACATCACCCAACAAAGCTAACGGAACCGACGAAATTTCATTCTGAGGCTTTCTTCACACTGCTCCGACTACGGTACAAATTATAAAGCCTAAGCTCTCATTTAGGGACTAAGTGTCCCAAAACACTCCGAAACTCAAAACCAAACATCCCGGTGAATCAAAATAGCAGAAACAAATAAGGGAAAAGCAGTTAATAGGGGATCAGGACGTTAATTCTTAAAATGACCGGCCGGGTTATTACATCCTCCTACACTTAAACATTTGTTCGTCGTGAAACGATCATAGAGACATACCTGAAGTAGTGAAAAGATGAGGGTAACTACTACACATATCCTGCTTGGTCTCCCAGGTCGCCTCCTCGACCGGCTGACTCAGCCACTGAACCTTCACTGATGCAATGTTCTTTGACCTTAGCTTCCGAACATGCCTGACCAATATTGCCACTGGCTCCTTAACATAAGATAGATCCTTGTCCAACTAGACTGAACTGAAATCCAACAGGAGCGACGGATCACCGTGATACCTCCGAAGCATCAAACCATGAAGTGCCGGATGAACTCTTGCCTAGTTGGGAGGTAAGGCAAGCTCATAAGCAACCTCCCCAACACGCCTCAATATCTCAAAAGGGCCAATAAACCTCAGACTCAACTTCCCTTTCTTCCCAAATCTCATAACGCCCTTCATAGGTGAAACCCAAAGCAGAACCCGCTCTCCAACCATATAGAAAACATCATGAACGTTTCGGTCCGCGTAACTCTTATGTCTGGACTGGGCTGTACGGAGTCTATCCTGAATCACCTTAACCTTCTCCAAAGCATCCTGAACCAAGTCTGTGCCCAATAATCTAGCCTCACTCGGCTCAAACCAACCCACCGGGGATCTACACCGCCTACTATATAAAGCCTCATACGGTGCCATCTGAATGTTGGACTGATAACTATTGTTGTAGGCAAATACCGCCAATGGCAAGAATTGATCCCAAGACCCTCCAAACTCAATCATACATGCACGGAGCATATCCTCAAGAATCTGAATAGGGCGTTCGGACTGTCCGTCCATCTGAGGGTGAAATGATGTAGTCAACTTCACCCGAGTACCCAACTCATGTTGTATGGCCCTCTAGAACCGTGATGTAAACTGAATGCCTCTATCGAAAATTATGGAAACTGGAATACCATGCAGACGAACAATCTTTTGGATATAAATTTCCTCTAGACGCTTTGAAGAATAGGTGGTACACAGAGGAATGAAGTATGCAGACTTGGTCAGCCGATCCACAATCACCCAAATGGCATCAAACTTCCTCAAAGTTTGCGGGAGCCCAACTACAAAGTCCATGGTAATCCGCTCCCACTTCCACTCCGGAACCTCTATCTGTTGAAGAAACCCACCCGATCTCTGGTGCTTATACTTCACCTGCTGACAAATGAGGCATCAAGCTACAAAACCAACTATATCTGTCTTCATCCGCCTCCATGTCACACCTCCCTTTTTCACTTACACCCCCGGAAGGGTATAAAGGAATTTTTCCAATTAAAAGACAATCGAAACGGGGTTTATTAAGGAATTCAAAGTCGCCACCTGGGAGTTTATGGTGTCCTAAGTCACCGATTGAATCCCGAATCGAGGAAAATATTAACTTTGTTTTCCAGTCTGCGAACCAGAAATCCGAGTAAGGAATTCTGTTAACCCGGGAGAAGGTGTTAGGCATTCCCGAGTTCCGTGGTTCTAGCACGGTCGCTCAACTGTTATACTCGGCTTATTTACCTGATTTTCAAACCTATGTGCAAATTTTAACTTTAAACCGCTTTTATTCATTTTTTAAAGAAAATTGCAATGTTATTAAAACACATCTCGAACCACATCACATAAATGCACCCATGGTTTTGACGTATTTTAACATCATTGAGATTTGGATTTGGGTCACATAAATGCGCACCCGAGTTTAGGAAAGTAATATTATTAACTAACGCGCCTAAAAGCTTTTCACATTTGCAGTTTTGCGAGGGCCTGGAATTTAGCTAAATAGCACGCATCGAATTCTAAGGATCAACATTGGATTAATTAAAATGAGGGCCATGCAATTTGAGGTTTTATTTGGCACGGCATACCAAGAATTATTCTAATTAACGGGTTTCGATGCTAACTCGTTAGGGCCATGAGCTAGTCGTTCATCTATCATGGCTCTCCTCAGTTAAATTATGGTCTTGATCTATTTAAGTGCAAAATAAATTTTCCCCTCCCAAGTGGCATTCCAAGATCTCTACATTTGGAATTGGGCTAAGCTGGGCTAACAAGAACTGGTCCCAAAACTGAGCTCTGTAGTATGACAAACATATTGTGTTCCTCCAAATCGAATTAACGTGAAAGTTAGAAGAGGCAAGGCAGCGAAATTAACGCATGAAGAGCGAACCAATCATGAAGTGAAATCCATGTTACATCCGATCACAAACACATATTATCTTAACAGGGAATGACGGATAACTAGCTCAATCAAATGCCCCCCATATCAAACATTGGTTTATCATGACACGGAATCAATCTAAAAAACAATCATTTTACTCAAAAGTTGGTTTAATCTAGACGAGATGGTAGAAGGAAATCTGTGAAGTGTCCTACTGAACAAACATGAATCTTAAACTTTAAACTTGCAGTAGTCGTGTTTACCAAAATAGTATTTGCATGAATTAATACATATACAAGCCAGCATCTATATTCTAGCCCTTCAAAACACTAAAACCTGCTGCATTTCAGCAAACTATGACCCAAAATACAAAGCAGACATGAAGCTACGCAATTAAATCCATGATTCACATGTCATACGGAACAACACCTACAAAACCTATTCATACACCTTCCAAACATGCTCTTTAATATTGAAATTGAACCTTTAGTTCCAAACACAAATCCAATTTTATACTATAACAGTAACAGCTCAATTAACAACAAACATCACAGATATACTACATGGTATTAGACAGTAAAAATCAGAGAAAAACTAGATCAAACACAACTTGTATTCCATGGAATTCCCACTCGATTTACATGATCAGCATTCAGTCAGTGCTTCTGGCTATGGATATACCTGGAAATAAAAGAGGGATAGCAGAAATGCAAAGTCAGCAGTCAGCAGTAACAAAAATTCATCCAGATTCAACAAAACCAGCAACGAAATCAGTCCAGAAGAGAGGAACCAATTCCCCAACTCAAAGCAAGGCTTTCATTACCCAAGTTCAAACCATTTTGAACCTCAAATAGGATCAGGTATTCTTCAGCAGTAAAAAAAACTTCAAAAGTTCTAATCAGAATTTCAATGCAACAGTACTTTTCAGCTGTTTTTGGTTTTTTTTTAGAATTTTTTTATTCAACCCTTCTCGTCTGCCTTGCTTATCAAGTGTAAGTGCCTTTACAGGCAGGGCATTAGGGGGGCCTAGAGAAATCAGATTTTTCATTTGACCCTTTTGGAATTTTGGTTTTTGCTTAGAAAACCTTAGGTTAAAATTCAAAAGTTCATTTTAGTCCCTATCCCAGCTTCCCAGAAGCTTCCTAGTTAGTTAGAACAAGATTCCCCTAAGCCAAATTCCTAAGATACCCTTTTTAAGCCCTATTATTACCTCTAGAAACCAGACCCCAAAAATGGGTCAATTGACCGAAGATCTAATCCTAAACTTGGGCCAACAGACAGGCTTCCAAACTTGGACCTTCATTTAATGGGCTGGTATTGACAAACCACAAACACAATCCAAACCAAGCTTAGAGAAAAGAAATGTCAATTCAATTCGGGACTGAGCTATTATACCTATCTTCTTCTTCTTCTTTTTATTGTAAGTAAAACACTTTAAAAGGGAGAAAAAAAAAGAAAAAGAATTAATACTAAATTAGTGACCACAAGACTGACTTAGGTTACAGAGGGAGGAAGAGTTCATGACTAACAATTGAATCTTAAGGAGAGAAAGAAATAAGAAAATACCACTGGAGCCCAACTAAACTTAAGAATCTTCAAGAACAAAGATGACTCGAACTCGAACTCCGGTGAATCTGCAACTCGACCAAACGGTGAGAATTGTAACACGAATATTGGCCGAACTTTCGTTCATGGCTAATAATTCATGCAGCAATCCTCACCATGTTCCAAGAAAGGGACGAGGCAGAAGCTTGAAGAAGTTGGACCGTTTAAGGATAGGTTTCCAAAATCCATACAAAACAAAAGGATAGCACATTCTCGACATCAAAACGGACTCCCTTTGATGAAACACTGAGGACTTCATGCGAGTTTTAATATAAATGGAGGATTTAATTCAGAAAATTCTGGCAAAGAGAAGAAAGTCTGGATTTTTTATTGGATCTGTAATTCGGAGAAATTGAGTGACCTTTTGGGGAAATCAACAGTGGGCTATGAATGAGGGGACGATGAGAAGTGGCTGGTTAAAATTTGGAGGGGTTTGGAAGTGCTTCGCAGCCGTGAGGCGATTTCCGGGCGGCGGAGTTACGGCAGAGGTGGGCGGTGATTTCAGAGATAAGGGGCTTAGGTTTAATTCATTTTTGGATGAACTGAATGAGAGCCTAGGGTGAGTTTGGTCGTTTAATGATAGGGAAGGAGTGAAACGACGTAGTTTGGAATTTTAACTACGTCGTTTTGGCTGAAGCGAACCGGACCGGGTATAGGATAGGTTCTGGGCTTGGACCGGGCAAGTTAGGGGTGTTCAAGACTTGGGCTTGGGAAAAAATTGCCTGATTTTTGGCCCAAAAATTGCATCTGCCCTTTTCTTTATTTTAAACCTTCCTTCTTCTTCTTTTTTTTCAATTTTTTTTGAAATTTAATTAAAAATCAAAATTAGTTCCTAGACTTTAACAAAAAAAACTAATTAAACCTAAAATGATAATTGACACAATTAATTAAAAATAAATTAACAAAAGAAAACTACTCAAAATCAAAGCTAAAATTAAAAGTGCAAATTAAACTAATTTATTATTTTTTCGTGATTTTTCTGTTTATGCAACAGTTAATTTTCTAGCTAATCCTAAAATGTAAAATTAACCCTAAATGCAACTGCAACATATTTTTTGTATTTTTCACTAATTAAATGCACAAACAAAAATGCAAACAATTAACAACAAATGCCACAAAAATTCACAAAATTACAAACACTGAAAGAAATTATTTTGTTTTGAATTTGTGGGAATAATTCATATTGGGCAAAAATCACGTGCTCACACTCCACCAATAGTGCTACCTCAAATCCTGGTACATCTTCGCGGCACTCGGATGAATGGAATACCGCAAACTATGGGCCTCCTCTAGAATCAACTCCCGAAGCCCATCAACATTTGGTACACAAATCTGACCTTGCATCCTCAATAACCCATCAACACCAATAGTCACATCTCTAGAATCACCGTGTTGAACCTCATCCTTGAGGACAAGCAAATGAGGGTCATCAGACTGACGCTCCCTGATACGATCAAATAAGGAAGACCGAGAAACCACGCAAGCTAGAACCCGACTTGGCTCTGAAAGATCCAATCTCACAAATTGGCTAGCTAAGGCCTTAACATCCATCGCCATGGGCCTCTCCACTGCTGGTAAATAAGCCAAACTCCCCAAACTCTATGCCCGGCAACTCAAAGCATCGGCCACCACATTGGCCTTGCCCAGGTGATAAAAATAGTGATATCATAGTCCTTCAGCAGCTCTAAACACCTCCTCTTGCGCAAATTAAGATCCTTCTGCTTGAATAGATGCTTCAGACTCCGTTGATCTGTATAAATCTCACAAGGCACACCGTACAAATAATAACGCCAGATCTTCAAGGCGTGAACAATAGCAGCTAGCTCGAGATCATGGATAGGATAATTCTTCTCGTGCACTTTTAACTGTCTGGACGCGTAGGCAATCACCCTACCATCCTGCATCAATACCTCTCCAAGGCCAATCCTCGAGGCATCACAATAGACGGTATAAGACCTCGAACTTGTAGGCAATATCAAAACAGGGGCTGTAGTCAAAGCTGTATTGAGCTTCTAAAAGCTCACTCACACTCTTTTATCCACTAAAACGGAGCACCCTTCTGGGTCAGCCTGGTCATAGGGGCTACAATCGATGAAAACACCTCAACAAAACGACCGTAATAACCTGCCAAGCCAAGAAAACTGTGGATCTCTGTAGCTAAGGATGGTCTAGGCCAACTCTACACTGCTTCCACTTTCTTCGGATCCACCTGAATACCCTCACTCGATACCATGTGGCCTAAGAATGCCACAGAATCCAACCAAAACTCACATTTCGAGAACTTAGCATATAACTTTTTTCCCTCAAAGTTTGGAGCACTATCCTCAGGTGTTGCTCATGATCTTCCCAATTTTGGGAATACACTAGAATATCATCAATAAAGACAATGACGAATGAGTCAAGATATGGCCGGAACACATTGTGCATCAAATGCATAAAGCCTACTAGGGCATTGGACAGCCCAAATGACATAACAAGGAACTCATAATGACCATACCGAGTCCTCAAAGCAGTCTTCGGGATATCTGGCTCCTGAATCTTCAACTGGTGGTACCCTAAACGCAAATCAATCTTAGAAAACACTCGTGCACCCTGTAGCTGGTCAAATAAATCATCAATACGAGGCAAAGGATAACGGTTCTTCACTGTAACTTTGTTCAACTAGAGATAATCAATGCACATACTCATAGAATCATCCTTCTTCTTCACCAACAAGACAGGAGCACCCCAAGGTGATATACTAGGCCTAATAAAACCCTTATCAAGCAATTCATGTAACTGATCCTTCAACTCAGGAGGAGCCATACGATACGGAGGAATACAAATGGGTTGAGTGCCCGACAACAGATTAATGCAAAAAATCAATATCTTTATCAGGCAGCATGCCTAGAAGGTCGACTGGAAACATATCAGAAAAATCCCGTACTACTGGAACTAAATCAACTGAAGGGGTATCAATACTGACATCTCTCACATAAGCTAGAAACTCATCACACCCCTTCTCAACCATACGCTGAGCCTTAAGGAAGGAAATAACTCTACTGGGAGTGAGATCTAAAGTACCCTCCACTCAACACGCGATACACCTGAAATATCCAGTGTCATAGTTTTGGTGTGACAATCAAGGATAGCATAATGGGGCGACAACCAATTCATGCCCAAGATAATATCAAAATCTACCATGCTAAGCAACAATAAATTGGCTCTGGTCTCAAAACCACTAAGAGCAACCAAACACAACCGATAAACGTGGTCCACAACAAGAAAATCTCCCATAGGAGTAGAAACATAAAATGGGAACTCAAAGAATCCCTAGGTACACCCAAATGCGGAGCAAAATAAGAAGACACATAAGAATAAGTGGAGCCTGGATCGAATAGAACCGATGCATCTCTGTGATAGACCAGGACAATACCTGTGATGAAAAAATTGGAGGCAATAACCTCGATACGGGCAGGAAGGGCATAGTATCTAGCCTGGCCTCCCCTTATAGGGTGACCTCTACCTTTAGCAGGCTGAGCAGTTGGGATAGCAACTGGAGCTGTAACCATAGCCTGAGAACTTTGCGGGGCACGATATGGCTGAGAAGTCTGTGGAGGTGCACCCCTCCTAAGTTTAGGGAAATCTCTCACCATATGGCATATGTCACCATACTCAAAACAAGCTCTGGGAGGACATGGCGGCTGTGACTGGCTCGGGCGAAGTCTGCTGGAATGACCACTGAAAGCACCCCGCGAAGAGGCGCACTAGATATTAGAGGTGCATAATAAGGCTCCTAAAGCCTAGGAGGAGTTGGAATACCACTGGCTGCTGGGATATCTGAATGAACAGGGCGACTCATATAACCCCTACCAAGACGACCTGCAACTGGGGCACAAGCACCAGAATAATGGCTTCACTCTCGAGACCTCTTGGCCTCCCTCTCCTCTCTATCCCTAGCATGCATACCCTCAATCCTCCTAGCAATGCTCACCACCTGCTGATAAGAAATATCCATCTCCAACTCACGAGCCATGCTAGACCTGATGCTGGGAATAAGCCCCTCAATAAACCAGCGAACCCTCTCGCGAATAGTAAAAACCAAAGCTGGGGCATGTTTAGTCAAGCTAGTGTAATGGATAGCATACACTGAGACAGTCATAGTACCCCGGCGCAAATGCTCAAACTCTACACGCCATGCATCCTTGAGGCTCTGAGGAACATACTCTCTTAGGAACATATCGGAAAACTGAGTCCAAGTCAGGCAAGCAGCCTCATCCGGACTGTCTAACTCATAGGTGTGCCACCACTCATAGGCAGCTCCTCGAAGCTGGAAAGCAGTGAAGGAAACTCCGTTCGATCCTGATATACCCATGGTACGGAGAATACGGTAGCACCCATCTAGAAATCCCAGAGCATCTCTGATGCTAGACCACAGAATACAGGAGGCTTGTACTTCTTGAACCTCTCAAGCCTCAGCTGCTCAACCTCGTAAATCGCTGCCATGTCCTCGGGCTGATCTCGGACTACAGGCTGTACAGGAATAATCACTGGGACCTTCTCAACATGCACTCGCTACTCAGGAGTGCGGGCAATGAGAGTCTGTTCTCCTCCCCCGGCGTAAGATGTAGCTGCAGCAAGGGGAAGCAACCCTGCCTGAGCTAGAGTGGTGTACATGCTCATGAACTGTGCCAGAGTCTCCTGAAGAGCTGGAGTAGGGTTGGAGTAGTAGTAGTAGTAGGTGTATCATGTGCCTGGACTCGGACTGGAACTGTGGGTAGTACCTCGGCGACAGCTCGCGCAGGTGCTCTGGCTGCACCACGTGCGCGTCCTTGGCCTCTACCCCGGCCCCGACCTCTGACGGCTACAGTAGGGGACGCAGGTGCCTGATCATCTCAGGTAGCATATGTCCTCACCATCTGTGAGAGAATAGAAGGCAGAAGTTTAGAGTTGTGATATCAAAAATCTCGCACGACAAGGAAATCAAATGAAGTGGCAATTTTCCTAACAGTTACATAGCCTCTCGCAGATAAGTACAGACGTCTCCGTACCGTTCCGCGAGACTCTAATAAACCGGCTTGTGATTCATGACTCTTATGAACCTAGAGCTCGTATACCAACTTGTCACGACCCCAGTTCGCCCTCCGTGAACTATCGTGATAGCACCTAGTCTCTACGACTAGGTAAGCCTAACAAATGCAGAAAAGAAAACAATTGCGGGAAGAAAATAATTAAAAACTGAGATAACAAAAGGAAATAGTGTTTAAAATGCCGCCTGACATATAACAGTACAAAATCTCAACCTAACACTCCCAAAATCCGGAACCCCATAAATCACAAGCTAAGAGATTACATAAAAATCTCTAACTCCAGAAATATCTATCAAAAAGGAAAATACATAAGGGCTATACTAGTACTAATAATAGGAAAGGACTCTTCGGTCTGTGAACGTGGTAGATAAACCTCAAAGTCTCTATGAAAGCACCTCGCCTCAAATGTGATAAGACTGAGTAGAAGTACCTGGATCTGCACATGAAAAACATGCGCAGAAAGGGCATGAGTACACCACAACAGTACTCAGTAAGTGTCAAGCCTAACCTCGGTCAGGTAGTGACGAGGAAAGTCAGGGCCCTACTGAGATTAATGAAATATAAGGTATAACAGCAAAAGAATAAGATAGTATAATTAAGTTCAACAGTAAGAAATAATATAGAATAGAAATAGCAACAGCAACTATAACAGAGACAAGATAATCACGGAAAAGAGTACAGCTCAACTCAAAGATAACAATCGGGGATCTCCCAGGATACCGTCCTGTAGTCCCAATATACATATCTAGTGGATCTCCTGGGATACCATCCCATAGTCCAACTCATAGTGCGCGGGGATCTACCGGAATCCCGATCCGTAGCCCCAAATGTAAATACCCAGTATTGGGGAAATCTACCGGGTGCAGTCCCGTAGTTCCAACATAAAAGTGCAGGAGGATCTCCCGGAATACACATCTGTAGTCCTAAATTTAACATACAGGGGGATCTCCCAGGATACCGTCCCGTAGTCCCAAAGTAAACACAGAGCAACAATAACAAGAATACATAGTCAATTCAAATTCTATACCAAGGTAAAATAGGTATTTCTAGCCTAGCATGCTGCACATAAGCTAAATAAGCCAGTTTGAGCTAATAAAGTAATTAATTCAATTAGACATGCTTCCCTAAGCTAACAACAGGTTTAAATTGCAAGTAGTATAAACAGGAAAGGAAACACAGTTAAAATTACTTAAAGAAAACCAGATTTTCAACAATTAGCACAAGTACGCACTCGTCACCTCACGTACAAGGCATTTCAAATATTAATATATCAAATCCTATGGGGAGTTCCCCCACACAAGGTTAGACAAGCTACATACCTCGAACCGGCTCAATAATCAACCTGAAACGACGTTTTTGCCACGAGTACTCGACTCCAAATGACCCAATTCAATTTAGTTCAATTGCATAATGTAAATAACACTTCAACTAACTAATTCCACTAATAAATTCTAAGCTACTATACGAAATTAGGTAAAATAACCAAAATGCCCTCCGGGCCCACATCTCGGAATCGGGTAAAATTTACATTTTCAGAATCCTCATACTCTCACGAGTCTAACCATACCAAAATTATCCAAATCCAATGTCAAATCCCTAATCAAAACTCAAAATTTAGGTCTAAGAACTTTCCCCTAAATTTCATCCAAATTCCGAAATTAAATGATGAATTCATGTTTAGATTAATGGGTTACAAGCAAAAAGGAGTTAAGAATCGTTACCCAATCAATATCTCTGAAAATCCCTCAAAACCTCTCTCAAATCCGAGCTTCCAAGCTCTAGTTTTCACAAAAATGGCTAAACCCTCGATTTTTGAACTTAAACAGTCTGCCCAGGTATTCCTTCTTCGCGAAAGCGGAAGGACCCTCGCATTCACGAAGTACAACTTTGCTTCGGTCCAGCTTTTCTTCATCATGAATGCGATGTCCTAGTCACGAACGCGATGCACAATTTCCTCCTCCTACGCGAACACGGAACTACCCTGGCGAACGCATAGGTATAAGACCTCCCAGCTTCGCGAACGCGGGAGTACCTTCGCGAACGCAAAGAATTAAACATCTCCTAGCCCCAGCTCCTCTTCACGAATGCGAGACCCCACTTGCGAATGCGAAGAAGGAAACCAGAACTGGGCTGCTGCAATTTTCTGCAATATTTCTAAGTTCCAAAATGACCCGTTGAGCATCCGAAACACACCCGAGGCCCCCGGGACCTTAACCAAACATGCCAACCAATCCTAAAACATCATTCAAACTTGTTCCAATCTTCGCAACACTCAAAACAACATCAAAACACCAATTTAACATAGGATTCAAGCCTAAGAACTCCAAAAACTCTCAAATACGCTTTTGATCAAAAAGTCTATCAAACCTCGTCCGAATGACCTGAAATTTTACAAGCACGTCACATTCAACACTATGGAGCTACTCCAACTTCCAAAATTCCATTCCAACCCCGATATCAAAATCTCACTATCGAACCGAAAACTTTAAAAATTCAACTTTCGGCATTTCAAGCCTAAATAAGCTACATACCTATAAAATACAATCCGATCATGCCCCTAAGCCCGAAATCACCCAATAGAACTAACAAAACCGACGGAATTCCATCCCGAGGTTGCCTTCACACTGCTCTGACTACGGTCCAAATTCTAAAGCCTAAGCTCTCATTTAGGGACTAAGTGTCCCAAAACACTCGAAACTCAAAACCAAACATCCCGGCGAATCACAATAGCATAAACAAATAAGGGTAAAGTAGTTAATAGGAGATCGGGGCGTTAATTCTTAAAACGATCAGTCGAGTTGTTACTATAATTGATTTCATAAAGCCTAGTTCATGGCATAAATAGTGTTCTTGAGAAAATGAAGGAGAGATAAATAGTATTTTTAGAAATAAAATTAAAGGATGCAATGAACCTATGGAATCATTTTCTAGCTTAGTTGGAAGTGTTCAACTAAGTAATCACCAAATTGAATATTTTGGAAATGTTGGTTAAGGAAGACGATTAATATCA
Organism: Nicotiana tabacum; assembly: GCF_000715075.1. Lineage (NCBI taxonomy): Eukaryota > Viridiplantae > Streptophyta > Magnoliopsida > Solanales > Solanaceae > Nicotiana > Nicotiana tabacum. The sequence continues at coordinate 120,834,612 of NC_134086.1, read as the reverse complement.
ATTTGGCAGTATTGGAGAATTAATGTAGTATCATTGACGACTTTAAATGGGTATTAAATGATAAGAGTGGAGTTGAATGTGATAGTAAGTAAACTTATTAAATGATTTGAGCTGAAGGATTGTAGCCAACTTTTGAGCCATAAATGGATATTGATAAATATATTTGAGTCATATTTTGATTGTAATTGGGATTGTTATTGTAGATATCAATTTGTTGGTGGAGTATGAGCATTTTACTCAATGTTACGATGTCGGAGGAGGACCAAAATCTTGTGAATGTTAATAAAGCAAAAGCGAGTTTCGGAGCGTTGGGCATCAGTCAAGTTGTTTGAAAGGCTTGGGAGCCGGCTATGGAACTTCGAAGCGAGATAAGTCTCTTTTCTAACCTTGTAAGAGGTAATTAACCCCATAGGTGAACTAAATTAGTATATGCCTCTATTTGTGGGGGCTTCATATGCACGAGGTGACGAAAGTCCATACGTAGCTACTAGCTATGCCTATGTCTGGGCAGTTTTAGGTTTATACCATGCCTTGTTGATATATGTTTATTGTTTGCCTTGAGAAGAAGGGAGATTGAGTTTGCTTAGTAAATGTCTTGAAAAGAGTTAAAATTGAGGAATTTGAGATCTTCAAAGTTTTCATTTAACTTCGTATTTTTGAAAAGAATTGAAGGAATATTATAATAGCTTAAAAAATCTATGTATAACCACGTTGCATGTATGTTTCGCGAGCGAGGTAATTTCCTTAAAAATCTACTATGCATCATATTTATTGACTCATTAGTGCACCCAATATTATTGGACCACTAGTAAGTATCAAAGTCGACACCTCATCACTACTTCTTCGAGGTTAGACTGGATACTTACTGGGTACGCATTGTTTTCGTACTCATACAACACTTGCTATGCATTTTTGTTGCACATGTATCTCAAGTGGCCTAGTGGTGCAGCGGCATGGTTGATACGGAGATTTAGGTGAGTTGCATCTCTTGAGACGACCCGCAACTAGTAGAGTCTCTTTCAGAGTATTGTATTTTCTTTCTGTCCAAATTTGTATTCCGGACAGTTATTATATTACATTTTAAATTCCTAGAAATTGCTCATACACTTATGACACCGGGTTCTGGAATGACTATGGGATTATTCAATATTTAAATTTGTTAAAGACATCATTATTTATTCAGTGAAGTTCATTATTTATTGTTTAATATATAAAAGAAATAATTTCAAAAATATTAAAACAAGAAATTACTAGTTATTTGGTGTTGGCTTGCCTGATAGTGGTGTTCAGTGCCATCACGACCTTTAAATGGATTTTGGGTCGTGACAATATAGTATCAGAGTACTAGGTTCACTTAGGTCTTACGAGTCATGAGCAAGTCTAGTAGAGTCTTGCGGATCGGTACGGAGACGTCTGTACTTATCTTCGAGAGGCTATAGGGCTGTTAGGTGTACTTCTCTTCTTGATTCCTTCTCGTGCGGTTTGATTCCTTTGAGGCTTATGCCTTCGTTTCTTTCCTACTCAATCTTATGTGACGTGAAACACTTATTATAAATCGGGAATTGAGAAAATGTAATGGTACTACAGATGTGGTGTGGGATATTCCTCCCTCCATATTTGATCAGGCTATTATCGTCGCATTGCAGAAGGTCGTTCTGTTATTTCAGCTCAGTATCATATTACCTAAGGTTTTGAAATTTGGTATTAATTGTTATGATGATTCATGCATTGCTATCGCACAGTATTCATGTAATGGTAGAGTGTTTGTCTATGCGTTGAAGCAGTGAATGACTTGGAAGGATATTTACTCAATGCAAGATTCAGAGATTCAGAATTTTATTTCCCGGCGGAGGAGAGGCAATCGGCTATAAATGTTCAAGTTTGGCTTGATGGAGTAACGAGACTTGGTATTTTCGAGCGTGGTGGAATTTTCATTTGTAATATGGTGTCATTGTCCTTGTTGAATATGTTAAGTTCGCTGGTGTTATAGTTTTCTTCAATTCGCCTTTGGGGCAGAATAGCACGTAGGTTCTGTGGTAGGATGACTATACGCCTTAAGGAAAGTTTAGAGTGATTTAGGATTTATGGTCGATGGTGACTGGGTCTACGGACGTAATTTGAAATATTGGCTATTATACGGTGGGAGATTTGATACAACAAAAAGGAGTTGCTTGATATGAAGAAGGATACAACATGACTTTGGATTTGAAGGTATTGTCGCACCTTTTAGTAGATGTCAAATGGGGAGTGAATCAGCTGGTGCATAAGCATGGCTCAGGATAGGTTACTAATTTTGTAGTAATTATGCTCGGTGCAGCACCGTTGGAAGTTTTTGAGGAATTTGGCAGGTCGATAGTGCGGGGTCATGTCAGAGAGGAAGGATGAACCTTGGTGGGTTATGTAGTGGTGGCTTCGAGCTAAGTGGGAGAGGCCCACCGCCTGCGATTGGATTATCTATTTGTGAGGTTTTTGGTTATCGGTGTAATTATGGGTTATTACGACTAAGTAAAGAGAACATTAGTGGTGATTTGAGAAAAGGGTTTGAAGAATATGTACTATAATTGGCCTTATCAATTTATGTCCAGGATTTGGGAAGACTCAGGATCTATTCTTCGTGTAGAGTTGATCTGCAATAAAGGTGATTCAGCCGAGTGCTTCTTTGAGAGAGTGTTCAAGTTCTAGTAGAGCCTTTGAGTCGATTATATTTGGGACCAAGTTAGAGTGGGCGACTCTCAGCCACGGTCCTAGTGCATTTAAAGGGTAAAGTGTGGTGCCTAAAGATTTCGAGTCCATAGTATAGTTGAGTATCAATCTTGTTGTAGAGGGTTATGAAAAAGGGGATTGGAATGTTCTATGTTATCTTCGGTATGAGGTGTAGCATTGGAATAACTTTGGACTCATAGAGGAAGTATCAGAATGAGTGTACCAGTTAGAAACAGTTGAATTGGCATGATGGTGGTAGTGATCAGTTACTTCAGCGTGTTAAGTAATACATGTGGTTTGTGGCAGTATGTGTGAGGCTTAACGACCGCCGTAATTGACTTTATCTGGAGGTATTCAAGTGTTATGGCATGTTATGTGTGAATGGATCACGGAAGTATCATGGTGGTTTAGACCACTGCCTGAGGATCATATTTTCTGCGGTTACGAAAATTCAGTCGCGTGCTGCTATGGTTCTCCTGAAATGAGTTAAGTGAAAGTTTTATATATGATAAAGTATTTAATCTATTAGTGGTTTAGGAGTTATGATGAAATTCTTGTACTCTTGCATATTGGCATGATTAGGTGCAGTGAGTAGCATGGGAATTGGAAGTTGAGGATCAAAGTTGCGGTTTGGTGTTGGCAAGAATGTCACGAGCTCGAATGAGCAGGAAAGGATTCAGATGTTAGAGTAAGCTGGTATTGTCCTTTAGCGCCACTTGAGATCGGTATCATGTGTAAGAGGCTTTGTGTTATGATTGGCGGATCATTGTTATTCTTTACAGCATTAGTAAGGCTGATGGTATGGATGGGTAGACATGTTGCCTAGTGCGGAAGGTCATGGGAGCATGTTCTACGGAAAGATTTTATGAGTATGACATGTAGTCACTTAATTTATTAATTGTTGAAACCAAGTATGGAGATTTTGGTACTATCGCTAATGTGAGAATTCATGCCTGCAGAGTGCTCGGTTCGTTTGGTTGTGGACTGTGGAAGTTTGTCCTGAATTTGAAGGTTGTTCTTGTGCATCATGGAAAAGACGGGTATTGTGGACCCCTGAAAGATTATTGGCCCTATACGGTACTATCAAAATCGATTTGGGCCCATGGATGGATCTAAATGTGAATGTGGGCTTTGTATCATGCCAGATGTGTTCATTTCAGCATAGTATCGTTATGGAGGAGTACTCGGACATTGGATGTCATTTCGTAGTTGGTTATTTAATGTAATATTGTATTGTGGCATGTGGGTTGTGGGGGGTTTGGTTATTTGCACTCGTATTGAGTTTTCACGTAATTCGTGGTGTTGTGAGAGCTGGATGGCTCTCAAGATAAAGGTCATCTATTGCACCTTGATTGTGCTTGAGTTTCGTAGCGTATGGCGCTATCTATCTCCCCAGGATCTATATTATGCACTTCACGTGTTGTGGTCGATTTTTGAGTATTTCGTAGCTGTGAGCACTTCGCTCGGTAATCGTTTTCTTATAAATTATTATGTGTGGATCGGGTGGCACACCGCCACGGGTATCATATTTGGATTGGGTTGCACGCTGCAATAGTATGATGTTGAGTACAGTATCCCCTACCTATTATTTTGTGTATTGCTTCTCATTTTCTGAGGAAGGTTCATATCTTTTCGGTTGTTTAATTAATTATGTGGGGTTGAGTAGTTCTTTCTAGAGTTCGTTCCCTTATAAATCGTATTCGAACTTGTAGCTTGTGGGCACGTTGTGGCATTACATGAGTCCTTTGGTAGTGTATGAGGTGGCTTAGTATTTGAGCAGCTTGTAGCGGGTGAGATGAGATTATTGGGCCTAGGATCAGTACGATCGGATTTATCTGTAGTATATTTGAGAGCAAATTTCGTTATTTAGTTCATAATGAGGTAATGGTTCTTATCAGGAGGAGAGACTCAATGATTTGTTGACTCAACAGTAGTTGTGAATTTCTACACATCTCTTTCTTTGTGGCAATATTGCAAGAGTTGGAACATGACTTATATATGTCATGAGGTGTGTAATGGGCTTCAGTTTCGTGGAATGTCAGCTATATTATTAGAGGATGATATTATAGTCTGGTGAGTTATGTAGTGCATGGTGTAGATTCAGAACAGATATGCAATCATGTATTGGTACAACGTGTAGTAATGGGTACAGTATTCGTGTGTTGAAACAGACCTGGTAGAAGATTTCAAATGTTGGAATTTGCATCTAAGGCTTATTTGACTAAATAAAAGGAAGGATATGTAGGTTTACTTGGGCTGATATGCTCAGCTAGGTTGTGGTAGCACAGGTAGGTGCATGAGGTGTTAAACAAAGATTTTGGGTAACTCCGGAGTAGTTCTTAGCACATTTGAGGACGAACGTATGTTTAAGTGGGGGAGAATGTAACGACCCGGCCGATCATTTTGAGCTCTAGCGCATTATTCGGCAGTTTGAGGCCATGAGCAGCTTCACTTTAGGAATTATGACTTGCATGCATGGTTGGAATTGAAAGGTTCGTATGATGATTTTGGACTTAGGCGTATGTCTGGATCGGATTTTGGATGACCCTAGAGCGCGTCGGTGCCTATTGTGGAATTGCCATTTTGGAAGAATTTCATAATTTGGGTTGAAGTGAATTTCAATGTTATCGATGTCCGTTTAAGATTCCGAGCCTGGAAATAGCTCCATATAGTGATTCTGGTATTGGGAGCGCAACCGGAAGTGGATTTGGAGGTTCGTAAGTCATTTTAGGGTCATCTGGCAAAAGTTAGAAATTTGAAGATTTTTGAGAAGTTTGACCGGAAGTGGACATTTTGATATCGGGGTCGGATTCTAATTCCAGAAGTGGGATTAGGTCCGTAATGTCGAATATGACTTGCGTGCAAAATTTGAAGTCATTCCGGATCTATTTGATACGTTTCGGCGCAAAATATAGAAGTTGAAAGATTTGAAAACTCATAATTTGATTCGATGCACGATTCGTAATTTTGGCGTTATTTGACGTGGTTTGAAGCCTCGACTAAGTTTGTATTGTATTTGAGACATGTTGGTATAATTGGTTAAGGTCCCAAGGGCCTCGGGTGGATTTTAGAAGGTTAACAGAATGGTTCGGACAAAGGAACTGCTGGAATTTTCTGCTGCAAAAGTTGTTTTAAATAGCAATTGGTGCAATCGCAAAGCAGACTTTGGAAGCTTATATATCTAAATCTATAAGGAATCTAAAATTTATTCAAACATGAAAGTTATAGCCTTATGATTCTAGTTTCCATAAAGTTAAACTATTTATCATTTGAATATTTGTACAGAATGTTATGATCGATTGAATGAAGGATGGTAAAGCAGTTTTGCCGAAAATTTCTGATGCGTGGAGCCGACTTTGGAAGCTTATATCTCAAAATCTATAAGGAGTATATGGTGGACAACCTATCAAATGAAAGATTTTTGAGCTACTTTCTAACGCTTCAAACCGTTGTTATTTGGATATTTCTACAAGGAATTATGGACGTTTTAGTAAAAGGTGTCCAACAGGGGAAAATTTGTAATACGAGGTACAACCTACACATCGCAAGGTAAAACTTGCTGAAGCACTTGTGCCTATACAAGGTAGTCACGGGCAACAGCCATTTTGGGGGTTTTCTTGAGCTAGGGATTGGTTCTTTCGTGGTGGATTCGACCTTGGGGACTACTTAAGAATACAAGGTGAGTTTTTTTGGATATTTTAAGTTAATAACATTCTATTAACACTAGTATTAACATTATTCTGTCACGACCCTAAAATGGATCCGGTCGTGATGGCGCCTATCGTGAAACTAGGCTAGCCGACACTGACCCCAAACCAAACAAAGCAATTATAATAAGTCACTTATATTTATTAATAAGCTAAAAATCCCAAAATATAAGGTAGAATAGAACAGTGCGGAAACAAAACACAGCCCAACATCGGGGTGTCACCAGTTATGAGCAACTGCGACTCGTCTAGAAATATGAAAAGGCAACATAGTCTGAATCAAGCTAATATAAAACGAAATAAATATAGGAAGGAGAAGCACTGGGCTGTGAATGCCAAGCAGCTACCTTGTCAACTCCAAAAGTTTGCTGGAAGACAATCAGCACTCGCTAGCGTGACCTGAGACTTCTGAATCTGCAAACAGGGTGCAGGCAGTAATGTGAGTACGCCAACTCAGTAAGTAATAAAAGTAAAGGTAGCTGAGTAGTAAGAAAATACGTAAACCACAACATAATGCTACAACAAAACAGTATAAATCCAGAATAATGTAGTAAAGCAGTAAAACTCGTAAAAATATCTCAGTTCAGTAAAAACCTTTTTTAAAAAACATCTTTCAGTAGTTCAAACGAGTGATAAAAATAGTGAGAAAAGTGTAGTTACATAAATCAGCCCCTCGGGCAAAACAAGTACCATAACCACCCCTCGGACAAAATACCAACAGAACCAGCCCCTCGGGCTACCTCACAATCACTCGTATTAGCCCCTCGGGTAATAACATGAAACAACAACAGCCCCTCGGGCAATATCACATCTCACACTGGGTACCCACGCTCACTGGGGGTGTGCAGACTCCGGAGGGGCTCCTACAACCCAAGCGCTATAACAAGTCATCTCGTGGTATAATCAAAGTGGCCCTCGACCTCATAACAAGCTACCTCGTGGCATAACAAATCAGGTCCTCGTCCTCATAATCATGAATCAGTACATCACTGCTGCAGCACGCAGCCCGATCCCATAATATCCTCACAACACAGGCCCTCGGACTCACTCAGTCAAAAATCTCTCAAGTCACTCGGGCAACAGTAAAATATGATGCTCAGCCCAAAATATCATTTAAAATATCAAAACAGATTAAATATGGCTGAGTTATGAAAATAGTAGAATAGAGCATGACTGAGTACAAATATAAAGTCAAAATAGTGAGGAATAGTAGTAAAAATCCCATAAGGGTCCAAAACAGTTGGCACAAGGCCCAAATATGGCATTCAGCCCAAAACATGATAATACTTTCCAAAACACAATGATATCAACATTTTTCAATCAAATACACGACTTAACAGTCATACGGGACGGACTAAGTCACAATCCCCAATGGTGCACGATCCCACGCTCATCATCTAGCATATGTGTCGCCTCAAAGTAGCACAACGATGTGAAATTTGGGGTTTCATACCCTCAGGACAACATTTACAATCATTACTTACCTCTATCCGGTCCAAACTCTAGCCCGCGATGCTTTTGCCTCTCGACTCAGCCTCTGGATGCTCCAAATCTAACCAAAAATAGATTTATACCATCAAAATATGCTATAGGAACAAAGCCCACTCAAAATTAATCAATTTACATTAAAAATCCCAAAATTGGCCAAACCCGACCCCCGGGCCCACGTATCGGATTCCGATAAAAATCACAAAACTAGAATTCTTACACTCCCACGAGTTCATACATATCAAATACATAAAAATCCAACCACAAATGACCCCTCAAATCCTCAAATCAAAGTCTCAAATTCCAAGCCCTAACTCCCCAATTTTAGGCTTTATATTCCACAAATTGCATATTTAATTAGGTAGAAATCACAATAGGATCGAGTATTAAGTCCATAAATCGTACCTCCAAGTGTTTCCCTTTGATTCCCTCTTCAATCCTTCTCAAAAAGTTCCAAAATTGCTCAAAAATGGTGAAAGTTAGACCCAAAATCGCGGACAATGGCTATTTAAACATTCTGCCCAGGTGACCCTTTCTTTCTTCGCGAACGAGGTCAAAGCCTCGTGTTCGCGAAGCACAAAAATCGTTGACCACTTAAATCCTTCTTCACGAATGCGATATCCTGAACGTGTACAGAAAGCTTTAGCTCCTCAACCAATCGCGAACGCGAAGCACAAATGAACCTGGACCCCAACTGCTCCCATCTACTCTACGCGAACGCGGGAAACTCATCGCGTTCGCGATGAACACTGAACCTAACCCTTCGCAAATGAGGGACCCACATCGCGAATGCGAAGGCCAAACTTTCTGCCTCACACCACATCCCTTTGCAAATGCGAAGGTTGTCTAGATACACCAATAACAAATTTTCTACAACTTCCCACAATATTATTTGATCCGTTCAACCACCCGAAACTCACCCGAGTCCCTCGGGGCCTCAACTAAACATTCCAACATATTCCATAACATCATTCAAACTTGTTCCAACCCTCGGAACGCTCAAAATAACATCAAAACACCAAATCATCATCAGATTCAAGCCTAAGAATTCCAAAACATCCAAATTCCGCTTTCAATCAAAAGGTCTATCAAACCTCGTCCGAATGGCCTGAAATTTTGCACACACATCACAAATGACACAACGGACCTCCTCTCACTTCCGAAATTCCATTCTAACTCCTATATCAAAATCTCCCTTATCAACCGGAAAACGCCAAAATTCCAATTTCGCCAATTCAAGCCTAAATCTACTCCGGACCTCCAAAACACATTCTGATCACGCTCCTAAGTCCCAGATCACCTCCCAAAGATATCCGAACCATCGGAATTCACATCTGATCCCTTTTCACATAAGTCAACATCCAGTTGACTTTTTCAATCTAAGCTTACTCAAAAGAGACTAAGTGTCTCATTCCTTTCCAAAACCTCTCCGAACCCGAACCAACCAACCCAATATCACATAATACAGCTGAACAAGACAATAAGAAGTAGAAATGGAGGAAACAGAGAGGTAACTCATAAAACGACCGGTCGGGTCGTTATATCCTCCCCCTCTTAAACAAATATTCTCGAACGAGTCAAGAAACATACCTGAAGCCTCAAATAGGTGAGGATATCTACTCCGCATCTCCTGCTCGGTCTCTCAGGTAGCCTCCTCCATGGGCCGACCCCTCCACTTCATTTTCACTGAAGCTATATCCTTTGACCTCAACTTTCGAACCTAACGCTCCAAAATAGCTACTGGCTCCACATCATAAGTCAAATCATCATCTAACTGAATTGTGCTGAAATCCAAAACATGAGACGGATCGCCAATATATTTTCGGAGCATAGAAGCATGAAATACCGGATGCACACTCGATAAGCTGGGTGGCAAAGCAAGCTCATAAGACACCTCCCCAATCCTCCGAAGCACCTCAAAAGGCTCTATGAACCGAGGACTCAATTTACTCTTCTTCCCAAATCTCATAACACCCTTTATGGGTGAAACCTTCAATAAAACGTTCTCACCAACCATGTAGGACACATCCCAAACCTTCCTGTCAGCATAACACTTTTGTCTCGACTGCGTTATACGAAGCAGCTCTTGGATCACCTTCACCTTGTCTAAAGCATTCTGCACCAAGTCTATACCCAAAAGCCTAGCCTCACCCGACTCAAACTAACCGATCGGATATCTACACAGTCTCCCATACAAAAACTCATGTGGAGCCATCTGAATAATCGACTGATAACTGTTGTTATAAGCAAACTCTGCGAGCAGTAGAAACTAATCCCATGACCCTCCAAAATCAATGATACAAGTGCGCAACATGTCCTCCAATATCTGAATAGTGTGCTCGGACTGCCCATCCATCTGAGGGTGAAAAGTTGTACTCAACTCAACCTGAGTACCTAACTCTCGCTGTACAACCCTCCAAAACTTTGAAGTAAACTGAGTACCTCTATCTGAAATGATGGAAACTGGGACACCATGCAAATGAGCAATCTCCCGGATATATATCTCTGCCAACCACTCTAGAGAATAGCTAGTACACATAGGAATGAAGTGTGCGGACTTGGTCAGCCGATCCACAATTACCCAAATAGCATCGAACTTCTTCAAAGTTCGTGGGAGCCCAACTACAAAGTCCATGGTGATCCGCTCCCACTTCCACTTTGGAATATCCATCTGCTGAAGTAAGTCACCCGGTCTTTGATGCTCATATTTCACCTGCTGACAATTGAGACACCGAGCTACAAATACTACAATGTCCTTCTTCATTCTCCTCCACCAATAATGTTGTCTCAGATCCAGATACATCTTTGCATCGCCCGGATGAATAGAATACCGCGAGCTATGAGCTTCGTCTAGAACTAACTCCTGAAGCCATCTACATTGGGCACACATATCCGACCTTGCATCCTCAATACCCCATCATCACCAATAGTCATATCTCTAGTATCGTCGTGTTGAACTCTATCCATAAGGACAAGCAAATGAGAATCATCATATTGGCGCTCTCTAATGCGATCAAATAAGGAAGACTGAGAAATCACACAAGCTAATACCCGACTGAGCTCCGAAATATATAACCTCACGAACCGATTGGCCAAGGCCTAGACATCAACTGCAAGAGGTCTCTCCCTAACAGGAATATACGCCAAACTCCCCATACTCACCTCCTTCATATTTAAGGCATCAGCCACCATATTGGCCTTCACCGGATGGTACAAAATAGTGATATCATAGTCCATTAGTAGCTCCAACCATATCCGCTACCTCAAATTGAGATCCTTCTGCTTGAACACGTGTTGGAGGCTATGATGATTAGTAAATACCTCACAAGACACACCATACAAATAATGTCTCCAGATCTTCAACGCGTGAACAATGGCAACCAGCTCCAAATCATGAACATGGTAGTTCTTCTCATGGGTCTTCAACTGACGAGAAGCATAAGAAATAACTATACCTTCCTATATCAACACACACCCAATACCAATTCTCGAAGCATTACAATACACGGTATATGAACCTGAAGCTGATGGCAAAATTAACACTACAGTTGTGGTCAAGGCAGTCTTGAGCTTCTGAAAGCTCTCCTCACACTCATCCGACCACCTGAATGGAGCACCCTTTTGAGTCAACTTGGTCAAGGGTGATGCTATATATGAAAATCCCTAAACAAACCGATGGTAATAACCCGCCAAACCAAGAAAGCTATGAATCTCCGTGGCTGAGGACGGTCTGGGACAACTCTTAACTGCTTCTATCTTCTTCGGATCAACCTGAATACCCTCACTAGACACCACGTTCCCCAAGAATGCCACTAAACTGAGCCAAAACTCACACTTGGAGAACTTTGCATAAAGCTTCTCCTCCCTCAGTCTCTGAAACACAAATCTCAAATGCTTCGCGTGCTCCCCCTGACTACGCAAGTATACCAGAATATCATCAATGAAAATAATCACGAACGAGTCAAGATAAGGCCGAAACACGTTGTTCATCAAATAAATGAACGCTGCTAGGGCATTGGTCAGCCCAAAAGACATCATAAGGAACTTATAATGACCATATCGGGTCCTGAAAACTGTCTTACGAATATCTGAGTCCCTGATCTTCAACTGGTGATACCCTGAATGAAGATCAATCTTGGAGAACACTCTCGCTCCCTGAAGCTGGTCAAATAAATCATCGATACGAGGCAAATGATACTTGTTCTTGATTGTTACCTTGTTCAACTGCCTATAATCAGTACACATCCTCATCGTGCCATCTTTCTTCTTCACAAATAGAGCTGGAGCACCCCAAGGCGACACACTAGGCCGAATAAACCCCTTATCAAAGAGTTCCTGAAGCTTCTCCTTCAACTCCGCTGGTGCCATACGATACGGTCGAATAGCAATGGGCTGAGTGTCTGGCACCATATCAATACCAAATCAATATCCCTGTCCGGTGGCATGTCTGGCAGGTCTGCAGGAAACACATCGGGAAAATCCCTCACTACAAGAACAGAATCAATACTAGGAGTTTGTGCACTGACATCCCTCACAAAGGTTAAGTATGAAAGACAATCTTTCACAACCATCTGTTGGGCCTTCAAGAACGAAATCACCCTACTGAGGACAAAATCAGTCGAACCTCACCACTCAATCTATGGCGCACCTGGCATAGCCAATGTCACTGTCTTAGCATGACAGTCCAAAATAGCACGACACGGAGACAACCAATCCATGCCCAATATCACATCAAAGTCCACCATACAAAGCAATAATAGGTCCACTCGGGTCTCTAGACCCTCAATAGTCACCACACATGACCGGTACATATGGTCCACAACAATAGTATCACCCACCAAAGTAGATACACGAATAGATGAAATAAAAGACCCACGGGGCGTATCCAAATAATGAGCAAAATATGATGACACATATGAAAAAGTGAAACCGGGATCAAATAACACAGAGGCATCTCTGTGGCAGACTGAGACAATACCTGTAATCATATCATCTGAAGTAATAGCATCGGGTCTAGTAGGGAGTGCATAGAAATGGGCCTCACCACCACCTGATCAACCTCCCCCTTTGGGGCGACCCTTAACCACTAACCTCCACCCCTAGATGGTCGGGTGGGTGGTGGTGAAGTAACTGGTGCTAAAGCTGATGGCTGACTCTTCAGTTGAGATGAACCCCCAAGACGACGAGGACACTGCCTCCACATGTGACCCAAGTCAACACACTCATAACAACTCCCTGGTGCTGGAGAAGGGGACTGAAGGGAACCCCTAGCATCGGGATGACTAGCAGATGCACCTGGCATAGAAGAGCCCTGAACTAATTGAGCACGGGATGAACTCTGGGCTGGAAGGGCATTAAGTGATGAATGACCCTGATGAGAACTGTGAGAACCATAACCCGATGATGCCCTACAATAACTTGGGCGAGCTGACTGAGCATGCTTGAATGGACGACATCTGTCGTGCTGAAACTGGCCTCTCGAAGGAGCACCACCAAATCTACCAGATCCCTGAGGCCTCTTGGCCTCCCTCTCATCTCACTCCTAGCGATGAACTGACTCAATCTCACAAGCAATGTAAACAGTCTCCTCAAAAGTACAAGCAATGTAAACACCCTCTCCCTAGTCATGAGAATCTGAAGCTGATATGTGAGGCCATCAACGAACCTCCTGATTCTCTCTCGGTTAAAATGTTACATTGTTGTTGGTTTTAATTTCATTGTTTTAATTGTTATTTCATTTTTGTTTTAAAAGAAAAAATAAAATAAAAATATAATAGAAAACAAAAAGAGTGAATGAAAATCGGGTTAGGCCCAGGAAATAAAACAAAAAATGGGCCCAAACCAGCACAAGTCCGGTCCAAACTAGGCATGTCCAAGTACGAACCCAAACGACGTCGTTTCAGGGACGGTTAATCTGAGCCGTTCATTTCCATTGATCCGATGGCCTTTATTGGCCCTCATGACCCGACCCATTCCCATTTTTGACCGACCCCCTTACTTAACCAAACGGCACCGTATGGTTAAGCTTCCCCAATCCTGGCCATCAATTGTAATCAATCCAACGGCCAGGATTGAATCAGCCTCCTCGTATATAAGCTTTCTATCATACCCCACGCCCCCTATTCGAACCCCCCTCCACTCATCGTCTTCACCCAAACACTGAAGCCCCCCCAAACCCTAGCAGCCGCCCTAGCTTCCCTTTCACCAGAACCCGGCGGCACGAACGCCGGTGACCACCTCCTGAACACCCTAAGACCCCCTCACTCTCCTGAACATGGATCTGTTACCCCCTAGCCTCGAATCACCTTCCTTCGTCTCGAATCTTCATTTGAAGATTCGAGTCGAACCCGGACCTATACCAAACCACCCCATCTTCATACCAGACACTCCCCGGACCCTCCTCGTGACCAAACCAGACTTGGTTTGGTCCGAATCTACCCACAACTCCTAAGAAACCAGATCTGAAAATCCAGACCTTAGAACACATGCACCTGGGGAATCCGGCCGGTCTTGAAAGGGGTTTGAGGTTTAATGGATCTTAACCAAGGTGTTCTCATGTGAGAACACCCTGGTTAAAATTTGTTCGGCCTCAAATGGTCAAAGTTGAGTCAGATTTGGGTCTGTTTGGTTTAAACATTTTTCGGTAAGTTTTCCTCTCCCTTTGTTTAGTTCTAATTAAGTTGTCAGCATGTTTCGTTGTGTCTGTTTGTTCTTTTGTTATTTTTTTGATTTCTTCCATCCTTGTAAAGACCTTTTATTTGGTCGATTGTCTTCTGTGTATGTTTTGAACGTATTCTGTGATATACATGTTCGATTAGATTAGTCGACGCATAAATAGTTCATATAGGTTCCCAATAACTGAACAAAAGTTGTTTGATGCCTGTAGGTCCCTGTATGTGTTTGTTTATTTGAACGACTGATTATTACCTGTTATAATTAGTATAGTCGACTCGATAAACGTCGTCGATTAGTTTTATATAACTAATGGATCGAATGAGCTAATAATGTCACATGACTAATTGAACCTTGTCACTGACTGAATGCCCAGCATTGTCTGAAATAAGTTTGTTTGCATTGCAAAAATGACTGAAAAGGTTCAGTCCAGGGCAGTCCTGAATTTGAACTTTCATGAGTTCAAAATACCTTGATGATGCAATGGGCAGGTCAGTAATAATCAAGTTTAAGCAGGGGTATTCTGAGGGTTTAAAAAGAACGGAAGTAATTAGTTTAAGTGAGCTGACAAATGGGGTACTGAATTAGGATTAAATTAATGCCAATGGGGGACCAGACCTAAGAGTATGGGAATTAATTGAATACTTAACTAAACCCATAACCCTTGATTAGAGTAATAAGACAGGGCATGGGGGCTGATTAAGGATTCCGAGAAAGATGCCTTTAGGCATGGGGAGTTAAGGGGTATGGGCAGATTGCAACTGGCAGGATCCAGGCAGCTTGACTGCACTGGATTGTTGACTTATAAATAGGCCATTTAAGAACTTAAAAGGGGCTGGAAAATTTTTAGTCTTAAGAGAGGTCTTGTGAGTTTAAAGAAAAAGACTGAAAACATAAGGTAATTTCCAGTAAACACTGTAACCAAACACTGTCTGGAAGTTGTGTAAGAGTTCATATTGGTCAAGCTGTCTTGGCCAAGTTCTGTTGTTTGCATTGACTGAGCTGCTTGTGATTGTCAAACTGCTGGTGTTGCTGCATTGAACACTTTGTTACTTCTGTTGTTTCCTTACTCTTTCCTGGGATTGCTTGTTTGGTGCTCGACTATTTGCTGGTTTTTCTTTGTTCTGGGAACCATTGCTGGTTGTCTGTGGGCTGTGGAAAACACTTGTGGTTGTTGGATTGTTGTTGTGTTCTTGCTGTTCATCTGCTGTTGCTATATTTGTTGCATACCACTCAGCTGACAATTCTCCTTCTTCTTCTGCTTTGCTATACCAGGTACACGATTAATAGTGCCAATGTAACTTGAGAGTTTGAGCATGAATATAAAAGAGAAGAGCTGAAGTTGTTTATTCCATACATAGACTGTTATAGTGAACCTCATGAAATGTATAATAGTTTACATTCTTGCTTAGATACTGAATGTAGCCTGTGTGCCCAGTAGATATCAATATATGGTGATTGAATGTTAGTTTGTATATGTAGGCTGATAGATAAAAGTGTCCCCAATGCAGTAGGTTGTATCTTAGGTTTTATATGGTTAGCATGTCCTCAAAAGCATAGAACTATCCATGTTAGTTAATTTCATGTCCGTTTGATAAATTGTCTCCTTGTAATGGGCAGCCCATTGCCTTAGAATAAACGGCGCAAGTCTGCACTTCTCAACCCCATGAGGGTCGAGCCCAGGTCAAAACAGACCGAACAGGCCTGCACTGGGCAAACAATAGCCCAGGTATGGCCCATCACGAGTGGGCTGGATTTGGGCCTTTAATTTTGCTCGGTTGACTGTGTGCGTGGCCACGCTTCTGATTTTGCTCAAGCACTCGGAATTCTGTTATAGATAACTTGCAAGTATGTAATTAATTAGGACTATCTACTGTTTTCAATTAGTAGAGACAAACACGACAAGAAACGTAGTTGCTATAGGATACCCTTTTAAAATAAGAACGAGGTGAGCCTCGACAAAAATAAATAAAATTGCACAAGCTGCGGGGCCCTCGTTAAATGTATATTATCGAAGCATTCAGTTTCCAGGACGGGTCGTTTAGCAAATCTCACAACCCTCCCAGAATAATAACGCGATAGCCTCTTTAGGCGCGTATTTAATTATCTTACCTTCTTAAACTCGGGTGCACACTTATGTGACCCAAATCCAATTCTCAACGGAGTCGAAATGTGTTTCTAATCACGGGTACATTGATTGTGACGTGGTTCGAGATGCTTGTCCATGACGTTGCAAATTCATTTAAAAAATAAGAATGAGATGAGCCTCGCCAAATAAAAATACAAATTGCGGGGCCTTCAATAAATATTTGCTTTAAAAATTGTTTAGACTTAGGGATGGGCCGTTTAGTAAAATTCCGCGGTCTTACCCAAAATAAATACGCTAGTCGCTCTAGGCGCGCCTTTAATAATTTAATTTCCTTAAACTCGGGTGCACATTGATGTGACCCAAATCCAAATCTCAACGGAGTCAAAGTGTGCCGACGACCACGGGTACATTGATTGTAACGTGGTTCGAGATACATTTTATAACGTTGCAATTCTTGATAAAAATAACAGTAAAAGTGGTTGGAAGATAAAATTTGCACATAAGTTCATATGGTATTTAAAATCAGATAAATAAGCCAAATATAACAATTGAGCGACCGTGCTAGAACCACGGAATTCGGGAATGCCTAACACCTTCTCCCGGGTTAACAGAATTCCTTATCCGGATTTCTGGTACGCAGACTGTAAGATAGAGTCATTATTTTCCTCGATTCGGGATTAAAATTGGTGACTTGGGACACCCTAAATCTCCCAAGTGGCGACTCTGAATTAAATAAG
The DNA here is from genome assembly GCF_000715075.1 of Nicotiana tabacum. NCBI lineage: Eukaryota > Viridiplantae > Streptophyta > Magnoliopsida > Solanales > Solanaceae > Nicotiana > Nicotiana tabacum. The sequence goes on along the minus strand of NC_134086.1, from coordinate 120,817,216 downwards.
CAAATCCCGTTTCGATTGTCCTTTAATTGGAAAAAACTCCCTTGCACCCCATCGGGTGCGGAAAAAGGAGGTGTGACACTCATGACTCGTGAGACCTATGTAACCTAGGCTCTGATACCAACTTGCCACGACCCTAAAACGAACCCGATCGTGATGGCGGCTATCGTGAAACTAGGCCACCCGACACAAACCCCAAACCAACCAAAGCAATTATAATATGTCATTTATATTCATTAATAAGCTAAAAATCCCAAAATGTAAGGTAGAATAGAACAGTGCAGAAACAAAACACAGCCCGACATCGGGGTGTCAGCAATCATGAGCAACTACGACTCGTCTAGAAATATGAAAAGGCAACATAGTGTGAATCAAGCTAATACAAAATGGAATAAAGATAGAAAGGAGAAGCACTGGGTTGCGAACGCCAAGCACCTGCCTAGTCAACTCCAAAAGCCTGCTGGAAGACAATCAGCACTCACTAGCATGACCCGAGACTTCTGGATCTGCACACAGGGTGTAGGGAGTAATGTGAGTATGCCAACTCAGTAAGTAATAAAAGTAAAGGCAGCTAAGCAGTAAGAAAACACGTAAACCACAGCATAATGTTATACCAAAATAGTATAAATCCAGAACAATGCAGTAAAGCAGTAAAACTCGTAAAAATGTCTCAGTTCAGTAAAAATCTTTTTTAAAACATCTTTCAGTAGTTCAAATGAGTGATGAAAACAGTGAGAAAAGGGTAGTAACATAAATCAGTCCCTCGGGCAAAATAAGTACCTTAACCGCCCCTCGAGCAAAATACCAACAGAACCAGCCCCTCGGGCTACCTCACAATCACTCGTATTAGCCCATCGGGCAATAACATAAAACAACAACAGCCCCTCGGGCAATGTCACATCTCACACTGGGTACCCGCGCTCGTTGGGGGTGTGCAGACTCCGTAGGGGCTCCTACAGCCCAAGCGCTATAACAAGCCATCTCGTGGCATAATCAAACTGACCCTCGGCCTCATAACAAGCCACTTCGTGGCGTAACAAATTAGGCCCTCGGCCTCATAATCATGAATTAGTACATCACTGTTGTGGCATGCAGCCCAATCCCATAATATCCTCATAACACAAGCCCTCAGCCTCACTTAGTCAGAAATCTCTCAAGCCACTCGGACAATAGTAAAACATGATGTTCAGCCCAACATATCATTTAAAATATCAAAACAGAGTAAATTTAGCTAAGTTATGAAAGTAGTAGAATACAACATGACTGAGTACAAATATAAAGTCAAAACAGTAAGGAATAGTAGTAAAAATCCCATAAGGGTCCAAAACAGTTGGTAGAGGCCCAAATATGGCATTCAGCCCAAAACATGATAATACTTTCCAAAACACAATGATATCAACATTTTTCAATCAAATACGCGACTTAACAGTCATACAGGACAGACTAAATCATAATTCCCAATGGTGCACGACCCCACGCTCATCATCTAGGGTGTGCATCACCTCAAAGTAGCACAACGATGTGAAATCTGGGGTTTCATATCCTCAGGACAACGTTTACAATCATTACTTACCTCTATCCGGTCCAAACTCTAGCCCGAGATGCCTTTACCTCTCGACTCGGCCTCCGAATGATCCAAATCTAACCAAAAATAGATTTATACAACCAAAATATGCTAAGGGAACATAGCTCACTCGAAAATAACCAATTTACATCAAAAATCCCGAAATTAGCCAAACCCGACCCCCAGATCCACGTCTCGGATTCCGATAAAAATCACAAAAGTAGAATCCTTACACTCCCACAAGTTCATACATATAAAATACATAAAAATCTGACCACAAACGACCCCTCAAATCCTCAAATCAAAGTCTCAAATTTCAAGCTCTAACTCCCCAATTTTAGGTTTTAAATTCCATAAATTTCATGTTTAATTAGGTACAAAATCACAATAGGATCGAGTATTAACTCCATAAATCTTACCTCCAAGTGTTTTCCTTTGATTCCCTCTTCAATCCTTCTCAAAAATCTCCAAAATCGCTCCAAAATGGTGAAAGTTAGACCCAAAATCGCGGACAATGGCTATTTAAACATTCTGCCCAGGTGACCCTTTCTTTCTTCGTGAACGCGGTCAAAGCCTCGCGTTTGCGAAGCACAAAAATCGTTGACCACTTAAATACTTCATCGTGAATGCAACATCCTGAACGCGAACGCGAAGCTTCAGCTCATCAACCCGTCGCGAACGCGACCTCTAGCTCGCGAACGCGAAGCACAAATGAACCTGGACCCCAACTGCTCCCATCTACTCTACGCGAACGCGGGAAACTCATCTCGTTCACGATGAACACTGAAACTAACCCTTCGCGAACGTGAAGGCCAAACTTCCTGCCTCACACCACATCCATTCGCGGACACGAGAGCCCTCTCGCGAACGCGAAGGCCAAATGTCTGCAATACTAACAGCAGATTTTCTGCAACTTCCCACAACAAGATTTGATCCGTTCAACCACCTGAAACTCACCCGAGGCCCTCGGAACCTCAACCAAACATGCCAACATATCCCATAACATCATTCAAACTTGTTCCAACCCTCGAAACGCTCAAAATAACATCAAAACACCAAATTATCATTGGATTCAAGCCTAAGAATTCCAAAAACTTACAAATTCGCTTTCGATCAAAACGTTTATCAACCTCGTTCGAATGGCCTGAAATTTTGAAAACACGTCACAAATGACACAATGGGCCTACTACAACTTCCGGGATTCCATTCCAACCCCTATATCAAAATCTCCCCTATCAACCAGAAAATGCCAAAATTCCAATTTCGTCAATTCAAGCCTAAATCTACTCCAGACCTCCAAAACACATTTCGATAATGCTCCTAAGTCCCAAATCACCTATTGAATATATCTGAACCGTCGAAATTCACATTCGAGCCCTTTTTCACATAAGTCAACATCCGGTTGACTTTTCCAACCTAAGCTAACTTAAAAGAGACTAAGTGTCTCATTCCTTTCGAAAACCTCTCCGAACCCAAACCAACCAACCCAATATCACATAATACATATGAACAAGACAATAAGAAATAGAAATGGGGGAAATGGAGTGGTAACTCATGAAACGACCGGCTGGGTCGTTACACATTCAATCTTTGAAATCCAAGAAATCTTCCAAGTTGTTCAAGAACATCAAATTTCCCAATCAGTGTATTTTTAAGGAAAAGTTTCAAGATGGTACTACTAATGCTTCAAGCTCATTTCTAATGAGTCGGTAAGAGTAATTCTAATATTTGTTTCAAGTTGTTATGGTTGGATAATTGATTTCATAAACCCTAGTTCATGGCAGGAATAGTGTTCTTGAGAAAATGAAGGAGAGATAAATAGTGTTTTTAGAAATAAAATTAAAGGATGCAATGAACCTATAGAATCATTTTCTAGCTTAGTTGGAAGTGTTCAACTAAGTAATAACCAAATTGAATATTTTGGAAATATTGGTTAAGGAAGACGATGAATAGTAATTTGGCTGTGTTGGAGAATTAATGTAGTATCATTGATGGCTTCAAATAGGTATTAAATGATAAGAGTGGAGTTGAATGTGCTAGTAAGTGAACCTATTTGACGATTTGAGCTGAAGGATTGTAGCCAACTTGTGAGCCATAAATGGATATTGATAAATATTTTTGAGTCATATTTTGATTGTAATTGGGATTGTAATTGTAGATATCAATTTGTTGGTGGCGTATGATCATTTTACTTAATGTTACGATGTCGAAGGAGGATTAAAAGCTTATGAATATTAATAAAGTGAAAGCGAGTTTTGGAGCGTTGGGCATCAGTCGAGTTGTTTGAAAGGCTTGGGAGTCGGCTATGGAACTTCAAAGCGAGGTAAGTCTCTTTTCTAACTTTGTAAGAGGGAATTAAGCTCATAGGTGAACTAAATTAGTATGTGCCTCTATTTGTGGGGGCTTCGTACGCACGAGGTGACGAGAGTCTGTACGTAGCTACTAGTTATGCCTATGTCCGGGTAGTTTTAGGTTTACACCATGCCTTGTTGATATTGTTGATTTATGTTTATTGTTTGCCTTGAGAAGAAGGTAGATTGAGTTTGCTTAGTAAATGTTTTGAAAAGAGTTGAAATTGAGGAATTTGAAATCTTCAAAGTTTTCATTTGAACTTTGTATTTTTGAAAAGAATTGAAGGAATATTATAATAGCTTAAGAAATCTATGTATAACCGTATCGCATGTATGTTTCGCGAGCGAGGTAATTTTCTTAAAAAGCTACAAACTGAATTTCCCTTATTTTGAAAAGAATCAAGAAAGAGATATGATTTAATGTTAAATTTATATTTGACCGCGTCGCAAGTATGATCCGCGAGCGGGGTGATTCCTTAAATTTATATTTTACCGCGTCGCACGTATGATTCGCGAGTGGGGTATTTCCTTCTACTATCGGACCATTCGCCTCGGTAGGATTTATGTACCACACTCTCATGGGAGCGGGTTGTTCACCTCAGCAGGTTAATAGATGCATCAATGGTTCGCGCCGTTCGACCCTCGGCAGTGTACAATTTACTTTTATGTTGGATCGGGTCATACGCCTATATATATATATATATATATATATATATATATATATATATATATATATATATATATATATATATATATATATATATATATATATATATATATATATATATATATATATATATATATATATATATATATATATATATATATATATATATATATATATATATATATATATATATATTGAAATTATGACAACTCTCTTAATGAATCCACTACATCTATGTATATTCTTCGGTTACGAAGGGAACTTTCTAGCCGAAAGCTTGAGTAAAATTATAAAGAGGGGAATTGTATTACGTATTTTATACTTGTTTATTTTATATATCTACTCGGCATCATATTTATTTACTCATTACTGTACCCGATATTATTGGATCATTAGTAAGTATCAAAGTTGACCCCTCGTCACTACTTCTTCGAGGTTAGACTGGATACTTACTGGGTATGCATTGTTTTCATACTCATACAATACTTGCTGTGCATTTTTGTTGCACATGTATCTCTAGTGGCATAGTGGCGCAGCGGCATGGTTGATACGGAGACTTAGGTGAGCTGCATCTCTTGAGACGACCCGCAACTAGTAGAGTCTCTTTCAGAGTATTGTATTTTCTTTCTGTCCAAATTTGTATTCCGGACAGTTATTGTATTACATTTTAAATTCCTAGAAATTGCTCATGCACTTATGACACCGGGTTCTAGAATGAATATGGAATTATTCAATATTTAAATTTGTTAAAGACGTCATTCTTTATTCAGTGAAGTTCATTATTTATTGTTTAATATATAAAAGAAATAATTTCAAAAATATTAAAACAAGAAATTACTAGTTATTTGGTGTTGGCTTGCCTGACAGCGGTGTCAAGCGCCATCACGACCTTCAAATGGATTTTGGGTCGTGACAAAGGGAAAATTATACATTTGACTCCACAGCTAGAAATATTTACAGTTGCTAGCCAATAAATATTATTGTATACTAACTATATTATATTTATATCTGTCGGATATTTTTTTTGGAAATATAAATTAATTTCTTAAACTAATTAGCAAAAGATTTAATTAGTTCTTTTCCAAATTCTTTATATAAATATATTTAATTTCAAGTTACGTATAAAATTACTATCTAGAAGCGTAAAAGATGGATTAATACGCATCATCTTCATGAATTTATACTTTTATTTTGCAGCTTAAATAATTTTTAATAAAATATTTATTTAAAATTTAAAAAGTTTATATTCATTGAGAAAAGATACACGCGCAAAGTGCGTACCCTGACACTAGTTTATAATTAAATACGTTTGTTAAGTCCGCGGGATGATCCAATCCAGCCTTAGCAACGCCTCATGGTCCACGGGCTTATTTGGACCGGCCTTACAGTCTTATTTAAATGGGGAGAAATTCAAAAATAGCCAGATTTACAAGTGGTCATTCAAAAATAGCCACAGCTCAAAAGTAATTGAAATTTAGCCATTTTTCATGTAAAGATAAATCTTAACGAAAATACTGTTCAAAATTCGGAAAAACATTCCAATATAATATACTAGAGATTGGAGCACTGGTATAATATACTAGAGATTGGTGCTCCAATCTCCGGTATATTATACTGGAGCTTTCTGCGTGTTGGAGTTCCAGCATAATATGATGGAAATTCATACACAGGTGCATCGATCTCTAGTAAATTATGCTGGAACTTTCCGTATTGCAGCAAAATAGTGGCTATTTTTTGCTGACTTTGTAAATGCTGGCTATTTTTGAACGAACAATCTAAAAACTGGCTAGCTCGTGCTATTTTGACATTTAAATGAGCTCCAAAAAACTTGACCCAACCCCATTAAATTGTAAAAATTGCACGGGGCGCCCTATTTGATCGCCCATATTTAACCTATACCCATTTTTTATAAAGTTTTAACTTGTACCCACTTTTTAAACAACTTTAGCCCCCTTTCTCCTCCTCATCCTCCTCCTCCCCCTCCTCCTCCTCCTTCTTCTTCTTCTTCTGTTGCTGCTGTTGTTGGTGCTGCTATGAAACTTCAGTTCATGGGATGATTGCCATAAGTATGTTTATCAGATTATTTAAAAACAAATTATAAATAATTACGTAAGTTAGTAGACAATAATTTGTGAATATTTTCACGTACGGGAAGTTTAAGGTCACACTTAGTGATTCTTTTCATGATAATTATATTCTTTTCACGTTTATTGTTTCCAAAATTTATGATTTAGATATTCTTGGCAATGATTATTTATCTAGTATGTTAGAAAGCTTTTTCAAAAACTTTAGCTTATATAGTGCTGAAGTTTTTACAAATGAACAAAATAATTTCAGCATCTTCTGCTGAAATTTTTAAAAAAGCTTTATGACAAAACTAATGAATCCAGGACAAAAAAAACTTCAGCTTACTTAATGCTGAAGTTTTTACAAATGAAGATGCTGAAGTTTTTGAAAAAGCTTCAGGACAAAAACATTTCAGTTTATTTAGTGCTAAAGTTTTTATAAATGAACTAAATAACTTCAGCATCTTCTACTGAAGTTTTTGAAAAAGCTTAATGACAAAACTAATGAATCTAGGAAAAAGACTTCAGCTTATTTAGTGCAATTACAAACAAAAACTTCAGCAAATAGAAAATAAAACTTCAACTACTATGCTTAAGTTCAGCAATTACAAACAAAAACTTCAGCAAATAGAGAATAAAACTTCAGCTACTATGCTTAAGTTCAGCAATTACAAACAAAAACTTAAGCAAAGGGAGAACAAAACTTCAGCTATTATGCTTAAGTTCAGCAATTACAAACAAAAACTTCAGCACACTTGCTACTTCAGGCCCGTCTACTAGAATGCTGAAGCTTTGCGTGATTGTTTTTGCTACTTCAGTCCCGTATGCTGAAGTTACGCGAAAAAGCGGATACGCTTGTAATTTTTTTGTAAAGTAGACACAAATTAAAACGTGACCTAAAAAACGGGTATAAATACTAATGCCCTAACTTACCCATTAAATTAGGGGTTGGATTGGATCGATCCAATGAACCAAGCCCATATTGATGGTTTTAGCCACATTTTCGTTCAGAGGAAAAGAAAAAGAAGAAAGAAAGAGAGAAGTCCATGGAGAAAAAAAGAAGAAGATCCACGTTTACAAATATTAGGGCCCGACTGGTATGTAGAGGCCGGTCTAGAGTGGTATCTACTCGTAAAAATAACATGGTATAGCCAGTTTTCAGACTGGTCATTCAAAAATAGCCAGTGTTTACCAAGTCAATGAAAAATAGCCACTATTTTGTTGCAACAGAGACCGGTCCAGCATAATATACTGGAGTTCGGTGCACCTGTGTATGAACTCCAACATATTATACTGGACCGGTATACTTTGCTGGCTCCAGTATAATATACTAGATACTGGAGCACTGGTGCTCCAAACTCCAGTATATTATGCTGGATCGGTATACTTGCTGGAACTCCAGTGTATTATGCAGGATTTCTAGTGTACTTATGCTGGAACTCCATCATATTATGCTGGAGTTCCAGCATACTTATCCTGGAACTCCAGTATAATATGCTGGAGTTCAAGTATACTTATGCTGTAACTCCAGCATAATATACTGACATAATTTCCGGATTTTAAACAGTGTTTTCGCTCAAATTTATTAAAACCTAAAAAGTTGCTAAATTTCAATTACTAAACTGTACTATCTTTTAACGAACAGTTATAAATGTGTCTATTTTTTAATTTCACCCACGGGCCTGCCGTCCAAGCGGAGAATTTCAACTTTGCTACCTAACCAGTTTGGAAGTGTATATGTTTCTCATATATTTTGTCCTTCTTGATCATCATTTCTAAAAGTCCCAAAACTATTTTGACCATTGACGATGGTGAGTACTCACCTCGTACTGCCACTAATTATGTTGGCCAAAACAATTGAATCGGTGTTTAGTGGTAATCCTTACTTATTTGTTTAGATAATTAATGGATACTCCACTTATTTGTTTGATGAATTCTCAGGCAGAGAGTGGTAGTAGTGGAGAGGAGTCAAAGAAGCTGCAGCTCTACTCATATTGGCGGAGCTCATGTGCATTTCGTGTCCGCATAGCTCTCAATTTGAAAGGTATTCTCTTGTTCTTTGATTAATCTTGTCTTATCATAAAAGAATAGGAGTATCTTGTATTAATCCTTTTTGTGTTTTTCCTTGTTAGGATTGGAATATGAGTACAAAGCTGTTAACTTGCTCAAAGGAGAACAAACCAACCCTGGTTAGTCTATCCTTTTTTTGGGTGTTTAAGTTTATTGAATAATTGAAAGATTGCTACTTTAGGAAGTTACAAGGTGCTGCTGGTGATCAATAATTACGAGTGAACAGTGATATTTTGCCCACTCAGGTGCCTTTAAGCCTAGGTGTTTGGCGTAGGAAACTTGGAAGTAGCTAACACTTTCGCTTTAGTTAAAAGAGCCTCCCCTGATAGAATTATAGTTTGCAAGTTTATTGGACAATAGAGAGAGTGGTATTTGCATTTAGAATGTTACATGGAGCTGCTCATTGTCATTAATTAGGATTAAAGATGAGAAATTGGGTTTGGGGGTGTTAAACAAATCATTGTAGAATTCTTTTGAACTTTTTTTCTTCTTTTTTGGTCTTTGTAATGTGTGGAATAGAATACTTGAAGCTGAATCCCCTTGGATATGTGCCGACATTGGTGGATGGAGATGCAGTAATTGCTGACTCTTTTGCTATCATAATGGTATGTTTATCTTGTGCTCTGCCATAAGAGTGTCTAATTTTTTGTCATTACTATGTTGTTGGTGATGAGAAGATTTCTTGGGCAGTATCTGGAAGAGAAGTATCCTCAGCGAGCGTTGTTGCCTCAGGATCTTCAGAGAAGAGCAATCAACTATCAGGTACAAAGGAGAAGTGGATAATAGTATTTTTTGGCCATCAAGAGCTAAAATTCTTTAGTATTAAAAAAAGTGACTAAAGTTTTTTAGTGGCGTGCTGTTTGTACCATCTTGGTACTTTATCAATAAAATCTTACCTTTATCCAACCAAAAAAAAAAAGTTTTCTGGTCGCGTGCTCCGGTGTCTGAATATTGAATATCATTGTGGGTATGTAGCTTAAGCTGCTGGACCGAAATACTGAATTTTAGCGATGCACTGGAATGAAATTGACTTGGTTATCAACTGGAAGCCCTGCTGAAACACTTCCCTCCATATTGGAAATGAGCCTATTGCTTTTAAACCCAATGTTGCTTATATGAAAATAACAGGAACTTAAGACGACTTGATCGATACTTATTAAAAAAAAGTGATTGTACAATGCTGAATGATTAAGCATATCGTTGAATTCTACTTGTTCTCAATCTATTTCCTGTTCTAGGTATTCTAAGAACCGTGTGCATCTCAAGTATTATCTTCCGATGGCTTAGATATATCTGCTTCTTGTTGGATATATGTTTAGTATTTGATTGTTTTGAGAACTTAGATGTGCAGTGAGTAACTAAACTTACAACGTTTCTTCTTCTCAAATGTTTGTAACCTTAATATTTGGTAATTTCAAGTCTATCTATTTCTGAGTCCACGAACAAAGTATGATGTTCACTTAGGCAGATGAAAATACCATGTAGCTAGTGAAAACTTTGGGACTTTGCTATTGTCTATCTCAGAGTATGGGCCTTATTTGCTACCACAAAGTCGTAGTTTAATTGTTTTGAATTCCTATAGCTCTTTCTCAACATTTATCCCTGGTCTCCTAAGTTTTCTCTTTGCCTCTTCATTTCTTTCTGAAGTATTCTTTTACTCAGATTCTTGGAATTGATTTATCAAATCAGTTCCATGAGGAGAACCAACGAACTAATTGACTGAATGCAAGTTATTCAGCTTGCAAACACATCCTGATTTTACAAACCATAGCTAGAATTGGCCTTTGTAGAAAATATATTAGGTACTCCTACCATCTTAAGGCTCTCTTGATCATGGTGGATGGTTTGGACTAATGGCTGATTGCCGTAGAAGTTAGTCTTGCTTGTAATTTTCTTGGAGTACAAGAGTGACTAAAAAAAGAAGGAAGCTTATGCGATAGAGGTTATCTGAGGTCTCAGTCATGAGTATTAGTGATAATAAGCATTTTCATGACGTTGAAGGGTAGAGATCTTGCATTTATCTGGTGCTACCTTGCAGCCTGACCATCTATTTGTATTTAAAATGTTCTAACAGCTATATTTTGAGAAGAGAGGTTGCTCAAGTGCAAAGCACCCTCAATCACCAATTGAGCAAAGTGGGGAAGGGCCTCCCTTGACTCCTTGAAAAGGGGGTTTTTGGAGGTAGATGTAGGTTTACCTCTAAGTCTCTATAACCCCCCCCCCCCCCCGGAAAAAAAGAAAGAAATAAAAAGAGCGCACATTTCTTATAGTCAGCCTTAGCAGGTGAAACTAGAATTAAGTATTTGATTAAAAGCATATAAAGTAAGATGGCCATTCTTCCAATTGAGGTACATGGCCAGGTGGTTGAAAAAAAAACATGGTGGAGGCGAAAATGATATTTTTTGCTTTTCAGTTGGTATCCTCAATGTAATGATCATCAACTGTCATGTCAAAGAAGTATCTTGTCTTATATAAGTTTGCTATAGATATAGAAACCAACATCAAATTGGACTATTTGTTGTAGGTTTTGTTTTCTTATGTTTAGCATTGTTACTTTCTTCTTCCATGTTTTCCATTTCTGCAGGCAGCAAACATTGTTGCAGCAAACATTCAGCCTCTACAGAATCTTGCTGTACTTGTGAGTTTAAGTGATCATTCTGTTCGCTGGTCATATGAGGTCATTTTCATATGTTTACAAATTCATATGATTTACTCTTTTTTTGGCTTTTGCAGAGGTATATCCAGGAAAAAGTTGGTCCAAATGAGACAACCCCTTGGGTTCAAAATCATATGCGAAAAGGGTTTGAAGGTAATATTGTGCTTAATGCCTTTGCGGATATTTATGTGAATCAACTTTAACTTAATTTCTGTCCCATAAATTTTGTTTTTGATAAGTATTTTGGTCCCATAATTTGAATCTGAATTCACAATATCTCATAGGACTAGATTTGGATACCATCTCTGCCTGCCTCTCCTTGCAGAAATTGAATGACATACCATTTCCTTTTTACCTGAGATTCTTGGGTGTAGATACTAGGTTAAAAGGGAGGACACCAGAGATTCTATGAAAATTAGACATTGAGAAGGCTTATGATCATGTTAAGTGGGAGTTCTTCCCCTTATAAAAAAAATTTGGATGTTCTTGCTTAAAATATTGAAGGATATGGGTTTTGTTAGAAGAAGGATTTATCTCAGTTGGTCTAGAAGTTTTCTTAACAGAGATTTGCTTTTGCAGCACTTGAAAAGCTACTTAAAGATTATGCTGGAAAGTATGCGACAGGAAATGAAGTTTACATGGTTTGTTTCTTTCCAGTCCATATGTTGCTCTGTCTTCATATTTTTCGAACATGCCTTGGTCTTAGCAACTCACTGTGGCCCTTCTAAGTCTTTTACCCCATAGGTCTCATATGTTTTCTTAGTTTGGACAAAGAAAGTAAAGAGAATTTAGCGCACCAGAACTATACATCCACAACACTAGTGTATTAATGAAATAATGTTGACTTGTAGAATAGCAAAGCGCGGATTAGTTCAGTCTTATTACCTCTTAATGGACTGAAAATATGGACACTTTTATGCCATATAGAATCCAATTCAGATGCTTAACTTGTTTTGCAACTTGCAGGCCGACTTATTTCTGGCACCTCAGATCCATGCAGCAATCAACCGCTTTGAAGTTGACATGGTAGTGCCTTTATAGACATCCCACCTGTACATGACTTTCAATCTCATTTCTACACGCCCTCTGATATTAGAAGAACATGGGAAAATAACGTCTTTCTTGATTTATATAGAATTTTATATGGCGGCGTGCGTCAGATAATTAGCACCTGATTTTGTGAATTGTTTGTTAGTGGCATAGTGGCATACATAATGAGCACCTAAAAAGCAGTTATGTTTTTTCTACAGACAATGTGTTGCAAAACTAGCTTTCCTGATTAGATGAAAGGGTACTCATTTGCTGCTTCTTTTTATTTGTCACGGTAGCCATAATTAATTGTTCCCTGTTAGTTTACCTTACCTTACTGTGAATTAGTGTCTAGCCATTTCCATTGTTTTGTAACTCTTATTCTAGTCTGTTCCTTCTTTTAGTCAATCCGCACTTCCAAGAAATAATTTTTCTCTCAAAGATGCTAATTGGTATATTCAGTTCAGTATTTCACTTGATTTACCTTAGTCGTTGGTGGAACTTTCATTGTTCTTAGGTGGTCTTATACGTATGCATCTCTTCTCTTTAATGAATGTTCTCTTCATAAAAGTTGTCAATGCAATGTGCAGAACCAATTCCCCACACTGTTGAGGGTATTTGAGGCTTACCAAAAGCTGCCTGCTTTCCAAGATGCTATGCCAGAAAAGCAGCCTGATGCCACTGCCTGAGGCAAGAATCTCAGGTTGTTAATTACTTTGGAGTTAAAGAATATTTACTTTGTTCCTTTATTTTTTTGCCTTAAATGGTCATACTTGTGCACTCAACTTGGTTAGTATTTTAATGAGCAGGCTATCCGTCTCCTTGAAAGTTCCCTTCTCAAACCGGTGACATAACTGCTGGACTTGCATTTCGGAGAATTGTTAGCCTTTTGCTGCATATTCTATTTCTGAAGACATTGTGACAAGGATGAGGATGGCATCTGGTTCTTTCATGTCAGATAAGAAAACTGGTGTGCAAATCATTGCATGCTTGGCACCTGTGCTTCTAGTAATTTTTTCCTTTTCTTCCGTAAACTGCTTTACTATCAATAAAAGTATGTATAGCTGTGTAAGAGAATACTGAAGTTAAGACAGTGAAATGTTATTGTACCTATGTTAAGGAGCCTAGGATAAAAATTCATCCATCTATGTTGTGATTTGTGAGTTGTGACCTAGAATAAAGTTGCCTGCATGTTGAAAAGAGGACGTGTCTCTGCTTTTTTGTTTGGGTTGAACAGAGTATTTATCATGTCTGAACTCTAAATTAGGCCTCAACATTTCCTTCTAAAGAAGGCAAAGGAAATTACATGAACCAAATGAAGAAGCAAATTCACCATTAGTCACTTCAACGTTTTCCTTCAAAAGAAGGTAAAGGAAATTACATGAACAGATAAAAAGCAAATTCAGCATTAATCATGCCAACTCTAAATTAGGACTCAACATTTTCCTTATAACCTACTCGCCAAGCTTTTCTGCCGGGGTTATCTTCAACTTCTTGCATTTGCCACTTCTTTTCGGTCTCATATTTGCGGCTGTAATAAGTTTATAGTCAGAGTGAGGCATCTCACTGACCTTACCAAACCATTCCTCATAAAAATGCCATACCTCTGACCTGTTCAGGAGAATAACCAATAGCAAAACTTCAGGCTTCAGCAGGCTCACAAAAATTAATAACTTGGAACAGGAAAAAGGGTGCAGCAGCCTACCAATATGCCAAGAACTGAAACGGTGCATACTTTGCATAAATTTTTTCAACATCCTTTTGAACTTTCTGAATACTGGAGGTTCTTGCATGAACCTGGAATTTTCGAAACAGCAAAGTGACTTAGATGCCTAATAATATATTGATCCATGAGCATTTCAGAGGAACATCATATGCACAGGTGTATATTGGCAAAGCAATAGACCTGCCAAGGCAAATTTGTTGAGATAAATTACCTGTTTTAGATGCCTAATTGTTTCTGAATCAGTAGGAATAACATGGCAGTAACCCAAGCACATCAGTACATTAGCACAAGTAAAAGGGCCAAATCCATCAATTTCTCTCAGTTGCTCAGCCATTTTATCATAGTTGGACAAGCTTGGGTTGCAACAAGCTTCTTCAAGTTCTTTCAGCGAAATCCTGCCTTCAACTATGCCCTTAGCAAGCTTTATAATGCGCCCAGCTCTATACCCAAGACCACAACGCTTAGCTAGAAAACTCTCATCAAGGCCTGCCAATTCTTTCGGGCTAGGGAAATTCCCAATCTGATTAAAAGAGCTCAGCTCTCTATCTACTGAAGGATCAGCATTGAATGGTGCACTTGTACTAACTTCACAAACTTCAGTTGTAGCCTGAAAAGCATCAGTTATTTGGAGAACAGCCTCTTTACCATCTGAAAATGCAGGTTTCACACTTACATCCGCTTTCCCTTCATCCACGATTTCTTCGACTTCTGTGAGCCTCTCCAATAAATTTCTGCAACATCCATAAACTCCAGCTCTTTTCCTTGATTCTTTTCCTGCTGGTGTTTTTGGACTGAAATGCTCAGATTTGGCAGTGACACCCTTGAATTGATTCAGATTATCGGCAGCAGAAAGCAACACAGCTGATGATGGACGGTTTAGCTCCAATTGAAGCTCACATAATGCTTCAGCCATGCTCAACGTCCTTGACCACCTACCCAAGGTAGCAAATACAAAATGTTAACTGAGATAATCAGCAAAGGCTACAGATTTATGAATATTTATTTTCTTTTTACCCAAACCCCAAATCAAGCTGCTTTTTCAGATCAAATATTGAGAAGCTCTAACAGACTTCAGTTTCACTTCTCATTACAGGTAGCAAGCAACTTCATTTACAAAATAAACATATTTATTAGCTTACTAACTTCAGAATTGCTTCAATACAGGAAATGAGATCAGAAACACCTAACAAAGGTTTGGTACATTCCTTATTACCAATCAATGCTATTAAATAGAGTTAACTACAATATCTTTATACTGACCTGATTGTGTAGATGTTTTTTTCCAGCTCAAATGCATAGTACTTAAACTCAAATTCTCAACGTGCTATTCAGAGAGATTATATACTACAGTCTCTATTCAGATAGTTTATATATACTATACAGTCTCTACTCAGTTCAACTACTCACTGGCAATTGCAGAGCAGCACACACTTCACCATGTCCTCAAACAATGTCGGCGATCTAAACACTCTCCCGAAACCTCTCTCCTTTGCTTCTCCACAAATCTCCTGAAACTTTCTCACTCTTTCATTTTCCTCCACTGATAATCTCAGCATTCGCCTCACTTGACCCTATATAAACAGTAAAGCAAACCCCAACCAATAAACCAAACTATACAAGGAAATGCAAAACGTACAAATTTTAAAAATACAAAAGGAACAAAGAGTACCAGCAGAGAGCGTTGGTGTAAAGGAGAAAGAGAATCGGTGCCGAAAACACGAAGATGGAGAGAATGAGGAGAATCGGGCGGTTGAGATATTCGGACGAGATGAGATTTTTCGTGATCATCGTCATTAATGTTTCCGGAGAGGCGCAATGGACGTTCTAGGGTTTTGGAGAGATAGTCCCAATGGTTTGGGGCCATCATGAATAGGCCGTGACTACATACTGCTTTTTCCAAGTCGCATGTAGCGCCGTCGCCGAGTGGTAGCTCCACCACCACGCTGTGGCGGCGATCGATCTCTTGCCGGTACTGCATTTTACTGGTGATAGCCGTTGGAATGAGAGAGGAGGAAGAGGAAGAAATGATAAATCTGCAGAGCATTTTAGCCCCTTACTTTTGGGTAACTTTTCATTTTCACCCTAAACTTCATTTGGAGCACTTTAGGTATCAAACTTTGCAATTAATCATTTGTGGTTAGAATTTGTGTGTTATATGGAGTACTAGTGACGTTATGCCCGGGCCCAATGGCTATCGTGTTTAAATGTATATCTTGGTTTAATTGTTTGTATCCATTCTTAGTGGTAACCCCAAGTTTATACAATTTAGAAATTTTTAAGTGTTTTCAAAATGCAAAAAAGTTGACTATATTCATCAAATAGAATGAGGCAACTTAAATGATGGAACATATTTAGTCCTCTATGTTTAGCTGATTTCATATATATTTTTATTCCATGTTCGTGGGGCTTGTCGTTAAGGTAAAGATAATTTATTTATCAAATAAATATTATAATAAAAATTATAATTAAATTAAGCTTACAATAAAATTAAAAACATATCTCTTGAACTTGATATTTTATTTTTACATAGGGCAAAAGTCATGTGTAATATACATTGAGAAGCTTTTGAGCATGTCTTTTAACTTAGGATGTGTCTATGACATGCATCTCTCTGTTAGATTGTTTTCAGACAATAACTTTATCTTTTTTAATTGTGTATGATCAGAAAGTCGAGCTTGTGATAACTTTGGCAATTCAAAAATATCCTTTTAACATCCTCTTTGTACTGTTTTGTCAAACAGAGTATATTTTTGTCGGGGTATTATCACTTTTAGCCCGTGCCAGAAAATAATTACATCTGGTAGCCAAAAAAGTGTATACTTTTTGTATATAACGTACAAAATGTATATATCTACAAAAATATATAAATTTTATATATATTTTCGACTATTATTTTTACAGCGGCTATACAATGTCATTTTTCCTTTTTGTCTATCCAATGTCTTGTAGTTTCTAGAGCGCCCATTGAGCTTCTTTTAAAGCTATTTAATCGACCTCGTCCGTTATTTATTATCAAATTTTCTCTTTCTTTAAATAATATAAAATATATACACATTCAAGTATAATAATTCACCTTTTATATTGCATATAACATTTTAATAAATGAATAACTTTTTTATTTCAAAATTTACTTGTTGCTGCAAAGGTGAGCAATATAATATCTAAATTAAAAAATGGAAAATTGTGAAATATAAAGAACAATTATGTGCAACATATATACTATTACGAAGTAATTCTTTTGGCACTTTCACGAATATGTCATCCAGCTCATCTTTTATCCTCACAGTAAGTATAATCTTTTTCTCGTCTTAATTTTTTATTTTTTTGGTAAATAAAGATTTTTATTACCAGAGAAATGTATGTATAGCACAAAAACCCCTAGAATTGTTCACAAGCCCAGACCTATAGTAAAAGAAAACAAATTCGCTTTTCTCGTCTTATTTAAAAAATAATACTTGCATTCTTTACATTTTACATGTGTCTCGGCCTGATTTTCAATCTCACATCATTAAAAAAAACACTATATTCTTAATTAACATATTAATTTGATTATTTTACCTAATTTTATTTACATAAATATTAGTACGACTTTTTTGTATAGAAAATGATCTCCCTTTTCCTTTATAAGATTCCGACACCAACCTGTATTCTAACATTGTAGGTTTTGTAGTAATTCTTTTGTGCTTTTTTAACTCTATAGTGCTAAGATGAGTATTCTTATTTTACATTTTATTCCATCTAAAATGCTATTCTTCTATCTATGTGATCTTTTTTTTTTTTAGTTAGTTTAAAAAAGAATTCTTTTTATATTTAATAATAATTTAACTTTAAAATACTCATTGTACACTTAATAAGATGATTTATAACTAATACAAATATTTATGGCTCATTTAGAATATTAGTATCAAAAGTCTTCCTTTTCTTCTTAAACTCTATGGCCATTGACCAGTCAAATATCATCACGAAAACTAAGACAGAAAAAGTACATAATACAAATACTAATTAAAATCGCAAACTAATTGAATTCTGCATTAGTTTATGCAGTGATTTTTTTTCTTATACAGTCAAATAAAAGTGTTGTTACTTGTGTGAAAATTATTTTTTAATCTTTCTAATAAAACTTTGTGCTATTTTTAGAGGAACTTTATTCTGAAAGATTTCTTCTAATCCTTCTAAACGGACGATCCCTTAAAAATACTGCTAAAAAGAATGGCATTAGAGTTGTGATGTTGCACTGATCATTTCAAGTGATTATTAGTAAAATTGTCAATGGTTTAAGGCAGCTGAAATAGTGATGTTGCACTAATCATTTCAAGTGATTATAAGTAAATTTCTCAATGGTTTTGAGGCTGCTGAAATAATTTTTCTTTGCCCAAGTGTAGTCTTAGTTATTAAGACTTCTCAAAAAAAATTGATTTATTTTTCCATCCATTAGAATTTTTACTCCAAAAAGATTACTATTTGCACGGATGGATGTATCACAATGTACAATGATAAAGACTACTATTTGACAAAATAGCCTTCAAAAACATAGCTAGACGTGTGAGACGACAAATTAAGCGAGCCCACTAATTCAACAAGTTTTTCACACGTATTCATGGTACATGCAACAAAGTGTGGCTGCTTTGTCCATAAAGAAAAATGTACACGCTCAAAACAATCATGTACATGTTATGATAAAAATCAAAATATGGTGGATGTCTACTCTTCCTCCATGATCGTTCTCTCAAATGGTTAATGACATATTCAATGACATATTTTCTATGTTCAATGACATATTCCATGACATATTTTCTTCACTTTTCATGCCTATATAAAGGTCTTGTAATAGATAGGAAAATACACACAATTGAAGAAGAAAATCTCTTCCTTCTCTCTATCTCTATTTCTTGTTCATGTTTTACTAAATTGCTTTTATTTCTTGTTCATGTTTTACTAAATTGCTTTTATTTCATAACACGTTATCAGCACGAGTCACTAACTAATTGTATATATATATATCTACAAAAAAAATTCTACATCCGGAAAGATTACAATTAGAAGCCATACATATATCACATGGTTAAATGTAAAGAGAAACTACATATGGTAAGTAATGAAATGTAAGAAGGTATGATTATCTTATACTTGTCATTCCTTTAAAATCTCATATGCACACAACTTCGTACTACACCTGTATTGCATAAGCACATATTAATATTACATCTTTTATATCACATGAATAAAATAAAATTTTTGAAGTTCTATATGTGAAAATCATAGTAGCAGTTAATTGTTGATATGATGCATGTCATGGTAACCAAGGATATTTTATATAAATTGTCCTATGCATATTTATGTGTTAACTATCTTCAATCTGTCCTGCCGCTTTAAACATTTTTTTTACTTGGATGAATATTTTTTTTCCTTTTGGATTTTTACACTTGCATATAGTACAAAAAAAAGGAATAAAAAATAAAATAAAATTGGTCATACTGATTAAAAGCATAAATCATCTTGAAGAAAACAAGAAATACTTCACATCTTTATCTAGGTTGATTAATTAGTACTTCTTTGATATTTGGAAAACAAACCAGCTATTTGAAAGTATACTTCATAATTTATGGTCGTATCATTTGAAAGCAAACAATGATTAGTATGATTACTAGAAGAGGTATTTTTGAGTATCCATGACCTACTTGATGCTTGCTACTGACTTACCATTTTTAAGTATTTTATATGAATGATGCACAAACTACAACTGGTAAGTTGTTACCTATAATGTTACTTTTCAGGTAATATAAATGCTGAATTTATGTATTAGTACTATATATGTGTTAGGTGTACTTTTGATAAATTTATTCACTAATTGTTTGGTTGAATTGAGTGAAGGAAAGTCATGGCGTTAAATCAAATCCAATAGGTAGGGTATACCCCGAAAACAACAATATTTTTGAGAGAGACTCAATAAATATTATGACAATGATTTTATGATCCTTTTAAACTCTTATAGAATTTAGAAGAAATATTCTGACTACAAACGGTTGTATTTCATATAGATGCTACAAAAAATTAATAAAGATTTACACTAATTTGAGATTTGTACACTTATTTAAGAAAGCAAATTTGATTTGCTAAGTTGCAAATTAGTTGTGTATAACTTTCTTGGCATGTGATTGAAATTAAGGCTTGAGAATCAATCTCAATATTGTTTAGCCTATTATGCCATTGATTGAGGGTAAGACATGGGGATCAAGTCCTGATGCTCTATAATGATAAGAGTTGGGTTTGAGTCCCAATTTATTATGGCCTAACATGCCTTTATATTGGTAAGACATTGGGTTTGAGTCCCAATGTATCATATTGATGATATAATGATGACTAAAGAAAAATAATATATTTTTCATGAAAAGACATGTAAATTGTCCCACTTGATTTGTTTCATTCTTGAAGTGAATGTGATAACAATGCATAATAAGTTTCAATGAAGACAATTGGTTGAACAATGAACGTGGGCGTTCCAAATATCAAAATAATAATAATCATCACTATGATTATAAAAGGAGAACAATAAAGGTTCTCAAAATAGTCCTTTAAAATGTGAAGGCAATGCTTACCATCAAATTGGTATGAAAATAATAAAGCACGTCGCTGATTATGATCCATTCCTTGAAGAGAATGTGACTTATGATAAGCATTGAGAATGCAAACCCATTCCTAAAGTTGAATGTGGCAATATGTGATAAAAGCAATGAATAAAGACATGCAATTCATGATTATATGAATACCACACAACTCACCTCTAAGGGAGGTTTGAGTAAAATAAAGAGAATAAATATTATTGTGTGGTTACATGAATATGTCATTGGTCGCGTACATGTGATATGCCAAATATTATTTTGTCATGCCTTATAAAAGTTATTAAAGGCAAAATTAAAGCAAGAAATGATTTTGCTTATGATGATTTTGACTATGACAATTTATTAAGATATAATTTTCTCCGTGAAGGAGACATTTACCATATGAATGGTATGATAAAAGATCTTGTAGTACAAAAGTTGTTAAGAACTCCGGAAAAACTAATTTGTTACTACCCGGATGAATAAACTTATTCATGACATTGATATTGTAAAGTCTCAAAAGAAACTTTTTGAGTTTCAAATATATAAGTCAAAGTGATTGGCATATTGAGACTATAAATGAAAGGAAGATTGAATATCTTCATATTTCTATAATCATACCGGGTAAATATGAAAGGTTACCCGATCTTCTTTCTATTTGTACTACACAAATATAAGCATGATGTTGGAATCATATGCCACAAGTAAACTAGAGATTTACTAAAATAAATATTAATTGGCATGACCAGTTGACCATATCGGTTCAATTATGATGCGAAAAATTAATTAAGAATTACATTGACACATATTGAAGAATAGAAGATTCTTCAAGAATTCTCTTGTGCTGCTTATTCTCATGATATACCAGTTAAAGATTGAGATTGAATCCTTTGATTTCTGGAAGGAATAAAAGGTGATATATATATATATATATATGGGCCCAGTCACCTGCCATGTGGACCGTTTACTATTATATGATTTTAATAGATGCATCTATTTTATGGTCACATGTGCATTTGTTATCAACTTGCAGTTTAGTTTTTGCAAGATTGTTTGCTCAAATTATTAGAGCACAATTCCAGAATATAAATTATGATGATTTATCTTAATAATACTGGTTTAAATCCAAGTTGGTTTAGCAGAAATTGTATGCCTCCAATTATAGCTAAATCATTGGTTATGAGAACAAAACTTCCAAAAACAAAATTTGGTATGAGATTTATTATTTAATATACAGCAGCACTTGTACGCATCTAGCCAAGTTATAAAAAAATTTCCCTATCACAATCGGTTCAGGGTCAGGAACCAAATAATTTCTATATAGAAATATGGATGTGTTATATGATTTAATTATGCCACCAAAATGCACAAAGATGAGTTCCCAAAGATGGTTGGGAAATGTGTTGGTGATCCCAACATTAGGGGGAGAAAATGGGCAGCTGAGAAAGTGATACGTGAAATGAATTTTTATGAATACATATAGATCCTCGTACAAGAAAATATAAACTTGAAGTTCAAGTGATAATTCATTTACAAATTATTGCCAGACGCATTTGCTGACCCAAAGCTAAATGTCATATTTCAGTTGCTAATACTCCAAATAGAATAAAGTCCATGAGGGACAGAGTCTATGGCACGCATGAAGTGTAACAGACCAATCGGTTCCAAAGATAAAACTCCTTGAAGAAGGAGAGGGGCAAATATTCAAAATGGTCATAAAAAGGAGGCAAGTGCCTTAGAAGAGCACCACGACATAACACTTCATAAGACCTCATGGGAGAGGCTCAGGTACCTGAAAATAATGAAATAAAGAGATCTCAATAAGTTATGTCTTTATTGGGTAATAATGGAACCGACATAAAATGATTGTCGACGATATTGTTAATATAATGTAGCGCTCAATATGATTAATATTGACGAGGATCTTGAGATCAAATTTGTCATGAAATTTGGACGGATAAAAGATTGGCCAAATAAAAAATACGCAATTAAATTGACTTCACTTGAAAAATGTGAAGTTGGACGGATAGTCCAACACCTGAAAGTATAAAGTCAATTGAGGTATAAATGTGTTCTTGTGCGAAAGGTTCAAGTCGATAGACATAAAGACGACTTGTGGCATAAGAAAATTAGTAAATATCTTCACATTGATTATATGAAGACATGTTCTCTTATAGTGGATATAGTCACTTCAGGTTTTAATCTGGCAATATATGAAAAACTTGATATGTGTATAGTGGATATCATTGAAAGATTTAAATTATCTTGAAGAATATTAAGGTTTCCAAGAAATTTATTAAATAAAGCTTCAAATATCCTTATACGGATTGAAACAATCAGGGCCCATGTGGTATAATCGCCCGAGAGAATACTTGTTGAAAGAAGGGTATAAGAATAATTCAATTTGTCCTTGTGTCCTTATAAAAGGATATGGATTTGAATTTGTTATAATCGCCATGTATGTTGATGATTCAAATATCATTAGAACTCTCGGAGAGTTTCCTAAAGCAGTAGACTGTTTAATGAATTTGAAATGAAAGATCTTGGAAAGACAAAATTTTGTCTTGGTCTACAAATTGAATATATGAAAGATGGAATTTTTGTCCTTCAATCAGCATACACTAAAAAGATTTTAAAGAGCTTCTATGTGGATAAAACACATCCATTAAGTACCCCGATGGTTGTGAGATTACTCGATATAAATAAAGATCCACTCTGACCTCATGAAAATAATGAAGAGCTTCTTGGTCCTAAAGTACCATATCTTAATGCAATTGGTGCGCTAATATATCTTGCTAACACTACAAGGCATGACATAACTTTTTCAGTTAATGTCTTAGCAAGATATAGCTCCGCTCAAGGAGAAATTGGAATGAAATCAAGCACATATTACGTTATCTAAGGGGGATTACCGGTGTGGGCTTATTTTATGGCAATGATTGCAATACCGATCTTGTTGGTTATGTCGATGTGAGGTATTTATCTGACACACACAAGGCTTGATCTCAAACATGTTATGTGTTTACATGTGTGGCACTGTCATATCTTGGCGATCGACTAAGCAATCAATCGTGGCTACTTCTTTTAATCATGCTGAGATAATTGCTATTCATGAAGCAAGTCGAGAATGTGTATGGTTGAGGTCTACTATACATCTTATTCGAGACAAATGTGGTTTGAAGTGTGATAAACTACCCAAAGTTTTGTATGAAGAAAATACAACATGCATAGCCCAATTAAAGGGAGGATTCATAAAGGAGTTAGGACAAAGCACATTTCACCTAAATTATTGTTCACACATGATCTTCAAAAGAATGGTGATATTAATGTGCAACGGATCCGTTCAAGTGATAATATGGCTGATTTGTTCACCAAATATCTACCGGCGTCAACCTTCAAGAAACTAGTGTACAAGATTGGGATACGAAGGCTCAACGATGTGAACTGATGATCTCATCAGGGGGAGATAATACGCGTTGTACTCTTTTTCCCTTACAAGGTTTTGTCCCATTGGGTTTTCCTTGTAAGGTTTTTAACGAGGCAACCAAAAGGCGTATTTCTAAATATGTGTACTCTTTTTCCTTCATTAGGATTTTTTTTCCCATAGGATTTTTTTTCTAATAAGGTTTTAACGAGGCACATTATTTATGGACATCCAAGGGGGAGTGTTATGATAAAAATCAAAATATGGTGGATGTCTACTCTTCCTCCATGATTTTTCTCTCAAATGGTTAATGACATATTCAATGACATATTTTCTATGTTCAATGACATATTTCATGACATATTTTCTTCACTTTTCATGCCTATATAAAGGCCTTGTAATAGATAGGAAAATACACACAATTGAAGAAGAAAATCTCTTCCTTCTCTCGATCTCTATTTCTTGTTCATGTTTTACTAAATTGCTTTTATTTCTTGTTCATGTTTTACTAAATTGCTTTTATTTCATAACAGTACAGATTATTTAAAGCACATAATTCATAAAATACAGAAACTACCCTCCACTTCTAAGCAGGTTAGCTTTTAAGATAGCAGCTCAAACACACATGTTGACCCTAAGGTCATCAAACTCTGCCTTATTAATAAGAGGAATATACAAGGCCTAATGTGCAATAAGCATATATATATGTCACACCTCCTTTTTGCGCGCCCGGCCCCGAAGGGTTAAAAATGCGCGGGTGGAGTTTTTCCAATTTAAGTGACAATATTCGAAATGAGATTATTTATTTAATTCAGAGTCGCCACTTGGGAAAGGTTTGACTTTTGGTGTCCCAAGTCACCGGTTTATCTTGAATCCCAAATCG
This sequence comes from Nicotiana tabacum, assembly GCF_000715075.1. Lineage (NCBI taxonomy): Eukaryota > Viridiplantae > Streptophyta > Magnoliopsida > Solanales > Solanaceae > Nicotiana > Nicotiana tabacum. The sequence goes on along the minus strand of NC_134086.1, from coordinate 120,792,184 downwards.
AGGAAATTTTCGACTTTTCCAAATGAAGTCTGCGAACCAGAAATTCTAAGTAAGGAATTCTGTTGACCCGAGGGAAGGTGTTAGGCACCCTCGAATCCCGTGGTTCTAGCACGGTCGCTTAAATTGTTATAATGGCTAAATATCTGATTTAAATACATGTTATGACTTACATGCTTTTATTAAACTTAAAACCGCTTTTATCATTATCACTTATTTTTATAGAATTGCAACGTCGTGAAAATGCATCTCGAACCACGTCACAATCAATGCGCCCGTGATCGTCAACACATTTTGACTTCGTTGAGATTTGGATTTGGGTCACATCAATGTGCACCCGAATTTAAGAATATGATTTAATTAAGCCGCGCCTAAAGAGTCTAACGCGTTATTATTTTTTGGGAAGGCCATGAGATCCACTAAACGGCCTAGCCTGAATTCTAAATATTTATTATGATTATTTATTGAGGGCCCCGCAATTTGCATTCTATTTGGCGAGGCTCGTCTCATTATTTTAGAAGGGTATCCTACAGTGACTACATTTCTACTACGTTTGTCTCTAAAAAAGAAAGATGATACCGAACTTACTTGTTTGAACAAATACAGACTGGATCTTTATTATGTTTGCCGAACCTAAATTTGTTTGATTACCTGATTGATTGTTTATGAGGTGAAAGTTACCTCATGCTTTGTCTTCATCGAGTGAATACGCTTATTAATTTGCTAAGTGAGATTGCAGGCAAACTAACAACATATACTGAGTTATATTTAACGACCTCCAAGTTTTATTTTTTAAACTCTATCCCATTTGAACTTGATAAACGAAATTGGCTGTTTATTAGGAAAATTACTACTAATTGAACTCAAAACGCCTATTAGTTTTCCTCAACAGTCATCGCGTTATTTCGAAACAAGGAATCTATACCGAGATCCGATATCGAACCTATATCGGAACAAATAATCTGACAGGAGAGCTGGCATTCATAGCCAGACTCTTAATGTGACTGCATGAGAGTTGGTTTGGGATACATTTATCCCGGACCTAGTACCATAGATTTGTCAATTCAGTGGTCTGGACAAAATACATACAAGTGCTTGCCATGACTCTATGTTATACTGCCATAACTAAATTAAACAGAATGTTATACTGAACTGAACGTATACTAAATCAAACATACTGTCTATGTCATACTGTCATTACTATTAAACAATGCTATCTAATAGTTCATCTCAAACAGAATGTATGTTAGTTTATACAGAATGTTTGCAGTTTGCAGTTAAACAACTACAGGCTAAACTAGCATTTAACCTATTTTGACCACCAGTATTATAACATAAACAGATGTTCATTTCCTTATTTCTGCTTCAACTTCAAACTTTCAACAGTACATGGTTTCAGAGGTTGTGTACCTGGAAATATTTGACAATTGAAGAAGAGGGCAGTCAGCAAAGTAACAATGACAACAAGTGCAGCAGCAGTAACAGCAGGTAACAAAATCCCAATGCAAGATGCAGTTATAGCCAACGGGAAGAGGTAACAAAATGACAGCAACAAGCAGGGGAGTGGGCTCAGAACTCAAACAGTCTAACTCCAAAAGAAAACAACCAATAAGAACCAAACAGTAGAATCCTAGCTGATACTTGAGAGGAAATCAACACTTATTTGAAACAGGGTAAACAAACTGGGAATCGAACAAACAACAGGAAGAAAACAGCTTCTGATTTTTGTGATATCCCTCTCCCTGTCTCCTTTCTTTTCAAAATCCAATGTCAATCTTCAGCTTTGAAAATATGCTTGAGTTATCAGGAAGAAATCTTTTCCAGTTTTTTCTGGTTTTTTCAGAATTTTCAGTTCTCAAATATTCAATCTGAGTTCTGTTTCTTTTGTGTGTCGTGTGTGTGTATATATCCCTCAATGTGTATCACCCTCTCTTTCTTTCAAAAAATATTCCTCACAGTGTGCCTCCCTCTATTATGTGTGTGTGTTTTTTCCTCTAATCTTAGGGTCCGTCTGTATATCTCCGTCTATCTGATGTCCTCCCCCCATTTATAAGCCTTAACACTACCCCTTTTAACAGCCTGTTTAGAATATCACCATACCCCTCCCATGTGCCTTCCATTTTCAGTTCCACTTTAGCTAATTAAGTATTAAACCTCATCAACATTCCCTGGCAGACTTATCTTTCCCATTTTATTAACTAAAAGCAAGCATGGGCAGCAGGATGTAGTCTGACAGCACATGCTGTCAAACTATTTAATTCAAAAGGGCCTTTATGCCCATGTTGTGCACATGCCCTCCAGTTCAGATTACCATTACAGACTAAACATTAGGTTTCTGAAATCACATTAACAACTATAAGTAAATGAACTTAGTTCTTAATTGATTCAGGCAATGTTCAACAGAAGCAAATCGATTTATTTTGTTCAGACAGTTGAAACTAATTGACGACACATGTCGACTCGACTATATTAGCATTAACATACACAATCGTAGCCAAAAATCAGACATTTAAACAGTATCGATACATGGTTCAAATTATACTGACTAAGCAGAAATGCACTCGAGGAGTCAACTAGTCAGTCCAAACTTGAAAATCAGCTACTTGCACAACACTTACATACACATTATCAGGACAAATGGAAGGGCTTAATCAAACAACAGAGGTTCAGGCAAAGTGGTTAAGGCACAGTTGATAGAAGTCAAGGACACAAACAGAACATGAACAGACCCTTACAACAATCAAATGAACCAAAACAACTAAGAAAAGAAAGAAACTCACCTTAAACCGCAAAAGATCAAAGCCTTAACTCGGACTCGGACAGACCTTTCTTAAGGCTGAATGGACTTTAATCGAAGTGTTTCTCAGATGAGAAACACTTCGATTAAGGTCCATTAGACCTTAATCTCTTCGGCTCGGACGGACACGGACCAGTGATGAGGAATCAACCAGTTCCAAAACTCAGATCTGGGATTCATGCTTCCCTGATCAGATTCGGACCAAACCAAGTATGGTTTGGTCACGGGGGGGGGGGGGTCTGGGGAGTGTCTGGTGTGAAGCTGGGGTTAAACGGTGTAGATCGAGTTTTGACTCGAATCTTCAAATGAAGATTCGAGGACCTAGAGGATGATTCGAACTAAACGGTCAACAGGTCTATGTTCAGGGTGGTGAGGGGGTTCTATGGTGTTCAGGTGGAGGTCACCGGCGTCCGTGCCGCCGGTTTTCATGGTGAAGAGTACAGGGGCGGCTCTAGGGTTTGGGGGTTCTGGTGAAGACGACGAGGCTGGGGTATTGGATAGGGGGGTAGGGTACGATTAGAGACTTATATAGTTAGTGGGTGGGCAGATCTCAACCGTTGGATCAACCGAAATCGATGGCTTGGATCTAAGGGTTTAGGGGAAACGGTGTCGTTTCAACTAATGGGGGTTTGGGTTGGTCCGGGTGGAAACGGGTCGGGTTCTGTTCGTGGGTATGGGAAATGTGATCTTGGCCGTTGATCAATCTGAGATCAACGGCCCAGATCAACCTGGATCAATACGACGTCGTTTGGACACCCTGGGTATCAGCTGGTGTTGGACCGGGCAGGCCTGGTTTGGACGTTGTTTGTTTTGGGCCAATTTTAATAAATTGGCCCAATCCGGAAGAAGAAAGGGTCTTTTTCTCTTTTTTTTTATTATTTTTATTTCTTTTCTTATTTATTTTAAAAACAAAACTAAGCAAAAAATCAAATTAAAATTAAATACACACTCAATACAATTATTTGCACACACACTAAAGATATTTCAAAACAGGTAAAATCAAACAAAACAAAATCATGGACAAAGATGCCCGTTTTATGCCTTTCTATTTAACAACCATGTTACGGTTCAGATTATGCATGACCCACACATTTTGTATTTTGTTTTAAATAAATAAATAAATAAAAATGGGCAAAAGTCACAAATAAATCAACAAAGTGCCGTACAAAAATCCAAAATTGTATAGCAGGACCAATTTTTATTCTTTTGGAGCGACTGTCGCGCAAAACAAAAATCACGTGCTCACAGCTGCCCCTCTTTGTTCGGAAACACGAAGAGTTTTCGTGCAAAGATAAAGTGAGCGTGTATGAGCGATTTTTGCCTATGGACCACTCCGTATGAAGCATGTTTTTGAAAGATCTGACCGAATCTTGCTTCAAATATTTCCTACATATCCTGGGCTAAACAGGAATCAGGTCAATGTAGTTCGAGAAGTTTTGGTAGCTGGGACTACCATGGGATTGCAATGCTTGCTGCTACTGCTGTTGCTGTTGTCACTACTGCGTCACTGACCGCCTTATTACAACCAAACGAAAATTGGAAACTGAACTAACTACTTATATGCATGTCAACTGCTAGTTACAAGATTTCTATCTATGATTCTTTTACGACTTGATCTTGGGTCTTAGCTGATTCTGCTTGTAGACTCCGATCTGAATCTTGATGCTTGCGAGTTGCGGCGACTTGTTTAACCTCTGGGATACTGAGTGAGACGCGATTGGCAGGGTTCAGGACCTTAACCAAATGTTGGAGTCAATTTGCTTTCCATTTACTCCGATAGCTCGGGACATCTTCTCTCTTTTTTCTTCTTTTTCTTCGTTGATTTCGAACTGGGACTCATCTCGTGGGGTCATTTCGATCCATGTGGGTCGAGGTTAGACCTGCGGGAGAAAACAAACGAACGAAATTTTCTGCCCCAGTTTCACTAGGAAAATTTTGTTAATTGTTCGCCAGGAAGTTCATAAAATTGATGAAAGAGGATATGCATGCTCAGTTCAGGGTTGGAGCCCTAATACCGACTAGCTGGGGAAAGGTTCAGTTTAAGGTTTAAAACCCTAATGCCGAACGAGAGTTTCGGGTTTAAAACCCTAATACTGACTAAAGGAAAAATTCAGTTTAGGGTTTAAAACCCTAATGCTGATTGCATGGAAAAACTCAACTTAGGGTTTAAAACCCTAATGCTGGCTGAAAGGAAAAAGTTCAGTTTAGGGTTTAAAACCCTAATGCTGACTAAAAGGAAAATTCAGTTTAGGGTTTAAAACCCTAATGTTGATTGCATGAAAAAGCTCAGTTTAGGGTTTAAAACCCTAATGCTGGCTGAAAGGAAAAAGTTCAGTTTAGGGTTTAAAACCCTAATGTTGACTAAAAGGAAAATTCAGTTTAGGGTTTAAAACCCTAATGCTGATTGCATGGAAAAGCTCAGTTTAGGGTTTAAAACCCTAATGCTGGCTGAAAGGAAAAAGTTCAGTTTAGGGTTTAAAACCCTAATGCTGACTAAAAGAAAAATTCAGTTTAGGGTTTAAAACCCTAATGCTGATTGCATGAAAAAGCTCAGTTTAGGGTTTAAAACCCTAATGCTGGCTGAAAGGAAAAAGTTCAGTTTAGGGTTTAAAACCCTAATGCTGACTAAAGGAAAAATTCAGTTTAGGGTTTAAAACCCTAATGCTAACTAAAAGGAAAATTCAGTTTAGGGTTTAAAACCCTAATGCTGATTGCATGGAAAAGCTCAGTTTAGGGTTTAAAACCCTAATGCTGGCTGAAAGGAAAAAGTTCAGTTTAGGGTTTAAAACCCTAATGCTGGCTGAAAGGAAAATTCAGTTTAGGGTTTAAAACCCTAATGATGATTACATGGAAAAGCTCAGTTTAGGGTTTAAAACCCTAATGCTGGCTAAAAGGTAAATTCAGTTTAGGGTTTAAAACCCTAATACTGATTACATGGAAAAGCTCAGTTTAGGGTTTAAAACCCTAATGCTGACTAAAAGGAAAATTCAGTTTAGGGTTTAAAACCCTAATGCTGATTGCATGGAAAAGCTCATTTTAGGGTTTAAAACCCTAATGCTGGCTGAAAGGAAAAAGTTCAGTTTAGGGTTTAAAACCCTAATGCTGACTAAAAGGAAAATTCAGTTTAGGGTTTAAAACCCTAATGCTGATTGCATGGAAAAGCTTAGTTTAGGGTTTAAAACCCTAATGCTGGCTGAAAGGAAAAAGTTCAGTTTAGGGTTTAAAACCCTAATGCTGACTAAAAGGAAAATTCAGTTTAGGGTTTAAAACCCTAATGCTGATTGCATGGAAAAGCTCGGTTTAGGGTTTAAAACCCTAATGCTGGTTGAAAGGAAAAAGTTCAGTTTAGGGTTTAAAACCCTAATGCTGACTAAAAGGAAAATTCAGTTTAGGGTTTAAAACCCTAATGTTGATTGCATGGAAAAGCTCAGTTTAGGGTTTAAAACCCTAATGCTGGCTGAAAGGAAAAAGTTCAGTTTAGGGTTTAAAACCCTAATGCTGACTAAAAGGAAAAGTTCAGTTTAGGGTTTAAAACCCTAATGCTGACTGAAAGAAAAAGTTCAGTTTAGGGTTTAAAACCCTAATGCTGACTAAAAGGAAAATTCAGTTTAGGGTTTAAAACCCTAATGCTGATTGCATGGAAAAGCTCAGTTTAGGGTTTAAAACCCTAATGCTGGTTGAAAGGAAAAAGTTCAGTTTAGGGTTTAAAACCCTAATGCTGACTAAAAGGAAAATTCAGTTTAGGGTTTAAAACCCTAATGCTGATTGCATGGAAAAGCTCAGTTTAGGGTTTAAAACCCTAATGCTGGCTGAAAGGAAAAAGTTCAGTTTAGGGTTTAAAACCCTAATGCCGACTAAAAGGAAAATTCAGTTTAGGGTTTAAAACCCTAATGCTGATTGCATGGAAAAGCTCAGTTTAGGGTTTAAAACTCTAATGCTGGCTGAAAGGAAAAAGTTCAGTTTAGGGTTTAAAACCCTAATGCTGACTAAAAGGAAAATTCAGTTTAGGGTTTAAAACCCTAATGCTGATTGCATGGAAAAGCTCAGTTTAGGGTTTAAAACCCTAATGCTGGCTGAATGGAAAAGCTCAGTTTAGGGTTTAAAACCCTAATGCTGGCTGAAAGGAAAAAGTTCAGTTTAGGGTTTAAAACCCTAATGCTGGCTGAAAGGAAAATTCAGTTTAGGGTTTAAAACCCTAACGCTGATTGCATGGAAAAGCTCAGTTTAGGGTTTAAAACCCTAATCTGAAAGGAAAAAGTTCAGTTTAGGGTTTAAAACCCTAATGCTGGCTGAAAGGAAAAAGTTCAGTTTAGGGTTTAAAACCCTAATGCTGACTAAAAGGAAAATTCAGTTTAGGGTTTAAAACCCTAATGCTGATTGCATGGAAAAGCTCAGTTTAGGGTTTAAAACCCTAATGCTGGCTGAAAGGAAAATTCAGTTTAGGGTTTAAAACCCTAATGCTGATTGCATGGAAAAGCTCAGTTTAGGGTTTAAAACCCTAATGCTGGCTGAAAGGAAAAAGTTCAGTTTAGGGTTTAAAACCCTAATGCTGGCTGAAAGGAAAAAGTTCAGTTTAGGGTTTAAAACCCTAATGCTGACTGAAAGGAAAAAGTTCAGTTTAGGGTTTAAAACCCTAATGCTGGCTGAAAGGAAAATTCAGTTTAGGGTTTAAAACCCTAACGCTGATTGCATGGAAAAGCTCAGTTTAGGGTTTAAAACCCTAATCTGAAAGGAAAAAGTTCAGTTTAGGGTTTAAAACCCTAATGCTGGCTGAAAGGAAAAAGTTCAGTTTAGGGTTTAAAACCCTAATGCTGGCTGAAAGGAAAATTCAGTTTAGGGTTTAAAACCCTAACGCTGATTGCATGGAAAAGCTCAGTTTAGGGTTTAAAACCCTAATCTGCATGGAAAAGCTCAGTTTAGGGTTTAAAACCCTAATGCTGGCTGAAAGGAAAAAGTTCAGTTTAGGGTTTAAAACCCTAATGCTGACTAAAAGGAAAAGCTCAGTTTAGGGTTTAAAACCCTAATGCTGGCTGCATGGAAAAGCTCAGTTTAGGGTTTAAAACCCTAATGCTGGCTGAAAGGAAAAAGTTCAGTTTAGGGTTTAAAACCCTAATGCTGGCTGAAAGGAAAATTCAGTTTAGGGTTTAAAACCCTAACGCTGATTGCATGGAAAAGCTCAGTTTAGGGTTTAAAACCCTAATGCTGGCTAAAAGGAAAAAGTTCAGTTTAGGGTTTAAAACCCTAATGCTAACTAAAAGGAAAAGCTCAGTTTAGGGTTTAAAACCCTAATGCTGATAACATGGAAAAGCTCAGTTTAGGGTTTAAAACCCTAATGCTGGCTGAATGGAAAAATTTAGTTTAGGGTTTAAAACCCTAATGCTGACTAAAAAGAAAATTCAGTTTAGGGTTTAAAACCCTAATGCTGACTGGCTGGGGATAAAGCTCGAGAATACTACACGATCTATTTTTGAGTTTTCCTGTTTTAATAGAAGATAAAAGGGAGTTTCGTGGAAGCTTACCTTTCGAGTGAATTCATCATTGCCGAAGTACTTCCTGTACCCGTGTACCTTCTTCTTTGGGCGACATCTGCTTCTTGCACGGTTCTCTTGGATCGGACCTATTTTAACCTTTCAGACAAAGAATCATTTGTTAGTTCGGAAATGACGGTCGGTTTGGTGACCTTGATCGTTCCCAGTTGCTTTCTTGCGTCTTTATTTCTGTTGTGAAGTTCCGCCATTGATTTGATTCGAATGGCGAAACCCTTCTAGACTGTTCAGGCTTGTATTTCCAGATTCTGCGATGATTTGCCTCGTAAGGCCTCTTTTTTTTCTTTTTGTCCCGTTTTGATTGGAGGTTCTCAACGGGGATTTTATTGGAGGTGTTTTGTGGGAATTTGTACAAAAGGAAGCTCTGTGGGGGGAATATTTACAAAGTGGATTCTTTGTGCGGATTCTGTACAATGGGGTATGCTGGATATTTTGTTTCAAAACGAGTTTCCCAGGGTTTGTTGGGGTAAGCTTTGTTGGGGAATATTTACAAAGGGACTTGCTGGGGGTGTGCTGAGGAAGTTCCAACGGGGATTTTTTTTTTTATATATATTGGGGAGACTCTGTGGGAGATTGTACAAAAGGAGAGACTCTGTGGGGATTTGTACAGGGGGAGACTCTGTGGGGATTTATCTGAAAGCGGACCTGCCGGGGAAGATTTCTCTCTTTCCTCTTTACTTTAAAACACCATCAAACGTCATGATTCGTCAGGCTTGGGCGATCGTACCAACGAAAAGAGGTGCTTTCCTTCATGAGACGGGATTCCGTGCAAACAAACCTGCCACTTGCCCTTTCCGGTGTGTCCTGAACTTGGGGTTAAAACACAAAAGGGATTTGAAGAGAAGAAAAGAAAGGAGAACATAAGTTCAGGAAGGGAGTGCCCCTTTTGGGACGAGAAAAACTTATCTGAGGAAGATAACGCTAGCTTTAAACGACATGACATGCTCTTTGGGCTGGACGTCTGACCTTCCATGAACTTGCGTTTTCCTGAACCAGAACAGATCTGTGATTCCAAACCGGTGGAACTTTGCCGAGACCTCCTTGGGGTGGGATCATTCCTTTTCGGCCCAAAGCGCCCTTTGCGGGTTTTAGCTGGCTGACCTCTCTCATTTCTATTCCTGTCATCGCTTGATAGCACTCTTTGTGAGTTTTTACTAAACAAGCTCTCTCATTTTGGTTTCTCTTCTCCCGTCGCCTCGTGGTGCCCGAAGGTTTTCACCGCTGAGACTCTCTCATTTTATTTCTCTCAATTTAAAGTGTGCCGGTTTCCATTTGTGATGCTTATTGGTTCCCCACCATATTCGGTAATTGATTTGAAGGCTTGTGCTAGGTAAAGAGAGGTAGATGATACTAACTTCTAAACCGCTCGACGTGCCCCGGTTTCAATTTCAGGGTGAATGGGATTTTATTGTTGGTGTGACTGAACCTCAGGGAGAGGCTGCCTACGTATCCTTTCGGAATCAAGTCAAACGTAGTTCAGGCCTCAATCAAATTTTGTTTTTGTTTTCCTTTTTTTTTTCTTCTTTTTTTTTCTTTTTGTAGAGAGGATTGGGTAGTGTTTGGGAGTAGTGGGGGATAAAACCTTCGCCATTTTCAAATGTGTCAGGACCACTTGGAGTATGATCTAGACGTAGTATCTCTTGACTGCATCTGCATTTACTGCTGTGTCGGGGTCATTTCCTTCGATATCACCCAAATACAGTGCTCCTCTCGACAATATCTTCCTTACGATGTATGGGCCTTTCCAATTTGGGGCAAACTTTCCTTTTGCTTCTTCATGATGCGGCAGAATACGCCTTAGTACCAGCTGACCTACTTCGAAATTCTGGGGTCGGACTTTCTTGTTGTAAGCACGGGCCATCCTTCGTTGGTATAACTGTCCGTGACAAACTGCGGCCATTCGCTTTTCATCAATCAACGTCAATTGCTCCAGTCGAGCCTTAACCCACTCGCTGTCTTCGATTTCTGCTTCGACAATGATTCGAAGCGAAGGAATTTCTACCTCTGCCGGTATTACAGCCTCGGTCCCATAAACCAAAAGATAAGGAGTCGCTCCCACCGATGTGCTTACCGTAGTGCGGTACCCCAATAATGCAAAAGGTAACTACTCATGCCACTGTCGGGAACTTTGGATTGTTTTCCTCAAAATCTTCTTGATGTTTTTATTTGCAGCTTCCACAGCACCATTGGCTTTCGGCCGATAAGGAGTAGAATTCCTATGCGTTATCTTGAACTGCTCGCATACATCTCCCATCAAGCGACTGTTCAAATTTGCTGCATTATCTGTAATGATAGTCGCAGGAATACCGAAACGACAGATAAGATTTGAGTGCACAAAATCTACTACAGCTTTCTTAGTGACCGACTTGAGAGTGACAGCTTCTACCCATTTTGTGAAGTAATCGATGGCAACCAGTATAAACCTGTGTCCATTCGAAGCCTTCGGTTCGATTGGTCCAATGACGTCCATGCCCCATGCGACAAATGGCCAAGGTGCGGACATGGGATGCAACTCCGTGGGAGGTGCATGAATCAAATCACCGTGCACCTGACACTGATGACACTTCCGGACAAAGCTAAAGCAATCTTTTTCCATGGTCATCCAGTAATAACCTGCTCGGAGGATTTTCTTCGCTAAGACATACCCGTTCATGTGAGGTCCGCACACACCTACGTGTACTTCGTGCATGATCTTTCTCGATTCCTCGATATCGACACATCTTAGGAGATTGAGGTCCGGGGTCCTCTTATATAACAATTCACCGCTTAGAAAGAAACCACTTGCATGTCACCTAATGGTCCTCTTCTGATCTCCAGTAGCATGCTCGGGGTATTCTTGCGTCTTCAGGAATTTCCTGATGTCATGGTACCAAGGCTGCGTACTTGATCCTGCCTCGATTACACTGCAGTAACCGTGTCTTTCCTTGATTTGGATTTCCAAAGGATCGACGTGGGCGTTGCCCGGGTAGGGTAGCATTGAAGCCAAAGTAGCAAGTGCATCTGCCAGTTCATTGTGGCACCTCGGAATATACCTGAACTCTATTGACGTAAAGCGCTTGCTGAGGTCCTCCACATGCTGTCGGTAAGGGATAAGTTTGACATCCCGAGTTTCCCATTCGCCTTGAGCTTGCCGGATGATCAGGTCAGAATCTCCCATAATCAGTAAGTCTTTGACATCCTGATCGATTGCCATATGCATGCCCATAATGCAGGCTTCATACTCAGCTGTATTATTTGTGCAAAAGAAACGCAGTCTAGCTGTGGCGGGATAATGCTGACCGGAAGGCGAGATCAATATTGCCCCAATCCCTACACCCTTGGCGTTCACGGCTCCGTCAAAGAACATCTTCCAAACATGAGCTTCCTCTGAGATCACTTCTACGGTGTTTACCTCTTCATCTGGAAAGTAGGTATCCAATGGCTGGTATTCCTCATCGACCGGATTTTCGGCCAAATGATCTGCTAACGCCTGGACTTTCATTGCCGTGCGAGTGACATAAACTATGTCGAATTCCGTAAGCAAAATTTGCCATTTAGCCAGTCTCCCAGTAGGCATTGGTTTCTGAAATATATACTTCAAAGGATCCAACCTGCTTATGAGGAATGTAGTGTGGGCTTGGAGATAATGTCTTAGCTTTTGAGCAACCCATGTGAGAGCGCAGCATGTCCTTTCCAGCAGAGTGTATTTGTCCTCGTAGCCGGTGAATTTCTTGCTCAAGTAGTAGATTGCTTGCTCCTTCTTTCCGGTTACGTCGTGTTGCCCGAGGACGCAGCTGAAAGAGTTCTCCAAGACTGTCAGATACAAGAAAAGTGGCTTCCCTGCTTCTGGAGGGACCAAGACTGGGGGATTCGAAAGGTATTCTTTGACTTTATCAAAGGCTTCTTGACACTCAGGTGTCCATTTGATCGCCGCATCTTTCCTTAACAGCTTGAATATGGGCTCACACGTGCTTGTCAACTGGGCAATGAACCGACTGATGTAATTCAACCTGCCCAACAGACTCATCACGTCTTTCTTTGTTCTCGGGGGAGGTAGATCTCTGATGGATTTTATCTTAGTTGGATCTAGCTCGATTCCTCTCCTGCTTATGATGAAGCCCAGAAGTTTGCCCGACGGAACTCCGAAAGCACATTTGGCTGGGTTTAGCTTCAAGTCATACTTCCTTAGCCTCTCGAAGAATTTCCTCAAGTCTTGGATGTGATTATCCTGCGTCCTGGACTTGACTATCACGTCATCCACGTACACCTCTATTTCCTGGTACATCATGTCATGGAAAATGGCAGTCATGGCCCTCATGTAAGTAGCCCCAGCATTCTTCAGACCAAATGGCATAACCCGGTAACAGTAGGTGCCCCAAGGCGTGGTGAAGGCAGTTTTCTCGGCGTCCTCTTCATCTATCAGTACCTGATGATACCCAGCATAACAATCTACAAAAGACTATATCTCGTGCTTGGCACAATTATCAACGAGGATGTGGATGTTGGGCAACGGGAAATTATCTTTAGGACTTGCTTTGTTTAGATCTCGGTAATCTACACATACCTGAGTTTTCCCGTCCTTTTTTGGTACTGGAACCACATTCGCCAACCATGTTGTATATTGGACTACCCGGATCACTCCTGTTTTCAGCTGCTTGGTGATCTCCTCTTTAATCTTGTCACTGACCTCAGTTTTGAACTTTCGTTGCTTTTGTTGAAATGGAGGACAATCAGGATGAATCGGCAATTTATGAACCACTAGATCAACACCTAGTCCCGACATGTCATCATATAACCAAGTAAACACGTCTTTGAATTCAAGAAGAAGTTGAATTATCGCCTCTCGCGTTTTCTTGTCCGTGTGAATGCTTATCTTGGTCTCCCGGATTTCTTCCGGGGTTCCTAAATTTACCGGTTCAGTGTCATTCAGATTTGGCTTAGGTTTATTCTCGAAATATTCCAACTCTCGGTTTATCTCCCTAAAAGCCTCTTCCGCATCATATTCTGGTTCTGGGTTCATTAATTCGCAGTTAAGTAATTCATTGTGATCTGGGCGTGAAGTCCGCAAGCATGTCATATTTAAAGTCGCGTTATTAGGACTGAAAAGAAAGATAAAAGGAATAATAAAAATCAGAACAAAAGAAAGAATGGGAAAGCAATGATGATGATTTTTTTTTATATTTTCTTTGGAAAGTTGGAAGACAACAATGTTTACAACTATGAATTCAAAGCAACAATCGAAAAGAAGAAAACGTTCAAGTCATGTCCTGGAGATAACTTGCGACACAGGAAAGGTGGCAGGACAGGTCTACCCGGACTTCCGTCTAGTCGGGAATGGCGTGGCCTCCCAGTTTTGGAGTTTGGCGTTTGGCCCCATGTACAGCATCTCAGCAGTGCTTGTTCCTTCACCTGGTTGAACCATGTGGATCTCGTAGAGCATTTCCCTCATTGCCCCACATATCTCCTCGATTTCCTCAGCTGTGAAGACCTCATCATCTTCTTCAACATACCTTGGCCTGATGAAAGTTGCATATAAATCCGGCAGTGGTTGAGGTAACTTCCAACCCTCATTTCTCCTTTTCTTTGCCCATTCTTCGTCTGCTGGAGTAGGTTTGAAGCCTAGTCCAAAAGGTTTCTTGATGACTGGCAAAGTAATGGGTTCTGTTATTCCCTGAAGGGTTCGTCCAAGTCCCTTCCCTGGCCTAAATCCGTGCCGGATCATCTCTTTGGCCACCATAACCGAGGCGTTAGACAAGAAAGGCTGGGGGCAGGGTATTCCCTCTTCGTGCTGCTCTGCCAATACAACCTCAAAAGCTTGATAGACCGTATGTTCGCTTCCTTCTCTTGGTTCAAGGTACGAGATGGATGGGTCCCGATAAATGGCATGCTCATCTTCCCCATGGACCACGATCTCTCGGTCTTCGTACTCGAACTTCACCATCTACTGAAGAGTGGAAGGCACGGCTCCTGCCGAATGGATCCAAGGTCTGCCAAGGAGGAAATTGTAGGATGTGTCCATGTCGATCACCTGGAAGGTTACTCGAAATTCGACTGGTCCTATGACCAACAACAGGTCTATTTCTCCCATGGTATCTCTCTTGATGCCGTCGAAAGCTCTTACGCAGACATTGTTGGGTCGGATTCTTCCGGTCCCAATTTCCATTCTTTGTAGCGTGGAGAGCGGGCAAATGTCAACGCCTGAGCCTCCATCCAACATTACTCGCTTGACATAGTAGTCCTCGCATTTAACTGTTAAATGCAAGGCCTTGTTGTGTGCTGCTCCTTCCGGGGGTAAATCATTTTTGCTGAAAGAGATTTGGTTGACAGCGAAGAATCTTTCTGTCATCCGCTCTAGTTGTTCCACCGAGGTTTCAACTGGTACATATGCTTCATTCAGGGTTTTCAATAGGATCTTTTGATGCTCAGTCGACTTCATCAATAATGACAGCATGGATACTTGCTCAGGGTACTTGCGCAGCTGATCTATCACTTCGTAATCCGGCATTTTCATTTGTTGGAAGAACACCTCCGCTTCTTCAACACTCACGGGCTTCTTTGGAAGGAAGCGCCTTTGTGTGGCGTTGTTCAGTTCTTGGGTATTTGAATACCTTCCAATGAAAGTATTTTCTGGAAATTCTCCCATGACCTCTTTACCTTTGTACGTCACCAAAGTCTTTTGATAATTCCATGGTACTGTGGACGGGTTGGTCATTGGCTTTTGTGGCACGCGTCCGATAACCACTGGCTCATTCAGCCGAGGTGGTTGAATCGTCCCCCGGACCACATAGGCCCCTTTTGGCACGTACATAGGTTTTGTCTTTTTGATCCCGAAGTTCTGCGCCTTCTCAGCTCGACCTCGTGGTATGTAAAGAACTTCATTTTTTACAGGTACCACTTTCTTCTCTACCTTCTTTTCAGGCTTGTTCTTTATAGCTTTGACCTCTTCCCCCTTTTCTGGTTTCTGGTCTATTTCAGGCCTCTTCCCCGTGTCGACAATGGCAATTATGGCTTTCAAAGCAGGGTCGAACTCTTTGTCTTCACAAATCATTCCGATCAGCGGCCCATTATTGTGAGCGGGCAATGGATTGTTAGTCACATTTGGGATCTCTTCGTCCCTTAGCACTATTTTCCCCTGCTCTATCAAATTTTCGACCACTCTTTTCAATGACCAGCAGTCGTTTGTATCATGTCCCTCGGCCCCTGAATGATAGGCGCAACTGACTCCGGCTTTGTAAGAAGGCGATGTTGGGTTTTGCCTCGTTTGGGGAATTGGTTGCAAGAAACCCAATTGGACTAGCTTAGGGAACAAAGTAGAGTATTGTTCACCGATGGGCATGAAAGTCCGCCGTCGAGGTGGCTCCTGGGGGCGGTAGTTATTCTGCGGGGGTTGTGGGTTATAGTGGTTGCGGTAAGGAGGCTGATTTCTGGGAGGTGGAGCTGGGCCTCGGTTGGCTTGTTGTGGTGGATGGTTATAAGGTTGGGCATTCATGACCATATAAGGCTGATGAGCATATGCCAAATTTGAGTGGGGGTAATAGTGTTGTGGGGCTCTTTCCGGAAAATGGGGCCTGGGATGACGATACTCCTTTGCTTCAGAGGCTGCCGTAGTCGTTTCTTCCTTCTTCTTCCCCCTTGTCGTTCCTCCAGACCCGCTTTGGACGGCTTGGGAAGTTGCCCTTATGGCTGCTTGACTCAGAATCCTACCCGTTTTCAACCCATTTTCCACCATCTCTCCAATCTTGATCGCTTACGCGAATGGCTTACCCATGGTCGACATCATGTTTTGGAAATAGTCAGACTCTTGAGCCTGGAGAAAGGTAGTGACCATTTCCACTTCGTCCATGGGAGGCTTTACTCTCGACGCCTGTTCACGCCACTTAATAGCATATTCTCTAAAGCTTTCCGAAGGTTTCTTCTTCAAATTCGACAGAGAGTTTCGGTCTGGCGCAATGTCGATGTTATACTGGAATTGTTTTACAAAATCTCTGGCGAGATCATCCCATATATGCCATCGGGACATTTCCTGATCCATATACCATTCCGAAGCTATCCCTACTAGACTTTCCCCGAAATATGCCATTAGTAGTTCTTCTTTTCCACCGGCTCCCCGCAATTGGTTGCAGTATTTCTTAAGATGTGCAATGGGGTCACCGTGCCCATCGTATTTCTCAAACTTGGGGGTCTTGAAACCCGTTGGCAGGTGCACGTGAGGGAACATGCACAGGTCGGCGTAAGAGACGCTCTTTTGTCCGCTCAATCCTTGCATATTCTTCAAACTTTGTTCAAGGCTTCTCATTCTCTTGGCAATCTCATTTTGTTCTGCAATTCTGGGGTTCTGATCCCGCCCGGGTGCAAACTCGCACTGAGGTGGTAGAGGATTAGTGTTGGTAGCGAACCTGGTTGGTTCCATTGAGAACGATGGTGCTTGGAATGTAAAAGAGGATGAGTCAAAGCTTGGCTTGTATGTGGTAGGTTGTGCCGTAACTGGGCAAGGCGATGCAGTAAAGATGTTCATGCTTGCATCAGTGGCCGACATTCGGGGATGAGGCTCAGAAGGCGATCCAGCAGAGAAGGCTGAGGTGGCTGGGTACCCGAATGGGGTAGCAGGATAATTTATGGGGACATTAGAAGTCCCACTTGATCTGGAGAATAATTCAGGGAATCCGGGGACGACACTTGGCGGCTCTTTCCCATTATTCCAGTCGTCCAACATTTCCAACATGCGGAGCCGCAAGATTCTATTTTCCTCCGCAGTTGCGGATTCAGGTATGAGGACGGCTGAGATTGAGCTCTCCTCAGAAACAGGGATCGTTAGCAATGGCATTTCTGAAGACATTTCCACACTCCCTTTTGACCTGGTAAAGTAAGTGTGAGTACTGCTTCTGGTCCTAACAACAGGTAGTTGAACACTTCTCCTTGACCTCGTGAAATATGAGTGCGAGGCCAGACTTTCACCAAACCGAACGTCCTTTCAAAAACCCTGGATATACTCAACGACAAACGCACGGTTAATTTGTAGCAGATAACAGATAGTTAATCTCACGTTGGGCATGATGCACCTATACAGTTAAGTGGATTACTATATGTTTGCTACGAGAGTATGCGTCATTCCGGCATTTTTCTTTTATTAGTTTTTCCTTTCTTTCCTTTTTCTTTTTCTTCTTTTTTTTTTGTTTTTCTTTTATTTATTTTTTTATTATTATTTTTTTTGCAGTAAAAGAAATGCGACCGGATCCGATGAGGATTGCCTACGTATCACGATGCCTACGTGAATCAGATCATTACGTAGTTTGAAAAACACAAATGAGCGTAAAAGAAACAACCTCTTTATTGTTGAAAATGTTCTATTACAAACTACATTTGCAAAAGAAAAAACGAACTTTGAAAATAAACCTAGATTCAAAAACAGACTAAAAATCACCCGGATGGGGAAGCAAGCAGAAGATGCTAAGATACAGATTTGACCTATGAATGCATTATGGTTTTGAAAATCGGTGTCCGCGGGGGATCGTTCGGCCTTGCCGCGGTCCTAGGCGTGAGATCCCTCTCAAGTTGCTCCAGCTCGTGCATAGTCTGCTTGACATAACCCATTACTGCTGAGAGGACGGTAACGCTGGACATGTTCTCACATCGTAGACATCGTCTGGTGATGGCATGGGCAATGGACTTGATCCTATCTCTGGTTTGCTTCTTCTCCATGAGTAGGCGTTTTATCTGATCGCTGCATGTCTTAAATACTTGAGCATCTTGTATATGCTAATGCTTCAGTCGCCGTACTTCCAACTTCATCTAGGCTATTGAGTCGTACCAGTATCTGCTCTCCATTTGGAAGTCCTTGGCCTGACTAGGTGCTTTGATCTCAAGTGCATCCATCTCTCTCTTTACTTTAGCCACAGTCTTCTCGTGGTTGCCTTCCAATTGATTCAGGTACCGGCGATGCTCATCTGTTCTTGCATCCCACTGAGCTCTGCTATGATGTTTTCAGATTCCTCCAAACCATCTTGCCGTTCCCTGATTTCACCTTTTAGCCTTTTTATTAGCCACTCGTCCGATCGACGCCTTGGTTGTTTATCCGCATCCACCCTTATCTGTTTGATCTGGGCTCTGAGCATTTCATTTTCTTGAATTAACCTGTTCCGCCCTCCTAGATCGGTAGCAACTTGCATGTTGTGTTCATATTTCAAGATTTCCACTTGTTGCTTTAACCTGCTGATTTCGGCGCAATAGCCTCTTTCCTTTGCTAGCCAATCCCACTGCCTTTGTGATGATTCGGTGAAATTCCGGATGTGGGGTTTCTTAGCTGGCCTTTCATGCTCGAGTTCCCTTCTATACCATGCAAGGTAACCTGGCGCCGTTTCTCCTTTGGCTCGATCCCGCACGCAAGTATCTGATTTCAAATATTGACCCTCATTCCAGATTTGGCGAATCTTTGCTTCTGGGAACTGTCCGTTAGGACTTATCTCAACTGCTTGAGCGCTAAGATCTTCCTCATGAGGTACTGTCTGGCATCTTTCGAACTGTCTCAAAACTCGGCTGGGTGCGTAAGGTTGAATGCTCTTAAGCCCCATCAGCAAGAAATGAGTTTTAGCTGCCGACATATATAAGATCTCATCAACAGGCAACCATCCCAACGTCCATTGTATTTGGCTGGCAGTAAGAGCTTGCAAGAACGAGGTCCATGCCAAGACTCCTTTGGGCCAAATGATCTCTTTGGTTCTCGTGTAAGATTCTTCTATGCGGGTCTTTTCCGGGGAACCATGGCTCAAAATCTCGGAATGATGGCAGAGGTGCTCGGTCATCCATATCTGTAGGAGCAAGTTACAACCTTCGAAGAAATTTCCCCCAGCTTTACAAGCTGTGAGAGCTCGAAAGATGTCAGATACCACCATTGGCGCGAGAGTACTGTCACTTTGCGTGAGTAAAGTGCTGACGACCCCAGATATCTTCAAATCAATGTTTCCATCTTTCCTCGGAAATACCAGAAGACCCAGGAACATTATCATGAACGCTACCCGTCTGTGCTCGTCCCACTTCTAACGAACTCCTTTGCTGCACAGTTTGTTGATTGGATTATTGAACCCCCCCTCGTGACCGTACCTATCATATATGAAGCATGGAGTACAGAATCCGGCTGCTAGATCCGGGTTGTGGACTGTTCTAGGTATTTTCAATGAATCCAGGAACCGATGTACCGTGACGACTCTCGGGGCGACCAAGTATTTTTCCCTCAACGGAAGTTCAGTATTCCCGATGTATCCGGCCATTTCTTCCAAAGTTGGGGTGAGCTCAAAATCAGAGAGATGGAAAACATTGTGCGTCGGGTCCCAATAGGTAACCAAAGCTCTTATGATATCTCCCCGAGGCTGGATTTCCAACAGACCCACAAGACCTTTCAGATATTTCTTAACCTCATTTTGTCCTTCAACACCTAGATCATTCCACCATAGCCGTAACTTGACAGAGATTTTGGTCATTATTGAAAAATGTTCATTTTGCATCGTGCTAATCCTGCACATTTATTAAGGTGATTTTAACAAAACAAACTAACTCAACAATTTTTTTTCTTACAACAGAGGGGATCGAGTTTTAAACACGGCCTTTAAACATTTCGGGGGCGAAGATTTTTAAGGCTGTGTGGGTCTACTGGATAAAAATGCTAAACAAGACCCAAAGGTGGCTATTTATGCAAAGTCAGCCTTCCGGCGTCCCTTTCGGGAACATTCGGCTATTTACGACAAAACAGCGTCACCCGATTTATTTACGACTCTTTAAAAATTTGACACATTTTTTATTTATTTATTGATTTTTGGCTATTTAGAAAAATGGGGTTGAACCCGACGAGGGTTGCCTACGTATCTCACATCCGGTGAGAATCAAACCGGCGTAGTTCGGGCATATCATGAATAGAGAAAATCAAATAAACCTAGAAATCAAGAATACGTATTTTTTTTTGTTATTTTTTGAAAAGAGATAAAGATTAAAGAAAATATTTATCACTAACTTTTTTTTGAAATATTTGGACTATTAGCCTGAATTTATAAAAAAAAGGGTACTACAAAAGAAACAACGTTTTTTTTTTTTGAATTATGAATTTCCGTTTTTTTTAATTTTAAATAAATACCTTCTTTTTTTTATTTTGAAAGTGAATAAACAGAAAATTTTTATATTATTTTTTTTAAAAAAATCAAACTAAAAGACAAAATTTTTTTGTTATATTTTTTAGAAGAAATTCCGGCGAGGTTTCGACACTACTCGGACATTGGTTTTTCCAAAAGAAGTAAATATCTCCCTACGCTGCTATTTTTCCTTTTATTTTTAGAAACCGGTCGGCATGCGGAACTGAAGCAAATAAATGCGCAAAACAAATAGGATGTAGCAGGATGGTCTTTTCATTTCAGGTTGCTAGTCCTAGACGGACCCAACCCCTGTGTTGAGTCCCCTAAGTCAAATGCAACATGATGCAAATAAGCGTTCCTACTAGGGATCCGGCATGAAGTCAAGTTATTCTAGGTTCGTAACCTGGGTATTTGTTCTAGACTGTGTACCCGAGCGGACAACTCGAGTCGAGGAGGGGGCTACGTACCGGGGACCCGCGAGATCGTCCGGCTTTGTAACTTGTCCGACCTCTTTCTTATTTCAGGTATTGACACTAACAGAATAGGGAGTCTCGACCAGCGAGCTTCTCCCCAGAGGTAAGAAGAGAAAGGTTTCGGCACAGTTTATATACAGTTCAGATAATATCAAAGCGGTAAAAGACAACATTCAGCACGTTGTATCAAAACATGTAATAAATATCAGATAATAAAGCCAAATATAACAATTATTCTAAGCTCGAATTCTTGAACCCTGAACCAGTGGTTCTGGGTAAATCCCCAGCGGAGTCGCCAGAGCTGTCACACCTCCTTTTTGCGCGCCCGGCCCCGAAGGGTTAAAAATGCGCGGGTGGAGTTTTTCCAATTTAAGTGACAATATTCGAAATGGGATTATTTATTTAATTCAGAGTCGCCACTTGGGAAAGGTTTGACTTTTGGTGTCCCAAGTCACCGGTTTATCTTGAATCCCAAATCGAGGAAATTTTCGACTTTTCCAAATGAAGTCTGCGAACCAGAAATTCTAAGTAAGGAATTCTGTTGACCCGAGGGAAGATGTTAGGCACCTTCGAATCCCGTGGTTCTAGCACGGTCGCTTAAATTGTTATAATGGCTAAATATCTGATTTAAATACATGTTATGACTTACGTGCTTTTATTAAACTTAAAACCGCTTTTATCATTATCACTTATTTTTATAGAATTGCAACGTCGTGAAAATGCATCTCGAACCATGTCACAATCAATGCGCCCGTGATCGTCAACACATTTTGACTTCGTTGAGATTTGGATTTGGGTCACATCAATGTACACCCGAATTTAAGAATATGATTTAAGTAAGCCGCGCCTAAAGAGTCTAACGCGTTATTATTTTTTGGGAAGGCCATGAGATCCACTAAACGGCCTAGCCTGAATTCTAAATATTTATTATGATTATTTATTGAGGGCCTCGCAATTTGCATTCTATTTGGCGAGGCTCGTCTCATTATTTTAGAAGGGTATCCTACAGTGACTACATTTCTACTACGTTTGTCTCTAAAAAAGAAAGATGATACCGAACTTACTTGTTTGAACAAATACAGACTGGATCTTTATTATGTTTGCCGAACCTAAATTTGTTTGATTACCTGATTGATTGTTTATGAGGTGAAAGTTACCTCATGCTTTGTCTTCATCGAGTGAATACGCTTATTAATTTGCTAAGTGAGATTGCAGGACAACTAACAACATATACTGAGTTATATTAACGACCTCCAAGTTTTATTTTTTAAACTCTAACCCATTTGAACTTGATAAACGAAATTGGCTGTTTATTAGGAAAATTACTACTAATTGAACTCAAAACGCCTATTAGTTTTCCTCAACAGTCATCGCGTTATTTCGAAACAAGGAATCTATACCGAGATCCGATATCGAACCTATATCGGAACAAATAATCTGACAGGAGAGCTGGCATTCATAGCCAGACTCTTAATGTGACTGCATGAGAGTTGGTTTGGGATACATTTATCCCGGACCTAGTACCATAGATTTGTCAATTCAGTGGTCTGGACAAAATACATACAAGTGCTTGCCATGACTCTATGTTATACTGCCATAACTAAATTAAACAGAATGTTATACTGAACTGAACGTATACTAAATCAAACATACTGTCTATGTCATACTGTCATTACTATTAAACAATGCTATCTAATAGTTCATCTCAAACAGAATGTATGTTAGTTTATACAGAATGTTTGCAGTTTGCAGTTAAACAAATACAGGCTAAACTAGCATTTAACCTATTTTGACCACCAGTATTATAACATAAACAGATGTTCATTTCCTTATTTCTGCTTCAACTTCAAACTTTCAACAGTACATGGTTTCAGAGGTTGTGTACCTGGAAATATTTGACAATTGAAGAAGAGGGCAGTCAGCAAAGTAACAATGACAACAAGTGCAGCAGCAGTAACAGCATGTAACAAAATCCCAATGCAAGATGCAGTTATAGCCAACGGGAAGAGGTAACAAAATGACAGCAACAAGCAGGGGAGTGGGCTCAGAACTCAAACAGTCTAACTCCAAAAGAAAACAACCAATAAGAACCAAACAGCAGAATCCTAGCTGATACTTGAGAGGAAATCAGCACTTATTTGAAACAGGGTAAACAAACTGGGAATCGAACAAACAACAGGAAGAAAACAGCTTCTGATTTTTGTGATATCCCTCTCCCTGTCTCCTTTCTTTTCAAAATCCAATGTCAATCTTCAGCTTTGAAAATATGCTTGAGTTATCAGGAAGAAATCTTTTCCAGTTTTTTCTGGTTTTTTCAGAATTTTCAGTTCTCAAATATTCAATCTGAGTTCTGTTTCTTTTGTGTGTCGTGTGTGTGTATATATCCCTCAATGTGTATCACCCTCTCTTTCTTTCAAAAAATATTCCTCACAGTGTGCCTCCCTCTATTATGTGTGTGTGTTTTTTCCTCTAATCTTAGGGTCCGTCTGTATATCTCCGTCTATCTGATGTCCTCCCCCCATTTATAAGCCTTAACACTACCCCTTTTAACAGCCTGTTTAGAATATCACCATACCCCTCCCATGTGCCTTCCATTTTCAGTTCCACTTTAGCTAATTAAGTATTAAACCTCATCAACATTCCCTGGCAGACTTATCTTTCCCATTTTATTAACTAAAAGCAAGCATGGGCAGCAGGATGTAGTCTGACAGCACATGCTGTCAAACTATTTAATTCAAAAGGGCCTTTATGCCCATGTTGTGCACATGCCCTCCAGTTCAGATTACCATTACAGACTAAACATTAGGTTTCTGAAATCACATTAACAACTATAAGTAAATGAACTTAGTTCTTAATTGATTCAGGCAATGTTCAACAGAAGCAAATCGATTTATTTTGTTCAGACAGTTGAAACTAATTGACGACACATGTCGACTCGACTATATTAGCATTAACATACACAATCGTAGCCAAAAATCAGACATTTAAACAGTATCGATACATGGTTCAAATTATACTGACTAAGCAGAAATGCACTCGAGGAGTCAACTAGTCAGTCCAAACTTGAAAATCAGCTACTTGCACAACACTTACATACACATTATCAGGACAAATGGAAGGGCTTAATCAAACAACAGAGGTTCAGGCAAAGTGGTTAAGGCACAGTTGATAGAAGTCAAGGACACAAACAGAACATGAACAGACCCTTACAACAATCAAATGAACCAAAACAACTAAGAAAAGAAAGAAACTCACCTTAAACCGCAAAAGATCAAAGCCTTAACTCGGACTCGGACAGACCTTTCTTAAGGCTGAATGGACTTTAATCGAAGTGTTTCTCAGATGAGAAACACTTCGATTAAGGTCCATTAGACCTTAATCTCTTCGGCTCGGACGGACACGGACCAGTGATGAGGAATCAACCAGTTCCAAAACTCAGATCTGGGATTCATGCTTCCCTGATCAGATTCGGACCAAACCAAGTATGGTTTGGTCACGGGGGGGGGGGGGGGGGGGGTCTGGGGAGTGTCTGGTGTGAAGCTGGGGTTAAACGGTGTAGATCGAGTTTTGACTCGAATCTTCAAATGAAGATTCGAGGACCTAGAGGATGATTCGAACTAAACGGTCAACAGGTCTATGTTCAGGGTGGTGAGGGGGTTCTATGGTGTTCAGGTGGAGGTCACCGGCGTCCGTGCCGCCGGTTTTCATGGTGAAGAGTACAGGGGCGGCTCTAGGGTTTGGGGGTTCTGGTGAAGACGACGAGGCTGGGGTATTGGATAGGGGGGTAGGGTACGATTAGAGACTTATATAGTTAGTGGGTGGGCGGATCTCAACCGTTGGATCAACCGAAATCGATGGCTTGGATCTAAGGGTTTAGGGGAAACGGTGTCGTTTCAACTAATGGGGGTTTGGGTTGGTCCGGGTGGAAACGGGTCGGGTTCTGTTCGTGGGTATGGGAAATGTGATCTTGGCCGTTGATCAATCTGAGATCAACGGCCCAGATCAACCTGGATCAATACGACGTCGTTTGGACACCCTGGGTATCAGCTGGTGTTGGACCGGGCAGGCCTGGTTTGGACGTTGTTTGTTTTGGGCCAATTTTAATAAATTGGCCCAATCCGGAAGAAGAAAGGGTCTTTTTCTCTTTTTTTTATTATTTTTATTTCTTTTCTTATTTATTTTAAAAACAAAACTAAGCAAAAAATCAAATTAAAATTAAATACACACTCAATACAATTATTTGCACACACACTAAAGATATTTCAAAACAGGTAAAATCAAACAAAACAAAATCACGGACAAAGATGCCCGTTTTATGCCTTTCTATTTAACAACCATGTTACGGTTCAGATTATGCATGACCCACACATTTTGTATTTTGTTTTAAATAAATAAATAAATAAAAACGGGCAAAAGTCACAAATAAATCAACAAAGTTCCGTACAGAAATCCAAAATTGTACAGCAGGACCAATTTTTATTCTTTTGGAGCGACTGTCGCGCAAAACAAAAATCACGTGCTCACAACTGCCCCTCTTTGTTCGGAAACACGAAGAGTTTTCGTGCAAAGATAAAGTGAGCGTGTATGAGCGATTTTTGCCTATGGACTACTCCGTATGAAGCATGTTTTCGAAAGATCTGACCGAATCTTGCTTGAATAAATATTCTAAAACTACTTGTTACTGAATATGTATAAAGTTTAATAGTAAATTTCTCAAAACCAAAAAAAGAAGAATATAATATATAATCTAAACCAACTCAGGAATAAAGATCTAACACGAACAAAATAGAACTAAATATATTGGGTGTCAAAAGGCAACATATTTTATATTTGCTGGAAACATCTAACTGCTTTATATTATTACCACCTCTATATGTAAATTAATTTACTTCAAAGGAGAATAGCAGAGACAATACAATTACGGACTCTTCTTTCCTAGTTATATATCTTTAACTAACCATTGTTCCTAATAATGCCGGTTTAAAGTGTTCCTATTCATATGAAATTAGTATAGATTGGAAACTCAAGAACCGTTAACATTTCAAATAGCTGAATAGTTGAACTTGAACTCTTGTTCTAATAAGAGAAGGATTTAGAATCCAATAACAAAGCTTAAATATTCTATTGTTAGTGACTTTAACGTCATTTAATTAGTATTCCAAGCATTAGTACATAGAATGTTCTAATAAGAGAAGGATTAATCCAATACAAAGTTTAAATATTCTATTGTTAGTGACTTTAACGTCCTTTAATTAGTGATTCGAAGACAATAGTACATAGAAATTTAAGGGCATAAAAGTCAGTTAATATTTCGGGAATATTTTTCCGTTCAACATTTAGCGTGAAATATTCGTACTTATATAATAATATTGATATAGATATTGATATATATATTATAAATGATTTGTA
This sequence comes from Nicotiana tabacum, assembly GCF_000715075.1. Lineage (NCBI taxonomy): Eukaryota > Viridiplantae > Streptophyta > Magnoliopsida > Solanales > Solanaceae > Nicotiana > Nicotiana tabacum. Next base: position 120,765,867 of record NC_134086.1, on the reverse strand, counting down.
CACTTAAGTTAATGTAAAAATTGCACGGGTCGCCCTATCTGGTTGCCCCCATTTAACCTATACCCATTTTTTAAAAAGTTTTAACTTGTACCCACTTTTTAAACAATTTCAGCCCCCTTTCTCCCCCTCCTCCTCCTCCTCCTCCTCCTCCTCCTCCTCCTTCTTCTTCTTCTTCTTCTGTTGATGCTGCTATAAAACTTCAGTTCATGGAATGGTTGCCATAAGTATGTTTACCAGATTATTTAAAAATAAATTATAAATAATTACGTAAGTTAGTAGACAATAATTTGTGAATATTTTTACGTACGGGAAGTTTAAGGTCACATTTAGTGATTCTTTTCATGATAATTCTGTTCTTTTCACGTTTATTGTTTCCAAAATTTTATGATTTAGATACTGTTGGCAATCTGATTATTTTATAGTAGTCTGATTATAACAAAACTAATGAATCCAGGACAAAAAAACTTCAGCTTATTTAGTGCTAAAGTTTTTACAAATGAACTAAATAACTTCAGCATCTTCTGCTGAAGTTTTTGAAAAAGCTTATACTAAAGCATATGTAGCTGGAAATAATATTTTTTTTTTTGAAAGAGGGGAGAATTTATTTAATACTAAGTACGGATAAAGTCATTACAAGCCATAGTGGCATTTTCAGAGATGCTTATCATAACATTGATAATGCCTAGGGCTACTAGATTGTTACAAACAACAAGAGACGTGTTACGAACTATTACATCACCATTTTTGTCCCCCAGCAGCCTGGACTCGACAAAGTTGGGAGGTTTATGATAACACACTAGATTATTTATTAGAAGTTGCCTTGATCCTTCTTTTGCCAAAAGGTGAGCTGTTGCATTGCCTTCTCTGCAACTATGCCTGAGAATTACTTGTCCCAGCTTGTTCATTAACCATCTGTAGTCAAAAATAATGTTATTGTAAGTTATGGATCCTTTGTCAAGATAGTGTATAACATCAGTGGAATTAGTTTCCACTTCCAGGGGTGTTAGATTATTAGTTGTTGCATAGCTCAATCCTTGATGGAGGGCTAGGAGTTTTGCATGTATTGGGGAGTTTGCATGGATTGAATTTATGAATCTAAGGATCCATTTAGAATTAGCATTACTGCACAATCCTCTGATACCTGAAGATTCCGCAGTACTCTAAAAAACACCATCAGTATTGAGTTTGTACCATGCTATTGGGGGTCATGCCAAGAGATTTTTATAGAAATAGCTCTAGTAATGTTGGTAGCTTTTTCAGTTAAGAACCTATATTCTATGGCATATTTTATTATTTAAGAGGGTGTGAGAGAGAGGTTGGTATTATTTATGTTGTTATTATTCTTGGTAAGCCACAAGTTCCAAATTATGAAGGACTGAGATCCTCCTATTTTATAATATTGGGAAGTGGAGCTGAACAACTAATGACCGGGGGTTCCAAGTTTTAAGAATGAGGAGCCAATGCTCATTTGGGGGGTGGTGGCTATAAGAGTAGGGGTATTAAATAGAGATTGCCAAAATTTTTTAGTGGTGTCATAGTGTAGAAAAATGTGTTCGATGCTCTCTCTTCTTTACGACAACAAGTACAAGTTGGGTCGATATTAATACCAATGGAATATAAATATTTCTTGGTAGGAATTCTTCCATGGTAATAGAGCCATAGAATTTCTTTTATTTTATTGGGACAGTTAAGGGACCATATCCAGTCAAAATTTTTCCCTATCGGGGTATTAGGAGGTTCCTCAAGAAGGTTGTAACAAGATTTAGTGGAGAAGATTCCATTTGAAGATTGGTTCCAATAGATTTTGTCATGGAAGTTACTATGAGGTACTATAATAGAATGAATCTTATTAGCTATTGAGGAGGGAATATCAAAAGATATTTTATCAAGAGCCCAGGAGTCATTGTGGTAGAGATCCTTTGGAGTTAGGAGGAGATCACTTTTATTCAAAGGCCTTATGCGAATTTGGAGGAGAGGCTCACAATCAGGAATCCAGTTACAGGTCCAAATGTCTATGTTGGAGTTATGACCAATTGACCAGGCTGTTCCTTTTGAGCAGATTTCCCATCCTATTCTAAGACCCTTCCAAATGAAGGAGAGATGTTTGGAAGTGTTAAGGATGTATTTAGTAATGAGCATATTTGCCCAAGGGTATGTGGGATGATTTAGAAATCTCTATGCAAGACTGGTAAGGAGTGTTTTAATTTTTCACGAGCTTTCCTAATACCTAGCCCCCTATAGATTTATCACTAGTAACAATGTTCCAATTTAAGAGATGAAGTCTTTTCCTAGTGTCAGTCGTACCCCAAATGAAATTTCTAAGGATTCTATCAATATGTGCAATGATCTTACTAGGTAACATAGTGATTTGCATGACATAGCTAGGAGGAACACTAGCTAGAATAGATTTAGCAAGGGTGGTGCGCCCGGTTATGTTTAAGAAAATAGTTTGCAAGTTAGCTAGTTTAGCTCTTAAAGAATCAAAAATGTAATAGAAGTCTTATATTTAGGATGAAGATTGTGAATAGGAAAGCCTAAGTATTTCCCAAAGACAGTAGTGCTTTTGATGCCTAGGTAAGTTGAGGCAAAAGTAACATCATTTTTAGAGCAATTGGTTGAGAAGTAGACCCTAGATTTTGAGTAGTTAATTTTTTGTCCTGAAAGGTTGCAAAAGGTGTTGAGACAGGTTAGGATAGTGGAGCAATTTTTCTGGTAACTTTACCCATTAAGGTTAAGTCATCGGCAAAAAAAAGATAGGAGAGAGAAGGACCTTTTGGTGTTACCTTAATGGGATCCCAAAGGTGGGTATCAACTAGATGATTAATATATCTTGAGAGCATTTCCATGCAGAGAATGAAGATACAGGGAGACATGGGATCTCCTTGACGAATTCCCTTATTTGGGCAAAAATAATTTGTTTTTTGACCATTGACTAGAATAGATTTTTGGCTCGTGGTGCTGCAGAACATAATGAGCTTGGTTATATTAGGAGGAAATTTAAAGTGGTGGAGCGTTTGATAAACAAAAGACCATTCGATTCTATCTAAAGGTTTTTCAAGGTCAAGCTTGATGATCATGTTACCAATCTTGCTCCTTTTTATTTATTTATAGAGTGAATGACTTTTTGGATAATAGTAGCATTATCACTTGCCCTACGACTTTTCATAAAGCTTGCTTGGTAGGGGCTAATGATAGTAGCTAGGAAGGGTCTTGCTCGATTGGCGATTATTTTAGTAATGATTTTGTAGATAGTATTGCAAAGTTCTATTGGTCGGAAGTTCTTGAGGTTATTTGCATTAGGAAATTTTGGAATGAGACAGACATAAGTATTGTTTAAGGGGGTGGAATAGTACAATCTTGAAAGATCTTATGGCAATAAGATATTACAGAGGGTCCAATAATATGCCAATATTTTTGAAAGAAAAATGGATGTAGGCCATCCGGACTAGGGGCTTTGAAAGGTTTGAATGAGTAGAGGGCATTTGTTATTTCAATATTTAGTAATGGATTGTCTAAAGAGGATAGGTTAAGGTTAGAGAAGCTGGTAGGATTAGTATGTATGAGATTCCTATTTGTGGAGGTCATTGAGGTAATGAACAGATTGTGGAAGAAATTGGTAGTATGGCTCATGATGGCTTCTTGATTATCAAAACAATTGCCATGATCATCTTTGAAAAAAACTATTTGGTTTTTCCATTTTCGGTTGGAGGCACTTATATGAAAAAATTTAGTGTTGACATCTTCATCGTTTAACCAAGCAATTCTGGACCTAATTTTCTAGTAATCCTCCTCTATTTTTAAAATGTCATTATACTCCCTCTTAAGGTTATCTTCTAAGTTTTGGAGGAAAGTACTAGTGTGATAATGGCTAGAGGCTTGAATGCCACTTAGTCTAGCTAGGATAGTTCTTTTCTTTTTTAGAAAGTCTCCAAAGGTAGTATTTTTCCATTGTAAGACATTTTTTTGGAAATTACCAGAGGTAGTAATTAAGTTGTTAGACCAACTAGAGTTGATAATATTAACAAAATCTGGATAATTACACCAAAAAGATTCTAGACGAAATGGTCTAGGACCACTATATATATTGTTGTTGGAAAGAGTAAGAAGAAGCGGGTTATGATCCGAGTAGGTTTTGGGGAGGTGGGTAACAAAAGCAGTGGGGAAAAAATCCAACCAATTATCATTAATAAAAATACGATCAAAGCGTTCCATAATCAAACCCTTAGACCTTTTCCTGTGGTTTGACCAAATGAACTTACAACCCTTGTATCCAAGGTCTATAAGGTTGCAATGGCTGATATATTTCCAAAGAAGGGATGACCTACAAGGGTTAACGGGTCTACCTCCTAACTTATCACTATTCATAAGCACATCGTTAAAATATACACCAATCAACCAAGGACCTTTATAATCATTAGAGATATTTTTAAGATTATTCCACAGATTATCTCTATTTAAAACAGAAGTACTGGCACAAATAGAGCTACAGAGCCAAGTTTTTTGTGGTAATTACCTCTATCATTGCATGAATGGCCTGATCGCGTCTAGTGAAGCGATGAACATTGACAGTCTTTGTATTCCATAGGATTACCAACCCTCCTACTTGACCTTTCGCGGGGACCTCGATCATATTGGTGAAATCATGATCATTCAGAAGGGGAGCATGAGAGATCATTCTAGTCTCCAACAAGGTTACCACACAAGGTCTGTGGGTGTCCATTAAATCCTTAAAGTGCCTCCGAAAGGTGTCATTATTGGCACCTCTCACATTCCACAGAATAATGCGAGCATGTTTATTCATTGGAAGGATTGTTGGGTTGATAACATTCATCCCCTCCTCCGGTGAGAGGGGTGGGTTCCTCCTCAGGTAGGGCACTAGGATTATAGCATGCTTCCCCACAATGGGGTCCTGGGGGGACGGATGTCCATGGAGCACTTGTATAGTGCCATCGGACAATTGAAGATGTATTTCTTGTCCTGCATTTCCTTGAATAGAAGTACTTTTACTTCTCCTAGACTTGCAAATTCTATTGCTAGCTCGTGGTAGTGGAGGTCTAAGTCCTCCTCCTCGACTGTCTAATTTGGCACTGGAAGGGGATCGTTGGGAGGGATATTTTCTTGCATGAGGGTTGGAGCCTCCTCCTGAGGTGGTGACTGATTGTGGTGGGGCTAAATTTCCCATGTCATGAATATTGGGTTGAGTGTGATTTGCTCCTTTGGTAAAAAGAATGGGAGGTTGGGAAGTGGAAGAGGTATTGTTGGTGGTTGATTGTGAGGAGGCAGATTCCATTAGTTTTGCATTTCTTAAATTAGAGTGGGGTTGAGATTTTGTGCTACAGGGTGTAAGATTTGGTTGAGCCAGGTTTAGTTCACATAGTAATTCATTGCAAGGTGCATTCCCTCCGATACTAATTGTGCTAGATATTGAGAGTTTTGAATGACTAGGACAGTCTCCTAGCCATTGATCATCATATTGAAGGAGATTGCATCGCCTATGAGGCCCATCTCCAACCACGATAGAGGTTGGTGGTTCCTGGGGGATGGAGAAATGTAGTAGTGGGGGGGGGGGGGTTTGGGATTGGAAGAGGAAGGTTGTTCATGGCTGATTGATGCTGGTAGTTGAGAATTTGGATGAGCCTTAGTCTTCTCCTGAGAGATAGAGGAATTCGTGGCATGGTTGTCATACTGGTTTATAAGAGTTTTAGTTGATAATGGAGAGTTTGTAGTAGTAGGCATAGGTAGATGTATACTTATAGCATCTATGGGCATGCATATCGTTTGAGGAGGCGTAAGGATTAGCAAAATATTTAGGAGAGATATCAATAGATCTTTGTAGATTTAAGGTTGCCACTTGGCTTTGATATGCAGAGGGATTGGACAAGTATGAGGAGGTAAGCTCAGTAGAGGTCGGGTTGGCCACTGTGAGTGCATGCACCTGGTTAGTGGTGAAGGCTTCAAAAGAAGCCTACTGTTGAGTGAGGGAATTAGTAGTAAGATTAATAGGAGTATAATCATTTAAGCGTGTTTTATTTGAGGGTGAGATAGGTAATGAGAGAACATTGGGTGCTGCCACTTGGCAATTACTGTTGGAAAGAGGGTCCAAGTCAGCCTCCATGCATTGGTCATCCTCAGAGACTTTTCCTATGCTAGAGGTGGTTTTATCAGTATCAGTGGGCTGGATTTGCAGGGCTGCAAATTGATTTGTATTTTCGTGGATTTGAGGTTAGGATAAGTCTTGTGAGAGTGAAAATGATGCTTGTTGGGGCCAATTTTTTCGGAGACATCTTTATTAACATATTTAAGATTTTGGGTATTTAAGAACTTACTAGTATCTGCATAAAAAATCCTAACTTTAATACATGTTTCATCAAGAGCTGGAGGAATTATGTGTCGTAGGGGGGGGGGGGAGGGCTTCCTTCTAGAGAAAGAGATTGTGCGCCATTCTTCTTTGATCTCGTTTGGCATAGGTGGAGGTAGGTCTGCTTGCATGGTGGATTGCTCCATTGATATCGGAATTTTGGAATCGATTTTTGCATATGGACAACTGGATTTAGTGTGACCAAGTCTGCAGCAGTTTTTACATAGAAAGTGTTTCCATTCATATTGAATTAATTGCATATGCTTACCAATGTAGATGTAGGATCTAACTGGGGAGTCCATCAAAATTTCTAGGCATCTAGCATATCTGCCTTTGATAGTTGCAGATGTACAGGCATCGATCTTCACTAGTTTTCCAATTTTGTTACCAATCTTCTGAAGGATAAACCCATCATAGAACTCCGTGGGTAGATTAGGTAGACGAACCCAGACTGCTGTGATGTGAGATCTGGCTTCAGTGGCAACAAAGTTTGGGGACCATCTCTGTAAAGATAGGTAGGAGCCATTAACGAACCAAGGTCCTCCTTGAAGGGCTCTTAACATGTTTTCTTCTAGGATGAATTTGACTATATAGTAGTCTGCACCTAGATCAATTAGAGGAAAAGATTCTGTGGATTTCCACATATCCTGCAGTTTCTTTTTTAGATAGAGGTGTTGGACTCGTTTGCTAAGTAATTTGACAATGAGGGAATACCTCCATGGATAATAGATACGTTGTAGTTCCTCTGAAGAGAGGTTTACTTGTAAATCTTATTTCTGGTTTTGCTGGTCTTGATCCATGGCTTCAGAGTTATTTTCCATCTCTATTTCCCTGGGGATGGTTGAAAGATGAATGAAGATGGGGTGTTCAAGGGAGTTTGATAGAAGGATCGATTTGAAGGAAGGATTAGAATCATGGGGAATGGTGTTTGGGATCAAAGTTGATTCATCAGTAGTTGGCATGGGTGCTAAATCTGGTGGTTTGGGAGGAATGGAGGAGGGGATCAGTGATGGTGTTGTAGAGAGCATTTCCTCTTCCAAAGAAAAGTACTAATTTCACTTAGGACAAAAAAATTTCAGCTTATTTAGTTTTGAAGTTTTTACAAATGAACTAAATTCAACATCTTCTGCTGAAGTTTTTGAAAAAGCTTATCCAGGAGAAAAAAAACTTTAGCTTATTTAGTGTTGAAGTTTTTATAAATGAACTAAATAACTTCAGCATCTTGTGCTGAAGTTTCTGAAAAAGCTTAATGACAAAAACAATGAATATAGCACAAAAAACTTCAGCTTATTTAGTGCAATTACGAACAAAAACTTCAGCACACTTGGTTCAGCACACTTGCTACTTCAGACCCGTCTACTAGAATGCTAAAGTTTTGCGTGATTTCCTTTGCTACTTCAGCCCCGTATGCTGAAGTTACGCGAAAAAGTGGGTACGCTTGCAATTTTATTTTGCAAAGCGGACACAAATTAAAACGTGACTCAAAAAGTGGGTATAGATGCAAATGTCCCTAAGTTAATTCTTGATTTTGGTGTCACAAGTCACAACCTATATACATCTATTTTTATTAACCTTATAATAATTCACATATTATTATTTACATCATAAAATTCACGCATTATAAATTTTACAAAATTAGACCAAGTTTTTCTTTTTTTTCTTTTCCCTCTTCTTTGGCCAATCCTTTCTTTGTTCAATACAAACATATTATTATATCACATAACCTAATACATAAATTCTTACATGACTTATACCTAGAGTTTAATACCACATATTAAACGTTGCTTTAAATAAAGTGATTTATATCTAAAATCATATACCGTACTAGTAGTTATGCATATATTAATTGTATTGCATAAGTTTATGTTGAACCCAAAAATATTACTCCTATTATATATGCTGAAATTCTATATTGAAATTAATTTTAGAGCAAACCAAACAATCTTAGGCCTATTAGATCACCCCTAAGTTGGTAAGTGTGACCGTGAAATACATATGTTTTGCTTATCGACTTGGTGTAAATATTGAGTGCGATAATTTTTATACATCAACCGAATAAATACATGGCACAAATCTCAAACTCTATACACTCTTAGCACTAAATTATAATTAAATTCATACATATTCTCATTTACAATTTAATTATAGTAAATTAATATAGATTGGTGTAAATATTGAATGCTGGTAAGTTTTTTAACGTGAGTTAGGCCCATACTATAAAGGTGAATAAGTCACCCCTTGAAGGCACTGTCATTCGGATAGTCTAACCTTAAACCTTCGGGTATGAGTTTTGTAATCTATATATAAGAACGTCAACGGAGAAGTGTCCATATTTTCACAATGGCAAAGTTGGCAAACATAATTTTCAGTAATTTCACAAAATCTGATGAAATAACTTCCGACTTCTTCGAATGTCAACCTTTGCCTTGGCGTCAGTTCTTGTTCTGCTTCTACTTCTTCTTCCTGGGTACCCCACTTGTGGCATTATTATTTTAATGCCTCAGGCGGTCACTTTAGATATTTGATTATTCAACTATTCTCATCTTTATCTCCCAGAAGTTTCAATCCTAGATAGAAGAATATGTCCTCTTTTTCATTTGTCAGCAGATGAATCATCTTCTTTCCCATACGTTGTATAGCAAAAATAAAGAAAAGATTTGTTTTCTTGCTTACATTAAACAACAATATTTCTTACTTGCACTCTTTAAATTCTTCCCCTTTATGATTAGTTTTTAAGGATGATGAAATCAGCAAAAGACAAGGGGTTCGGATACTCGGTCAAAGTTCTTGATTCTTACCAAGAAACCTTCTTCTTGTTGGCTTGTTCTTATTGTTGGCTTGAGGAATCATTGTAATATACTGCAAACTCATTATTATATTTGTCCTGACTTAGTTTTCAACATATTTTCTTGGACTCATTCTTTTGTCCATGCAGCGGGAAGGTCAATGATAACTTGCTGGATATTAGGACGGCGTTGTTTACAAGGCTTGCATTGAGGTATAGGACTTTCCAACAAAAGCATTGGGATTTTGGATTTTCAAGCAAGGGGTTTTGCTATGATGGAAATGGGTTCAAGAAGTCAGGTCTTCCTCCTAATTTTTGCATCCCAAATTCTGGCTATACTGGGACAAACAAACAGCAATGATGGTAAGGCTTTTATCCATTTTATCAGACTACTTGATATGCACTTTCTTCTTTTTCATGGTTATTATCCACATCATCGCAAACTGGTGAACTGTTTCAGGTTTGGTAGTTATTGAGTCTTACAACCCGGAACTTAATAGCTATAGTTGAGTATATTCCAAGTTCCTAACAGCTCAAAAGTACAAACAGCTGATTTTTGTGCAGTACTAGGGACTCATGGAATAGAAACAAGGAACTTTCATACTCCATCCTGCACCATGGTTTATTCCATTTATGGAATTTAAACAAAGCCTATTGCTTTACTTTCTTCGATGTCCCCATTTGTAGGGGCTGAATTTTGATTTGACTATTTAGTTCAGTTTGTATTTAAGCTTGTGTTGGAAGGACTATGAAGTGCCTATGATCCGCAGCCAATAGTTCTTGCTGATTGCCACTGTTGGCACTGTTTTGTGATTGATTACTATATGCATGCTAGTGGAAGATAGTACAAGGAAAAAGAAACCAAAATAAAGCAACAGGAAGGGATAAAACTGAGTTATTATGAAACGATAAATAAGAGAACATCACTGTTCTTTAGCATCATTGAAGACTGAATGATGTTGTCACGACCCAAATCCCGGTCGTGATGGCGCCCAACACACTACTAGGCAAGCCCGACCATTATTCAACACTTAACCCAATTTATAAAAAATAGCGGAAAGAAATATCAATTAAGCAAGATTAAAGTACCGAAAAATTTAACAAAATACACAATATAATCTCACTAGGACCCGGTGTCACGAATTTGAGCCTCTAGAATACAGAATATCATCCTAATACATGGTATATCCAAAGTCTGATAATGCGGAAATAAAGAGATAGGATAGGAGGGAGAAGATCAATGGCTGCGAACGCCGTGCAGCTACCTCGATACTCCCAGAAGCTGGATCTGCTGATCAACTGGATCTACTGAGCCTGAGACTGCCTTGGATCTGCACACAAGGTGCAGGGAGTAAAGTGAGTACTCCGACCCAGTGAGTAATAAAAGTAACTACAGTCCGAAGATAAGAAAATCCAGTAAATACACAAAGTAAGCTAAAATCCAAATATACAGCAACATATGGAACTGAGCAGCTAAACAACAGTATAAATAGAAATACATGAATGCAATGCAATGCATATGATGGTACATTCCAGTACCCACTGCGGCGTGCAGCCCGAGCCATCCATATTTATTTATCGTCGACGACGCTCACTGGGGGTGTGTACAGACTCCGGAGGGGCTCCTACAGCCCAAGCGCAATATCTTGGTCAGTCATTGTTACCTGACCGGTCAGCCATTGTTACCTGACCAATTTATATCATACAGTGCCATTGTTGCCACTGTTCAAGTATATCATCCAGTGTCATTGTTACCACTATTTCAAGTATATCACACAGTGTCATTGTTACCACTGTTTCAAGTATATCACACAGTGTCATTGTTACCACTATTTCAAGTATATCACACAGTGTCATTGTTACCACTGTTTCAAGTCACTTTATAATCAGTCCAGAAAATAATATAATAAGCCCCTTGGGCATTTACAAAACAGAAGTTCCCAGCCCGGAATACATTTAAAAATATCATTTAAGTTTTCAACACTTAGAATTATGGTTGTGTTTGCAAAACAACATTTAAAACCTTGGACTGAAATTAAATGATATGCAAATCATGCTAAGCAGTAATATCAATCCTCGAAGGATTTTACAAATCGGCACAAGGCCCCAAACATGGCATCAAGCCCCGTAATATCAATGAAGTATGTGTATCAATCACCAGTATAGTATAAACATCACACGGGATGGACCAAGTCACAATCCCCAATAGTATCCGAACCCCGCACTCGCCATGGAGTGCGTGTCACGCCTCAATATAGCGTTACGATGTGAAAGTCCGGGATTTCAAACCCTCAGAACAGCATTTACATCTATTACTCACCTCTAACCGGCCGTAGACTAGTCCGCAATGCCCTTTCCTCTTGAATCGACCTCTTCGCGCGTCGAATCTAGTCAAAACCACAACGAATACGTCACAATAGGCTAAGGGAATATAACCCAATCGAAAAGACTCGAAAAATGTCGAAAATCCCGAAATTAGCAAAACCCGAGCCCCGGGCCCACTTCTCGAAAAATTACGAAAGTCACATCACCGGATTCCTCGTCTCGCCACGAGTCCGTACATATAAAATTTACCAAAATCGGAGTTCATTTGACCCCTCAAATCACCAAATCTTATTTTCAAATCCCTAGGCCTAAATCCTCAATTTTTCTACAATTTTCATGCTCAAATCCATACATAATTGATGTACTTAACTCAAAATAGGTGGGGATAACTTACCTTCACATTGGTGATGAAAATCCCCTCTTGAAGCTCCCCAAAAATCATCCATACTTTGAAGAAATGAAGAAAAGTGAGCTAAATCCGTGTATAAAAGAATCTGCATGTGCTACGTCGAGTTGTATCTTGCACTTGTGCTATACAAGTTGTACATCCTATTATTGTTCCTTGTCGGACACCTTCTGTTTAAACACTCATAACGTCTTGTATAAATATCCAAATGACAAACGGTTTGAAGATTTAGAAACTAGACTCAAAGATCTTTAATTTGATAGGTTGTACACCACATAACTCTTTATATATCCCGAGATATGAGCTTCTAAAGTGCATCGTAAATTCTGCCGAAATTGCTCCAGCAGCCCTTTTCGATCCATCGTAACTTTCTGAGATGATATCCAAATCGCGAATGGTTTAACTTTCCGAAAACTTGAATGTATGGGCTACAACTTTTGTGTTTTGCACTTTTTCTGATTTCTTATAGATTACAAGATTTGAGCTTCCAAACTAGACTACTCGCAGCAGAATTTCTGCAATTTTCTGCAATTTTTCCTAAGTCCGAAATCACTCCGAGACACCTCCGAAACACTCCCGAGCCCTCGGGGCTCCAAACCAAATATGAACACTGACTCTAAAACATCACACAAACTTGCTCGAGCGATCAAATCGCCAAAATAACATCAAAATCAATGATTTGAGCCTTAAATCCAAGAATTCTTTCAAATTTCATAAACTTTCAAATTTTCCAATTTAAGGCCGAAACCCGTCAAACAACGTCCGTTTGTAACCAAACTTTACAAGAAGCGCTTAACCAACATATATGACCTGTACCGGGCGTCGGAACCAAAATACGAGCCCGATACCATTACTTTCTGATCAAATTTCATTTTCATTTTCCTTAAACATTTTCAGAAAACAATTTCACGAAAAAATTCATTTCTCGGGCCTGGGACCTCGGAATTCGATTCCGGAAACACGTTCAACTCCCATATTTTTCTATGGACCTTTCAAGACCGAAAAATAACGGGTCCGGGTCCATTTACCAAAAATGTTGACCAAAGTCAACTTTAACAACATTAAATATCAAAATTCTTCGAATTTTTCACATAATTCATATATTTCAACACAAAAATATTCCGGACACACTCCTAAGTCCCAAATAACCTAACGAAGCTATCCAAACCATAAAATTCGCATTTCGAATCCGATATCAAAATTTTCACTTCCGGCCAAATTTTCTCAAAAACCTTCAATTTTCCCTCTTTAGCCGAACGGCTCCAAAATGACCTACGGACCTACGAATTCACTTCCGATCGTGCTCCCAAATCCAGAATCACCATACGGTTTCCGCGATAAAAGAGCTCTGTTTCCAAACAGATTTGTCCATCAGTAATGGGGATCACATTGGTGGGAATATAGGCCGATACGTCTCCAGCCTGTGTTTCAATGACGGGTAAGGCGGTCAAGCTACCTACGCCTGTCTGGTCCGATCGTTTAGCCGCTCTTTCTAAGAGACGGGAATGTAAATAGAAAACATCCCCTGGGAAAGCCTCACGACCTGGTGGTCGGCGTAACAATAATGACATTTGTCGATATGCTACCGCCTAGCTACTCCCAGTCTCGGAATCCCAAACGGACATCAATAACACTGAAATGCATTTTAAACCAAACTGATGCAATTTCTTCTAAAATGCTATCTTCCACAATAGGCGCCAAAACGCTCCCGGGTTATCCAAAACCCGATCTGGGCATACGCCCAAGTCTGAAATCATCATACGAACGTGCTGGAACCTTCGGATCCCAATTCCGAGGTCGTTTACTCAAAATTCCAATCCTAGTTCATTTCTTCAATTTTAAGCTTTCAAAATGAGAATTTCCATTTAGATTTGACTCCAAACTTCCTGAATTTTAATTCTGGCCATACACACAAGTCAATATACCTGAGATGAAGCCGCTCATGGCCTCAAACTGCTGAATGACGCGCCGGAGCTCAAAACGACCGGTCGGGTCGTTACAGATGTATTTATATCAGAATTCCTTGTTCAGCTGTAGGGTGAAATGTTAGACAACATTTTTCATTCAAAATTAAGTACATTTCAGAGGTATTCAGAGTGGTGTTTTCTTTACCGGGATCTCTTTCTGCCTTTACCCCCAATTTAGAACATAGGAAAAAAAGTTGAAATGTTCTCTTCTGGTAGTTTGGTTGAGCAAATTACTAGTCAATCATAAAGATACTCAAAGTTAGCAATGCAGATGTAGAGTTTAGGTTAGCTACACTGGAACAAGCTGCTATACTGTCTAGCTTTGTTTTCATGGATTATCAGTTGAATAACTGGATTGGAGTACTTGTAAAATTATTTTGCTTAAGAGGGTTGTGCTTTTCTTAACTTGAGTTTTACGAATAGTGTATGTGAAATATCTACCTTTTTAATAGTACAGCAGTAGAAGCCATTTATAATTCCTTTCATTGTGCAGCCACTGCACTATTTGCTATCAAATCTAGCTGGAATAACTTGCCACCAAATTGGGAGGGGTCAGATCCTTGCGGTAGCAGCTGGGAAGGAATTATCTGTAATGATTCGCGTGTAACCTCGATGTATATCCTTGATATTTGCAATTTCTGATTGTTTTGTAGTTCGTCTATCTTCCCTTCCTTATAGTTATCTTTAACTTTCCATCCACAGAAAGTTATCAGGCATGGGCTTGGAAGGCAATCAGTTTGGAGATCTTTCATCATTAACTGCATTGCAGATATTGTACGTCTTTTATTTCTATATTTCTATCTTGATTCTTCAGATATCGACAATAAGATTCCGAAATCATCTTTAGTTCATCTATAATTCTTTCTCCAACTGTCATCTGAAGCACAACTGTAGTTTCAAGTAAAATTCATCAAGAATCCGCAGATAGTGCTAAAAAACAAACGAGTGCAATATCCATGTTTTTATCTTGGCTAATTATATAATTCTGGCCTCATCCCTTCCTCATCGCAAACTGATTTTTGTAAGTATTTTTAAGGAGTATACACATCATATGAAAGATAAATCTTTTTTTTTTCACAACTAAAAGGAATAAGTTCTGCCATTTGGATTAGAGGATATCCACTGCTTGAACATACTCTTTAATTAGTTTTAATCCTCCTCTTACCCCAAATTAACCTATTCAAACGGATATCATTTTGCTTTGTTCTTATTGTAACTAATTTGGTGTAGGGACCTCTCGAATAATGTTGGACTGAAAGGAACTCTTCCATCATCAATTGGAAATTTGAAGAATTTGACAACTTTGTAAGAGAATTTAAATGGCGACTCAAGTATATCCTACACAACTTGTAGTATCAATCCTGACTTCAGAAGCTGGTCCTTTTATGCAGAATCTTAGTTGGTTGCAGCTTCTTTGGTCAAATTCCAGAATCAATTGGTTCTCTGCAGCAGCTGGTCTTTATGTAAGGATTTACATTTCCAGTTTATCCATTTGTTCACCTGAAGTTTTAATCATTAATATCTTCCTCTTTACTAACCAGAGTTCAATTGTGTTTCTTCAGCTATGGCAACTGAGTTATTATTCATGCATTAAGTACAACTTTGGTTAACAAATTTCTTTTGCTTTTCCTATCAATGTTGGCATACTTTTGTCCCAATCGAATTAGGTTCAGTTCATGGGAAGGGTGAATTGAACCTTATTAAGATTGGCTTTGCTTCAAAAACAAAAGTTTGCCTATGGAGGGTCGGTTATAAAGCAGAGATTTAAAATTTAACATTGTAAGACGTCCTGCCTAGATTATAGTTTGAATGTGCCGGAGGGGGATTCAGTAAATTCAAGTGACAAACATAAGCAGATTACAAAGAGGGAGGAGTCTTTTTTTTTTTTGATGAAGTAATAATAGATTTCATTGCTGGCATCAAGAAGATGCATAATAATACAAAAGTTACTGTTAACTCAATTACAAAAAGACTATTCTAGTACCAGGGAGCTAACGAAGTTCAAAAAGTTGTCAGGAGAATCTAAGGGGGAAAGGTAATGCCAACTATAAAGATACAAAAGACATCTAGCCTTGAGGGAATGATTTGGAGTTGATAAACCTTCAAAACATCTGTTGTTCCTTTCTGACCATATACACCAAAAAATACTCGTAGGAATCATCTTCCAGATTGGCCTGATGGCCGTACCAACTCTCTAGTTACACCAGCACTCAAAGGCCTCTTTAATGTTATGCGGCATTACCCAGTTAATACCAAAAATACACAAAAACATATTCCATAAGTCAGCAGCAACTGTACAATGTAAAAATAGATGGTGTTAGATTCAAGTCTCTGTTGGCACATGTAACGTCTATTGACTATCTGGAAGCCTCTTTTCTTAAGATTGTCTTGTGTGAGGCATGCTCCATAGAGGGCTGTCCAGCTGAAACATTTGATCTTTGTTGGGAGATTAGTCTTCCATATCAACTTCCATGGCCAGTCATCAATCATGTCATTAGGAACATATGAGTTTGCATAGCCTGCTTTCACTGAGTATTTACCATCAGCACTGCTCCACTTTAACTTATCTGCTGCCTGGGCATTCATCATGTGGCTTTCTATTCTGGAAAGCAGGTCTGTCACTTCTTCAATTTCCCAGTCTTGTAGGTTCCTTCTGAAAAGCATGTCCCAAGTGTTGTTTGCCCAATTCTGAGAGACAGAGGAGTTTGGCTCACATGCTAATAGAAAGAGGCTTGGGAATTCCTCCATCAGAATGGTATTATTCAGCCACTTATCCTTCCAAAACCTGATATGCATACCATTGCCTGCCACCAGTTGGGTATTCTGGACGAATTCATCTTTAAGTTTGCATATACTTAGGCCAGCACCATGTGGGGATCTAGACAGCTTGGAGCACCAATGATTTTGTACCCCATGTTTTTCCTTGATTACTTCCTTCCAGAGAGGTTAGTCCTCTTGTGTGTATCTCCATAACCATCTCATGAGTAAGCATTTGTTGTGTAGAGACAAATCCTTTATGCCCAGCCCTCCCAAGTGCCCAGGTTAAACTTGTGATTACCCTCCCATAGGAAGTTTCTCCTGATCCTATCCAGCTGTTTCAGAATCTTATTGGGAATAGGAAATAGTTTCATGTAGTAAGTTGGAATGCTGTCTAGTACACTGTTAATCAATGTTAATATTCCACCAATTGACAAATATTGCATCTTCCATGATGCCAACCTTTTCTCAAACTTCTCAATCACCCCATCCCAAGTAGATGTTGATCTAAATGTGGAACCCAGGGGTAATCCAAGGTATGTGATTGGGAATGAGCCAGTCGAACAACCAAGAATACAACCAAGAATTCCTGCCAGTTCTTCTATGCCTGAGACCTCATTGACAGGGTATATCACACTTTTTAGCATGTTGATATGAAGCCCTGACAATGCTTCAAAGATGAGCAAGGTTAGGTTCAGGTGGAGTACCTGAGATCTATCTGCTCCGTAAAATATAAGAGTGTAATCGGCATACAATAAGTGTGAAATATTAATAGTGTTCCTTGTACCAACATTAAAACCATCCAGCCAATTCAACCGCTTGGCCTTGTCCAACATATTACTTAGATCCTCCATGGCCAAGATAAAGAGGAAGGGGGAGAGGGGGTCTCCTTGTCTGAGCCCTTTCTGTGGTGAAAAAAAACCCAACTGTGCTTCTATTCACCAAAATTGAATACTTCACTGTGGTGATGCTAAACCTGATCCATGTGATCCATCTTTCACCAAAACCCATCTGTCTTAGAATGGAGAAGAGGTAGGACCAGTTGAGTTGATCAAAAGCTTTTTCAATGTCTAGCTTGCATTCTTCATCTTTGTTAAGAGTCTTTGGTATATCTTCTTTTTAGCAGTCAGCTTCGTGTGGACTTAGTTTCTTGTCTTAACTTTTTCACAGATCTCTAACTTCTAACAGCTTCACTGGGTCAATTCCACCATCAATTGGCAATTTATCTAAGTTGTCATGGCTTGATCTTAGTGACAATAAACTTAGTGGTACCATCCCAGTCTCAAAGGGCTCAACACCTGGTTTGGATTGGCTGGTTAATACCAGACACCTGTATGTAGCCTCTCTACAAGATATAACTTTTTCGTTTGTCTTTCTCTCTTCCTTAATAGTTGTGTAAAGTTTTATTCGTTGCCTGCAGTCACTTGTCGAAAAATCAGCTCTCTGGCCGTATTCAATCTCAACTCTTCAGTCCAAACATGAAGCTGAAACATGTGTGAGTATGTAGGCAGGTTAAGTGTATATTTCATTTTATCAAACCAATATATCTAGTTAACTTGATTTACTTAAGTTCGTTAAATCTTTTGAGGAAATGATTAATGATACATAAACCTTTATCACTTCCAAGCTGATCAGAAAGTTGTAAGAATGTATGTTTTTGCTTCTTTCGTTGTGTCCTTTGGCCGCTGGGAACAATGCATAAGAAACTGCCAGGACACAAGTGTTTTTTCTCTAGATCACTGATAATATTGGTTTTTCTATTGATTAGGATTTTAGATCACAACCAACTGATGGGAGAAATTCCAGAGAGTCTGGGAAGTCTGCAGAACTTAGAAATTTTGTGAGTTCCTTGTGTTGCCAGTGATATTTGCTCGTGCACTTTCTGCCCTGAAGTCTGAGTTTATTTTCATCATATTTCTTGTCATGGCTACAGGCGGCTGGACTGGAACTCCCTCAGTGGATCTGTCCCTTCCAACCTCACCAACATTACAAGTCTCAATGAGCTGTATGCACTCAACAGAGGAGACACCTAATCTATTTCTGCTTATCCATTGATGTTGATTCAGCATGCCATTAGTATTTTATTTCGATAATGTCTCTTTTTCTAATATTGTTTCAGGTATTTATCCAGTAACAATCTCAATGGATCAATTCCTGACCTTACAGGAATGAACTTGCTAACCTATGTGTAAGTTGGTGTTTAGGTTCTATATCTGTGAAATATATACTAGTTCTTGTCGAAAGTTGGTAAACTTCTGTTGTGACGGATTCTAAAGTTCTCATCAAAGAAATTCTTTATTCTATTTATGAGTGACTCCTTTTGGCAAGGATGTGATATCCTATGATGATCCATTTACTATATTATTTTATTCCTATTATCTGCAGGGGCATGAGCAACAATAGTTTCAATGCATCAGGCATCCCACAATGGTTAACAAGCCTCCCACAGTTGAAAACAATGTATTTTTCTCTCACCTCTCTCCCATGTGCACACACACAAACAGAGTTAAATCAAGTAGTACCCTGAGATTGGATAACATACAAACTTTCTGTTAAGCCAAATGTATATAGTGTGAATGAGTCACAACTACTATACCAAAAATTTATGACAGCCACCAAATAATAAATAAGACAATAAGACAACAATAAAAGAACACCAGAATTTACGAGGTTTGGCCAATATTGCCTACTTCCTCGGACACAACCAATATTTTATTTCACTCCAAAAATACAAGTGAAATAATACTAAAGAGAGAAGATACAAATGCCTTAAGAAGATAAGAAGGCAAATGAGAGGTGTATTTAAATCCTAAACATTAAGCCTCCTTTTATAAGAGAAAAATCCCAACAATTTTTCTCCCCAACCGATGTGGGAGTTTGACAACTTCAACAAATCTCTACCTTGGCAAAATTCCACATCTTCAATTTTCTCTTAATAACAAATTTTGGTTGTGCCTTCATCTTCAATTTTAGTGTTCAACAATGTTGATCAAATCCAAACAATGTTGAAACTTGACCGCAGTCACCACTTTTGTCAGCATATCAGCAGGATTCTCTGTAGTATGAATTTTCTTCAGTGTGACTCCACCTTCTTCTATGATTTCTCGTACGAAATGATACCGAACATCAATGTGCTTCGTCCTTGCATGATAAACTTGGTTCTTCGCTAATTGAATAGCACTTTGACTATCACAAAAAATTATGATACCTTTTTGTTCAACACCAAGCTCCTTTAGCAATCCTTGAAGCCAAATTGCTTCCTTCACAGCCTCTGTAATAGCCATATACTCTGCCTCTGTTGTAGACAAAGCAACTGTTGACTGCAAAATAGACTTCCAACTAACTGGTGCCTTTGCAAAAGTAAACACATAACCAGTAGTTGATCTTCGTTTGTCCAGATCACCCGCAAAATCTGAGTCACAATATCCAACTACAGACTGATTGTCTTCTTGCTCAAAAACTAACCCAACATCTACAGTATTATGAATATACCGTAGAATCCACTTCACAGCTTGCCAATGCTCCTTTCCTGGATTATGCATATATCTGCTAATAACTCCAACAGCTTGTGAAATATCAGGTCTCGTGCAGACCATTGCATACATCAAGCTACCAACAACATTTGCGTATGGTACCTTTGACATATACTCTCGTTCAGCTTCATCTTTTGGCGACATAGTAGTACTTAGCTTAAAATGGGGAGCAAGTGGAGTACTAACTAGCTTAGTCTTTTCATCTATGCCAAAACGTTGTAGTACTCTTTTCAAATATTCTTTCTGAGATAAACGGAGTTTCTTTGAACGTCTATCTCTTACTATCTCCATGCCAAGAATTTTCTTTGCCTCACCCAGATCCTTCATCTCGAACTCCTTCTTTAGTTGAATCTTCAACTTATCAATTTCTTCCGAATTCTTGGAAGCTATCAATGTATCATCAACATATAGGAGAAGATATATAAATGAACCATCTTTAAGCTTGCGCAAATACACACAATGATCGTACTTGCTTCTCTTGTACCCTTGCCGCAACATAAACTTGTCAAATCTTTTGTACCATTGTCTAGAAGATTGTTTCAATCCGTACAACGATTTTTCAAGTTTGCACACCATATTTTCCTTTCCAGCAACTTTGAATCCTTCTGGCTGAGTCATGTAAATTTCCTCCTCCAAGTTTCCATGTAAAAACGCAGTTTTTACATCCATCTGAACTAGTTCCAAATCCAACTGTGCTACCAAAACCAACATAATTCTAATTGAGGAATGTTTTACAACTGGAGAAAATACTTCATTGTAATCAATTCCCTCCTTTTGAGCATATCCTTTGGCCACCAATCTTGCTTTGTAGCGAACATCTTCTTGGTTAGGAAATCCTTCTTTCTTTGCAAATACCCATTTGCACCCAATTGCTTTCTTTCCCTTCGGGAGATTGGCCAATCTCCATGTATGATTCTGATGAAGGGACTGTATTTCATCATTCATGACAATCCTCCACTTATCTTCTTCTGAACTTTGGACTGCGTCTTTATAAGTGGTAGGAATATCATCAACTACAATTAAGGTTGCACAAGCAACCGTCTCTATGAGACGAACATGTTTCGTTATTGTCCTTTTTGGCCTGCTGGTTGCTATTGATTCAACTTGTTGTTGAGGTTCCTGAGTTGGAATCTCCTCTACTGGCTCTTCTTCCAGAGGATAATCTTCATTTGTTTCCTCCTCTGCTTCTTGTGTAGGAAAAATAAATTTTCCCTTAAACTCCACCTGCTTAGAAGCACCTTTATTTTGTTTGGTATCTTCTGTTATCTTATTTACCATAGCAGATTCATCAAAGGTAACATCCCTGCTGAATATTACTTTCTTTGTCATAGGACACCATAAGCGATATCCTTTGACTCCAGAAGTAATTCCCATAAAAATAGCCTTCTTTGCCCTTGGATCCAATTTTGACTCTGTCACATGATAATTTGCAGTTGAGCCAAACACGTGCAAAGAGTCATAATCTACAGCAGACTTTCCATACCATTTTTCAAATGGTGTCTTGCCATCAATAGCAGCAGATGATAGACGATTAATGAGGTGACATGCATATGTAATTGCCTCAGCCCAAAATTCTTTGCCCAAGCCAGCATTGGACAACATACACCGTACCTTCTCCAACAAGGTCCGGTTTATACGTTCTGCCACTCCATGCTGTTGTGGTGTATGTCTAACAGTGAAGTGTCGGACGATGCCATCATTTTCACAGACCTTATTGAAATGATCATTTTTGTATTCACCTCCATTGTCTGTGCGAATACACTTGATCCTCCTGCCTGTTTGATTCTCAACCATCGTCTTCCATTTGAGAAAAATTCTCAGCACTTCATCTTTGCTTTTCATTGTACACACCCACACTCTTCGGGAAAAATCATCAACAAAGGTTACAAAATAGTTCTTCCCACCCAATGAAGGTGTTTTGGAAGGACCCCAAACATCAGAGTGTACATAATCCAAAATGCCTTTAGTATTATGGATTGCTGTACCAAATTTAACCCTTGTCCGTTTCCCTTTGACACAATGCTCGCAAAACTCCAAGTTGCAAGTCTTTACCCTTTTTAACAATCCTTGATCTGATAGAGTCTTCAAGGATTTTCCTCCAGCATGTCCCAAACGCATATGCCATAGCCTGGTTGCTTCTGCCTCTTTGTCGTCACTGGACGTCACTGTTGCTGTCCCAATAACTGTACTACCACGATAACGGTACATGTTATTGTTCTTCCGATTAGCCTTCATTACCACTAGTGCACCAGAGCATACTCTCATCACTCCATTTTCTGCAATGATTTTGAACCCTTTTGATTCTAGGGCTCCCACAAAGATGAGATTCTTCTTCAAATCCGGTACATATCGAACATCTGTTAATGTTCTGATCATTCCATCATGGTTCCTTAATCTTATTGAACTAATGCCATATGAGGTAGAGGGCTGTTATCCGCTATGTGGATGACTCCATATTCTCCTTCTTGAAATTCCACGAACCAGTCCCTGTTGGGACACATATGATAGCTACAAGCCGAGTCCATCAACCATATGTCTGATGATGTTGATGACTCTGTTGTAACTAATGAGAAGTCTGAATCATCACAATCAGCTACATTTGAATCCATAATGGCCTTTCCATTGTTATGTTTGGCCTTATTCTTCAACTTCGGACAGTCTTTCTTCCAGTGCCCCTTTTCTCGACAAAAGGCACATTCATCTTTGCTGGGTTTAGATCTTGACTTGGATCTTCCCTTCTTTGTCCTCATTTGATTTTGAGGACGACCCCTCACAACCAGTGCTTCTCCTTCTCCGCCCTTCTGTTTTTCTCCCTTTCTTTGTTCATAGCTGTACAAAGCCGAACAAACTTCTCTGAGAGAAGCTTCATCATTTCCATGGAGTAGAGTAGTTTCAAGGTGCTCGTACTCATCAGGAAGTGACGCCAACAACATCAAGGCCAAGTCACCATCATCAAAAGTTGTATCCATATTTTGCAAATCTGTGACCAACTTATTGAAACTGGTGATATGTTCATTCATCGTGGTACCAGGAACATAGGTGAAGTGAAACAGTCTCTTCTTCATGTACAATTTATTTTGACTGTTTTTCTTCAAAAATTTATCCTCCGGTGCTTTCCATAATTTACTTGCAGAAGTTTCCTTCGTGTATGGATATTTTTGCTCTCTAGCAAGGTAGGATCGAATGGTACCGCAAGCAACACGATTGATAATTCTCTAATCTTCTTCTCCAATAGCATTTAGTCTCTTTTCTTCAATAGCAAGATCTAGCCCTTGTTGAAAAAGGACATCTAGAACTTCGCCTTTCCACATCCCAAAATGTCCTGACCCGTCAAAAATTTCTACCGCAAATTTCGCATTTGACACAATTCTTGTCATAAGCGAAGATGCCAATGATGACGTATTGTTGACACTTGATGTAGATTCTTCTTGTTTATTGTCTCCCATTTTTGACACGAATATTATTTAATAGCTGACGACACAAATCAAGATTATTTCCTTTCTGGTGTGGAAGATCAGACTAAGCTGCAACCACAGAGCATACTAAGACAGAACCTTGACACAGTACCAAGATAAATCTTTTCTGATGTGGAAGATCAGACTATGCTGCAACCACAGAGCATACTTAGACAGTACTTTGGCTCTGATACCAATTGTTGCGGAAGCCAAATGTATATAGTGTGAATGAGTCACAACTACTATACCAAAAATTTATGACAGCCACCAAATAATAAATAAGACAATAAGACAACAATAAAAGAACACCAGAATTTACGAGGTTCAGCTAATATTGCCTACTTCCTCGGACACAACCAATATTTTATTTCACTCCAAAAATACAAGTGAAATAATACTAAAGAGAGAAGATACAAATGCCTTAAGAAGATAAGAAGGCAAATGAGAGGTGTATTTAAATCCTAAACATTAGGCCTCCTTTTATAAGGGAAAAATCCCAACAATTTTTCTCCCCAACCGATGTGGGAGTTTGACAACTTCAACACTTTCCTTCTCTAATGTGCCTATCAAGAAACCTAATCCTGCTTTGGAATAGCACAGGCATGCTTAACTGCAATTGACTGGCATAGAGCTCTTAGGAAACTGGATGGAAAATTGTATTCTGGTCTTACTTTGCTTTACTTGCATACATTTGACTTGGTGCTCGCTTGTTGGAAGATGTGCCCACTCTGAAGTGAAGTCTTGTGGAATGGCCTATATAGAAGCTAGAAGTATCTAGCCTAGTAGTAGTCACCCTAACAAAATCCTCACAACAACGTATAATTTCTTATGAGTTGATTCTTAAGTAGGGAACTTAGCCCGCCCACCTACTAGCCAGAGAGGTTGACAGTAAGTGTAAGCTCATCCGGAAGCTTGAGGAGCTCCCTTCATTTGCTTCATGGGAGCCGCACAGCACATAGCTGGAATTCAGAGGGCCCATTTAACCCTTCTCTTGTTTCCTTCCCTTTGCTGGTGCAAAGAAACAACAATAGGTTCCAGGATATGCTATTCCACAATACAACTTTTTCTCTACAAGCCATTTATTAGAATTGGAGAAACAAAAGCATATCGAAAAGATGGACTTTTTTTCTTACATTATCTTTATGTATTTTATGGCTAAACTGACTCACCTCTGGCATTCAAATCTCGAGTACTCTTGCTACTGTCTTAGATTGTTTTGGTAGCACTCTTTGTTTATGCATCCATTGAGGAAATCTAAATTGTAAATGTAAGCATAAACAATACTAGTCTACAAATCCTGTAAGGGAGGAGCTGGCTGTTAAGCTGCATATATCCAAATCTAAGGATAATTCAAACAAGAAAACTACTTTGTGTGCTTCCTCATTTGAGTTGCCTTAATTTTGATCTCTGGGGTTATTTGCTGCTAATCTTTAGTGGACATTGTAACAGATATATGGAGGACACAGCACTGCAAGAACAAATCCCTGTTGATTTATTTAGCCTTCCTAACTTGGAGACTATGTAAGTTTGAACTTATTCCATACTAACGCTAGATTTAGTCAGGGCAAGTTAACTCATTAAAATCAGTGTAACATATATTTTTCTTACAACTCGGCCTTCCGGTATACAATACTCTCTTAAAGCACATTTGTTATATTTGACGACCATTTGCTTTCATATTTGCAGAGGATTAGCCAACAACAATCTCAGTGGAACATTGGACATTGGGACCAGATATGGGAATAATTTAACACTTGATTTACGAAATAATTCTATCAAGGACTTCACTCAGAAAACAGAATACAATATGAATATATCGTGAGCAAATTACTTCTATGTTATTAACCCTTTTATTAGAGCACATTCTTTTGTCTTGGGGAATAATGTTCTATTATATTTTGTAGGCTTTCTGGAAACCCTATTTGTGATGGAACAGGAGCAACAGCCAAATACTGTTCAGTTCAGATTTCCAATGATTCCTTCTCCTCATCTCTGACTTGTCCAGAAATGTCTTGCAGTTCAGACAAAACACTAAGTCCTACATGCAAATGTTTATATCCATTCACTGGGACACTGCATTTCTTTTCCTTGTCCTTCTCAAATTTAGAGAACTCGAGCTACTTTACAACCCTTGCTGGCTCTATGATGTCTGCCTTTTTGTCCAATGGGCTTCCTGTGGATTCAGTTTCTCTAAGTGATCCAACGGTTGATGTTTATTCATATCTTCAAATTGAAGCACAAATCTTTCCTTCAACGCAGAACAGTTTCAATCGAACATCAATTTCTTCCATTGGTTTCCTGCTTAACCGGAATCCTTTCCAACTCCAATATTTTGGACCCTTCTTCTTTACTTCTGAAAGCTATTGTTGCTTTGCAGGTAACTGAACATGGTTTAAAAGTTTTTATCTTTTGGCTCTTCTTTTCTCAAATTCTTTCCTGGATAGATTTGCAATTTTTGTCTAGCTTAACAAGTTTGTACATTTTTTAATTTAGACAAAATGAAGAAGTCATCACATACTGGCATCATTGTTGGAGCATCGGTTGGTGGTGCAGTGCTTGTTCTTTTAACACTTTGTGCTGGTCTTTATGCTTTTCACCAGAGAAAGATAGCAAAAAGAGCTGGTCATAGCAGTAATCCTTTTGGTAGTTCTTAGATCCGGGCACTTCTGTTACATTGTTGTTTTAACTTTTAAGTGTTTTTTTTTAATTTCCCAATGGTGTCTTCATGTGAATACAGAAACTTGGGACCGTGATAAGAGTGGTGCTGTTCCACAACTTAAAGGAGCGAGATGGTTCTCATTTGAAGAGATCAGGAAGTGCACAAACAATTTTTCAGAATCTAACTGCATTGGATCTGGGGGCTATGGGAAGGTTTACAATTTCTCTTTTTTTTTTCCTGCTTTAAAGTTCAGCACATATTTAGCGTATATAGTGGCATAAATTCACTTTAACTACCATTTTAAAATGCAAAGAAGGTCATAGACGCTTGACCTGTTTGATCTTTGCTCCAACTTTCAACTAAACATGTAGCTTGCTTAGACACTAAATTAGGATAATTAGACGTAGAAAACATCTGCTATACAGCAAGGAGCAGGTGATGAGGAAAATTTCTTGAATGCAATAGTTATATGTCAATATGGCATTAACATCTTGCATGTGGGATTGCAGACTTCTACAGATTCAGCATATTTCAAAGAAAAGTACGGCTTGCCTATATGGAGAAATAGGTGGTGGCTTAAAGTGATTGAAGTGATCTCAACAACTAACTACTTATATTTTTTCCAATTTAAAAGTATTTCCTCATTTTTTCACCTCTAGCCACGATTATGAACTGAACTAGTCTAAGATTCATTTCACAGTTTTTCATCATCAAAAGATTTATTCAGCCACGAGGATGTTGCAAACTCAAAATTAGTGATCACTGCAAGGAGGTATTTCTTGGTGTATGAAAAGCCAAAGGCAATAAGGATATTAATCTCTTGGTTCATTGGTTTATTCTGTGGTTGGTTTCAGCTGCTGAAATAGTTATTTTCTAGACCTAAATAATTAGCCTAAGTATGTTGTTGTTAGCACCAGTATTTTAAAAGGCGTTTTTGGGGCGAGCCCCGGGGCGAGGTGCATCGAGGCAATGGTGTGAGGCGAAAGTTTCAAGAGGCTTACGCCCAGAAATTCGGGGCGTATCCCCGGGCGTTGAGGCGCATTTTTGTAGTTAGGCGTAAGCCCCAGAGACTTTTTCAAATTAAAACAAAATTTGCTCAATAAGTCCTTCATAATACCCAAATTCTCAAAATTCAGCTTGTAATTACTCAAAATTTTTAAAAAGGAACTGAAACATTAAATCTAAAAGTCAAGACTTCTTTTATTGATAGAAACCCTAATTTATGGTCTTTCTCAATTCTTTATCTTGTCCGCTAGTCTGCTACTATCTCCCAAAAGCAACGAATAGTCAATTTTTCTTTTTGTAAACACAAAGAGAACTCCATTCTCCTTCATAGCAGCAAGTTCAAAGCTCAAATTGCAGGTTAGTCATCCTTTTTGTTCCTCCATGCAGAAAACTTTATTCTTTTCAACTCAAGTTACTTGTGCTTCTAAGTACCATATATGAATTGTTTTGACTAGTTCTTTTTGTGGGGATGGAGCACATCTATATATATTTTTCACATACTGATAGTTTTCTTCAATTTTTATTTAATTTTACCGATTTATAAATATTTACTGTAATTATATTATTTTATAAAATATTAAAAATTAAATACCCATGGGGCTTACGCCCCGTACCTCGGAGCTTATGCCTCAGCTTATGCCCACACTTTTTAAAATACTTGTTAGCACCCACCTATATGATTTACCCGTGTCGTTTATGTTATTCAGCAGCAATTTAGGAGCTACAAGGCATTTCTAAAATATTGAAATTCACTAATAGCTGACGTTCAGTCATCTAGAATTATATCTTGATCGTTCTTCATGACTGACATATGCATTTCATGGTACAACACTGCATCTTTCACACTCGTTTTACTTTTTCTCGTAGCATGTCAAATTTGTCTAGATTGATACATGTAACATCAACAGGTCTACAAAGGAACTCTTACTGCTGGGGAGGTAGTTGCAATTAAAAGAGCACAACATGGATCAATGCAGGGAGCATTTGAGTTCAAAACAGAGATTGAACTATTGTCAAGAATTCATCATAAGAATGTTGTAAAACTGGTTGGATTTTGTTATGAGCAAGGCGAGCAAATGCTGGTCTATGAGTACATTTCAAAGGGTACACTAAGGGAAAGTCTCTCAGGTAATTCTTCTCCTTTTCTCAATGGCCTTCAAAGAATATTTATCCCTTCCTTCATCATTTCATATGTTTGCTTCAGAGGAACAGATGCAAAGTCCAGACTAATCTGGCAAATAAGAAAGAGAAAGTAATATTTCTTCACTAAAACAATACTGATCTGTCCGGTGAACTGTCCTGTTCATACAGTGTAAAGTGTTTCATTTATCTTTGTGTAAAATTGGATTCATTATATTGCTTCAGCTCCTTTATTGGGCCTGTTACTGTATATTGATATTCAGCCATTCTCCTCCAAGAATATTTCCAACCAAAACTCTCTCCATCACTATCATGATTCATGGATTTTCTTCTAGTCACGAATAAAATGGGTACTCAAATATGTGATTGTTGTAGGATATGCTAGAGATTCCTACGTTTTCTAGCCTCTCTAGCAAAGTTGAAATGAAATATCTCTAATATCAAAAATGTGCATAGGAAAGTATATAGGACAGTTTTTGGGCATATATACAAGTTTAGTTTGGTAATTCTTAATCTGCATATGGATCTTGCAGTCAAGCCAAAAATCCAATTGTATTGGACAAGGAGACTTAGGATAGCCCTTGATGCTGCTAGAGGTTTGGCATACTTGCATGAGCTTGCAGATCCTCCCATAATACACAGGGATGTTAAGTCGAATAACATCTTGCTGGATGACCATTTAACTGCTAAAGTTGCTGATTTTGGCCTATCACTTCTGAAAGACGATGACAAGGGACATGTCACCACTCAAGTCAAAGGTACATTGGTGAGTATTACAACCTCAAACTTTAGTGGATCAACTTGAGATGCATTACAATCATTATATATTTGCCTATGTTAAACCGTAAAATTTGAAGGCGTTTGGATAGCACAAAAGCTAATATTCCTGACCATGAATGACTGAACAACATGAAGAAAGATCATTTCGAATCCAATAAAAGATTAGTCATTACATGTTATTTATTGTTTACAACAACAACCCAGTATAATCCCACAAGTGGAGTCTGGAGAGCGTAGTGTGTACGCAGACCTTACCCCTACCCTGGGGGTAGAGAGGCTATTTCTGATAGACCCCCGGCTTAAGAAGATGAAAAGAAACAATAGAACAGTAACAACATGTTATTCATTGTTTAACGTATATATGCAAATCTTGATTTCAAAAAACA
This sequence comes from Nicotiana tabacum, assembly GCF_000715075.1. NCBI lineage: Eukaryota > Viridiplantae > Streptophyta > Magnoliopsida > Solanales > Solanaceae > Nicotiana > Nicotiana tabacum. Next base: position 120,736,311 of record NC_134086.1, on the reverse strand, counting down.
TTTACAATTCCACAATGCACCATCCATACTGTTTCAAAATCCCATTTTCTAAGAAGTTTCCTACGTAGGGGTACTTGGATCCTGAATATTACATGAGCCAACAGTTGACCGAGAAAAGTGATGTATATAGCTATGGAGTGGTGTTGCTTGAGCTGATAACTGCAAGAGCTCCAATAGAACGAGGAAAACACATTGTGAGACTGGTTGCAGAGACCAGATATGATTCAAAAGATAACAGCAAGCTCTACCAATTAATAGATCCAAGAATAGGTCCAGGTTCAAAACTCGAAGGTGCTGATAGACTATTTACATTGGGAATGAGATGTGTTAATGAATCCGGGGCCGAGAGGCCTTCCATGGGTGAGGTTGTAAAAGAAATTGAGAATATCATTGAACTGGCCAGCTTGACCAAGTATACAGATGAAGCCCTCACTTCAACTAGCTTTGAAGACACAACTCAAGTCAGTCTTGACGATTTTTATAATGACAAGGCTTTTGATTATAGTGGTAAATTTCCTGATGTTGGCGTGCGGAACACCACTGGAAGTTACTAAGGTGTATAACTATGAATCACATTTGTTTGTTTGTTTGCTTGGTACTACTGATTCTTCTGTTTTATATTTGAAGTCAAAGTTATATATGGCTTCTTGAGATTCAGGGATCTTTATATCAATTTTTGATGGAAAAAGAAGTTAGATCATAGCGTACAGGACTACAGATGAATTCTGTAACTCTGGAACTGTAACAAAATCCAGAGTTCTCTTGTTACTCTGATCTTTGCAGCTATGTCAACAAGTGCAAACAATTTAGGACCTTTAGGTCTTTGACATGAGGATTGTTTTAGATCATTGCATAATTAGTTACAAGAAATTTACTAAAAGCATTCAATTTCATCAAGGATTAAATGTGCATGAGGTTTTGGCTTGTAATACACCTCTCAAATGGTTTTGATATTTAGGCAAACGATAACTGTTTCAAATTTTATGTTAATAAGCTCTATTTTCATAACTATGGTGTCTGAGCCAGCTTGTGTGCACCTCCACTAATCCACCGGTTACGTATCTGCTAGGCTGCTACCACCACCAGCTTGGGCTGTACAATGTAACTTTGCTCGCCAAATCTTAGGCAAATTTAAAAATCACCATAGCTCAGGTACAAAGTAATTATGTTCACCAAAGCTTACATAGATTCGAAGAAATCGCTTAACATTTCTTGCCTCTGTTGGAGTTAAACCCTGGTCCTCCATGGGCCATTACAACTTCATATATCGCTAGGCCACACCCTTAAATGCTTATGTTAAAACTTTATTTTGTTTTAATATGTAAGTGGACGGACCTTTGTGTGAGCGATTTCTTATTTTTATTGTATCATGAATTTGATCTTATGTAACAAAACTATATTTCTTATTTTTATTGTATCATGAATTTGATCTTCATGTACCATGCCAGTCATCTGCTCCTAATAACTTTGGATTAATAAGGAGAAGATAAAATGGCTATATAGACAGACAAAGTTGATCTAAGAAGAGAATCAAATGTGAAACCTAAAGCAAGCTTTCTTGAACAGAACCGATAGACAGCAGCTTGTACGAGGAAAAATATAGGGTAGCTCTTGCCAGGAAGGTAGTAAAAAAAAGTTTGGAGAAATTAAGAAAAGGAATATTTACATTTTAATGGAAATTAGATAAGGGATGATTCAACAACAACAACAACAACAACCCAGGAAAATCCCACAAGTGGGGTCTGGGGAGGGTAGTATGTACGCAGACCTTACCCCTACCCCAAAGGGATAGAGAGGCTGTTTCCGAAAGACCCTCGGCTCAAGATAATAAGAAAAACTAGAAAAACAAAAGGGGAAAATATTAGTTTCACCATAGAGATCATAGGAAAAATAGGAACCTAAAATGCATAAGAAAATACAAGACAGAAATGATGGCTAGTAAATAGATCTAGCACCGAAAAGAGAAAATATTAAGACATGACAATGCCCCTAGTAATTTTCGATTAAAACCTTACCAGACTAGGCTCACAATGGAACAAAGTAACGCAAGACTCAACTAGCTCCTAGCCTACAACTGTAATACTCGACCTCCACAAATTTCTATCAAGTGTCATGTCCTCGGAAATCTGAAGTCTCGCCATATCCTGCCTGATCACTTCTCCTCAATACTTCTTAGGCCGCCCTCTACCTCTTCTCGTACCCTCCACAACCAGCCACTCACACCTCCTCACTGGAGCATCTGGGCTTCTCCTCATTACATGCCCGAACCATCTGAGCCGCGTTTCTCGCATCTTGTCATCAATGGGAGCCACGTGCACCTTCTCCCGAATATCATCATTTCTAATCTTGTCCATCCTGGTGTGCCCGCACATCCACCTCAACATTCTCATTTCAGCTACTTTCATCTTTTGGATATGTGAGATCTTAACAGGCCAACACTCTGCCCCATACATCATGGCCGGTCTAACCATCGCTTCATAGAACTTACCTTTGAGTATTGTTGGCACTCTTGTGTCACACAAAACTCCGGATGCTAACCTCCACTTCATCCATCCTACCCCAATACGGTGTGCGACATCTTTATCAATCTCCCCTCCCCCATGGATAACTGACCCAAGATACTTGAAGTTTCCTCTACTTGGGATAACCTGTGATTCAAGCCTCACATCCACGCCCACTTCCCCCGGCTCAGTGCTGAAAATACACTCCAAGTATTCCGTTTTCGTTCTACTCAGCTTGAAACCTTTAGACTCTAGAGTATGTCTCCAAACTTCCAGTCTCTCGTTAACACTGGTTCGTGACTCATCGATCAGAACTATGTCATCGGCAAATAGCATGCACCATAAGGGATGATTCAGCATTATTTGAAATTATAGTGAAATAATGTGTTACAAGCAACAACCTAACAGGAGGTTCTTGTAAATAAGTTATTTCCTTGAAATAATAATTTAATTTAATAAATTCTAATTAATTGTTGTCTTTAAGTTTCGTTTAATTTAGACAGAACTATGGGGAAGTCAAACTTTATTGTATTTTTAATGAAAATTGTCCAGCTTTGAAGATAAAGTTGACTTTTTTTTGTTTTTGTTGAAGAATTTGAACCTTTTTCAAACTAATAGCCTATCTGGCTAAACTTTTGGGATAATTAAAGAGTATTTTTTAAAAAAGGCTATATTTTGGGGAATGAAGATGTTTGACCAACTTTTTTGAGAAAAAAGAAGTGATCATGTGTAGTAGCAGGAATATAAATTATGAGGACACATATCCTTAACTTTTTTTTTTCTTCTTTTCATGAAATAAAAGATTTATATTAAGCCAAGAAACTGGACAACTGACCACAAGAATTACGAGTAATATCAGAATATTATAAAATAAAAGCAATGCAGTAAAATGTAAATAAGAAGAGATAGAAAGAAGGGAGAAGTGTTTTCTTCTTTCACTTTGGTGTATTTTTTCCATTGCAATTACATGGCCTTTTATAGGCATAAAAAGTAAAGATGATGGATTAATCTTTAAGTTATTCACAACATGAGCATCCAATGTAGCATCCAATGTAGTATCCAAAGTAGTATCCAATGTACAAACTATTCATAACACTCCCCTTGGATGTCCATGTAAGATAATGTGCCTCATTAAAAACTTACAAAAAAAATATTGGGATGTACATAGTTATTTATAATATGCATTGCTTGCTGCCTCATTAAAAACCTTACCAGAAAAACCCAGTGGGACAAAACCTTGGTTAAGGAAAAGAGTGCAGCGTGTAGTTACTCCCCTTGATAAAAAAATCACTTAATGTCTTCGAAGACGACGCATTCCAATCTTATATATCAGTTTTTCAAATATTGAGGTTGGTAACGCCTTAGTGAACAGATCAGCCAAATTATCACTTGAACGAACTTGTTGTACATCTATTTCACCATTCTTCTGAAGATCATGAGTGAAAAAGAATTTCGGTGAAATGTGTTTTGTTCTATCTCCTTTGATATATCCTCCTTTCAATTGAGCTATGCATGCAGCATTGTCTTCATACAATATTGTTGGAATATTCTCTTTCGAAGAAAGACCACATGTTTGCTGAATGTGTTGAGTTATAGATCTTAACCAAACGCATTCTCGACTTTCTTCGTGAATGACTATTATCTCTGCATGATTTGAAGAAGTAGCAACCATAGTTTGTTTTGTCGAACGTCATGATATGACTGTACCTCCACTTGTAAATAAATAGTCTGTCTAAGATCGACCTTTGTGTGGATCAGACAAATATCCTGCATCTGCATAACCAATCAATGATGGCTTGGATTCATTTGAATAAAATAAACTCATATCAATGGTCCCTTGGAGGTATCTGAATATATGTTTAATACCATTCCAGTGTCTTTGTGTTGGCGAAGTACTAAATCTTACTAATAAGCTTACTGAGAAAGCTATATCTGGTCGGAAATTATTGGTAAGATACATTAATGCCCCAATTGCACTAAGATATGGTACTTCGGCACCAAGAAGCTCTTCATCATTTTCATGAGGTCGGAATGGATCTTTCTTTATATCAAGTGATCTCACAACTATCGGGGTACTCACTGGATGTGCTTTATCCGTATAGAATCGCTTTAAAATCTTTTCGGTGTATGTTGATTGATGGACAAATATTCCATCTTTCATATACTCAATTTGTAGACCAAGACAAAATTTTGTCTTTCCAAGATCTTTCATTTCAAATTCTTTCTTCAAACAGTCTATTATTTTTGGAAGCTCCCTAGGAGTTCCAATGATATTTAAATCATCAACATACACGGTGATTATAACAAATTCAGATCCAGACCTTTTTATAAAGACACAAGGACAAATTGGATCATTCTTGTACCCTTCTTTCAACAGGTATTCACTCAGGCGATTGTACCACATACGACCTGATTGTTTCAATCCGTATAAAGATTTCTGAAGCTTTATTGAACAAGTTTCTCGAAAACTTTTATATGCTTCTGGCACTTTAAATCCCTCAGGTACTTTCATAAAAATTTCGTTGTCTAATGATCCATACAAATAGGCTGTAACAACATCCATTAGATGCATATCAAGTTTTTCTTGCACTGCCATATTTATGAGATACTTGAAGGTGATAGCATCCACTACAGGAGAATATGTCTCCATATAATCAATTCCAGGCCTTTGGGAAAACCCTTGTGCCACAAGTCGCGCTTTATATCTAACGACTTCATTTTTATCATTTCGTTTTCGCACAAAAATCCATTTATACCCTACTGGCTTTATGCCTTCAGGTGTTCGAACTATGGGTCCGAAGACTTCACGTTTTCCAAGTGAAGTTAACTCTGCCTGGATAGCGCCTTTCCATTTTGGCCAATTATTTCTCTGTCTACATTCATTGACAGATTTTGGTTCAAGATCCCCATCTTGTTGCATTATTTCAACAGCAACATTATAAGCAAAAATGTTATCGATAACAATATTATTTCGGTTCCATATTTTCATGGTTGAGACATAACTTATTGATATCTCTTCATTTTCATTATTTTTAGGTACCTGGACCTCTCCTAAGGTCTTATCATTTGTTACGTCTTGGGGCTCTTCTTGAGCCACTACCTCTGTGTTATGTTCACTTTGATCACTTGCTCCTTTTCTTCTTCGAGGATTTTTATGTTTAGAACTGATTGGTCTACCACGTTTCAAGCATGGCTTAGACTCATTTGCTTTAATTAATTGTCCTGCCGGGATATCAACTCGAATTGGAGCATTAGCAGCTGGAATATGTGACTTAGTCACCCTTGGTAGGTCAGTGAATGCATCTGGCAATTGATTTGCAATATTTTGTAAATGAATATTCTTTTGAACCTCTTGTTCATATTGATTTGTTCGAGGATCTAAATGAGTCAGTGATAATGCAATCCAATCTATCTTCTTTTTCAGCTGTTTATTTTCTCCCCTAATGTTGGATATACTGATTCATCAAAATGGCAATCAGAAAATCTTGCCGTAAATAAATCTTCAGTCATCGGCTCTAGATATTTTATAATAGAAGGAGATTCATATCCAACATATATTCCCAGCCTTCTTTGAGGACCCATCTTTGTGTGTTATGATGGAGCAATTGGAACATATATCGCACAACCAAAGATCCTAAGTTGGGAAATATTTGGCTCCTGACCAAAAGACAATTGCAATGGGGAGACTTTATGATAACTTGTAGGCCTTATCTACACAAGTGCTGCTGCGTGCAAAATAGCATGATCCCATACTGAAATGAGAAGTTTTGTTCTCATAAGCATTGGTCTAGCAATTTGGAGGCGTTTGATCAATGACTCTGCTAGACCATTTTGTGTATGAACATGAGCAACCGGATGCTCAATTGTTATCCCAGTTGAAATACAATAATCATTAAAGGCTTGGGATGTAAACTCACCAGCATTATCAAGACGAATTGTCTTAATTGCATAATCTGGAAATTGTGCTCTTAGCTTTATTATTTGAGCCAACAATCTCGCAAATGCCATATTGCGAGTTGATAGTAAGCACACATGTGACCATCTTGTAGATGCATCTATCAAAACCATATAATATTTGAATGGTCCACAAGGAGAGTGAATGGGCCCACATATATCAACATGTATACGTTCTAGAAATGCAGGGGATTCCATCTTAACTTTAATAGTTGATGGTCTAATAATTAATTTTCCTTGAGAACATGCAACACAAGAGAATTCCTTAAATTGAAGAATCTTCTGATTCTTCATTGCATGTCCATGTGAATTCTCAATTATTTTATGCATCATATTAGAACCAGGATGGCCCAACCGGTCATGCCAAATAATAAAATTATCTTGATTAGTAAACTTCTCATTTACTATGGCATGTGTTTCAATCCTACTAATACTTGTGTAGTATAAGCCGGAGGAAAGAGCAGGTAACATTTCAAGCACATATTTCTTACCGGACATTATTGTAGTAATATAAAGATATTCAATCTTTTCATCATTTGTAGTCTCAATATGATAGCCATTTTGGCGAATATCTTTGAAACTTAATAAGTTTCTTTGAGATTGTGAGCACGTGATTTTTGCTTTAATGAAAACTACTCCAAAATAAATCAAAAATAAAATAAATTTCTTTTACTGTGTAATTTTTGAATTTGCGTGATGCTAAATACTTGTGTTATATCCGTAAGTGTTTACTTTGTCATAATAAATGAAAAAATAAAATAAAATACATGTTGCATGCATATAGGATTTAATTATGCATTTAAAAGATAATTTAAATAAAATCACAAAAAAATATGCAATAGTTCTATTTTAAATATTCCACTGTGTGATTGATGTCTTGTCTATGTGTTAAATAATTGTTATAGAGTAATTAATATATTTTGTGAAGTTAAAATTGTTTTATAATTAAAATTGGAAATTTAAATTAGAAAAATGAATTAGTTGAAAAAGAAATAAAAAAAATAATCGGACCTGGATTTAAATCCAGGCCCAAACCAAATTACCCCCTTTAGCCCAGGTCCGGTCCAGTCCGAAAAGAGTCAAAACGACAGCGTTTAGTCGTGGTTCATCATGGACTGTTCGATCAAATCCAATCAACGGACGAGATCTCCTACCCTTACCCGTAACCTGTAACCCGACCCTTTGACCCAATACAGGCCGACCCTGAACTTAGACCAAACGACGACATTTGGTTAAGTGGATTGATCTCAACCCTTCATTCTATCTAATCCAACGGATAATATCAATACACCCCACCCCTATATAAGTCTCAGGCCCCTACCCCGGCCCCAAACTAAACACCCCCCTCCTACACTGTTCATCATCGTCCCCCAAACCCCCACTCCTAACCCTAGCCGCCCTAGGATCCCACCGCCTGAAACCCGGCGGCATCAACGCCGCCGGTCACCAAAATAACACCCTAGAACCCCCTGAACCTCCTCTATCCAAATATGTTAGCCGTTTGGCTCGAATCTTCCTGAAGGTTCTCGAATCTTCATTTGAAGATTCGAGCTGAGTTTAGATCTAAACCTAACAGTCCCAAATTGACACCATAGCTTCCCCTAGCCACCCTGAGTATGGATCTATTGTTTGTTTGGCTCGAATCAGTTCCGAGCTTCTCGAATCTTCTTTTGAAGATTCGGACCAAACAAGAACAAACTCAGATTTGTTTTAAGCTGACACCAAATGACCCCTAGGCTACCCTCACCCTTTTATCATGTTTGGTTCTCCTCGAATCTGACCAGAAATGGTTAAATCCCAAATCAAACTTTCAAGAACCCTAAAATACCAAACTTTTGGATTCTGTTCATATTGAATAAAGATTGAGGTTTAATCGACCTTAGTCGAAGTATTTTCAGTGGAAAATACTTCGACTAAGGTCTGTTTGATTTCAAACAAAGTCCAAATCCAAGTCGAGTTGAGTTCAGTTGAATTTAAAGGTTCAGAGGTAATTTCTGTTTCTTATGAGCATTCTATGAGTATTCTATATTTGTTTTCATTAGTCTGTTTAATTTTTCATATTTTTTTAGTCAATTCTGTTATACTGTCTCATACTCGTCTATTGGATCAGAATCATACTATTGTTTCTGTTGTTTACGAGTGGTCATAATATGTGTAATCGACTCGATTAAGTTCGTCGATTAGTTGTTTTGTAAATTCTTATTGCCATTAATGCTGTTTGTAATACCCTGTTTATCCGTTTGGAATTGTTTATTGTCATTGAACTTAGTCAATTAGTTCTTCCCAATTAATTGATTCTCTTTTAATAATTCAGAAAGTTTGTCAATAGTATGTATATATTGTTTTCTGAACAGGGCATTGTCAGTATATTGACAATGCTCCTGTATTTGTTTGCTTTTAGTTCAGTTTTGAATTTCAGTTGAAATAATCCTGCATGTTCTGTGTAATGTTAAGGGTGTTTTATTCAGTGTTCAGTTGAGAATCCCCTGTTTAAATTCAGTTCTTGTCAATCAGTTATTAGAAATGTGATATACTGTCTCAAAATCATAGGATTGGTTATAGCTGTAAATCAGAAGGATAATTAAGTTTATACAGATTATAGAATCTGTTTTACAGTGGGTTCTGATTTTTCAGTAATAACAGTAGGTTTTCAGGGGTACTACTGGTAATGAAACAATGAGGTAATATGATATAATAGAGGGCTGAAAGTGGTATGTTAATGGCTATTAGTTAATGATACTAATGGGGAACAAGGGATAATGGGCTGCTGAAATTCAGGATAAGGGCACTTAGATTTAAAGTATTCAAAAGTAGTTTTAATGGAACTTTTCTGATTTTTAAAAAAAGAGAAAGGGTCCAGGCAGCACAAAAAGAAAGGGGGCATACCTGTATAAATACAGGGACAGATTTAAAAGGAAGGGGATCAGTTTCAAAAAAAGAGAGTTTTGGAGAGATTTTGAAAGAAAAAATCTGATTTATCAGTGAGACAGAAAACAGAATTAAGGAGAAAGACTTTAAAAGATTTAGAGAGGAAGAAAAAAAAATCTGAAAAAGATACAGTTTTCAGACAGAGAGATAGAGCTTAAGGGGACTGGAAGGGTTACAGTCATAATAAATTTGAAGGAGGGTTACAGTCACACACACACACAGATACAACAACAGCAATAGAAAATCAGAAAAATGGGAATTTGAAACCGAAAATAAATTGAAATCTGAAATATTGTTCTTTTGTTGAATCTGTTCAACTTTACTTGGTTTCACTGATTCAGTTAACATCTGAAGTGTCTTTTAAAAAAAATAACTGTACTGTGCATCTGTTTTCTTCGGATCTTATTATTGCTCAAATCTGTGGGAATACTGGTATTTTGCTATTTTGTTACTGCTGCAACTACTGAAACTTACTTCTTCTACCTCCATTTCCAGGTACATATCCTTTTAAATTCTATGTTGGAAAGATATTCAGTATGACGGATAAATGAAGTTTGAATTGTAATAATATCTTTATTCATTTGAGCTCTTTAATTAAAAATTTCGTTTTGTTTCTGGATCAAATAAGTAGTATATGTTGATAGGATGACTGTAAGTTAAATATCCTTTATTGAAGATTGTATAAGTGTTGTAACAAGGTTAATTTTCTAAATTTTCATTAAAGTATAGTTGTGATTAAGATTGTCAAGGTAGGAAACATGGCATAAAGTGGGCCATTATTTAAATTTTATGGTGTTGTTAGCTAAGTAAAAGAGTAATGTAGAAATATCAAGAAAACTACATTACTAACTCTTGTTGTTAAATAAGGTTAAGATGGTATTGATGGTATTTTTTTTATAAAGATAATAGATGTGTGTATAAACGTTGGTGAAAGGTGATATGATATAGCTTGTTACGATGTTAAAATGTTATGAATGTTTACGATATACAGTTAGGTTGCATGTAAGGTAATTTTATTGAATTAACTTGTATAATAATTCTTTTCCTATAAACTCGATGCCTATCTACCTTCATAAAACAAATTGACCCAAATAATCAGGCTTATTAGATTAAAAGCGAGTATATGAGAATGAAACGAGATGTATAAGCACCAATTGCAACCCTTTATATTAATGGTAATTAGAAATAGAATTTGTTAGTTTCATATACAATTTATTCTTTGGCATACATATATATGTTGTATTTGCTAAAAATCAAATTTTTATCTTTTCATTGAGAATTTGAATGATCTTGGGATGAACATAATTAATACTCGGAAATTATAGTCAACGGGCAATATTTAAAAAAATTGTGAATTTCTTTTAAAGGAATTTAAAGACACCCCTTGAATATGAATTTCTCAGTATTTTCATATAAAATGTGTAGATACAACAAACAATTTGTGGAAAAATCTCTAATATCATTGCAAATATTTTGCGCAATTAGGGATACGTTCGCGTACCCTGATTATATTTTTTAAAAGCAAAATTCGGATTATGCGTACACGCAATTTCGAGCGAATATTAATAAAAGGATTTTTTTTTAAAAAAAGGCGTTAAATTAATTTCATAAAAACCCGCGATGTGCGGTTCAATATTTAAGAAAAACAAATATTGTTGATTCAACACAATCTCAAAAAATGATTGCTTAATAAATATATTATCAAACGTTATTATGTACACGTACGCGTGACACAAGTCCGCATTTTTATAACACGAATATACGTACGCGTAATTCGATTCAAGGAAGGGTCCTTAATCACAATAAGTAAAAGCGGTAGAAAAATCACGTAACAAAACATATTTAATAAAATCAAGATAATTAAGCCAATAATAAAAACAGTTAAGCGACCGTGCTAGAACCATGAAATTCGGAAATGCCTAACACCTTCTTCCGAATTAACAGAATTCCTTACTCAGGATTTCTGGTTCGCAGAATAATAAACAGAGTTATATTCTCCTCGATTCAGGGATTAAAATTGGTGACTTGGGACGCCTTAAAATTCCCAGGTGGCGACTCTGAAATTATTAAAATCCCGTTTCGACTGTCCTTTAATTGGAGAAAACTCCCCACGCGCCCCCGCGGGCGCGGTAAAAAGGAGGTGCGACAGCTCTGGCGACTCTGCTGGGGATAATACCACTGTGTTATTGTAACCCAAAACCATTGGTTCAGGGTTTAAAGAATTCGAGCTTAAAATATCTGTGTTAATTGGCTTTATTTACTATATGATTTTTAACTGTTTATATGCTAATATGCTAAATGTTTTTTCTTACCGCTTTAATATTATTTGAATTGTGAATATATACGAACTGCTATGAAACCCCCTTCTTTCTGATTCTTCTGAATTTATGGTGTACACGTGCGCGTGACCCACCTTTCTGTTAGAGTCATACCAAATAAGATGGAGTTGGGACAAGTAACTAGGCCGGGCAGACTTTCGTGCTCCCGGTACGTTGCCCCCGTTTCGGCTCAAACTGTCCGTTTGGGTAAGCCAGGTTTAGAACAATCAACCTAAGGTTTTACACTTAGAATAACTCAGCCATGTACCGGATCCCTAGTAGGAATGAACATTTGCATCATATGCATTTGGCCTTGGAGACTCAACACAGGGGTTGGGTTTGTCTAGGACAGGTGAACCCAAAATAAAAAGACCATCATGATGCATCCTACTTGTTACTTGTGCATTCATTTGCCTCGAACATGCTTGTCGAACAGCTTAAATAAAATTATGGTGAGAAGAAAGGAATAAAATGGGTTGTTTTAAAAATTTCGAAAAAATAGTTTTAAATTTTGAAATAAAGGTATTTAATAAATAAATAAAAATTTCGAAAATGATTTTTTTAGTATAAATTTTCAAAATGAATTTTGACTTTATCAAAATTAAATTTCAGATACAAGATGAGCACCACATAAAGCCCCTCATCCACAAGTACGGAAGAATTTCTATGTCAGCTTCAAATGCGGTGGTATGATTTAGGCGAAGACGGTCAAAAATGGGTCGTCAAGCATTTGGGAAATCTCACGAACATTATGAAAGTTAAACCCCGTGATGATCTGATTCCGGCGTTAGTAACTTTCTGGGACCCTGTTCACAATGTTTTTCGTTTCTCTGACTTCGGGCTTACTCCTACATTAGAGGAGATATCTGGATATGTTGGTTTTGACGGAAGTTTAAGAAATCAAAGCTTGATATTCACAAAGGCTCCTTCGGTACATCGATTCTTCGGTCTTCTGAACATCAGCAGTCAAATCAGGAAAAGCAATGTCATCAATGGATGTTGTTCCTTCAACTTTTTGTATTCAAGGTTCGGAAAATCAGATGGGTTCGAAATTCATGAGAAAGGCCTTACTAATAAGCAAAACAAAGACACTTGGCAGATGCACCGTCGATTTGCTTTCATGGTAGCTTTTCTAGGAGTCATGGTCTTCCCAAATAAAGAGCGAACAATTGATATTCGCACCGCAAAAGTTGTGCAAATCCTCACCACTAAAGAAAATCACACCCTTGTCCCCATCATTCTATCAGATATTTATCGGGCTTTGACTTTATGCAAATCAGGAGCAAAAGTCTTCGAAGGGTGCAAAATTTTGTTGCAAATGTGGGTGATTGAACATCTCCAACAACAGCCCAAGATCATACAGTATGGGTCAAACAATGATAATTGCATCGAAAGCTATGAGGAAAGAACAAAAAATTATCAGGTTCCAGAAGGGATAGAAGCATGGGTATCTCATCTAAAGGCTTTAACGGCAAATCAAATTGAATGGACTCTGGGATGGCTCCCGATGAGGGAAGTAATACATATGTCAACCTCAAATAGTTATCTACTACTATTGGGATTGAGAAGCATTCAGCCGTATGCACCACTAAGAGTCCTAAGGCAACTAGGGAGATATCAAATAGTTCCTGATGATGAAGATTTGAGTATGCAAGTAATCGAATTACACCCAGAAGCCACTATTCCCGAAGCTCTACTTCAGCAGATGTGGAATGGGTGTCGATACTTGAAAAGCGATACTCAAGTCCTAGACGCTACAAAGGGTGAGATAAATCCTGGATATGCAAGGTGGTTCGAAAAACGGTCTCGCGTGGATGATGTACCAGAACCTGAGCTAAAAAGGCCAACAAAAAGACCTCATGTTCAAAACTTCAATGATAAAATCCAAGAGCGGTTGATCTGGGGAGAAAAAGAAAAAGGGTACAAAGCAACTATCCATGCCCTAAAAGAAAATCTAAGAAGCCTCAGTTTGGAGAAAGATTTGCAAGCACAAGAAGCCAAGGCGAGAAAAAGAGTCTAGCTTGTGAGAATGAAAATCTTCATGCTCGATTCCAAAAAATGAAAAGAGTTTCTGAAACGCCAAAGAGGAGCTGGAAGGATCAAAAAACCATCGCCAATCTCTTTGAAAGAATGCAAGATTATGATTCCATTCTTGTGGAAAACGAAAGGGCATTGAGCAAAGCAAAAGAAAGGATCCAACAATTAAACGAAGAAGCCAGATCTAACAAGGAACACCAAGATAGGCAATCCGAAAAAGACAAGGCACAATTCAAGAAGGAAAAAGACTATTGGATGCGATCAGAAGACCAGCTTCGTGCACAAATAGAAGAGGCAAGAAGATGCAATAGAGAACATCAACAAGCGGACCTCGACAGGGAATGTTCGCAAGCAAGATTAGAGCAGGCCAGACTCCGAGCTCTATTAAAATCAGCCCTAGATCGTGAAAACCGTGTCAGAGATATAGCCACCACTCGTCAGAAGCAATTGCAAGACCAAGACCAACGTCTCCAAGGTTTTAGGGCACAAGTCCACGACCTGGCAGTATTCACATCTCAAAGTTATATAAACTGCCAAGGAATGGATTATGAAAGGTTTACAGAGCATGCGCCCACTTTTGCTCGTCATCTAGCAATGGAGTTGGAAAGGATGTATCGTACGCTGGGAGGCCATCCAGGTCAAGCCCCACATTGAGCAGATAATCCAATATTTGACAACAAAAGTGGAAAGTGGGGCACGTTGTGAGATGTTAAGAATTGTATCTTTTATTTTTTTAAGTGTGTGTTTTCAAGCCATTTTCTTAAAAGTTTTCAAATGTAATTCCATCTTTATGTAATGAATAAAAGTGATTGCCTTTGGTCCGAACTACGCAAGGTCTGATTCATGTGAGGCATGATATGTAGGCAATCTCTATAAGATTCGACCACCACGATAAAAGATATATATAATAAGTAAAAATGAATAACAATAAAAATTTCAAGAAAACTGGGACGACACAAGCAGCCGAGCAAATGCATAATAGAAAGGGATCATTTGTCTAGGAACATTGCATCTCAACGTGTGATTATATATGTGTTAAAATCTCAGAACTAACAAGTTTGTCCATTTCCAGAATTCAAGCAGTTAGTTTCTCTAAAGAATATACTGGCATATTATCACTATCACACAAGATCAAAAGGACCAATACCCGAAAGTATGTCTATCCCAGATGTAGACACAGGTATGGAGATAGATGAGATAGATGTCGGGAAAATGAAAGAAGAGATGTTTAAGCTCAAGCAGCAAATGGCTGAGATGTACCAAGCTTGGTCTATAGGACAGTTACCCCCATCTTACCCAAATAACCCTGCTCCATCAATGACCCAAGCTCAGGATAATATCACCACTGAATTATCCCCAAACTTCCCAATTTACCAACACTACCGAGGCACCACCTCTCAAACACCACAGTCTCCACCTCTAAAACCTGTTCCATATTTTCCTCCACCTATGACTCCTGTTTTCGTAGCACCTCCCCCAGCTACATTCCACAAATCTCCTAGTGAGCCTACATTCCAGGCCCAGGACAACCAATATTACCCCCGGAGCCCACCCTCAAAGCCTCCGAAATTCATTCAACCACTCCTCGTTTTGATCTCCCAACCGAAATTGACAAGCCAGCCAAAAATGTTGAACAAGAAGAGATATTCAGAAAGGTCAAAAGTCTAGAACAATCGTTCCGAGACATGCGGGGATTAGGTGGGCAAGTCAGTGTAGCATACAAAGATTTATGCTTATTCCCCAATGTACAATTGCCAGTTGGCTTCAAGATGCCCAAATTTGACCTATACAGCGGGCACGGCGACCCAGTAGCCCACTTAAGGGGTTTCTGTAGCAAGATGCGAGGAGCTGGGGGAAAGGATGAATTATTGATGGCTTACTTCAGTCAAAGTCTAAGCGGATCAGCTTTGGAGTGGTATACACGCCAGGACCATAGAAGATGGTACACCTGGGATGACCTGGCACAAGCATTCACATACCATTTCCAATACAATCTGGTAATCATCCCAGATCGATTATCTTTGACAAAATTTGAGAAAAAGCACAATGAAAGCTTCAGAGAGTATGGTTTTCGGTGGAGAGAACAGGCAGCAAGAGTGGATCCTCCTATGAAGGAGAGCGAAATGGTAGACTACTTCCTCCAAGACTTGGAACCAACTTACTATGCCCACTTGGTTTCAGCGGTTGGGAAATCATTCAACGAAGTAGTGAAGATGGGAGGTATGGTGGAAGAAGGCCTCAAGACAAATAAAATCATGAGCTATTCAACAATTAAGGCAACTACTCAAGCTATTCAAAGCGGGGTAGGAGGAATCGGAAGAAAGAAGAGGGAGGAAGCAACAATAGTTGATTCAGGAATTTGGCCGGGACCCAGAGGTTCACCGCTTTACTATAATCAACAACGACCTCGCCAATCAGCTTACCACCATGATTCATCCTACTATCACCTTTCAGAGTCTCATTTTTCCATTAACCATGCTCAAGCATACAATCAGCCACCTGTTCACACCAATTGGCGTGCTCCTGTCACACCAAATACTTACCCACGAGCCTATCCCGGACCAGGTTTCAGGCCTAGGCCAGCATTCAGGGGAGAAAGGGAACAGAAAAAGAAAACTTACACTCCATTGGGAGAATCTTACACTAGTCTGTTCCACAGGCTGAGACAGCTAGACATGTTGAGACCAATACAATCCAAGCTACCCAATCCTCCTCCAAAGAATCTGGATTACACCATTAGCTGTGAATATTGCTCCGGTGCACCAGGCCATGATACAGAGAAATGCTGGCATTTGAAAAATGCAATACAAGAGCTGATTGATACTAATAAAATCGAGGTTCAAAACCCCGAAGCCCCAAATATCAATAGAAATCCAATGCCAGCCCATCAAGAGGTTAATATGATAGAAATCATACAAGCTGATGGGGAGACAAAGAAGCCGTCACAAACTGTCATGATGATCAAGTCTCATGAAACCAAGCCAGACAAGCAGTTAATGGAGGAGAAGCCGGTGTCTAAGCAGAACAAAAATGGTGATGAACCGTCTATGATAGTCGATGAGGGATCATCGAGCAAAGTTGCCGCAAAACAAGAAAAGCTGAAAGTGATAGTACCAGGGGTTGCTAACAAACCCATTATATTCGTGGAAGGAGCCCGTACAGATCGGGTTATTATTGCACCTGTAATCCAGCTACCGGTCATCAACAACAAAGCCATCCCATGGAGCTATGAACGGGTGACTGTAATGTACAAGGGCAAAGAAATCAAGGAAGAAGTGTGTGAGGTACAAGGCTTGACACGTTCGGGAAGATGTTTTACTCCCGAAGAGTTGAGAAAAACTAAAAACAATCCAACGCCAACAAAGAGAGTTGTGACGGAAGAAGAGGCGGAGGAGTTTTTAAGAAAAATGAAACTCCATGATTATTCTGTTGTGGATCAATTAAAGAAGACCCCCGCTCAAATTTCATTGTTGTCATTACTGATCCATTCAGAGGAGCACCGTCTGGCTTTGATGAAAATCCTGAATGAGGCTCATGTTCCTGAAAAGATCTCTGTAAATCATTTGGGAAAAATAGCCAACAGAATCTTTGAGACAAACAGAATTACATTTGCTGATGATGAATTACCTGTGGAAGGTACCGAGCACAACAGAGCTCTTTACCTCACCGTGAAATGTGAAAACTCCGTAGTAACCCGGGTATTGGTTGACAATGGGTCCAGTGCAAACATATACCCTCTCTCCACTTTAAACAAATTAAAAATTAAAGAGGAGAGGATCCAGAAGAATAGTATCTGCGTACGAGGGTTTGACGGTGGAAGCAGAGATTCATTTGGCGACATAGTATTGGAACTAACAATAGGGCCAGTTGAATTCACAATGGAATTCCAAGTGTTGGACATAACTGTTTCTTACAACTTGTTGTTGGGTCGACCATGGATCCACGCTGCTAAAGCAGTCCCGTCAACACTACATCAGGCTGTCAAGTTTGAATGGGATCATCAAGAAGTAGTCGTGTATGGAGAAGAAAGTTTAAATGCTCACAGCAGTACCATTGTACCGGTCGAGGGAACAAAAAATGACCAGGGACCATGGGTATACCAAGTGACCGACACAGTGTCGATAGAGAAAATTCCAGAGGGGAAATATCTTCCAAATCCAAAGATATCCTCTGCATCAGTCATGGTAGCTTATGAAATGTTAAATAATGGCTTTATACTCGACAAAGGTCTGGGCTTATCTCTGCAAGGAATTGAACAACCAGTATCTCTCCCCGAAAACTGGGGAACATTCGGTTTAGGGTTCATACCCACCGCCAATGACGTGATAAGGGCCAAGAAGTTGAAACACCAAGCATGGGTTCTTCCAAAACCAGTACCACATCTGTCAAAGTCTTTTGTCAAGACCGGCGCTAAAAATCGCCCGATAACAACAATTCCTAAATCCCGGGTCAATCCTGAGAAGGAATTAATTGAAAGGTTCGAGAAATTGTTTAGTGATGTGAATATGTTGGAAAGCGGAGAAGGGTGTAGCAACGCAGAAGTTCAATTCGTTGGGCCAGAAACAAAGCTCAATAATTGGAAAGCCACTCCTCTCCCAATTCGAAAGGAGTCTTGGTAGTTTATTTTGATTTTCTTTCAGTTTGTTTGGGTTACTTCAGGGTTGTAATCCCAAAGCTTATCTTACAGTTTGTTTGAAGTGTGCAAACCTTGTTATCTTTTATCATCCAATAAAAGGCAGTTTCCTTTTTATTATCATTCCTGATAGTTTTCTTTACTTTTTCTTCTTTCCTGTACAGTTCCTTTTACGCTGGCTCTAGTGATATGGCATGCATGAGGAATCCTCAGCCCAGTCTTAAAACTCAATCTGGTTCCGAAGTAATAATTCAAGAAATATATTATGATTATGAATCAGAATATGATGAAGATGAGGTTTTTGAAGAGATTAGTAAAGAGTTAATTCACTTTGAGGAAAAATTCAAACCTAACTTGAGTGATACCGAAGACGTCAATATAGGGGACATGAGTAATGTCCGGGAAACTAAATTAAGCGTCAATCTCGAACCAAAGATCCGAGAGGAGTTAATTAAAGCACTCATAGAATTCAAAGATGTTTTTGCATGGTCGTATGACGACATGCCGGGCTTGAGCACCGATTTAGTGGTCCACAAATTGCCCACCGATCCAACGGTGCCTCCTGTCAAGCAGAGACTGAGAAAATTCAAGCCTGATATGAGTGTGAGAATTAAGGAAGAAATCACCAAACAATTGGAAGCAAAGGTCATTCGAGTCACTCGATATCCTGTTTGGTTGGCTAATGTCGTTCCTGTGCCAAAGAAAGATGGCAAAATTAGAGTATGCGTCGACTATCGCAATCTCAACAAAGCAAGTCCAAAGGATAATTTCCCATTACCCAATATCCATATTTTGATCGACAATTGTGCCAAGCATGATATATGGTCTTTCGTGGATTGTTATGCCGGGTATCATCAAATTCTAATGGATGAAGAAGATGCAGAAAAGACGGCATTCATCACACCATGGGGAACTTATTGCTACCGGGTACTGCCATTCGGTCTAAAGAACGCCGGAGCAACCTATATGAGAGCAATGACCACAGTGTTTCATGATATGATACACAAGGAAATTGAGGTATACGTGGATAATGTGATCATAAAATCAAAGCATCAGGCCAACCACGTTGGGGATTTGAGGAAGTTCTTCTTAAGACTTCGCAGGTACAACCTCAAGCTTAACCCTGCCAAATGCGCATTTGGAGTTCCATCCGGAAAGTTGCTGGGATTCATAGTCAGTCGACAAGGCATCGAGCTAGATCCGTCAAAGATTAAAGCCATCCAAGAACTGCCACCTCCAAAAAACAAAACTGAAGTAATGAGTTTGTTGGGGAGGTTAAATTACATCAGCAGGTTTATTGCTCAGCTCACAACAACCTGTGAGCCAATTTTCAAATTGTTAAAAAAGGATGCTGCGATCAAATGGACCGATGAGTGTCAAGAAGCGTTCGATAAAATAAAAGGGTACTTGTCGAACCCTCCCGTGTTGGTCCCGCCAGAGCCAGGAAGACCTTTGATTCTTTACTTAACGGTTTTGGAAAATTCATTTGGTTGCGTATTGGGGCAACATGACCTCACTGGCAGAAAAGAACAGGCCATCTACTACCTTAGCAAGAAGTTCACAGCTTATGAGGTTAAGTATACTCATCTGGAAAAGACATGTTGCGCCCTAACATGGGTAGCTCAAAAATTGAAACACTATTTGTCATCCTACACTACTTACCTCATTTCTCGGTTGGATCCATTGAAATACATTTTTCAAAAGCCTATGCCAACGGGAAGACTTGCAAAGTGGCAGATATTGCTCACAGAATTCGACATCATCTATGTGACTCGAACTGCAATGAAGGCTCAAGCACTGGCCGATCATTTAGCCGAAAACCCGGTCGATGAGGAATATGAGCCGTTGAAGACTTATTTTCCTGATGAAGAAACAATGCATATCGACGAGGTGGAGCAAATTGAAAAGCCTGGCTAGAAACTTTTCTTTGATGGAGCCGCTAACATGAAAGGAGTTGGGATAGGAGCTGTAATCATTTCTAAAACAGGGCATCACTATCCTGTTACGGCTCAATTACGATTTTATTGCACCAATAATATGGCTGAATATGAAGCTTGCATTTTGGGGTTAAGGCTAGCTGCAGACATGGGTATCCGAGAAATCTTAGTCATGGGAGATTCAGATCTTTTGGTACATCAAATTCAAGGAGAATGGGAAACCCGAGACTTGAAGCTCATACCATACCGACAATGTCTACATGATCTTTGTCGGCGTTTTCAATCAGTGGAATTCCAACATATTCCAAGAATCCATAATGAGGTTGTCGATGCATTGGCTACCCTGGCATCAATGTTGCACCATCCAGACAAAGCTTATGTAGATCCGATACATATTCAAGTCCACGATCAGCACACTTATTGCAATATGGTTGAAGAAGAATTTGATGGTGAACCATGGTTCCACGACATCAAGGAGTATATCAGAATGGGGATATATCCCGCACAAGCCACAGGAGATCAAAAGAGGACCATTAGGCGATTTGCAAATGGATTCTTCTTAAGCGGAGGAGTTTTGTATAAAAGAACACCAGATCTTGGATTATTAAGATGCAGAGATGCCAGACAAGCTACAACTGTCATGTCTGAAGTACATTCAGGAGTTTGCGGACCCCACATGAGTGGATATGTGTTGGCAAAGAAAATCCTCCGAGCTGGCTACTATTGGCTTACCATGGAGCGAGATTGTATCAGTTTTGTGCGCAAGTGTCATCAATGCCAAATACACGGAGATTTGATTCACTCTCCACCATCCGAGTTGTACACAATGTCAGCACCATGGCCCTTCGTTGCCTGGGGCATGGATGTGATTGGACCAATTGAGCCGGCAGCATCCAATGGGCACAGGTTCATTCTGGTAGCTATTGATTATTTTACCAAATGGGTTGAGGCCAAGACATTCAAATCAGTGACCAAGAAAGCTGTGGTCGATTTTGTCCATTCAAATATCATATGTCGATTCGGAATCCCGAAGATGATCATCACAAATAACGGTGCTAATCTTAACAGCAACCTAATGAAGGAAGTATGTCAACAGTTTAAGATTACACATCGTAACTCTACCCCATATCGGCCCAAAGCGAATGGAGCAGTAGAAGCAGCCAACAAAAACATAAAGAAGATACTTCGGAAAATGGTAGAAGGTTCAAAACAATGGCATGAAAAATTACCATTTGCATTATTGGGATACCGCACTACTGTTCGCACTTCAGTAGGAGCAACTCCTTATTTGTTGGTATATGGCACTGAAGCAGTAATTCCTGCGGAAGTTGAGATTCCTTCCTTTCGGATCATCGTCGAAGCAAAGATTGATAATGATGAATGGGTCAAAACCCGTCTAGAACAGTTAAACTTGATTGATGAAAAACGATTAACCGCAGTATGCCATGGTCAGTTATATCAAAGAAGAATAGAAAAAGCATACAACAAAAAGGTGCATCCCCGGAAGTTTGAAGTAGGTCAGCATGTGCTGAAACGTATTTTTCCACATCAGGTTGAAGCAAAGGGCAAATTTGCCCCGAATTGGCAAGGACCATTCATTGTGACCAGAGTATTATCGAATGGTGCACTATGCTTAACAAACATTGAAGGCAAATGCATAGATATGGCGATCAATTCCGACGCGGTAAAGAGATATTATGCATAACTTTTTGAGTGGTTGTATTTAGCACTATTTCGAAGATTGGAATGACAAAGGCAATTTATTCTGCTATCCAAACACTATACCATTTGCTTCCCCTTTGAGCCATACTTGTTTCTTTCCTACCCTCTCTTGGAATCAATATAAAAAAGGGATACGTTTATGTAGTGAACTAAAAAAAAATCACTATTATGTGGTGAAATACGTTTGACCTGATTCCTCAAAGAAGGATACGTAGGCGCTTCACGGCTCGGTCATAGGGTGCACAATATACCTAAAATGTGCACAAAAAGAAACATCAAGCTACCCCAATCAAGGAACTGAGGCAAGAATTGTATTGGAAATAAGAAAAAGATTCCAAGAGTTGTAATTTTAAACACATACCAAAACTGTTTAGCTTTTAATACCTTTTCCATTTCTAACCCCATACCAGAAAAACCTTTTGACCAATCTTAGAAAAATGCTGAGTCAAGCAAATAAAGATGGTTCATAATACTCTGGTACAAACAAGAAAAGAAAGCAAAAATGAGAGAGTCTTATAGGTGAAAACCCACACGGGCACCATAAGGCGACGGAAGTTGAGAGAAAAGTAAAAGGAGAGAGTCTTATTGGTGAAAACCTTCATAGGCACCCTAAGGCGAAAAGGAAGTGAGAAATGAACAAATGAGGAAAGTTTATCAGTGAAAACTCTTTAAGACATTGCAAGTCCAACAGGTCTGTGAAATGAAAAATGAAGTTGGGTTATGGAAATTTTGGCGAAAACAAAAATGAGACAATTGAAAGGAGATTGATTAAAAGACTGGGTTGATTAATCCGAAATGCATACCCTGATCATTGGTGCCAGTAATTCCAATCAGATAAGTCCTTTATTCCTTTTCCAACAGTCATCCAAATTTGGATTTTTCTTTTCATTCTATAAATTGTCGAAATCAGCGTATTTCGTTACTAATAATCTTACTTTTCTAAAAGTTTTGAGATAAGTTTTATTCCAAACAAATAAGAAGGAATGTCAAGGTATACTACCAAGATTCAAGGTTACAAATACGGCCACGAAAGGTGGGAGATAAAAGATATATGTGTAAGAAAGGTGAAATCAAAAGTGGATCAGCAAAGTCAGAAGGGACATATGATTACAGTTAAAAGGGTTTGATGGAAAACATACAGAGGGGAATCCTATAGTCAAGGATCAATTACAAGAATAAAACAGTCTTTTCAACCATTCCAAAGCAATAAAGAGAGACGAAGAGAAGCCTCACCATCGGCAAAAATGCCCCAATTAACCACCCTGCTTTAAACTAACGAAGTTTTCTTTGATTTAAAACAAGGGCAAATACAATATTTGTGTCAGGAAATACCTGGTTGAGCAAAGAAGAAGTCAGGCGTCCACCTGGAGAATGAGGACAAAGAAAAGAAGAAGTCAGGTGTCCACCTGGAGAATGAGGATGAAGAATTAAAGAAGTCAGACGTCCACCTGGAGAATGAGGATGAAAAATTAAAGAAGTCAGGCGTCTACCTGGAGAATGAGGATGATAATTAAAGAAGTCAGGCGTCCACCTGGAGAATGAGGATAAGAATTAAAGAAGTCAGGCGTCCACCTGGAGAATGAGGATAAGAATTAAAGAAGTCAGGCGTCCACCTGGAGAACGAGGATAAGAATTAAAGAAGTCAGGCGTCCACCTGGAGAATGAGGATGAAAAAATTAAAGAAGTCAGGCGTCCACCTGGAGAATGAGGATGAGAATTAAAGAAGTCAGGCGTCCACCTGGAGAACGAGGATAAGAATAAAAGAAGTCAGGCGTCCACCTGGAGAATGAGGATGAAGAAGTTAAAGTAGTCAGGCGTCCACCTGGAGAATGAGGATAAGAATTAAAGAAGTCAGGCGTCCACCTGGAGAATAAGGATGAGAAAAGAAGAAGTCAGGCGTCCACCTGGAGAATGAGGATGAGAAAAGAAGAAGTCAGGCGTCCACCTGGAGAATGAGGACAAAGAAAAGAAGAAGTCAGGCGTCCACCTGGAGAATGAGGATGAGAAAAGAAGAAGTCAGGCGTCCACCTGGAGAATGAGGATGAGAATTAAAGAAGTCAGGCGTCCACCTGGAGAATGAGGATGAGAATTAAAGAAGTCAGGCGTCCACCTGGAGAATGAGGATGAGAATTAAAGAAGTCAGGCGTCCACCTGGAGAATGAGGATGAGAAAAGAAGAAGTCAGGCGTCCACCTGGAGAATGAGGATGAGAATTAAAGAAGTCAGGCGTCCACCTGGAGAATGAGGATGAGAATTAAAGAAGTCAGGCGTCCACCTGGAGAATGAGGATGAGAAAAGAAGAAGTCAGGCGTCCACCTGGAGAATGAGGATGAGAATTAAAGAAGTCAGGCGTCCACCTGGAGAATGAGGATGAGAATTAAAGAAGTCAGGCGTCCACCTGGAGAATGAGGATGAGAATTAAAGAAGTCAGGCGTCCACCTGGAGAATGAGGATGAGAAAAGAAGAAGTCAGGCGTCCACCTGGAGAATGAGGATGAGAATTAAAGAAGTCAGGCGTCCACCTGGAGAATGAGGATGAGAATTAAAGAAGTCAGGCGTCCACCTGGAGAATGAGGATGAGAAAAGAAGAAGTCAGGCGTCCACCTGGAGAATGAGGATGAAGAAGTTAAAGAAATCAGGCGTCCACCTGGAGAATGAGGATGAAGAAGTTGAAGAAGTCAGGCGTCCACCTGGAGAATGAGGATGAGAATTAAAGTAGTCAGGCGTCCACCTGGAGAATGAGGATGAAGAAAAAGAAGTCAGGCGTCCACCTGGAGAATGAGGATGAAGAAAGAAAAGAAGCAGTCAAGGCACCCACCTGAAGAACGAGGGAATGAAATTGAAGTGTTGAAATCAAAAGCCCGCTCATATGAAAAAGGAGCACACTTAGAACCCATAAAGCAGAGGAGTCCAACAAAATCCCCAGCAAGAAACAACAAGAGTCCCAAAAGAAAATACGGGACACAATGAAAGGAATACGGAATAAGCCAAATGCCCAAGAGTCACCAAGAAATCAAGACAACAAGAAACGCAAGGGCATAATCTAGATAAGATTTTATAATTCATGTACCATAGTCTAGTTTAGCTTTTTGTATTACCTTGGAAGTAAGGTGTAATAAGGAGGTCAGCAAGCAGTAAAAGCAGCACAAAGCAGCAGTAACATCACAGTCCCATAGTAGTCCCAGCTACCCAAAATTCCCGAACTACATTGACCTGATTCCTTTATAGCCAAGGATATGTAGGAAACCTTTGAAGCAGAGGTTCGGTCAAATCTTTCAAAAAAATGCTTCCCATGGAGTATTCGAACGGGCAAAAATCGCTCGTATCCGCTCACTTTATCTTTGCACGAAAACTCTTCGAGTTTCTGCACAAAGAGGGGCAGCTGTGAGCACGTGATTTTTGCTTTAATGAAAACTACTCCAAAATAAATCAAAAAATAAAATAAATTTCTTTTACTGTGTAATTTTTGAATTTGCGTGATGCTAAATACTTGTGTTATATCCGTAAGTGTTTACTTTGTCATAATAATGAAAAAATAAAATAAAATACATGTTGCATGCATATAGGATTTAATTATGCATTTAAAAGATAATTTAAATAAAATCACAAAAACATATGCAATAGTTCTATTTTAAATATTCCACTGTGTGATTGATGTCTTGTCTATGTGTTAAACAATTGTTATAGAGTAATTAATATATTTTGTGAAGTTAAAATTGTTTTATAATTAAAATTGGAAATTTAAATTAGAAAAATGAATTAGTTGAAAAAGAAATAAAAAAAAAATAATCGGACCTGGATTTAAATCCAGGCCCAAACCAAATTACCCCCTTTAGCCCAGGTCCGGTCCATTCCGAAAAGAGTCAAAACGACAGCGTTTAGTCGTGGTTCATCATGGACCGTTCGATCAAATCCAATCAACGGACGAGATCTCCTACCCTTACCCGTAACTTGTAACCCGACCCTTTGACCCAATACAGGCCGACCCTGAACTTAGACCAAACGACGATGTTTGGTTAAGTGGATTGATCTCAACCCTTCATTCTATCTAATCCAACGGATAATATCAATACACCCCACCCCTATATAAGTCTCAGGCCCCTACCCCGACCCCAAACTAAACACCCCCCCTCCTACACTATTCATCATCGCCCACCAAACCCCCACTCCTAACCCTAGCCGCCCTAGGATCCCACCGCCTGAAACCCGGCGGCATCAACGCCGCCGGTCACCAAAATAACACCCTAGAACCCCCTGAACCTCCTCTATCCAAATATGTTAGCCGTTTGGCTCGAATCTTCCTGAAGGTTCTCGAATCTTCATTTGAAGATTCGAGCTGAGTTTAGATCTAAACCTAACAGTCCCAAATTGACACCATAGCTTCCCCTAGCCACCCTGAGTATGGATCTATTGTTTGTTTGGCTCGAATCAGTTCCGAGCTTCTCGAATCTTCTTTTGAAGATTCGGACCAAACAAGAACAAACTCAGATTTGTTTTAAGCTGACACCAAATGACCCCTAGGCTACCCTCACCCTTGTATCATGTTTGGTTCTCCTCGAATCTGACCAGAAATGGTTAAATCCCAAATCGAACTTTCAAGAACCCTAAAATACCAAACTTTTGGATTCTGTTCATATTGAATAAAGATTGAGGTTTAATCGACCTTAGTCGAAGTATTTTCAGTGGAAAATACTTCGACTAAGGTCTGTTTGATTTCAAACAAAGTCCAAATCCAAGTCGAGTTGAGTTCAGTTGAATTTAAAGGTTCAGAGGTAATTTCTGTTTCTTATGAGCATTCTATGAGTATTCTATATTTGTTTTCATTAGTCTGTTTAATTTTTCATATTTTTTTAGTCAATTCTGTTATACTGTCTTATACTCGTCTATTGGATCAGAATCATACTATTGTTTCTGTTGTTTACGAGTGGTCATAATATGTGTAATCGACTCGATTAAGTTCTTCGATTAGTTGTTTTGTAAATTCTTATTGCCATTAATGCTGTTTGTAATACCCTGTTTATCCGTTTGGAATTGTTTATTGTCATTGAACTCAGTCAATTAGTTCTTCCCAATTAATTGATTCTCTTTTAATAATTCAGAAAGTTTGTCAATAGTATGTATATATTGTTTTCTGAACAGGGCATTGTCAGTATATTGACAATGCTCCTGTATTTGTTTGCTTTTAGTTCAATTTTGAATTTCAGTTGAAATAATCCTGCCTGTTCTGTGTAATGTTAAGGGTGTTTTATTCAGTGTTCAGTTGAGAATCCCCTGTTTAAATTCAGTTCTTGTCAATCAGTTATTAGAAATGTGATATACTATCTCAAAATCATAGGATTGGTTATAGCTGTAAATCAGAAGGATAATTAAGTTTATACAGATTATAGAATCTGTTTTACAGTGGGTTCTGATTTTTCAGTAATAACAGTAGGTTTTCAGGGGTATTACTGGTAATGAAACAGTGAGGTAATATGATATAATAGAGGGCTGAAAGTGGTATGTTAATGGCTATTAGTTAATGATACTAATGGGGAACAAGGGATAATGGGCTGCTGAAATTCAGGATAAGGGCACTTAGATTTAAAGTATTCAAAAGTAGTTTTAATGGAACTTTTCTGATTTTTAAAAAAAGAGAAAGGGTCCAGGCAGCACAAAAAGAAAGGGGGCATACCTGTATAAATACAGGGACAGATTTAAAAGGAAGGGGATCAGTTTCAGAAAAAGAGAGTTTTGGAGAGATTTTGAAAGAAAAAATCTGATTTATCAGTGAGACAGAAAACATAATTAAGGAGAAAGACTTTAAGAGATTTAGAGAGGAAGAAAAAAAATTCTGAAAAAGATACAGTTTTCAGACAGAGAGATAGAGATTAAGGGGACTGGAAGGGTTACAGTCATAATAAATTTGAAGGAGGGTTACAGTCACACACACACACAGATACAACAGCAGCAATAGAAAATCAGAAAAATGGGAATTTGAAACCGAAAATAAATTGAAATCTGAAATATTGTTCTTTTGTTGAATCTGTTCAACTTTACTTGGTTTCACTGATTCAGTTAACATCTGAAGTGTCTTTTAAAAAAAATAACTGTACTGTGCATCTGTTTTCTTCGGATCTTATTATTGCTCAAATCTGTGGGAATACTGGTATTTTGCTGTTTGTTTACTGCTGCAACTGCTGAAACTTACTTCTTCTACCTCCATTTCCAGGTACATATCCTTTTAAATTCTATGTTGGAAAGAGATTCAGTATGACGGATAAATGAAGTTTGAATTGTAATAATATCTTTATTCATTTGAGCTCTTTAATTAAAAATTCAGTTTTGTTTCTGGATCAAATAAGTAGTATATGTTGATAGGATGACTGTAAGTTAAATATCCTTTATTGAAGATTGTATAAGTGTTGTAACAAGGTTAATTTTCTAAATTTTCATTAAAGTATAGTTGTGATTAAGATTGTCAAGGTAGGAAACATGGCATAAAGTGGGCCATTATTTAAATTTTATGGTGTTGTTAGCTAAGTAAAAGAGTAATGTAGAAATATCAAGAAAACTACATTACTAACTCTTGTTGTTAAATAAGGTTAAGATGATATTGATGGTATTTATTTTTATAAAGATAATAGATGTGTGTATAAACGTTGGTGAAAGGTGATATGATATAGCTTGTTACGATGTTAAAACGTTATGAATGTTTACGATATACAGTTAGGTTGCATGTAAGGTAATTTTATTGAATTAACTTGTATAATAATTCCTTTCCTATAAACTCGATGCCTATCTACCTTCATAAAACAAATTGACCCAAATAATCAGGCTTATTAGATTAAAAGCGAGTATATGAGAATGAAACGAGATGTATAAGCACCAATTGCAACCCTTTATATTAATGATAATTAGAAATAGAATTTGTTAATTTCATATACAATTTATTCTTTGGCATACATATATATGTTGTATTTGCTAAAAATCAAATTTTTATCTTTTCATTGAGAATTTGAATGATCTTGGGATGAACATAATTAATACTCGGAAATTATAGTCAACGGGCAATATTTAAAAAAATTGTGAATTTCTTTTAAAGGAATTTAAAGACACCCCTTGAATATGAATTTCTCAGTATTTTCATATAAAATGTGTAGATACAACAAACAATTTGTGGAAAAATCTCTAATATCATTGCAAATATTTTGCGCAATTAGGGATACGTTCGCGTACCCTGATTATATTTTTTAAAAGCAAAATTCGGATTATGCGTACGCGCAATTTCGAGCGAATATTAATAAAAGGATTTTTTTTAAAAAAAGGCGTTAAATTAATTTCATAAAAACCCGCGATGTGCGGTTCAATATTTAAGAAAAACAAATATTGTTGATTCAACACAATCTCAAAAAATGATTGCTTAATAAATATATTATCAAACGTTATTATGTACACGTACGCGTGATATAAGTCCGCATTTTTATAACACGAATATACGTACGCGTAATTCGATTCAAGGAAGGGTCCTTAATCACAATAAGTAAAAGCGGTAGAAAAATCACGTAACAAAACATATTTAATAAAATCAACATAATTAAGCCAATAATAAAAACAGTTAAGCGACCGTGCTAGAACCACGGAATTCGGAAATGCCTAACACCTTCTTCCGGATTAACAGAATTCCTTACTCAGGATTTCTGGTTCGCAGAATAATAAACAAAGTCATATTCTCCTCGATTCAGGGATTAAAATTGGTGACTTGGGACGCCTTAAAATTCCCAGGTGGCGACTCTGAAATTATTAAAATCCCGTTTCGACTGTCCTTTAATTGGAGAAAACTCCCCACGCGCCCCCGCGGGCGCGGTAAAAAGGAGGTGCGACAGCTCTGGCGACTCTAGTGCTTCATCAATAGCCAAATTTGTTCCTTCTGGTAGTAATAAATTGGCTCTTTCAGAACCTTCAATTAATCTTGTACTACCGGATATTGTATTAACATTCGCTTCTTTCATTACCAAATAAGAGAAATATCTCTTATCTTTTAAAATAGTGTGTGTTGTAGCACTATCCAGAAGACATATATCATCTTTATTAATCTTGAGTCCAACTGAAGACTAAGGAATTTTCATATTCTTCATAAAAAAAAATAATACATCATAAGAAATATGAAACACAAGCGAAAAAAAATTAAGAAATACATTAGGAATGTAGAAACTAGCAACACATGATGCATTAGGAAAATACACTCAAGAAAAATAAACTAGTTGCAAACATAAAAATAACAACTTTTATAGCTTCATTCTTCAGTAAGATGATTAGTTCTTCAGTCAATATCCTCAAAGAAGTCTCCAACTTCTAAATGAGTAATATTTGTTAGGCCTTCAAAATCATCATCTTTATTGCAAGATGTGCCTTAGAATCATATTTATTTGAGGGACCTGCTTCATCATCATTATTTTGAAAGGTCAAGTGTATCTCCACATTATTTTTTTTTTCTTGAGGGAGGCTTGATAAAGTTTGACAAAATGTTCTGGCGTATGACAAATGCGTGCCCAACGACCTCTCATACCACATCGGTGACACATACTAGCTTTACCTTTTGAATGATTAATTTGAGAACCCTTATTGTTCTCCAATTTATTTTCACCATAATGACGATAATTGTTTCGCCCCCTGCCACGTCCACGTTTACGACCATGTCCACGACCACGGTAATTATTTTGTTTTCTTTCAAACTTATCATATGTTGCTACAACATTCACTTCCAGAAATGGAGCTGACCCGGTGGGACGAGCTTCATGATTTTTCATTAATAGAGTATTATTCTGTTCAGCCACAAGTAGGCATGTGATTAACTCAGAATATTTCTTAAAACATTTTTCACGTTATTGTTGTTGTAGCACCACATTTGAAGCGTGAAAAGTAGAAAATGTTTTTTCCAATAAGTCCTCATCTGTGATAGTGTCTCCACATAATTTTAATAGAGAATTTACTTTAAAGATAACAGAATTATACTCACTTACGGTTTTAAAGTCTTGCAACCTTAAATGTATCCACTCATACCGAGCTTTCGGTAATACTGTAAGTTTTAGGTGCTCATATCCATCCTTCAAATTAATCCATAATTCATGTGGATCTTTTACGGTTAAATATTCAGTTTTTAACCCTTCATGTAGATGATGACGAAGGAAAATCATGGCCTTCGCTTTATCCTGATTTGATGCTTCATTTCCTTGTATAATAGTATTTCCAAGACCTTTAGCATCAAGGTGAATTTCAGCATCAAGAACCCATGATAAATAGTTCCTTCCGGTGATGTCAAGTGCCACAAATTCAAGTTTTGATAAATTTGTGTCACGACCCAAATCCCGGTCGTGATGGCGCCCAACACACTACTAGGCAAGCCCGACCATTATTCAACACTTAACCCAATTTATCAAAAATAGCGTAAAGAAATATCAATTAAGCAAGATTAAAGTACTGAAGAATTTAACAAAATACACAATATAATCTCACTAGGACCCGGTGTCACGAATTTGAGCCTCTGGAATACAAAATATCATCCTAATACATGGTATATCCAAAGTCTGATAATGGGAAAATAAAGAGATAGGATAGGAGGGAGAAGATCAATGGCTGCGAACGCCGTGCAGCTACCTCGATACTCCAGAAGCTGGATCTGCTGATCAACTGGATCTACTAAGCCTGAGACTGCCTTGGATCTGCATACAAGGTGCAGGGAGTAAAGTGAGTACTCCGACCCAGTGAGTAATAAAAGTAACTACAGTCCGAAGATAAGAAAATCCAGTAAATACACAAAGTAAGCTAAAATCCAAATATACAACAACATATGGAACTGAGCAGCTAAACAACAGTATAAATAGAAATCCATGAATGCAATGCAATGCATATGATGGTACATTCCAGTACCCACTATGGCGTGCAGCCCGAGCCATCCATATTTATTTATCGTCGACGGCGCTCACTGGGGGTGTGTACAGACTCCGGAGGGGCTCCTACAGCCCAAGCGCAATATCTTGGTCAGTCATTGTTACCTGACCGGTCAGCCATTGTTACCTGACCAATTTATATCATACAGTGCCATTGTTACCACTGTTCAAGTATATCATCCAGTGTCATTGTTACCACTGTTTCAAGTATATCACAAAGTGTCATTGTTACCACTGTTTCAAGTATATCTCACAGTGTCATTGTTACCACTGTTTCAAGTATATCACACAGTGTCATTGTTACCACTGTTTCAAGTCACTTTATAATCAGTCCAAAAAATAATATAATAAGCCCCTTGGGCATTTACAAAACAGAAGTTCCCAGCCCGGAATACATTTAAAAATATCATTTAAGTTTTCAACACTTAGAATTATGCCTGAGTTTGCAAAACAGCATTTAAAACCTTGGACTGAAATTAAATGATATGCAAATCATGCTAAGTAGTAATATCAATCCTCGAAGGATTTTACAAATCGGCACAAGGCCCCAGACATGGCATCAAGCCCAGTAATATCAATGAAGTATGTGTATCAATCACCAGTATAGTATAAACATCACACGGGATGGACCAAGTCACAATCCCCAATAGTATCCGACCCCACACTCGCCATGGAGTGCGTGTCATGCCTCAATATAGCGTTACGATGTGAAAGTCAGGGGTTTCAAACCCTCAGAACAGCATTTACATCTATTACTCACCTCAAGACGGCCAAAAGTCTACTCCGTGATGCCCTTTCCTTTCGAATCGACCTCCTCGCGCGTCGAATCTTGCCAAAACCACAAGGAATATATTACAATAGGTTAAAGGAATATAACCCAATCTAAAAGACTCGAAAAATATCGAAAATCACGAAATTTGCAAAACCCGAGCCCCGGGCCTACTTCTCGAAAAATTACGAAAGTCACATCACCGGATTCCTCGTCTCGCCACGAATCCGTACATATAAAATTTACCAAAATCAGAGTTCATTTGACCCCTCAAATCACCAAAACTTATTTTCAAATCCCTAGGCCTAAATCCTCAATTTTTCTACAATTTTTATACTCAAATCCATACATAATTGATGTACTTAACTCAAAATAGGTGGGGATAACTTACCTTCACATTAATGATGAAAATCCCCTCTTGAAGCTCCCCAAAAATCGTCCATACTTTGAAGAAATGAAGAAAAGTGAGCTAAATCCGTGTATAAAAGAATCTGCATGTGCTTCGTCGAGTTGTACCTTGCACTTGTGCTATACAAGTTGTACATCCTATTAAAATTGTTCCTTGTCGGACACCTTCTGTTTAAACACCCATAACGTCTTGTATAAATATCCAAATGACAAACGGTTTGATGATTTAGAAACTAGACTCAAAGATCTTTAATTTGACAGGTTGTACACCATATAAATCTTTATATATCCCGAGATATGAGCTTCTAAAGTAGGCCCCCCGAAATCAGAAAATTCTGGAGAACGAGCTCCACCAGTCATATTCAATCGACCGTAACATTCTCTACATATATCCAAATTACGATTTCTTTAGCTTTATCGAAACTAGACATGAAGGGCTACAACTTTTGTTTTTGAACCATCTCAAAATACCTTATATATCAAAAGATATAGGCCTCCGAAGTACGCTTCACGATTGCAGTCCAAAGACCTGCAGAAAATTGCAGCAGAAATTTCTGCAGCTTTTTTTTTCTTTTTGGTCCGAATTTCATTCCGTTAACCTTCCGAAATCCACCCGAGGCCCTCGGGACCTTAACCAATTATATCAAAATGTCCCACAATATCAATCAAACTTGTTCCAACCTTCGAAACACCCAAAATAACATCAAAACATCAAATCATCATCGGATTCAAGCCTATGAATCTCACGAACTTCCAAATTCCATTTTGATCAAAAACCCAACCAAACCACGTTCGAATGACCTCAAATTTTGCAGACAAGTCCAAAATGACATAACGAAGCTACAAAAACTCTCAAAATTCCATTCCGACCCTCGGATCAAAATCTCACCTATCAACCAGAATTCACCAAAATACTAACTTTGCCAATTCAAGCTTAATTCTACACCGGACATCACAAAAATATTTCGGACACACTCCTAAGTTCCAAATCACCTAACAAAGCTATCTGAACCATAAAATTCGCATTTCGAGCGCTCTAACACATAAGTCAATATCCGGTTGACTTTTCCAGCTTAAGCTTCCTTAAAAGAGACTAAGTGTCTCAAACCTTACCAAAATCATTCAGGAATGACTTCAAATTTTGCACACAAGTCACATTCAACATTACGGACTTGCCCCAACTTTCGGAATCGCATTCCGACCCCGATATCAAAATTTTCACTTCCGGTCGAATTTTCTCAAAAACCTTCAAATTTCTATATTTAGCCAAACGACTCCAAAATGACCTACGGACCTCCAAATTCACTTACGATCGAGCTCCCAAATCCAGAATCACCATATGGAGCTACTCCCAGTCTCGTAATTCCAAACGGACATCAATAACACTGAAATGCATTTTAAGACAAACTGATGCAATTTCTTCTAAAATGCTATCTTCCATAATAGGCGCCAAAACGCTCCCGATTTATCCAAAACCCGATATGGGCATACGCCCAAGTACGAAATCATCATACGAACCTGCTGGATCCTTCGGATCCCAATTCCGAGGTCTTTTACTCAAAATTCTAATCCTAGTTCATTTCTTCAATTTTAAGCTTTCAAAATGAGAATTTCCATTTAGATTTGACTCCAAACTTCCTAAATTTTAATTCTGACCATACACATAAGTCAATATACCTGAGATGAAGCCGCTCATGGCCTCAAACTGCTGAATGACATGCCGGAGCTCAAAACGACCGGTCGGGTCGTTACAATCTCCCCTACTTAAACATACGTTCGTCCTCGAACGTGCTGAGAACTACACTGAAGTAGTCTGAAATAACTTGTTTAACATATCATGCACCTTCCCATGCTACCACTACTCCGTTGAGCACATTAGCTCGATAATTCTGTAGATATACTTATTTATTCAAGCAAATAAGCCATTAGGCCCAATTCCAACATCTTGAATTTCCCTCCTAAGCCTGTTTCCATCATACGACCACCATATCAATCTCCACACACTGTACCCAAACATGACTGCATAACTTTGCTGAATTCACACTTTGCATCACTTTATTCATAGAACCACAATAACATTCTTTAAACATAATAGTCGGAATTCCATGAATCTCATGCTCCCATTGCATCTCATGATCTACACAGGTCTTGCTCTAGTTTATTTTATTATTATTATTATTATTATTATTATTTTTACACCGATACGACTGAAGAGATGTGTCGAAATTCACAACCAACTGCTGAATCAACAATTCATTGGATCTACACTCCTAACAAGTTCCATTACCTTGTCATAGGCGCCAAAACGCTCCCGGTTTATCCAAAACCCGATCCGGGAATACGCCCAAGTACGAAATCATCATACGAACCTGCTGGAACCTTCAGATCCCAATTCCGAGGTCTTTTACTCAAAATTCCAATCCTAGTTCATTTCTTCAATTTTAAGCTTTCAAAATGAGAATTTCCATTTAGATTTGACTCCAAACTTCCTGAATTTTAATTCTGACCATACACACAAGTCAATATACCTGAGATGAAGCCGCTCATGGCCTCAAACTGCTGAATGACGCGCCGGAGCTCAAAACGACCGGTCGGGTCGTTACAATTCAGGCTTCAAATTCCCCAAAAGATGAATAAGTTAGAGAAATAATTATAATAATAAACAATTAATGAAAACAAAACGATTAAGGTAAAAGAAATGAAAATAGAGCTATATCATGTTAACAATCTACTATTTCATTTTATTCTTGCCATAAAGTAGAAATTACATACTTGTTTTATTTCACTTTATATTATTGATATATATGTGTTAATAGAATTGAACGTGACTAACATTATTTATATGTTCCAATAAATATAAAGTAATTAAAAAATTATTGCTTGTCAATTCATTTCTCACAGTTCTTCAAAATGCCTTAAAAATATGTTTTGATCCAGGGAGTCCATGACATTAGTGCATAGCTAGTTTGATGACTTTGAGGTCCTCTAAGAGTTGAGCACGGAAGGAAATAGTTATTTAATCACTGCAATGTACTTAAACTATTTAAGATGCCCAAGCGCACAAGTAATCTGCAAACAGTGAGCATATGATATGTACTGCCATAAATAAGATGATTATAATGATACATACCTTAATAAAATATGACTCAACTTAGCGGGAGTTAAGAGTAAAGTTAGAGCTTCGTGCTGATAACGTGTTATAAAATAAAAGCAATGCAGTAAAATGTAAATAAGAAGAGATAGAAAAACGGAAGAAGTGTTTTCTTCTTGCACTTTGGTGTATTTTGCCATTGCAATTACATGGCCTTTTATAGGCATAAAAAGTAAAGATGATGGACATAAAGTAGAAAATTTAATCTTTAAGTTATTCACAATATGAGCATCCAATGTAGCATTCAATGTAGTATCCAATGTAAAAACTATTCATAACACATAAAACCAATTTGCCTAACTAGGTTCGGCCATCCAAAAGACATTACATATTCTTTCTACGGCTATCCCTAATTTGAGGGTGGTTCCAACATTCAATCCCAATCCCATCTCTATATTGATTCATCAATTTTAATCAATTTGCTATAAATAAGCCGCCTACCTACAAGAGGACACACATGATAGGGAGAGGGTCATCGGCACTCGAAAAAATTTCAGTAAACTCTAATTTTATTGCGCAGTAAAAAATTTATATTAAATATAATAGTGCGCCGGTGACCATCAAATCCTGAATTTGCCTCTGCGCCTACCCACTTTTCGTTGAGTCAATTTCTTAGGAGTTTAAAGAAGGTATTTGGTTATTTTTACGTTTGGAAAAATGGAAGGAAATCTAATTATGTGGCATAACTAACAAGTTGCACAATAATATAAATTCAGGATAGGAGGAGTAGTTGGTTTCATTAAATAAAATTGGTCCCCAATTCCTGCTGTCTCCTTAAGTTTAGTTTCTATTATTCTTATTTATTTATTGCAAGGAAATCCCACACCCATGCATGTTCTGCTGCTAAGAATCGTTAATTTCCCAGGACAAGATAAAAATATCTTCTGGTAGTTAGGTTCCACGGAAATATTAGCTTAAAATAATTTTATCTTATAGTATTATGTCAACATATATAACAACTTATTCTAATAAGTAAAGTTGGTATCTTTTTCCTCCTTTTCTTTTTGTTTCTTATTATGTTTTGTCAACTTAGATCAAATAATTGGACACTTGTGTTAGTCATTTGCTTCTTTATCTTATCCCACCAAATCAAGTCAAATACGTTCAGGTATATCCTAATGGGCATATAATTTAAACTATAGTTAGGCTAACTCTAGTTTAGGAAGTGATTTTGGAGTTATATATAAAGTTTTTAATCTTGTTATTTGAGTTAGTTTAAGTGGAGCTTAATGAGGTAAATTTACTATTATTGACAAAATTACCGAGTTGTGCCTGTAATAACACGTGAGTTGAATTTTGAGTGAATTATATTGATTGTTTTAACATTACTCTCGAACAAACAACAGTTTGATGATCAATAGGTTATGCATACGATAATTAAAAATCATTAACCCTAAGTGGTCGATTTAATAAGTAAGTTCTAAGCCCAGGTCTTCGACTGAATTTCCCTCTCAAAAGACACAAAAGGAGGAAGTAACTAAATAAAAAGGACTGACACGTACGGGCCATATCAATTCACATATTGTTACTACTCTCCCGGTCCGACAAATTTACCTCAGGCACACTCATTAAGGAAATATTAAATTCTAGATAAAAATAGTTAGTGTAACTAAATCCACCCTTAATTAAATGTTGCAGCATTATTTAATGTGAGTAGTAACAGAAGGGTAATTTTAGAAAAACAAATTAAATTTTTTTTTGATTATATAAATAGACACTTATTTTGAACCAAAATAAAAATGCAAATTAGTTATTTTATTGTGGACCGGAATGAGTATTTTACATGAATAAGTTGTAACCTTGTAGGAAGGATTGGATATGGACATAATGAAATCGAAAACTTGTTCGTACGACATTTGACCAAAGGTAGGATACTTAGGTGGTCACCCACAACAAGTGGCTAACTTTGTATACTTATTTCAAGAAGGTATCTAATCTGATTTACAAACTTTGATTTCCACTTGCTACTACTACAACTAGGAATATTTCTAAATTGGTTGCCTGTGCCTTGTTGAATAATTTATTTCTCTCACAACCTACCAAAAGGGAGGGGGGGGGGGGGTAGAAGACGGAAACTAGATTGAAAATTTTCTTTAAAGTTAGATAGAGAAGTCTTTTTCCATATAAAAAATTAAGTGAACATGTGTCAATTAGAAATAATTTAAATTTAAACAGTAATACTACAACCGTATACTACGTGCATGCTTTCATCGAGTTGGTCCAATTCATGTATTTGTTCAAAAAATTCATTAAATATGTATAAATTATTAATTTGAAACTCAATAACTTAAAATGATTAGAACCCCAAACTCATAAGGTTCGAATTATGGCTTCGCCTCTGACTACGATATTGTATTGGTCAAAATTTGGCAACTAGGTAATTGTAAATAAGTCATGTCGAGGACGGGGTCGACCACGACATCGTGACGAGGGGTCGTCCTCAGAAGGGTCGCTGCCGTGGATGAGCAACTGGAGTTATAATTGTAACAATAGGATAGGCTTAGAAGAGGAAACCATGAATATTCCATTGGATATTTCTCATATGAATATCCCTTATAAATAGGAGGATGTCGAGAACAAGAGGGAAATCTTCACTTTTTGAGAAAAAAAACATTGTAAAAGGTGGACCCAAGAGAATATACGAAAAGTTGTCTTGTTCATTGATTATATTATTCAAGTGCATATTACTCGATCTTGATCAACAAGATCCAAAGATTCCATAACCATCTTCACTTCTCTTCTTTCCACGTTGTTCTCAGAAGAAGAAACCATCCAAATCGTACAATAATTGGGTAGTAGGTTCCTTCTTATTATATTTATTGTCATCTTTTACATTTATTGCATATTTATGTTATCACATTATTAGTATTCATTGAATATAAACGTGCTCTTTAACGTCATCAAACATCGTTCACTACGTAGATTCCTCAATATAATTGATCTAAAATTTATTATCCTTAACTAATATTCATCCTATATCTCATCATTAATTAGTTTAACTAAAAGGTTCAACACTTTTTTGGTCAAACAATTTAGCGCCGTCTGCGGGAGTTTTTTAGTTAAAATTTTAGTTTCTTCTAGATCATAAAAAAAGGGATAGCCATCTTTTCCTCGTGGACACAACTAACAATGGCAGGAAAAGCCAGAAAGTAATAGCGGGTGTCACTACCAACATTTTGAAGACCATCATCGAGGATGATAGAGAAGACAATGAGAACATGATGCCGAGCGTAATGCCCAGGCGGAGTGATTCACCTCTACCTCATTAAAGTGTAACCGCTTCACGCGAAAGGGGAGCTTCCACGTCCACAGCTGAGGAAGCACCACTTGTAGTGAAGAAATTATTGGAGGAGTGGCTGACAAGTACCCTAAATGACATACTCAACAAACCCGTTCAAAGAACGAATAGAAATGTCGCGCCAGCTGATACCACAACGACTACTGGTGAACAGCCCGCTCCCCCAACAGGTAACACTCATACCACTATTGATGCTGGTAATGATGCACTGACAACCATTCTAAATAAAATGGAAGAGATGGAAAGTGAAAATAAAGCACTCCGCGACCAGATAAGAGAATATCAAGAAAGGGTAGATAAGATACCGGACGCCCCAAAACTTCTACCAAAGAGGGATGTCGGCCGATTCATAGAACAACCATATAGCGAGGAGGCAACCCCACATGCCATACCCAAGACCTTCAAAATGCCACCATACTTGAATATATATGATTTCACTACAGACCCGGAAGATCATATCATTCACTATGTCAACGGTAAAGGGAAACGACCTATCAAAGGAGCAAGTACCGTCAATGCTACTAAAAAGGTTTGGCGAAACCTTAACCGGAGGTGCCTTAACTTGGTACTCATAACTACCAGCACGGTCTATAACAATGTTCGAGCAAATGGCCAACAAGTTCATCACTGCCCACACCGGAGCTAAGAAAGCGGAGGCCAGAGTGAACGACATATTCCCCGTGAGGCAATCGCCTAGCGAGGGACTCAGGGACTTCCTCGCTCAGTTTAACAGGGTAACAATAAGCTTACCAAATGTATTGGAAGGGATGGCGATAACAACTTTCCTAAATAGGTTGAATAAGAATGGGTCGAGGGCGACCGGGAAGATGTTAAGCAGGCCTATGAAATACCCTCCCACCACTTGGGAAGAAATTCACAACGCCTACTGTGCCGGGGTGAGAACAGATGAAGACAACCTCAACGGTCCAACCCAACGTTTGACGTCGATCCAAACAGAGCTGAGGAAAGATCATCGTAACGACAGTCAAAGAGACCAGTCAGGCCTACCCCTCAACCGAGACAGGCATCAACCCTATGTCAAAACAACCATTCCACTATCCCCTCGACATATAGAAGGGTCGTTTAGGCCGCACACAGGGACTCAGTGAAACGAGAGAGGTATGCCCCCACTCTTATCTGCTTATAATTTTTGTGTTTCTCCTTCAGAAATAGTATACGCACTAGAGAATCTTGGCATGAAGGTGAAGTGGCCGCAAAAAATGAAGTTCGACCCAAGTACCCGAAAGTCGAACGTCCTTTGTAAATTTCACCAGGAGCAGGGTCACAAAACCGAGGACTACATAGCCCTACATCAGGAAGTAGTGAACATGCTGAACCAAGGGAACCTGAAGGAGCTAATTAGTGACCAAGGACGAGACAACTTCGATCGCGGACGAGAACAACACCAAGGCCTTCCAAAACCGGCCTATCCCGTGTTGATACCCAATTTTTCCTTGTATGTTTTAAATATGACAAATACTTTCAAAATATCATATATATGCATATATAAGCATGTCCAAGGTTTTTATTATTGTTTCCATAATTTTAAGGTTTTAAATTGATTTATTTTCTCCACTTTTATCCATAAAATTCCCAATAATTATTTTTAAAATTATTTTTTTGATAATTCATCTATTGGATTCCTATATTTATGCCAAAATATGGCTAATTTAATTTTTACATATTTTTATAATTACATTTAGTATTTTTAAAGCTAAATTGCACATAATTGCAATGTTAACCCTTTAAAGGTTTAATTAGGTTTTATATGCATAAAATTAGATCCTGTATTTTTTAAATTGCTAATTATGTATTATAAATCATTTTAGTATTTTAAAATTGTTTTTAGAAATTATCTACTATTTTATATAAATTAAATAGGGAAAAACTGCCTATTTAACTTATAGCCAAAATTGGCTTTCA
Organism: Nicotiana tabacum; assembly: GCF_000715075.1. Lineage (NCBI taxonomy): Eukaryota > Viridiplantae > Streptophyta > Magnoliopsida > Solanales > Solanaceae > Nicotiana > Nicotiana tabacum. Next base: position 120,694,808 of record NC_134086.1, on the reverse strand, counting down.
ATTTTAGCCTAAATCAAACGAACCCCAACCCAATTGAAAAACCCACAGGATCCAAGCCCAAACCCAAGCGATACCCGATCCACCTACCCTATCCAATCTTGACCGTTGATCATTCAGATCAACGGTCCCCATTCCCCCATCCTAAATTAAACCCAAACGACCCCCCCAAACCCTCTCATTATTCATTCACTCAACCGACTCTCATATCTCTCTTTCTCTATCTCTGGTTCTCTATAGAACCTTCTCCTCTTCCCTCCTCTCCAGTGAACCTAATCCACCTTCTCCGGCCATTTTCTTGCTTGAATCCATGGTGGTCTCACCACCTACCAGCCTTATTGCTCCCTCTTGAATATGTGTCATCATTTTGAGGCCTTCAAAGGAACCAGAGGCGGTTCACTCACCTCCCATAGTTTTTCATGCCATTTTCCGGCCATCCATGGCCGTTCGAGTAAGATCTGTGATTTTTTCGGCTAAACCGGTAACTTTTCAAGGTTTTCTCACCTTCTCTGGTTTCTCCGAAACCCTAACTTTAGAGATTTTCCGATTGTCTTTTAGATCTGTCTTAGATCTGTGTATATTATTAACCTTTTGGTGTTTTCCTCAAAGGTTTTTCCGATTTTTTCAAAGTGACTCTCCGTCTTCAAGATTAAGGTTTCTTAACCTCTTTTAAAAGATTTCTCCTCTGATTTTCAGTATTGTCATATAATTTTACTATGTTTAAATGGTTTATTTATGTTTTCTTCTACTTGATTCATCACGGTGGAAACCCTATTTATTTTGGTTCTATCCGAGGTTTTGGAACTGTCTTTGTTTATTTGATTTGTATGTATACCTGTTTCGATTGATTTATTTATTATTAGGTCATTTTCTTTGTTTATCTTAACTGATTCTGAGTTCTCACCGCTTTTTTAACTCAACTCTGTTAAAACCCTAATTTCTTAAATATTTCTTCACTTGTTACTGTGAGTTTTAAAGTCTCTCTTTACTTGTTTCTGTGTGTTGGCCTGATCTTCTTTACCTGTTAGGTTGGTTTTTCACTCTGGTTCTATGTGTTAGCCATGACTACTTGACTTTGTTGATTGACATGCTTCGAGTGGGTTCTTTTTACTACTGAGTCCTTAGCCTACTCATGCCACTTCTGTATGTTTGTGTTCATCTAGTTTGCTTCTTTTGTTGATATAGCTGACCTCGCATGTCTGATACGCCTGTTCATTCTTCTCTATTTATATGTCGAAGTGCAGAATCATGACTCCCTCTTGATTTATCCTGATTTCCTTAAGTTACGGTTTGATTGCAAGGTTTTCTCATAAACCCCTAAAATTTTACTTGTTTGTTTAAGTTGATTGATTCTATTCCTTTATTTGCATTGATGCTTCATTCTTGCTGAATCCTTTCTCCAAATTAGTGTATTCTGTACTTAGACTCAATCATATGCCCTATACTTTTACTACCCTTTATATGGTAAAAACCAATCTTTCTTAAATTGATTTTCTTTCCTTAATTATCCCTGTTAGTATCCGTTTGAGCTGTAATTCCTTGATTAAAGGGAAGTACTTGTATTAATTGGATTCTAATTGTGATTACTTCCATAATTGTACTAAAACTTTACATATTACCTTATTTTCTACTTATTTCCAAAGCTATAATACCCTAAGTCTTTCATTAACAAGACACGAACTTGGCTTTCAAAAACCCCTCTCTTACTTAAAAATTCTGTGCTATTTTACTACTATTGGCCGGCTGCAAGCCAAGGCTAATCATCTGTAAGCCTTGGTTCTTTCATTTATTTACCTCTATCTTCACTGGCATGTTCTAGTTCAATTTAAAGCCTCAACAACAATATGTTTCTATTCCTGTTTCAGTTTCTTTTACTTCTGGCCTGCTTTTACTTATGGTCTTGTTGTGAAGCATGCTGACATGACTCTGCTCCCTTTAAATTCATGTGATTCAAGTATGCCTGCATGATTGTATTTTATTACCTACTGTGTACTTACCATCTTGTGAATCCCAAATCCCCTATCCCTCCTCTATGTGTTTTATGGCTGGCTTGTGATTATGAGAGTGTCCAACTATCTCTGAGCATGTCCCTACCAATCCTAATGTTCATGCTGAGGTCAGGTGTTTGTAGTCAATATATATGTATCCCCAAATTCCCTTTTACCCCATATGTGATTACTGAATTCATTCATTTGCTGTGTGTGGTCTTTCCTTGAAGTGTTTGAACTCTGTCTTATTAATACAACTTCTTTCAACCCTTTATGTTGCTGATTGCTTTCAAAATGGACCTGTCAGTCTAGTTTTTTAAATAAACTCCTTTCAAATATGTGTCCTGCACTTTCACTATATTCTTAGACCATTAGGTTCTGCCCCTTTTGTGTGAGCCTTGCCTTAGGACCCTTGAGCTCCCTCTGAACTTGGACATATAAGAGCTAGCCTTTCCACACTGCACCTACTCTATTTTGACTATGAAAATCTGGGTGTGAGCACTGCCCAGGATCCCTTGAGGTCCTTAGGGAACTCTGACACACCCAGGTATGAGAAAGGCTATGGAACAATCTTGGCACTTGGGGTGATTGATTACATAACTCAGAGAGGAAGTCCTAATCAAGCTTCTTATAGTGTAACTTCTTATTTTCATTATGTAATTCATTTTAACGTTGGTTTGTAATAACTTGTTGTAAACAAGTATTGGGGTTGACTAGTGAAAAGGGAAGGGGTAGATATGCATGCTATAGTCGTTAAGGGTAGGAAACATGTTATTAGGTTTATGTTCCTAATTGTGCAATAGAAACCCCGCTTAAGGTTCATACATGCATTAGAAATCATGCTCTTAGGTCTCATGTTTATTGTTTCGGCATGTGCGCCCTTACAAAATCATGTGTTAAAATCTGCTAATAATTAGCACTTTACTATTATGTTCTACGCTGCCAGGTGCATTTAGAAATCCCGCTCTTAGGAAATTCTACATCATGAGTTTTATACATGCATCTTAGATATCATGTTTTAGGATCTCATTCGCACTTGCAGTCACACTTAGTGTAAACTACTGATTATAAAAGAGGTAAAAACAGCTTCACACTTGATTATCCTGTTTAAAATAACTGGGGATAACCTGTGCACTCATATTAACTAGAACAACATGCTCTTAGGGTCTAATAATTTCCAAACTGTTCTAATAACTCGGAATAACTGTTGCACATCACTTTACACCTAGGCAAGACTTAGGTAACTACTTAAATAAAAACAGAATTGTCTTTGTTTAACTGCCAATATGTTAAAATCAGCAGGCAAGCCAGATTCAGACTTCTTTTCTGAGTCATGTGATAAATCTAATTCTGCTATAGTCACTTAGATACCATGCTTTAGAATTCTAAATTCAAACCTTATCTGTGTATGAGTCATGCTGTCTATATGCACTACCTGTGGAGGTATACTTGAGCCTTTCGTTTGTCTTCCATGCTCCTTTTAAATGCAGTCTTATGTGTTCTTTGTTGCCTAGAATTTTGCCTTTAAACCTGAAGGTCTGCCTAGAACCTCCCTCATAGGATAGAAGTCCTAAATTCCTCCAGGACTGGTAGGAAAGGACGGGTAACAACATGCAATAGGGGTCGCTACCAACCCTCGCTTTAATCACCTTCACGAGGCGAGAAAGGGTAGATATGGATATGATGAATGGTGCGTTAATACCACGTGTAGCCCCTCTTTGAGGAATGTCATATCGAGTATTGCATTGATGTGATCCATATTACAAACAAACCTAGTACACCCCCTTTACATTAATAAGCATACTTTAGATTGTAATTCTTTTCAAAATTTCGCCTTTCGCTAATTGTTTTCAAACACTTATGTATTTAAACTCAAATCCCCTACTATTTGAGTCATACTTGTTTATTTGCTAATTGCACAAATTCACAAAAACTGTCTGGCAGGGAACCACACTAGTGGATCCTAAGGGGTGCCTAACACCTTCCCCTTAGGATAATTTCAAGCTCTTACCCTATCTCTGGTTACCAAACATAGTTGTAGATTAACCCTATAGGTGCCCTAACGCACCTTAAAATCGTTAGGTGGCGGCTCTTCAAAATTGCAAAATCCCTTTCCCAAAAGGAATGAGTTGTCCCATACCAAAATGTCACGAACCCGATTCCGCGGAAGGAAAAAGGAGGCACGACAGCATGGCGACTCTGCTAGGGAACTTTAGGGTTTTACCACTACAGATTATTTTTGTGAATTTGTACCCTATGTGCAATTACTCGTTTATTTTCTTTAAGCATTTAATTTCTTCTTCAAAAGCAAAACTGACATACCTTTCTTGTTTCTTTCCTTTATAACTGCTTTAACTTATGAAACTGCTGTATTTATCACTTTCTTAACGTGCAAATACATGTCAACATACTTTTAATTATTGCATAATCATGCTCAACATCATACTTTGCTCATGCCAAACAAATACTATAGCAATGATTTATGAGTGGTTGCGCCCTTCCTATATCATTACCCCCTAAATTCGAAAAGACTTATTTGCGGTAAAACTAGTCGATCAGCGGTGCGGTCGACAGTTTCGTGCCTTTCCCCTTGAGTTGTCCGCTCAAGAGTACCAGTCTAAAACCATATAGAAACCTTACTATGTTTAAATTGTGCATACATCATGGTCAAACCTAGCTGGGTTAGTTATGTTGTCCACATAATGATCCTTTAAGATAGCCTTATCCAAAAGTCCACTACTTTCCCTTAACCCAAACGGACATCAGCACGTTCTATGCATTTATTTGGAGAACTAAATGCTTCATGCTAATTGTTGATATTAAATAGTCGAGTCTATTGAGGGTAAGGGCCTAACCTTGTTTGCCTTGCAGAAATATGATGCATGAAGTCCCTAGATTCGGAGATCCATCCCTCCTGAGCTAGTGGAAAGATTTACATTCTAGTGACAAAACTCTCGTTAGAAAATATCTGGGCAATCTACCATCCCTCCTGGAGATCCATCCTAACAACATGATAATAGAAGCTGCTACCTTATTTTGGGATTGTGAATGGGTCGTGTTCCACTTTGGGAACATTGAAATGACACCTTTGCTAGAGGAGATAGGAGGACTGGTCGGTCTAGCGTGAGAAACTCCAGGTTTGTTGATGCTTGAGAACTACACAGGCATAGGTTTCCTTAAAATGATGGGTTTTGAAAAAGAATGTAGAATTGGTATGCCTGAAGGAATCGTACATCCCTTTTGACTACCTGTATGAAAGGTACACTCACAACAAATCCTACCGTACCTATCCTTACGAGTTTGCCATCACGTCCTTGGGACATATTCATCGTAGGTTATTCGTCTTCATGTTTTGCTTCCTGGGTCTGATCGTGTTTCCAATGAATAAAGGGAGAATCCATACTAGGCTGGCTATGGTAACCAAGACCCTAATGGAGGGGATTGGTGGGCAGACATTCAGCATTGTGGCCATGATCATCGCAGACATATACCGAACCCTGGAGAAGTGTCAACGAGGAGCGAGACACTTCGAAGGCTGCTGTCTACTACTTCAACTTTGGCTCATGGAACATCTCCAAAAGGGCGAATACCGACAAGAAATTCAGTGAAGGGCCTGGGATGATCACATCGCTTTCCACCATCCAAAGCGAATGAATTACATCCCCGACATGTTCGCTCAGCCTGAAAATGCCAAAGGATGGGTTGAGCTCTTTGATAATCTAACTGAAGAACAGGTTCAATGGATGTTCGAGTGGTTTACGACAGAGGAGTTCATTGCTCGATCCAGAGATGCACCTTTCCTGATACTGATTGGTCTAAATGGAACATATCCTTACATCCCTCTTGAAGTGAGACAAGTAGGTAGGAAGCAAGTCATACCCAGGGTCTACAAGATGAGCCATTTCCGAGCAGACTTTCAAAATGATGATAGTCCCTACAAGTGCCAAGACCAACACATGTAGCACTGCAAGATCGTAATGGGGAAAGACACCATCGAGCCAGACAGATATCATGCCGGTTGTACTCTTTTCTATTTAAGTTGGTTAGAAGATAATTGGGATGGTCTGGGCCAGCTAGGTTTCGTTCGAGGTCACAGAATTATAGATGAAAAGGCCGAGGCGCAAGTCAAGTAGAACCAGCTGCGCAAAAGGATCTGTGAATGCGAGAGCAACACCACGAGCTACAAGAGTCCAACCAGAAGCTGATTGAGGAATGGAAAGATATGGCTATCAGTGCCAACAAAAGGCTAGTATACTTGGAGCGAGGCATAGTAGAACTAGAGGGAAAATTTCTTAAAAGGTTTGAAGACTGTCAAAAAGCTGAAGGGACCGAAGGTGGACATCTTGACATAATATACCAGTAGGACTTTGTAAATCGGGGAAGCTGTTCGAAGGAGCCAGAGATGCCGAGTCTAGGGAAGGTCCTTCTGGGACCAAATAGATAGGAATTTACTTTTTCGCTTTATGAATGTAATAAGGCCAATGGCCATTAGTGACTTTTATTTCTTGTTTATTTAGTGTCATTTTGGGATTCGTCTATTTCTATCAATAAAATGAGGCATTTAACATTCTAAGTTCTCCAAATCAATTTGTTTCTAGGCCTACCTCGGGCACAAAGAGGTTCCCAAATTAGGACACATTTTACATTCCCGCACTATGTATTTAAATATTGCAATACTTTTTATAATCCTAACTAAATTGATTACCTTTTGTTTTTTTTGTTTTATTATTCCCTTTCCCAAAGGTTAGTTCGTGCACTCTGGCATCATCATCTTATTTCACAAAATCCAAGGCAAGAACACATATTAAAGTCCTATTAATAGGTGCCCTCCACCTAATCCTCCTCTCAGTCTTATTAAAGGCAAGAACAAAGGCAAAATGGAAGATTTAAACAAAATTAGGAAGGAGAACACAACTGAACGGATAGAGGCCACTTATGGCCAGGTTATTTGGGTTTCTAACGAGAATGTGTCACAACTTGAACAGAAACTGCTAAAATTCCAGGAAGAGCTCGATCAAGTTTGGAATCTGGCAAACCTGTCATTTTCCCTTAACACCCCAGATATCAACTTCCCCAACACTCAAAGCCCTACACCTCCTCAAAAAATCACAAAACAGCAAAATAATCCCGCTCATCACCATCACATTGCTCCACCAAAGAACCAATGTAACACCTACCATACCCCAAATAACACTCCACTACTCATCCCAGAACCTCAGAACTCCACAAACGACCATTTCCACACCCATACACCAGGCCACCATAACACTCCTATCTACGTGGAGACCATGCAACACTCCACCCAACCTATCTCATGCACACCCGAGTCCGATGAAAAGGACCCGCTTATCAGGAACTTGGCCGAGGAACTTAAGAAACTGACCAGCTGGATTCAGGGCGTTGAAGGAAGCAAAGGAATCGAGGGGCTAAATTATGAGGATCTTTGCATACAACCTGATGTCGAACTTCCTGAGGGGTACAAACTTTCTAAGTTCGAAATGTTTGATGGTATGGGTGATCCAAGGGTCCATCTGAGGACATATTGCGACAAGCTAGTTGGAGTAGGGAAGGATGAAGGAATTTGCATGAAGCTGTTCATGAGGAGTTTGAAGGGAGATCCATTATCTTGGTACATCAGCCAAGATCCCAAGAAGTGGTCAAGCTGGGTAGGTATGTCATCTGACTTCATGGACAAATTCAGGTTTAATACAGAGAACGCACTAGACATGTTCTATATCCAGAATTTGAAGAAGAAGCCCACAGAGACGTTTCGCGAGTATGCTACTCGCTGGAGGTCTGAAGTAGCTAAGGTTAGACCCGCCTTAAAAGAGGAGCAAATGAACAAGTTCTTTGTCTGGGCTCAGGACCCGCAGTACTATGAACGACTGATGATGATTGAGAACCACAAGTTCTCCGACATTATCAAATTATGTGAAAGGATTGAAGAAGGCATTAAAGTGGTATGGTTACAAATTTCGAAGCCTTGTAAGCTATGAATAAGGCTTTATAATCCAGTGGTGTGTCCAAAAAAAGGGACGTAGGGGCCGTGATGGTTGCACAGAGGACCAAATCTCCCCTCAAATACCAAACTTACCCAACACCTCCACTCACATACTAGCCAACCCCAAATTACCAAGCACCCTCACCTTCATACCAAGCTCCGCTACCAACTTATCAGTCATCTCTGCCTCCTACATATCAACCTACTTCACCCAGATACTCCCAACCCACTCATGTCTACCAAACCTATAATTGCTCAACCATCCCACTATCAATCACCCCATGCACGCCAAAACTTCCCTAGACCTCGACCTAATTTTGATCGCAGACCTCCAAAAAAATTATACAGCTATCGCTGAACCCATCGACCAGCTGTATGAGTGGCTCAAAACTGCTGGTTATGTCACCCCCATCCCTATTGCAACCCCTAAGAATCCTTCTCAGTAGGTTAACCCAAACAAATCCTGCGCATACCACTCCGGCATGAAAGGGCACACCATCGATGAATGCCATTCCTTGAAAGACAAGATACAGTCTTTGATTGATAATAAGATCATTGTGGCAAAGGAACCCACTCCAAACATCCGCAACAACCCTATGCCAGACCATAAGGGTGAAGGTATTTACAAGATTGAAGTAGAAGATGATTGGGATCCCGAGGGATTAATCGGGTTGATCATAGAAGGTGATGACCCAAAGAAACCAACAATTACTCTCAATCCAATCATTGTACAGATCCAACCATTTGAGGACGCTGAGGTAAATATGTCTGTACCTCTTGAGTTTGAAGCAACGCCACCCACAAAGACACTGACACCAATTGAGGTTTAATTCCTGTCTCCGGCAAATGCACCCACACCATTTGAGGTTGCAGTCTTGCCACCCAAGACACATGTTCCAATCGAAGTAAGGATAGCCGCGCCGATCCCAGTGGCGATGCCTACCATGCCACCATTCTATACAAATGATGTACCCTGGGACTGTGCAGCCGAGGCGAGAAGGAAAGGCAAAGTCAAGATTGAAAAAACTATCGCAGCACAGGGTATGACAAGAAATGGTAGAGTCTATACCCCTGAACATCTAGCTGAATCAAGCAAGAAGGCCTCCAATCGGTCGCCTCTAATTAAGATAGGTCCGAATGACCTTTGGAGGAAAATATAGGCCAAGGAATATTCGGTCATCGACCAGTTAAACAAGACGCCAGCACAAATATCCATTCTCGCTTTGCTGCAAAATTTTGAGACGCACAAGAATGCTCTGTTAAAGGTGTTAAATGAAGCATACATACCAAGTAACATCACTAGCGGGGAAATAGCTAATATGGTAGGACAAGTTCTGGAAAGCCATAAGATCACCTTTCATGAGGACGAACTGCCACCTAAAGGGATGAGGCACAACAAAGCACTACACATCACCGTGTAGTGTGAAGATTATTTCATCACCAGAATCCTAATTGATGGAGGTTCCAGTCTTAACATTTGTCCGCTGGTAACACTCAAAAAGTTGGGTAAAGGGATGCATGAGATAAAGGATGGAACAATCAATGTGAAAGCCTTCGATGGTTCTCAGAGGTCCACTATTGGTGAGATTAGTATATGCCTGCAGATGGGACCAACCTAGTTCGAGGTTGATTTCCAGGTGATAGATGTACCAGCATCTTACAACTTGCTGCCGGGATGGCTGTGGATTCATGCTGCCAGGGCCGTAGCATCAACACTGCATCAGGCAATAAAGTTCGAATGGATTCACCAGGAAGTGATCATTCATGGCGACGGTGGCAACCCTATATATAGTCGCCAAACCATTCCGGCGATCAAGGGAAGAAGAAAGCTGAGTGGAGAAACTTACCACCACATTGAGCGGGTTAATGCTATCGACAAAGACAAATGATGGGATAGCAAAATCGAAAGTATACTAAGTTGGAGTGGGTACGAACCTGGCAAAGGGCTCGGCAAGAACCTCCAAGGAATCTCTAAACCAATAAAACTCAAGAAACATGTCAGTACTTTCGGTCTGGGATATGATTAAACCTGGGAAGAATTCAATAACTGGTCGTTACCATAGCGCGGTCCTTACTATCAACTAGAGCAGCCGATACTGCATCTGGAGCAGACTTTCCAATAGGGTGACATTATTTATGGGTCAGATGAAAAAGAAGCACTTGCAGTAGTGAAGAACCTATTTTTAGAGGACAGTGATATGGATTGTTGTGTTATTCTTGAGGAGGAGAGGGAGGAAGGCCCTTCCATACAGGCTGTGAGCAAAGGGGCACATCTCAAGAATTGGACTATCAGGACAACCAAAGCCCGATGAGCCTTGGGGTAGCAAGGCTAAAACAAGCATTATTCACTATTTTATTTACCAAATGATTTTCTTCTCGTATTTTTCAATTTCAGCAATAACATCTTCGATAATCAAAACATTTATTCAATTTATCAAAAGCATGTTTGATTTTCTTATGAATTAATATTTATTACTATCTCTCCTTACTTTACCCATACAACATTACTATTACTTATCTTGATGAACCAATGCCTGTGACATGCAATGAGACAACACAACAAACGAACATGGTTCAGAAGAAGATGACATACCTGACGAGATTGTCAAGGAAGCTGAGAATTTTGAGAACATACCTAAGTCCAACCTAGACGAGATCAAAATTGTCAACCTGGGAGATGCAGAAAATGTCAAGGAAACACGAATCAGTATTCACCTATCACCATCAGAGAAGAAAGAATGCACAAAATTTCTAAAGGAGTATGAGGACATATTCTCCTGGTTGTATGATGACATGACTGGTCTGAGTACGTCTATTGTGGCTCACAAATGCCAACCGATTCAACGTGTCCACTGGTAAAGCAAAAGCTTAGAAAGTTCAAGCCTGATATGAGTTTGAAAATCAAAGAGGAAGTCAATAAGCAAATCAAAGCTAAGGTTCTCAGGGTAGTAGAATACCCAACATGGTTAGCCAACATTGTTCCAGTACCAAAGAAGGATGGGAAGATCAGAGTCTGTGTCGACTACTGGGATCTCAACCGGGCCAGTCCGAAAGATGACTTCCCTTTGCCATATATACACATCCTGATTGACAATTGTGCCAAGCATGAACTACATTCATTCATAGATTGCTTCGCTGGTTATCATCAGATCTGGATGGATGAGGAAGACACTGAGAAAACGGCTTTCATTATGCCGTAAGGAGTGTACTGTTACAAGATGATGCCGTTAGGCCTGAAGCATGTAGAGGCCACCTACATGAGGGACATGACTACCATTTTCCATGATATGATACACAAGGAGATAGAGGTATATGTGGACGATGTTATTATCAAATCCAAGAAGGTCACTGACCACATGGAAGATCTAAGGAAATTCTTCAATAGACTGCGGAGGTATAACCTAAAACTAAACCCCGCAAAGTGCGCATTTGGGGTTCTTGCTGGGAAATTGCTTGGGTTTATTGTGAGCCGCCGAGGAATAGAATTGGTCCATCGAAAGTTAAAGCCATTCAAGAACTACCACCGCCAAAGAACAAGAAGGATGTGATGAGTTTATTGGGGAGGCTTAACTATATCAGCCGATTCATAGCGCAGTCTACAGTTATTTATGAGCCAATCTTTAAGATGTTAAAGAAGGGCGCCGCCACCGAATGGACTAATGACTGCCAAAAGGCCTTCGACAAAATGTAGGAGTAACTGTCAACACCACCAGTTTTAGTCCAGCCCGAGCCAGGTAGACCCTTATTACTCTACCTTACAGTGTTAGATGGAGCTTTCAACTGCATTCTAGGGCAACATGATGAAACGGGGAGGAAGGAGCAGGCCATTTACTATCTCAGTAAGAAGTTCACCCCGTACGAGGCACGATATTCTCTATTGGAATGCACCTGTTGTGATTTGACTTGGGTAGCTCAAAAACTAAGACATTACTTCTGTGCCTATACTACATATCTCATATCGGGGATGGATCCTTTGAAGTACATCTTCCAGAAGCCCATGCCCACTGGAAAGCTAGCCAAGTGGCAAATCTTGTTGAGTGAGTTCGACATTATTTACGTAACTCAAAAAGCGGTCAAGGGACATGCACTGGCGGACCACCTTGCTGAAAACCCCGTGGATGGAGGATATGAACCCCTAAAAATGTATTTTCCTAATGAAGAGGTATCATTCATAGGAGAAGACATTGCGGAATCCTATGACGGTTGGAGAATGTTCTTCAATGGAGCAGCAAACTTCAAAGGAGTTGGCATAGGAGCAGTCCTGATATCAGAAATTGGTCAGCATTATCCGGTGTCTACCAAACTCAGGTTCCCCTACACAAACAATATGGCCGAGTATGAAACCTGCATCTTAGGACTCAAAATAGCCATTGGCATGAACGTTCAAGAACTGCTAGTGATTGGAGATTCAGACTTGCTTATACATTAGGTACGAGGAGAATGGACGACCAAGAACTCCAAGATACTCTCGTATCTACATCACATACATGAATTGAGAAAGAGGTTCACGAAGACGGAATTCCAGCATGTTCCTAGAATCCAGAATGAGTTCGCCGATGCGTTGGCTACCCTATCATCTATGATACAACATCCCGACAAGAATTTCATTGATCCCATTCCAGTGAAAATCCATAATTAGCCAGCTTATCATGCCCATGTCGAAGAGGAAGCAGCCGGAAAACCTTGGTTTCATGATATCAAGGAATATTTGGCAAAAAGAGAGTACCTGGAGCTTGCAAATCCTACTAAAAAACGCACACTTCGGAGGTTGTCCAACAACTTCTTTCATAGCGGAGGAATCCTATATAGGAGGACTCCCGATTTGGGATTATTGAGATGTGTCGATGCAAAGGAAGTATCCAGGCTATTAGAGGAAATTCATGCTGGGACCTGTAGTCCACATATAAATGGTTTTGTCTTAGCAAAAAAGATATTTCGGGCTGGTTACTTTTAGATGACTATGGAAACGGACTGTATCCAGTATGTCCGAAAATGCCACCACTGTCAGATACATGCAGACATGATAAAGGTACCTCCAAGCGAGCTTCACACAATAAGCTCATCGTTGCCGTTCGCCGCTTGGGGAATGGACGTTATTGGACCAGTTGAGCCTACCACTTCCAATGGACACAAGTTTATCCTGGTAGCCATCGACTATTTCACCAAATGGGTCGAGCAGCATCTTACAAAGCAGTGACTAAGAAAGTCGTGGCAGACTTTGTCCGCGACTGCATTGTTTGTCGATTCGGAATTTCAGAATCAATCATTACTTATAATGGCTCCAACCTCACCATCGACTTGATGAAATCTATGTGCGAAACTTTCAAGATCAAACACAAGAATTCCATAGCCTACAGGCCTCAGATGAATGGAGTTGTAGAAGCCGCCAATAAGAATATCAAGAAGATATTGAGGAAAATGATAGAGAAACATAAACAGTGGCATGAGAAGTTATCATTTGCTCTTCTGGGGTATCATACCACAGTCCGCACATCAATCGGGGCAACCCCCTATATGCTGGTTTATGGTACCGAGGCTATCATTCCCGCTGAGGTAAAAATTCCTTCCCTAAGAATCACACAAGAAGCTGAGCTTGGAAATGTAGAGTGGGTAAAAAGTCGTTATGAGCAACTAGCCCTTATATACGGAAAGAGAATGAATGTAGTTTGCCATGGTCAACTCTATCAGAACAGAATGTCCAAAGCCTTCACCAAAAGAGTCAAGCCAAGACAGTTCACACCGGGACAACTGGTGTTAAAGAAAATTTTCCTGCATCAAGATGAAGCAAAAGGGAAGTTTTCTGCCAACTGGTAGGGTCCATACATGGTTCACTGGGTTTTGATAGGAGGAGCCCTCATACTTGCAAAAATGGACGGAGAAGTCTGGCCAAAGCCGATCAATTCAGATGCAGTCAAACATTACTATGTGTAATCTTTATGCTTTCCTTATATGATGTAAATTGAACTATGCCTGACCTGATTCTCGTTTAAGAGGGGATACGTAGGCATCCTTATGGGTTCGGTCACAATTCAATAAAAATTTCATTCCCCCCCGCAATTGGAAACTACGGCAGAATTTTAAGGAGCACCCTCAAAATTCCATAGTAATTTCAGCAATCAGCGCGCGAGCAGCAATCATAAACATCAACCCATCAAACTAGGGCAAAATTTTGAGGAGGAACCTCAAAATTCCGTAGTAGGAGAGGTTACAATGTCCTGAACTACGTCACAGTTGTCGGTTCATCTAAAAGCTATTTTTAATTATACATTTATGTCATACTTTTACAAAATCATGCATGATTGTTATTGAAACTGCTTTGTTTAGCAACGTTACCCCAATGATACAGACAGTATCACCAGATCAAAGCCGAACGAGTCAAGCAAAGCCAACGGGGATGCGAACTAACCTCCCCCTTACAAAACTCACAATTTTTTCTTTGGATGCAGGCACTAGGATTGTGAAATCATTAGACATACTGTACGCCCACGGGAAAAGCATTATTCAAAATATGATTCTCGGAACTGTTTTACTTGCCAACATTTTCTATCAGCGCACACAAGTAATGCTCAATAGTCACAATGCTCCCAGTAATCACAATGTCGCAATATACTATCAACTAAGAAAACTCTACTGTCATTTTTTATTTTATTTCTTGCATAAGGCTACCATTCTGCCTTCCGAGACTAAACACTGTCTCTATCTGCCTTTACATTTCATAAGGTTACCATTATGCCTTCCGAGGTTAAGCTCTACCTCCATCTACATTCACATCTTTGCATAAGTCTACCATTATGCCTTCCGAGACTAAACGCTGTCTCCATCTGCATTTCTGCATAAGGCTACCATTCTGCCTTCCGAGGTTAAGCTCTACCTCCATATGCACTCGCATCTTTGCATAAGGCTACCATTTTGCCTTCCGAAATTAAACGCTGTTTCCATCTATTTCTGCATAAGGCTACCATTCTGCCTTCCGAGGTTAAGCTCTACCTCTATTTGCATTCGCATCTTTTCATAAGGCTACCATTCTGCCTTTTGAGACTAAACATTGTCTCCATCTACGTTTCTTCATAAGTCTACCATTTTGCCTTCCGAGGTTAAGCTCTACCTCCATCTGCATTCGCATCTTTGCATAAGGCTACTATTTTGCCTTCCGAGACTAAACGCTATCTCATTTGCATTGCATAAAGCTACCATTTTGCCTTCCGAGGTTAAGCTCTACCTCCATCTGCATTCACATCTTTGCATAAGGCTACCATTTTGCCTTCCGAGACTAAACGCTATCTCCATATGCATTTTCATTGCATAAGGCTACCATTCTGCCTTCCGAGGTTAAGCTTACCTCCATCTGCATTCGCATCTATGCATAAGGCTACCATTCTGCCTTCCAAGACTAAACGCTGTCTCCACCTGCATTCTTGCATCTTATTATTTGCATAAGGCTACAATTCTGCCTTCCGAGACTAAACGCTGTCTCCATCTGCATCTGCATTGCATAAGGCTACTATTCTGCCTTCCAATCTTGCATAAGGCTACTATTCTGCCTATCAAGACTAAACGTCGTCTCCATCTGCAGCTGCATTGCATAAGGCTATAATTCTGCCTTCCGAGGATTGAATAATTATGAGGATGGTGCCTCCATTTTTCTTCGAAACTAAGCGCTATCTCTAGCACTATTCATCTTGCTTTTCTTACGGGCTAAGCTCTACCCTTCAATTCGCAAGACTAAGCTTTGTCTTGTCCGCATCATATTACTGCATCCTTCATGGGCTGAAATATCTCCAACTCATCCAAAGGTGTCGTCATTCGGAGGCACCATCCTCACAGCCCGAGTACACCATGTCAGGGCCTGAGGATCTCTTTCAATCTTTTGCATATCATTATTCAAAGGCATCATGGTTCGGAGGCACCATCCTCATAGCTCGAGAGCATCATTTCATGGCCTGAGAATCCTTTATCATACGCTTCATGGCCCAGGACATCATGGTCTAAGGACATCATCCTCATCGTCCGAAGACAACATTCATGGTCCAACGGGAATTTGCATCATGTTTAAATTTTCGCACAATATATGCTTGTATTGCTTATTTGCAGGTAATCTGGCAAGCAACGACTATCCTAGCAGGATCAGTCCCGCTCCAGCTCTCCTAACCATTCCCGTAAATCGTCCACTCACCCAGCCCTAGGTATTGCGTCCGTTCTTGAAATTGCTTCATCGGTATACTCCGTCGATAGATCCTGAACTATATACGACCTGATTCTTGTAAAAACAGGGACATGTAGGCAACTCAGAAGTCAGGGTGCAGCCTAAATCTTCCCAAATTGTTTCGCTCGATCAAAATTGGCCATCATTTCTTTACCCAAAAACTCTTTCATCCTTCCAAGGTAAAAAGGGGCAGCTATTGATACCCAATTTTTCCCTGTATATTTTAAATATGCAAAATGATTTCAAAATATCATATATAAGCATGTCCATGGTTTTTATTATTTTTCCCATAATTTTAAGATTTTAAATTGATTTATTTTCTCCCCTTTTATCCATAAAATCCCCAATAATTATTTTCAAAATTATTATTTTGATAATTCATCTATTGGATTTCTATATTTATGTCAAAATATAGCTAATGTAATACTTACATATTTTTATAATTACATTTAGTATTTTAAAGCTAAATTGCACATAATTGCAATATTAGCCCTTTTAAAGTTTAGTTAGGTTTTATATGCATAAAACTGGATCATGTATTTTTTAAATTGCTAATTATGTATTATAAATCATTTAAGCATTTTAAAATTATTTTTAGAAATTATCTACTATTTATATAAATTAAATAGGGAAAAACTGGCTATTTAACTTATAGCCAAAATTGGCTTTCAATTTTTGCCTAAATCAAATGGACCCCAACCCAATTGAAAAACCTACCGGACCCAAGCCCAAACCCAAACCATACCCGACCCACCTACTCCATCCAATCTTGACCATTGATCATTCAGATCAATGGTCCCCATTCCCCCTACCTAAATTAAACCCAAACGATCCCCCAAACCCTCTCATTCTTCATTCACTCAAGCGAATCTCATCTCTCTCTCTCTCTCTCTCTCTCTCTATATATATATATATATATATATATATATATATATATATATATATATATATCTCTGGTTCTCTCTAGAACCTTCTCCCCTCCCCTCCTCTCCGATGAACCTCATCCACCTTCTCCGGCCATCTCCTTGCCTGAATCCATGGTGGTCTCACCACTAACTAGCCTTATGGCTCCCTCTTGAACATGTGTCATCGTTTTGAGGCCTTCAAGGGGACCAGAGGTGGTTCACTCGCCTCCCATGGTTTCCCATGCCATTTTCCGGCCATCCATGGTCGTTCGAGTAAGATCTGTGACTTTTCCGACTAAATCGGTAACTTTTCAAGGCTCACCTTCTCTGGGTTCTCCGAAACCCTAACTTAAAAGATTTTCCGATTTTCTTTCAGATCTGTCTTAGATCAGTGTATATTATGAACCTTTTGGTGTTTTCCTCAAAGGTTTTTTTGATTTTTTCAAAGTGACTCTCCGTCTTCAAGATTAGGGTTTCTTAACCTCTTTTAAAAGACTTCTCCTCTGATTTTCAGTATTGTCATATGATTTTACTATGTTTAAATGGTTTATTTATGTTTTCTTCTACCTGATTCATCATGATGAAAATCCTATTTATTTTGGTTCTATCCGAGGTTTTGGAACTGTCTTTGTTTATTTGATTTGTATGTATACCTGTTTCAATTGAGTTCTTTATGGTTAGATCCTTTTATTTGTTTATCTTAACTGATTCTGAGTTCTCATAACTTTTTTAACTCAACTCTGTTAAAACCCTAATTTCTTAAAGATTTCTTCACTTGTTACTGTGAGTTTTAAAGACTCTCTTTATTTGTTTCTGTGTGTTGGCCTGATCTTCTTTACCTGTGAGGTTGGTTTTTCACTCTGATTCTATGTGTTAGCCATGACTACTTGACTTTGTTGATTTCCATGCTTCAAATGGGTTCTTTTTACTACTGAGTCCTTAGCCTACTCATGCCACTTATGTATGTTTGTGTTCATCTAGTTTGCTTCTTTTGTTGATATGGCTGACCTTGCATGTCTGATACGCCTGTTCATTCTTCTTTATTTATATGTCAAAGTGTAGAATCATGACTCCCTCTTGATTGATCCTGATTTCCTTAAGTTACGGTTTGATTGCAAGGTTTTCTCATAAACCCCTAAAATTTCTCTCGTTTGTTTAAGTTGATTGATTCCATTCCTTTATTTGCTATGATGTTTCATTCTTGCTGAATCCTTTCCCCAAATCAGTGTATTCTGTACTTAGACTCAATCATATGCCCTATACTTTTACTGCCCCTTATATGGTAAAAACCAATCTTTCTCAAACTGATTTTCTTTCCTTAATTATCCCTGTTAGTATCCGTTTGAGCTGTAATTCCTTGATTAAAGGGAAGTACTTGTATTAATTGGATTCTAATTGTGATTACTTCCATAATTGTGCTAAACCTTTACTTGTTACCTTATTTTCTATTTATTTTCAAAGCTATAAATACCCTAAGTCTTTCATTAACAAGACACGAACTTGGCTTTCAAAAACCTCTCTCTTACTTAAAAATTTTGTGTTATTCTACTACTATTGGCCGACTGCAAGCCAAGGCTAATCATCTGTAAGCCTTGGTTCTTTCATTCGTTTACCTCTATCTTCACTGGTATGTCCTAGTTCAATTTAAATCCTCAACAACAATATGTTTCTGTTCATGCTTCAATTTCTTTTACTTCTGGCCTGCTTTTACTTATGGTCTTGTTGTGAAGCATGCTGACATAACTCTGCTCCCTTTAAA
This sequence comes from Nicotiana tabacum, assembly GCF_000715075.1. NCBI lineage: Eukaryota > Viridiplantae > Streptophyta > Magnoliopsida > Solanales > Solanaceae > Nicotiana > Nicotiana tabacum. The sequence goes on along the minus strand of NC_134086.1, from coordinate 120,675,955 downwards.
TTCATGTGATTCAAGTATGCCTTCATGATTGTATTTTCTTACCTACTGTGTACTTACCATCTTGTGAATCCCAAATTCCCTATCCCTTCTCTATGTGTTTTATGGCTGGCTTGTGATTATGAGAGTATCCAACTATCTCTGAGCATGTCCCTACCAGTCCTAATATTCCTACTGAGGTCAGGTGTCTATAGTCAATATATATGTATCCCCAAATTCCCTTTTACCCCATATGTGATTACTGAATTCATTTATTTGCTGTGTGTGGTCTTACCTTGAAGTGTTTGAACTTTGTCTTATTAATACAACTTCTTTCAACCCTTTCTGTTACTGATTGCTTTCAAAATGGACCGGTCTGTCCACTTTTTTAAAAAAACTCTTTTCAAACATGTGTCCTGCAGTTTAACTATATTCTTAGGCCACTAGGTTCTGCCCCTTTTGTGTGAGCCTTGCCTTGGGACCCTTGATCTCCCTCTGAACTTGGACACATAAGAGCTGGCCTTTCCACCTGCACCTACTCTATCTTGACTATGAAAATTTGCGTGTGAGCACTGCCTGGGATCCCTTGAGGTCATTAGGGAACTCTGACACACCCAGGTATGAGAAAGGCTATGGAACAATCTTGGAACTTGGGGTGATTGATTACATAACTCAGAGAGGAAGTCCAAATCAGGCTTCTTATAGTGTAACTTCTTATTTTTATTATGTAATTCATTTCAACGTTGGTTTGTAATAACTTGTTGTAAACAAGTATTGGGTTGACTAGTGAAAAGGGAAGGGGTAGATATGCATGCTATAGTCGTTAAGGGTAGAAAACACGTTATTAGGTTTATGTTCCTAATTGCGCAATAGAAACCATGCATAGGGTTCATACATGCATTAGAAATCATGCTCTTAGGTCTCATGTTTATTGTTTCGGCATGTGCACCAATACAAAATCATGTGTTAAAATCTGCTAATAATTAGCACTTTACTATTATGTTCTATGCTGCCAGGTGCATTTAGAAATCCTGCTCTTAGGAAATTCTACATCATGAGTTTTATGCATGCATCTTAGATATCATGTTTTAGGATCTTATTCGCACTTGTATTCACACTAGTGTAAACTGCTGATTATAAAAGAGGTAAAAATACCTTCACACTTGATTATCCTATTTAAAATAACTGGGGATAACCTGTGCACTCGTATCCACTAGAACAACATGCTCTTAGGGTCAAATAATTTCCACACTATTTTAATAACTTGGAATAACGGTTGCACATCACTTTACACCTAGGCAAGCCTTAGGTAACTGCTTAAATAAAAATAGAATTGTCCTTGTTTAACTGCCAGTATGTTAAAATCAGTAGGCAAACCTGATTCGGATTTCTTTTCTGAGTCATATGATAAATCTAATTCTGTTGTAGTCACTTAGATACTATGCTTTAGAATTCTGAATTCAAACCGAAAAAGTGTGTATGAGTCATGTTGTCTATATGCACTACCTGTGGAGGTATACTTGAACCTTTTATTTGTCTTCCATGTTCCCTTTAAATGCAGTCCTATGTGTTCTTGTTTGTCGCCTAGCATTTTGCCTTTAAACCTGAGGGTCTGCCTAGAACCTCCCTCATAGGATAGAAGTCCTAAATTCCTCCAGGTCTGGTAGGAAAGGACGGGTAACAACATGCAATAGGGGTTGATACCAACCCTCGCTTTAATCACCTTCACGGGGCGGGAAAGGGTAGATATAGATATGATGACCGGTGCGTTAATACCACGTGTAGCACCTCTTTGAGGAGTGTCATACCGGGTATTGCATTGATGTTAATTACAAAAAAACCTAGGACACCCCTTTACATCAATAAGCATACTTTAGATTGTAATTCTTTTTAAAATTTTGCCTTTCGCTAGTTGTTTTCAAACACTTGTGTATTTAAACTCAAATCCCCTACTATTTGAGCCATACTTGTTTATTTTCTAATTGCAAAAATTAACAAAAACTATCTAGCCGGGAACCACACTAGTGGATCCTGTGGGGTGCCTAACACCTTCCCCTTAGGATAATTTCATACCCTTACCCTATCTCTGGTTACCAAACATAGTTGTAGATGAACCCTATAGGTGCCCAAATGCACCTTAAAATCGTTAGGTGACGACTCTTCAAAATTGCAAAATCCCTTTCCCAAAAGGAATGAGTTGTCCCATACCAAAATGTCACGAACCCGATTCTACAGAAGGAAAAAAGGGGCGCGACATCCTGCCCGCACAATTTAAATGATCATCAGTGGAGGCGACGAAACAACAATCAACCACATAAAGTTTACCACCACACATAAGCTGAAGTGGTCAATCACCCACGACCATCAGTATGATGACCTCGGAGAAAGTATCGTCTTCGATAAGTCAGATACCAATGGTTTGATTTTTCTTCGCTCCGATTCTCTTGTCATCTCTTTATGTATTTCAGATACTGATGTTAAAAGAATAATGGTAGACAATGGAAGTGGCACATGTATTATTCACCCTCGGGTGCTTGCACAAATGCAACTCGAGTGCAAAATAGTACCACACTGCATAACTCTAACGGGTTTTAACTATGCAGTCAAACGAACCTCAGGAGAAATAATGCTACCCATTCTAGCCGGGTGAACGTTCCATGTCATGAACTAGGGCACAACTTCCAACGCAATCATAGGATGACTATGGATACACACCATGAGGGCTATCCCGTCTAGTTTATATCAAGTAATCAAATCCCTACCCCCGTGGTGCATATTCAGCATCCGAGGCGAACAACGGACAACCCAAGAATGCTACCGCATCGCCCAAGACTGCACATTTACCCAACAACTAAAAGGAACAAACTCAGAAGCATAGCAATTAGCAATTATCAAAGCCAGGGTCCAAACTCAATGATTAGAAAGACGTTATCAAGGACCCCGATGTTGTGGAAGCCACAAGATCAACAATAGAGGATCTCGATCCCACCCAACTGGATAACAGCAACAACACCAAAAAGGCTTATATAGGCCATAAGCTCTCCGAGCTAGGTAAATGTCATGAGTTTTTAATCAATAATGCTGATCTATTTACTTTTTCCCACGCAAATATGCCAGGTATTCCGAAAGATGTTGCCACACATAAGTTGAACGTCGACCCCTTCTACCCCCTAGTACGACAAGGGAGGAGAAAATTCAATGCTGCAGTCAATGAAGCTGTCAACGAGGAAGTAGATAAATTACTTGCTAATGGCTCTATCCGAGAATCGAAATATCCACAATGGGTCGCCAATGTAGTCATGATGAAAAATAAAAATGGGAAATGGCGGATGTGTGTGGATTTCAAAGACCTAAATAAGGCCTACCCAAAAGACCCTTTTCCCCTACCTCATCGATCAACTCATTGACGCAACGGTAGGACACGAGTTGTTGAGTTTCTTGGAACCCGGCTCAGGGTACAACCAAATCCTCATGGATGAAGAGGATCAGGAAAAGACTACTTTCATCACCCGCCAAAGTACGTACTGTTACCGAGTCATGTTGTTCGGCTTGAAGAACGTAGGGGTGACTTATCAAAGATTGGTAACCAAAATGTTCAAGGATCAGCTCAGCAAAACTATGGAAGTTTAAATATATGACATGTTAGTTAAATCGAAAAGGAAGGAAGACCACATCGACCACCTGAAAGAAGCCTTCGAAATACTACGGCAGTATGGTATGATGCTGAACCCCAAAAAATATGCCTTCGGCGTAACTTCAAGCAAGTTCCTCGGGTTTTTGGTGTCACAAAGAGGCATCAAGGTCAACCCCGACCAAATCAAAGCCATTGAGGGAATATTCGAAGTTTTAACCAGCAAGAAACAGGTGCAAAATTTGATGGGTCACATAGCTGCCCTGTCAAGGTTCATCTCGTGATCTTCCAACAGATGCCACAAATTCTTTAATGCGCTTAAAAAGGACACGGGATCCAAAGGAATACAAAATGCATCGAGGCCTTAAGAGAATTAAAGGTGTATTTGTCATCTCCCCTGCTACTCGCCAAAGCAGAACTCAATGAGCGTCTCCTTATATACTTGGCCGTATCAGAGGTCGCGGTAAGCAAAGTATTGGTCTACAAAGATAAAGGTACGCTGTCCCCGATCTATTATATTAGAAAAATCCCCGTCGACGCCGAAATGAGGTATCCTCACCTCGAGAAATTCGCCTTGACATTGGTCATAGCTTCACGAAAGCATAAACCCTATTTTCAATGCCACCCCATAACAATGGTGATGGATTTTCCCATATGAGGTATTCTGCATAAACTTGAGCTATCGGGGAGATTGTCCAAATGGGCCATAGAATTGAGAGAGCATGATATAACATATCAACCGCGAACAGTGGTAAAATTATAGGTATTCGCCGACTTCGTTACCGATTTGAGTGCCAAAATAGTAACCGAGGTCGAAAAAGAAATTTCTCATACCTCGTCTAGTCTACTTGACCTATGGGTCCTATACACCGATGGCACATCTAATGCATCAGGATCTGGACTGGGACTCGTACTCGAAGTTCCAGTGGGCAAAGTCATTCACCAATCCATATGGTATCCCGATATGACTAACAATTAGGTCGAGTATGAGGCCGTAATTACAGTATTGAAGCTAGCTCTCAAATACGGATCACGACGAGTCATCCTTAGATGCGACTCGCAACTCGTTGTCAACCAAGTCACAGGGACTTTCCAAATCAAAAAATAGAGGCTACAAAAGTACTAGGCGGAAATTCATAAACTGCTACCAGAGTTCGATGAATGTTGACTTGATCAGATACCTCAGTCGCAAAACATAGAGGCAGACAGTCTCGCCAAGTTAACGGTGGCCACCAAAAACATCACGAAAGAAAACGTGGTCACCCTCCTGTCACACCTCTTTTTTCCTACACCGGGATAATATAAGGGAGTTTTTTTCAATTTAAGTGACAATCGAAACAGGATTATTTATCAAATTCAGAGTCGCCACTTGGGATATTTTATGGTGTCCCAAGTCATCGGTTCAAATCCCGAATCGTGGAAAGATTGACTCTGTTTTACTGTCCACGAACATAAAAATCCGGGTAAGGAATTCTGTTAACCCGAGAGAAGGTGTTAGGCATTCATTGGTTTCGTGGTTCTAGCGTGGTCGCTCAACTGTTATTATTGACCTAATCATCTAATTTTTAAACACTTTTAAGCCTATGTGCATTTTTAAACTTTAAAACTGCTTTTATTTATTTAAAGAATTAATTCAAGGTTATTTCAAACATATCGCAAGCCACGCTACATAAAATTCACTCATGGTTCGCGACACGTTCTATTTAACCTTGTTGGAAATTAGAGCCGGGCCACATGAAATATACCCCGGAATTTTAGTAATAGCTGTGATAATTTTATAATGTACGTGCCTAAAGCAAACTACGAGGTTCATTTTTAATATCTAATCTATAACATTTTTGAGGTCCATGGAAAATTTAATTGATGGCACACCTCGATTTTAAAGAGTTAGTATTAATTATCCGAGGACCATGGGTTATCTAATTTTGTTTACGGCACACCTCAATTCTAATTTTAAAGGATGTTTGAACTACTCTTTTGAGGGCCATAAATTATATGTTTATTGATATGGCACATCCCGATTCACTTAACTAAGCCTATAGGTTAGGATAATTTGACAATTGATAACAAAAGGAGATACCCAAACGTTTAATTAATCAGCCTGTTTGGGCTTATGCTTAGACCCAACAAATGATCAAAGACAAAGTTCACTTCAAACCCAGCGACAAACCGACATATATATTCTTTCCAAGAGACTTCAAGTTTAGGCCCAATTAAGCAATTAATCAAACAACATATACCTGCCCAGTACTAACAACATTGGCGAAGAGACTTGGGCTAGAGACTAAGCCTGAAAATAGAGGACAAGAATTATAGCCCTTGCCAAGTTTGACCTGGGCCAGTATTTGAACAAACATTCCAATTTTCGAATTATTTCAACAACAACAAGATATGGACACCAGACTGAATTTGAACACTTTTAGGCCTGAAATTAAACTAAAAATTAAATCGAAAGCAATTTACAAACTCAAGTTGCTTGAACATGACGAGGCAGTGCTGAATAGCTGAACCATTTTACAGGCCATAAAAGGGTAAACTAACACAACAGTAGGCTGATTGAAGGGAGAAACAAAGCTTAGACCAGATTTGCTAAAAGAAACAAAATGAATGAACTAGTCTGTTGAGTATTCAACCATGACCATAGGCAGCATTTTTAGAAAAAAATCCTGCATAAACTCACAAATCAAACTAACATAATTCATATTCCCCCATTTATGCAAATTATCCTAAGCATGAACAACTCTTAAACCAGACACATATAAACAACAAACCAATAGGAGGTGTTCTTCCTGCAAATACATCCAACACGACAGAGTAACACCCCAAATCCAACCTTAAGATGAAGTGTAATATGAAGGAAATACACATAGTAAGGCTAAGCTAATAGAAGCTTAAACAAATTCTAAAGGGCTCAAACAACTATTCAGCAAAGAAACTAGCAATTGTCATTAAATCTTCCACTTAATTACACGGTTTTACATTTTGCACTCCATATGTTACTCAAGAGCCAAGGCATACCTGAAAATCAAAACAAAAGCCAATGAGTGAGAACTTCATGCAGTAACAGCAGCTCAACACATCATCAACAACAATACTCAATTCTTCTAGACCATTTTTGGCCCAAGATGAACCAGAAATACTTTGAAAGTTTTAAGCTATTCCTAACAATGAACCTAGAGAGCAATTTTCAGCAATTTAAGTTGAAATGATGCAGAAAAACTGCTGTATTTTTCTGAATATCCAAGGTTGCCCCTGAAATGAGTTAAAGAAGTCTTTATATAGGCAGCCCTAGCCTGAATAACTATTTCCTCTTTTACCCCTCCAATTCATGGTTATTTTACCTCTTTTAACCCCTCAAAATATCTGAAAATTCCCTCCCCTTAACCAACCAGCCAAACCTTATCCCCTAAAAGCTTCTATACTAACAGAAAAATATTCCCTGAGTTTTAAAATACCCAAATTAACCATCTACCCCCTACAATTTACATTCAGAAAATTGCATGGGTCAAATTTGACCCAAGACTCAGCCCAAACCCATTGGTTTGTCTACTAACAACCCAAACTTACAACTTCAAACTATCAAAAATGATCATTGAAGCTCAAATGACCCAGGTTGCTAAGGTCAAACGAAGGAAAAGATAGGAGAGGAAAAGAAACGAGTTGCAGATAACACATATAATTTAAACCAAGAAAGCACTTAATCAATTTTAGCAATGATTCAAACTTTAAAACCAAACAAATGAATCAAACAAAGAATAAGCAGTGAACAAAATAAATTAAATGCATTTAAACACAATTATATTCTCAAAATGAACTAGGTAAACGAAAAGTTCAACTGAAATGGGAAGAGAAAAAATGAAATAAAAGGGAAAACACATACTGAAGTTATTAGAGAACAAAGGAGTGACTTTGTAACATGCATCGTTTGGCAAACTTGCCGATCTTTGGTCTTGCATGGGGCCGATGGGCTTCGAAACGAATCGAAATCCATGCTAGTCGCTTGTTCTCAAGGAGAACAGTTGACTGGCATAAACTTCGACCCATTATCGGCCCAGAATTGCTTGAACTCTGACAAGGGGAGCAAGATTAGGGTTCATGGAACTCTGGTCTTTGATATGAAATTCGAAGGTTTCGACTATGATTTGAAGGCAACAGGTGGGAGATTTGGGATAAGGGGACGGAGAGGGTTCTGGTGTGTTATTTTTGGGTGGATTGGAGTGGTGTAAGGCGTCGCCGCCGGTGGAGGGTCTTAGGGCGGCGTCTCTAGGGTTCTTGAGGTTAGAGACGATGATAGGGGTAGAGAGAGGTTTGGACTGGGGGGGCATTGGATTCGAACAGTTAAATACGTGGGGGGGGTCGAGTTCCGGTCCGTTGGATCGAATGAAATCAACGATTGAGATGGGAGGGGGTGGAACGTCATGGTTTTGGTTAGTAAAAGGGGCAGGCCGGGTTAGGGTGGTTTGGGCCTGCACTTTGAACGGGTTTGGGGGAGATTGGCTTGGGCCTGGGGAAGTCTAATTAAATATAAGCCCAAAAGATCAGCCTTCTTTCAATTTCTTTTCTTTTCTTTTTTTCAAATTTCAAATTCCCTTTCTTTTCAAATTAAAATTAAAACTTAAACTAATTATTAAGCTAGATTAACTTATCAAATTAAACTAATTACTCGTCATAGTATTTACAAAAATTAAATAACTCCTAAATTAAAAGAAAAACTATAAAATTAAAAATTAAAAAGTTAAAGATGCAAAATGAGTTATTTTTGTTATTTTAATCATTTTTATAAGACAACTAAATTGCTAAATAACCTAAAAATATAGAATTAAATCCTAAATTCAAAGGCAATATATTTTTGTATTTTCATGAATTAAATAAAATTAAACATGCACAGACAAATGCAAACAATTATCAAAATACTACAAAAATCTACGAAATTGCAAATAATGGGAAAAAAATATTTTTCTTGAATTTATGGGAGTAATTCACGTAGGAAAAAAATTACGTGCTCACAGCTGCCCCTCTTTGCCCGAAAACACGAGGAGTTTTCGTGAAAAGATAAAGTGAGCGGATACGAGCGATTTTTGCCCGTTTAAAGACTCTGTGGGAAGCATTTTTGAAAGATTTGACCGCACCCTGCTTCCGAGGTTGCCTACATATCCTTGGCTATAAAGGAATCAGGTCAGTGTAGTTCGGGAAGTTTCGGTAGCTGGGACTACCAGGAATCTGTGATTCCACTGTTGCTGCTACTGCTTACTGAACTCCTTATTACACTAAGACAAAATAAAAAAAGTTAGACTAAACTATGATCTATGCATTATTAGAATCCTATCTATATCTTCAAACTTGATCTTGTAGTTCTTGTTGCTTTGTTGACTCGTACTCTCCAGGTGAAATTCCTTTGTTGTAACTTGAATTGTAATCTGAGATGCTTTCCCTTTTCTCCAGGTGGGCGCCTGATTGCTGAACTTGAACTGCCTTCCTTTGACCACTGTTGCCTTCCCTTTGTTCTCTAGGTGGCTCCTGATTTCAAACATTTGAATTATCTTCCTTTCCTCAGAAACTTGCCTTGTTCTCCCTTGTTCTCCAGGTGGGCGCCTGATTGCCGAACTTCCTTTGAACATGGCTGCTTCCCTTTGTTCTCTAGGTGAGATCCTAATTACTGTCTTCCTTGGAACATTGCTGCTTCCCTTTGTTCTCCAGGTGGGCTCCTGATTGCTGTCTTCCTTTGTATATTGCTGCTTCCCTTTGTTCTCCAGGCGGGCTCCTAATTTCCAACCCTTGCACTACTTTTCCTTGAAACTTGAACTGCTTCCCTTTGTTCTTCAGGTGGGCTCCTGATTGCTGAACTCCTTTGAACTTTGTTGCTTTCCCTTTGTTCTCTAGGTAGGCTCTTGATATCCAACACTTGAATTGCTTCCCCTTTTGTTCTTTAGGTGGGCTCCTGATTATTGACGCTTGGACTAATTCCCCCTTTGTTCTCCAGGTGGGCTCCTGATTACTGATACTTGAACTGATTTTCCTTTGAAACTTGAACTGCTTCCTTTTGTTCTCCAGGTGGGTTCCTGACTTCCAACATTTGAACTGCTTTCCCTTTGTTCTCCAAGTGGGTCCTGATTATCGACGCTTGAACTACTTCTCCCTTTGTTCTCTAGGTGGGCTCCTAATTACAGATACTTGAACTGCTTTTCCTTTGAAACTTGAACTACTTCCCTTTATTCTCCAGGTGGGCTCCTAACTTCCAACATTTGAATTGCTTCTCCCTTAAAACTCGTGCTATTCTCCCTTGCTCTCCAGGTGGGTGCCTAATTTCAACAAAACAGACAAAACAAACGAAATTTTTTCTGCCCCAGTTTGGTAGCTGGGCACATCTGTGAATGCTAATTGAACCATGTTACCAGAAAATCTCAAAGAATTTGAAAGCTAAATCCTATTATCCAGGAGGGCCCTGAAAACACCTAGTTAAATGACAGTTTTAAAACTAAATTATATTTCTCAATGGTATGGCTTCCACTAAATCTCGTTATCTATGAAGGTCTTAAAACTAAATTCCATTATCCAGGAGGGTCCTGAAAATTAAAATCAAATCTCATCTTAAGAGTGACAACTTTAAGGATAAATTATATTTCCCTACGACAGAACATACGCTAAATCCTGTTATCTAATGGAGGTCTTAAAGCTAAGTTCCATTATTTAGGAGGGTCCTGAATGTTTTGAATTGAATCCTATCCTAAGAATGAAAACTTTAAAGCCAACTTATATTTATTTGGGGTAAGACATATGCTAGATCTTATTACTCATGAATGTTTTGAATTTTAAACTAGGTCCTATTATCCAGGAGGGTCCTGAGAATTTACAGTCAAACCTGTCTGGTACTTGCTTTTCCTTACGGAGGGTTTCTCCGAAACAAATAAAATTTTCTACCCCTGTTTCAAATCAAAGAAAAATCTTGTCAGTTTAAAAATGTGGTGGTTAGTTTGTGGCATTCTTGCTGAAGGTGTCTCTTCCCTTGCCGTGATTTGCTTTGGCTGGCTACCTTGAACTGGCCAAGAATTGTTTGACTTTCTGACTGATCCTCAACCTCAGGACCCTGGATGATCCGAGTGCTCTATACCCAAACTATTGTTTACATTTCTGACCCTTCTATATGAACCTTTGCATCTCCCATGAAATTTATAAACCATTCCACCAATAGAACTTTCACTAACACTTTATGTTCCATTTTACATCATACTATCTCTGGCATGTTCTGGCCGTAATTTGCTTTGTGCAATTTTGGAAGTTGGTAATGAGCTTTGAAATCCTTTCTTATTTGCTTAAACAAAACTGACATTGGAAACATCTTAGAGAAATAAACCCAAAAGAAATGAAATACAATAACTTTGAGAGTTAGGAATAAGGAAGAAAAATCCAGAACTGGATGACTGTTTGAATGGGAAAAAGGAAAGAGACTTATCCGAGTGGAGCAGCTGGTACCAATGATCACGACATGTATTTCGGATTAACCAGCCCAGTCTATCCAACCAATTAACTTTCAGTTGTCATACTTTATGCCCTGAGATCTTCAAAACCCAAATTCTTTGCCCAATTATTGACTTTGTTTGGCCCGCGGTGCCCTGCAGGGTTTTCACCGACAAACCTCTCTCATTTGTTCTTCTCTCGACTCACTGTCGCCTTACGATGCCCGTGAGGGTTTTCAGCAATGAGACTCTCTCATCTTTTTTCGCCTTACGGTGTTTGTGAAGGTTTTCACCAATAAGACTCCCTTGTTTTTTATTTTTCCTGCTTAGACCGGATTGCTGCCCCTGATATGAATCACCTTTACTTGATTGACTTGGCATCTCTCGAAGACTGATTGGAAGGTCTTTCTTTGGACCGTAATGTGAGCTTTTGGATAGGGTTAGAAAAAAAAATCAAAAGGCTCAAAACAACTCAATTGGGTTCAAAATTACAACCTTTGGAATAAGATTTCTTACAACAACCACAACTTTTTCCCCAGTTTCTTTGCTTGGGGACTTTTGAATTTTATTTTGATGGGACCGAACCGTGAGGCTGCCTATGTATCCTTAAAAGGAATCAGGTCAAACGTAGTTCATGTCATAGGAATTACTCTATTGTTGTGATTTTTCTCTTTCTTTTCCTTTCTCTCTTTTCTTTTTTTTTTCTTTTTTTCTTTTCTTCTTTTTTCACTCTTTTTATTCCTTCCTTTCTCTTTTTCTCTTATCTTTTTCTCTCTTTTCCTTTACTTATCTTTGCATTCGTGTTTCTGAACTTTGCTGCTGATTCCAAAAGAGGAATATGAATGAAATAACTAAGGCTTAAAGGGGTAACAAAGGATAAAGTGTTTAGATAGCAGAACAAAATGCCTTCATCATTCCAATCTTCAAAACATGTCAAGTACAAACAAACACAATTTAAACCAAAAAAATCATACATAATATCTTTTGACTTCATTGGAATTGATATCCATATCTACACATTTGCCTTCTATATCTGTTAAATACAAAGCACCATTGGACAACACTTTTGTTATGATAAACGACCCCTGCCAATTGGGACGAACTTGCCTTTTGCTTCAGCCTGAGGTGAAAGGATGTGTTTCAATACTTGCTGACCCACTTCAAATTTCCGGGGACACACCTTCTTGTTGTATGCTCTTGCCATTCTCTTCTGATACAACTGACCATGACACAACTGCTGCCAATCTTTTCTCATCAATCAAACTTAATTGCTCTAGGGGGGTTTTGACCCACTCATCATCATCAATTTCGGCCTCAGCAACAATCCGAAGGGATGGGATTTCAACTTCCGTGGGTATCACTGCCTCAGTGTCATATACCAACAAATAAGGAGTTGCACCTACTAAAGTGCGAACAGTAGTGTGGTAACCCAACAATGCAAAGGGTAACTTTTCATGCCATTGCCTTGAACCTTGCACCATTTTCTGAAGTAGCTTTTTTATGTTCTTGTTGGCTACCTCGATTGCTCCATTCGCCTTGGGGCGGTATGGGGGTGGAATTGCGATGCGTGATCTTAAACTGTTGACACACTTCTTTCATCAGATGATTGTTAAGATTAGCCCCATTATCTGTGATGATCACTTTTGGAATTCCGAACAGACAAATGATATTTGAATGAATAAAATCGACCACTACCTTCTTGATCACAGACTTGAAAGTTTTAGCTTTAACCCACTTAGTGAAATAGTCAATGGTCACCAGAATGAACCTGTGCCCATTGGATGTTGCTGGCTCAATTGGTCCGATGACATCCATACTCCAAGCAACTAAGGGCCATGGTGCAGACATTGTGTGTAATTCATATGGCGGAGAATGAATCAAATCTCTGTGTACTTGACATTGATGACACTTGCGCACAAAACCGATGCAATCCCGCTCCATGGTAAGCCAATAATAACCTGCTCGGAGAATTTTCTTTGCCAGAACATACCCACTCATATGCGGTCCGCAGACTCCGGAATGTACTTCGGTCATGATAGCCATGGCTTGTCTAGCATCTATGCATCTTAGCAATCCAAGATCTGGAGTTCTTTTGTACAAAACTCCTCCACTGAAGAAAAATCCACTTGCCAAATGACGAATTGTTCTCTTTTGATCACCTGTGGCCTATACTAGATACACACCCATCCTAATATACTCCCTAATGTCATGAAACCATGGTTTATCATCATGTTCTTCTTCAACCACATTACAATAGGCATGCTGATCACGAACTTGAATATGCAGAGGGTCAATATAAGCTTTGTCCGGATGGTGCAACATTGACGCCAAGGTAGCCAAGGCATCGGCCACCTCATTATGGATCCTTGGAATGTGCCTGAATTCTATATATCGAAACCGTTGACAAAGATCATGTAGACATTGTCGATACGGTATGAGCTTTAAATCCCACGTCTCCCATTCTCCTTGAATTTAGTGCACCAGAAGGTCCGAGTCTCCCAAGACCAAGGCTTCCTGGATTCCCATATCTACATCTAGCCTTAAACCCAAAATGCATGCCTCGTACTCAGCCATGTTGTTGGTATAGTAGAATTGCAGCTGGGCTGTAACAGGGTAGTGATGCCTTGTTTCAGAAATAAGCACTACCCCTATCCCAACACCTTTCATGTTAGCAACTCCATCAAAGAAGAGTCTCCAGCCGTGCTTTTCCTCCTTCTCGACCTCGTCAATGTGTATTACCTCTTCATCAGGGAAATAAGTTCTCAACGGTTCATATTCTTCGTCCACCGGGTTCTCGGCCAAATTATCGACAAAAGCTTGGGCTTTCATCACTGTCCGAGTCACATATACGATATCAAACTCTGTGAGCAAGATCTGCCACTTTGCGAGCCTCCCTGTGGGCATGGGCTTCTAAAAGATATACTTCAAAGGATCCAGGCGAGAGATGAGATAAGTAGTGTAGGACAACAAGTAATGCTTCAACTTCTGTGCTACCCAAGTCAGGGCACAACACGTCCTCTCAAGGGGAGTATACTTAACCTCATAAGATGTGAATTTCTTGCTAAGATAGTAGATGACTTGCTCTTTCCTGCCAATGATGTCATGCTAACCCAACACACAACCAAATGAATTATCCAAGACCGTCAAATATAGAATCAAAGGCCATCTCGGTTCTGGTGGGATCAACACATGTGGGTTTGACAAGTACCCCTTTATCTTATCAAATGATTCCTGGCACTCATCAGTCCACTTGACCGCAACATCCTTCTTCAGCAACTTAAATCTCAATGCATCCTCGGACATCCTCAGACACATTCATCTGTTTGATCCCCCAGCATGTATCTACGAACCCCTTGAGATGTTTGTAGGCATTTTGATTTGCAACTCCCGTGAAATACCCACGCTGCTCAAGTAAGGTCAACATCACATTGGTTATCTAAAAGTTACCCACCCGAATTCGGGGTGGGACAATAGCACTTGCGTAGCCCTGGTTCGGTAATACTCTTGGAGCCACTCTTGGAGGAATTAGGGGAAGGTCTGGAATATTCTCATTTGGATTATCATTGGCATTCTGGCCTCTCCGTTGACCTTGAGGTGAAAGAGGCACTTAATCTTGCTCAAGATCATCTACCTCCTCCCCCGCTATCACGTTTCCAAGAGGATCATTAGCATTGTTTAAAGCCATGTTGGTACCTGAGTAATGAAATGAACAAGTAAGTAACAAAGAAGGAAAGAAGAAAAATACACAAAACTAACTAAATAGATAGCGAAAATCGTTAGCTCCTCGGCAATGGCGCCAAAAAGTGATCGCTGCCAACTCCACACTACTAAAAAGTAGGAAGAGAGGGTCGCAATAGCTTTTACCCAATATGAGGGTCGTGATCGATTTCCACAAGGAGCTAGGAATGGAGTCGAGTATCTATCTAGACTAGAGTCGTGTAATTGTTCCAAATGTCACTTCCAAACATCTTTTGGATTTTCTTTAACAAACTGATATTATCAATTACTAATTAGAACTAAATTATGCTAATAAGAAAATTTCTAGAGTTGAATCTAATGGGAAGAAAGGCACTAGGATAGTGACTTTCCCCTAGGTGGCTAATTGACAGGTAAATGCTTCTAAGGTTCGATTGACATGTTTGGAGAAATATGCTATAACCGTTGCACAATTTTACCCACTCTCACACCTCTCGGTAGAAATATTGATTTTGTCCAATTGACTCTCTCGAGACCGAAAGGGTAGGCAAATTAGCTCAAGCAACTAGGGTTCAAGTCGGGTAATTACTCTCTCAAGGTTTAACCCTTTAATTGGGACTATCATTTCTCTTGAGTCCATCCCAATTCCTTGTTAGGTTAATTTTGGAGACTTAGGCTCTCTTTCTCAAGAAGAGCCAAGTCAACTTAGCACAAACCACTGTGTGCAATCACCAATTCATAGATTAAACCATAAAATTATCCCAAATAGCAAACACCCATAGTCAATCTAACCCTAGATGGCATCACCCATCAATTACCCACACTAGGGTTGAGCCACAACCCTAGCTAATGGGTTTAGCTACTCATGTTTGAAGAAGAAAATAGAGAAATAGATGAAGAACAAGATATATTAATTAAAAGCTAAAGTAAATACAAAGATTCAGTGATAAAAACTAAGTAAAAATGCCCAAAATGGCTACAAATGGTCTTCTCACGAGCACAACTCTGTTCAGAAAATAGCTGATAACCTAAAGATGATAAAATATTCTATTTATACTAGGCTGGAAACACTGGACAAAAATACCCTGGCGGGGTCAGTGCGGGCCGCATAAAATGGACCACGGCCACACTAGGCTCTTGTACTTCAATTTTGAGCTCTTGGATCTTGGGCTCCATGGACCGCGGAGGCAGCTGGCGCGGTCCGCACAATCATGACCGCGGACCGCATGGCTTGAACTTTTGCATTTTCCATCTCTCTGAATCTCTCTTCTGCGAAATGCACAAAAAGATAGCGCGGTCGCGGAACCTTCACTAGGAACCGCAAAATGTGTACTGTGGCCACGTTACCTGAAACCCATTTTTGCCAACTCTCTGAATCTTTATTTTGTGGACCGCACAAAAAGGTAGTGCGGCCGTGGAACCTTCACCGCGGACCACGCATTGTGTACTGCGGCCGCATTACCTGAAGCCTGGTTTTGCCATTTCTCTGAATCACCTAGTGCGGCTGCATTCGACTTTGTGCGACCTGCACTAGGCTTGTTTACCCTCAGTTTACTTTGTCTTTGATACTTGAGTAGGTTTCACTCCTTTTGAGCCAATCTTTGATATTTCATCACTTTGTCGATCAAACTTGTAATCAAGCACAACTTATGAGCCTTTTGGAATTATTTTGTAACAATTTATAATCAAAGCATAAGCAAGAAGGAGCATGAAACACGTTAAATCCCCTAGTTATCAACTCCCCCAAACTTAAGCCTTTGCTTGTCCTCAAGCAAACAAAATAAGACTCACCCCTTAAGGGAAAATCCAAGTATTTCCAACTATCCTAAAGTAACCTCAACAAGCATCAATTGGGACTAACAATTGCCCTCAATACGAATGAATCATTCACAACATTTAAACTTTGAAAAACTATGGATCAAGTGTGACACAAGAGCATCAAGAGTTGACTCATTACATCAAAGAACTCTCTCAATTACTTTGGTCATTGTGGAACCCAAACTCACACATCCTCAACTCTCCCTAAGCAAACCTCACCTTTTAGAGTATTAGCACACAAACCGAGGTTAATAGGAATTCACTCATCTCTCTTAAGGAAAGGCCACAAGTCCGACTCTAAGTACCATATGCTTGGCCCTCATGTATGTATCCACTAATGTATGCGTCATTCAACTCAAGATCATATAGGTCTTTTGTGGAGTCAATGTGAAGGCTTTTGGTTCAGGGTAGGGAATGTTTTGGTCTAAATGGGTTCCATCTTTCCTTAAGCACTTCTTTTATTCATTTGGCACAATTCTCTTGATTCTTTGAGTATGTCACTTCTTTCTAAGGGGTTAGAGAGACACATTGTCGCTCTTTCTTATGCGATTCAAAACGTTTCTCCTTTTTCAACTTTTACATACCTTTTTCTCTTTTGCTTTTCTTGAATCCCTTTTTATTCTTTTTCACATTGGGCTTTCTTTTTGTCTTTTTCTTTTTCTTTTCTTTTCATTGCCTTCCTTTTATTCACTTTTGTACCTTTTACCACTTTGTTCCCTTTCTTGTCTCTCCCCCCAAACTTAGACTTTTGCGATTTCTCAAGGAAAGATCGGGTGCCAAGAGAGGGTATATTTTCGAACGGGTATAGGCTTATAGCATTGATTCTTGAAAGAAAAAGGTTTAAGGCTCAAAAGGGCTAACTAGGGATTATATCATTGGTAGGCTATGGAATTGTTCAACTATCATTTGGATCAAGGAGAGCGAATAATCACTTCTCAAGTCAAATTTCACTCAAGATTTCGCCTCAATAGACATTCAGGGCAAGTTCTAGACCATTGGCTCAGGACTTGGACTCACAATTTGATTTCTCACCACACAAGCTAAAGGATTGCTAAAGACATAGAGTCGGGGGCCCACAACAACCTTGGACACGATTGAGCACACAATAGTCCCGAAAGACTGCATGATGATTATTTGGTCAACATAAGAGTCTCAAGGTCACGACTTTCACTATCCTAAACACAACAACTTGTCTTTGACTATGGGATCAAAGGCAAATGTGTTAGGCCCAAGTGAAGCTTTGCTTGAGGTACCCTTAACTACAAGCTACCAAAAATAAAAACAAAAACGGACTCAAACCCTTAATAAGATTCTCACGCCATCCATCATCGGGAAGATCCACCCGGTTCACACAATACTCCACCTTTGGAAAGAACCGTGGCATTAAGAAAACCAAAGGTTTATTGAAAGCGCAAAAAACGAATCAAAAAGCTACGAGCCTATCTAAGAAGCTAAAAACGAATTTTTTTATGAAAATATAAAATAGAATGAATATGTACAATAGGGGATTTGAATATACAACGGGGGATGAATATATAAAATAATGTAACTTTATATACAGACCAAAGGGAAGATAAAAAATGCGATAAAAGTAGCTAAATGTAAAGTTATATACATGTCACACCTCCTTTTTACCTACACCCCGGGAGGGTATAAAGGAGTTTTTCCAATGAAAGGACAATCAAAACGGGATTTATTATTAAAAGATTTAGAGTCGTCACTTGGGAGATTTATGGTGTCCCAAGTCACCGGTTGAATCCCGAATTGAGGAAAAGCATGGCTCTACTTAACAGTCCGCGAACCAGAAATCCGAGTAAGGAATTCTGTTAACCCGGGAGAAGGTGTTAAGCATTCCTAAGTTCCGTGGTTCTAGCACGGTTGCTCAACTCTTATATTCGGCTTAATTATCTGATTTTAAACAATTATGAACCTATGCACAAATTTTAGTTTTAACTGCTTTTTTCATTTTTTAAAGAAAATTGCAACGTTATTAAAATACGTCTCGAACCACGTCACGTAAATGCACCCGTGGTTTTTGACATATTTTAACATCGTTGAGATTTGGATTTGGGTCACATAAATGTGCACCCGAGTTAAGGAAAGTAGATTATTAAAATACGCGCCTAAAGCAACTATGCATTTGCACTTTGCGAGGGCCATGGAATTTGCTAAATGGCACGCCTCGAATTCTAAGGTTGAGTTAAAGCTAATTAAAATGAGGGCCACACAATTAAGATTTTATTTGGCGCGACGCACCTCAATTCCATTTTAAAAGGATATTCAAACTAAAGCTTGGAGGGCCATAAACTATGAGTTATATAATTATGGCTCACCTCAAATTATTGAAGCGAAATTGATCATATGAGCAAATAAAGAGACTGTCAATTTTAAGAAAAGTCCAAAAGTTGAAGGTAAAAAAAAAAAAGAAAATGGGCTAGGCATGAAGCCCAACAGCCTGTCGTGGCTAGTAAGGGTGATCAACTTTCCGTTCACATGGACTCATGGTCCAGAGCCCATAGGATAGTCTAAAAACGTTAAGGACTAAAGGTTGCGAACCCCCATTCACACACAAACAGACCACTGAACTTTTTATTTTTGATTAAAAAGAAACAATTGTGATTCACAGTCTTCCCAGCATTCAAGAACTCATGTGAAAATTAGGCAATGCCCAGCTAACATGTTACTGAAGTGATCGACCCGAAATTTAGACATTTTGTCCATAAGTTACCTCGAGCATGCAATATACAAAACCGAATTCTAATTAAACTTAACAACTTTGCTGAATACTCAGGCCCAAATAAGAGATCCAGACTCACATTCATATTCATGCTAAACACACACTGATAAACTAATTAATGAGATGTTGTGGAGACTAAATGAAACACACTCGTCTTATGAACCTTCATTTCCAAAACAAAATGTTCAACTTTATCCTAATCCTAATCTAACACATTTTCATGATGCTTACTCACATATTAAAACTATAAAAAAACCACTGAAACACTTAACTACATAGTCACATTGATAGCTTAACTTTAAACATACTCCTTTTAACAATACGAATACAAAAGCTGGCCTACATAACAAGACCTTTCATGCATATTTGATACCCCCACAATGAACTACCAAGCTAATATTACTACAACAGTTCATATTCAGAACAAACAGAAAGGTGTATAAGAAAATTAAGCTAAGCTAAACAATTTCGAAGGTGCAAAAACATTGAATAACAACTACATTAGTATAAATCTCTATTCAAGTAAACCAATCTTCATATTCATCCATTTTCATACATTGGAAGGTAAGATGAGTACCTGAAATTGAAGGAACAAGTAAATAAAGAAGGATCAGCAATTTGTATTTCAGCAGAGATTGACAGCAGCAACAAAACAACCCAGATTCAGTGATGGAACCACAGAATTAGTTCCAAATCCAATGGATCAGTAACTTCACAGTTCAAAACCCAGTAAAATGTAATTCAGCAAGCTAACACCAGCTTCAAACACATAGCCAACTCGATAAACACCAAGATCTGACCTCACTGACTAAACCTTAAACCATTTCAAAGTCCAGATAAAGGGGAAAAAATGATTCAAAGAGTGAAAATTTCGAAGTGTAGAGCCAAGTCTCAATGGAACAGTAGCAACTTTTTTTTCCTATATTTTTCTCCCTTAGGTCTCTTAGCTCTTGGATTTTTTTTTCCAGCCTCAACTAACTATGCCTTTATAAGAAAGTTACTAGGGCAGCCAATATATGCTAGGTTTTGCATTTTAGACCTCTCCTAACTTTCCTTTTTGCTACTTAGCCCCTGATTTTTTGACCTGCTAACCAAGTTAAAGTCTAAAATTCCCTAGAAGACCCCTAATAGAGGCTTCTAAATCAGTTACCCAAGATTACCCTATCCTAAACTTCCTAAATTACCCCCCAAGTTCCCTGAAATTACCCTTCTCTTACTTGGGCCACGCTGGCTCAATGGCCTAGATGGATTCCAAACCTGGGCCTGAACGGATGGGCCTCTAATGCCCAGGTCTGCCTTACCCCAAACCCTAAGAAAGAAGTCTTAACCCACTACAGTGAAACAAAATCAAATCACACATTAATAAAAAAACCACACAAAAGTTTAACCAGTCGAATCCTAAAGTAGTGAGCCTGATTACACAAATTAAATAAAACCACCACTAAGTGAAAAAAAAGAGACAGAAATCAAGAACCCGATTAAATTAACCTAACCCTAAAAATTAACAAACAAATCAAACCAAAGAAAAACAAAAGACTAACTCTACTGAGTCAAATTCTACAACAGAAAGAGAAATGAACCGATTATCAAAACTAATTAGGCTAAATTCGTGATTAAGCTAATCATGCCAAAAACAGAATAAACAAGGGAAATTAACACATAACAAAGCAACAAAGAGAGGGGACGGAGAAGAGATGAAAGTGAATTTGAACTAAAAAGAAGAAGAAATGCAGGAAAAGGAAAAGAAACTCGAAATACCTAAAATCGGACAGGAAAGCCTTGAAGTTATTCCTTGAGCCTCAAATTTTGAATGAAATGGGTCTGAATCATGTGTCTTAAGGTGAAAACACGTGAATAAGATCAATTTCGGCCTCAATCTTCAATAACTCTCACGATTTGAGTTTTTGAGGAATTAGGGTTCATCTTCGATTCAATATTTGAGGCATTCGGGGAGGATTCTGAGAGAACCATTTGTAGATTAGGGGAGAGGGAGGGGAGATGAAGTTGTGGTGTAAATTTGAAGGCCATCGGAGACTTGCCGCCGCCGTGGGGCGATTTTCGGCGGGCGGCCAACGGCGGAGACGGTGGGGAAAAATAGGGGGGCTAGGGTTTTGGGTCTCTAGGGTTTGGAGGTGAGAGACGAAGCTAAGGGGGGTGGGGGCGTTTGGATATATTTATATTATTGACCCCTAGCTTCCCAGCCGTTGGATGAGCGAACCTCGATGGCTGGGATCATTTCTCAATTAAACGGGGTCGTTTTGGATGGGAGGGATCTAGACCGGTTCAGGGGTAGTTTGGGCTGGGTTGTGGTTATTTATTGGACGGGTTTTGGGTGGGTTTGTCTGAGTTTGATTTGGGCTTGACAATTTTAATTAACTTCGGCCCAAATATAAAATTTGATCTCTCTTTTCTTTTCAAAATCTTTTCCTTTTTCCAAAATTAGTTTTTTTTTCAAAATAATAATAAAAATCTAAATTAATTCCTAGAACCAAATTGACCTAAATACACTAATTAAGCCTAAATGATAATTATCAAAATTAATTAACCAAACAATTAAAAGGAAAATTACTCCAAATTGAAATTTAGAATGAAAAATGCAAATTAACCTATTTTTGGTGATTTTCTTTTATTTAAAACAACTTAATTACTAAAAAATTATAAAAAATACAAAATTAACTCCTAAATGCACATGCAACACTCGCTTTTTTTTTTGTATTTTTTATTAATTAAACAAAAATAAAAATGCACAGACAAATGCTTACAATTAACAGAAAATGCTCCGAAAATCCATAAAGTTGCAAATAATGAAAAGAAATTATCTTATTTTGAAACTATGGGAGTAATTCATAGAGGGCAAAAATCACGTGCTCACAACTGCCCCTCTTTGCTCGGAAACACGCAGAGTTTTCGGGCAAAGATAAAGTGAGCGGATACGAGCAATTTTTGCCCGTTTGAATACTCCGTGGGAAGCATTTTTGAAATATTTGACCACACCCTGCTTCCGAGGTTGCCTACATATCCTTGGCTAAAAAAGAATCAGGTCAGTGTAGTTCAGGAACGTTTGGTAGCTGGACTACCATGAAGCTATGATTTCACTGTTGTTGTTTCTGCTGCTACTGCTAACTGAATCCCCTTATTACACCATGATAAAATAAAAAGAAGCTAGACTAGACTATGATCTATGCATTACAAAATCCTATCTATATCTTCAAACTTGCTTTTGTGGTTCCTGTTACCTTGTTGACTTGTATTCTCCCGGTGGGATCCCCTTGTTGCCTCCATGAATTTGTAGTCTGAGGTGTTTTCCCTTTCTCCAGGTGGACGCCTGATTGCTAAACTTGAAATGTATTCCCTTGTTCAGGTGGGCGCCTGATTACTGAACTTGAAAATGTATTCCCTTATTCTTCAGGTGGGCGCCTGATTACTGAACTTGAAAAATGTATTCCCTTATTCTTCAAGTGGGCGCCTGATTGCCAAACTTTGGCAAATGTATTCCCTTGTTCTTCAGGTGGGCTCCTGATTTCAAAACTTTGAAAAATGTATCCCCTTGTTCTTTAGGTAGGCGCCTGATTGCCAAACTTTGAAAAATATATTCCCTTGTTCTCCAGGTGGGCGCCTGATTGCCAAACTTGAGAAATGTATTCTCTTGTTCTTCAGGTGGGCACCTGATTGTCAAACTTTGAAAAATGTATTCCCTTGTTCTCCAGGTGGGCGCTTGATTACTGAACTGAAAATGTATTCCCTTGTTCTTCAGGTGGGCACCTGATTGCCAAACTTTGAAAAATGTATTCCCTTGTTCTCCAGGTGGATGCCTGAATGCCAAACTTGAGAAATTTATTCCCTTGTTCTTCAGGTGGGCGCCTGATTGCCAAACTTTGAAAAATGTATTCACTTGTTCTCCAGGTGGGCGCCTGATTTCCACAAAATAAACAAACAAAGAAAACGTTTGCCCCGGTTTGATGCTGGGTGCATTGAATCATGTTACCAAATATCTCGATTAATTTGAAAGCTAAATCACATTATCCAAGAGGGTCCTGAACACAAAAAACTATATCCCATTATCTAGAGGGTCCTGACAACAAAAAATTAAATCCCATTATCCAGGAGGGTCCTGACAACGAAAAATTAAATTCCATTATCCAGGAGGGTCCTGACAACAAAGATTAAATCCCATTATTCAGGAGGGTCCTGAAAACTTAAAACTAAATCTCATTATCCAGGCGGGTCCTGAACACTTAAAACTAAATCCCATTATCCAGGAGGGTCCTGAAAATCAAACGTCAAATTTTATCTTAAGAGTGACAAATCATTTCTACCGAATTATGCTGCCCTACAACAGAACTTACGGTACATCTTGTTATCCAATGGAGATCTTAAAGCTAGGTCCCATTATTCAGGAGGACCCTGAAAACTCCTACTTGAATCATATCTCAAACATGCAAACTTTGAAACCATCTTACATTCCTTGGGGTACATTTATGCTAGACTTTACTACTCATGATTGTTTTGAATTTTAAACTAGGTCCCATTTTTCAGGAGGGTCCTGAGAACTTCAAATTAAATCCCATTATCCAGGTGAGACCTGAGAGTTTACCGTCAAACATGTTTGGTGCTCGCCTTTCTTTATGGAGGGTTTCCCTGAAACAAGCGGAACTTTCTGCCCCTGTTTAAATCAAAGAAAAATCTTGTTAGTTTAAAATGTGGTGGTTAGTTGATGACATTCTTTGCTGAAGGTTTCTCCACTGCTGTGCTTTGTTTTGATTGGTTTCCTCTGAACTAACTAAGAACCGCCTGACTTCCGGCTAGCTTTCAAACCCCTATTACTTTAGATGACCTGCCTGTTCTATACCCGAACCGTTGTTTCACACTTCTGACCCCTTTAACTTAACCTCTTCATCTTCCATGAAATGACTAAATTATTCCACCGATGGAACTTTTGCCAAAACTTTATCTCACTTTACATCATGTTATCTTTGGTATGTTCTAGCCACACTGTGATTTGCAATTTTTGAAGCTGGTAGTGAGCTTTGAAATCCCTTCTTATTTTCTTAAAACAAACTGGCATTGAGACATCTTAGAGACACAAAACCCCGAAAGAAATTAAATGCAATGACCTTGAGAGTTAAGGATAAAGAAAATCCAAAACCGGACGACTTGCTAAAAAGGGAAAAGAAAAAGAGACTTATCTGAGTGGAATAGCTGGCACCATTGATCATGACATGCATTTCGGACTAATTGGCCCAATCTGTCCAACCAATCAACTTTCAGTTGCCATACTTTGTTGCTCCAGAATTTCCATAACCTGATTTCTTCACCTAAGCCTTGACCTTATTCATCCTGCGGTGCCTTGAAAGGTTTTTCACCAACAGACCTTTCTCATTTGTTTATCTATCAACTTACTTTCACCTCATGGTGCCAGTGAAGGTTTTCACCAATAAGACTCTCTCATCTTTTATTTCTCTCAGCTCCCATCGCCTTACGGTGCCCGTGAGGGTTTTCACCAATAAGACTCTCTCATTTTTAATTTTTCCTTCTTGGACCAGAGTGTTGCCCTTGATATGATTCCCCTCGACCTGCTTGACTCGGCATTTCTCGAAGACTAATCAGGAGGTCTTTCTTTGGACCGTAACGTGGGCTTTTGGACAAGGTTAGAAAGAAAGGGTATAAAAGGCTCAAAACAATTCAAATGGGTTAAAATTATAACTTTTGGAATCAGATTTCTTACAACAACCACAACTTCTGCCCCAGTTTCTTACTTTGGAACTTTGAATTTTTATTTCGATGAGACCGAACCGTGAGGCTGCCTACGTATTCTTAAAAGGAATCAGGTCAAACGTAGTTCATGTCATAGAAATTACCTTGTTGTTGTGATTTTCTCTTTTCTCTTTCTTTTCTTTCTCTTTTTTGCTTTAATTTTCTCTTTTTGTTGCTTTTCTTCTCTTTTTCTCTTTTCATTCTTTTCTTTCTCTTTTCATTCTTTTCTTTCTCTTTTTCTCTTTTTTGTTTTCTTCTTCTTCCTTTATTTATCTTTTGCGCTTGCGTTTCTCAACTTTGTTACTGATTCCAAAAGGAGGGTATGAAGGAAATAAATAAGGCTCAAGGGACAACAAAGGATAAAGTGTTTAGATAGTAGAACAAAATGCCTTCGTCATTCCAATCTTCAAAACATGTCAAGTACGAACAAATGCAATTTAAACAAAGAAATCATACATAATATCTTTTGACCGCATCAGCATTGATGGCCATTTCTACACATTTTCCTTTTATATCTGTTAAATACAAAGCACCATTGGACAACACTCTCGATACGATGAACGACCCCTAGCAGTTTGGGGCGAACTTGCCTTGGGCTTCAGACTGATGAGGAAGAATGCGTTTCAATACTAACTAACCCACTTCAAACTTCCGTGGAAGCACCATTTTATTATATGCTCTTTCCATTCTCTGTTGATACAACTGGCCATGACATACTGCTGCTAATCTTTTCTCATCAATCAAACTCAATTGTTCCAGGCAGGTTTTAACCCACTCATCATCGTCAATTTTGGCTTCTACAGCAATCTGAAGGGATGAAATTTCAATTTCTACGGGTATCACTGCTTCCGTGCCATATACCAACAAGTAAGGAGTTGCCCCTAATGAAGTATGAACAATAGTGCGATAACCCAACAATGCAAAAGGCAGCTTCTCATGCCATTGCCAGGACCCTTCTACCATTTTCCGAAGTATCTTCTTTATGTTCTTGTTGGCTGCCTCGACTGCTCCATTCACCTTGGGGCAATATGGGGTGGAATTGCGATGTGTAATCTTAAACTGTTGACACACCTCTTTCATCAGATGACTATTGACATTAGCCCCATTGTCTGTAATGATCACCTTTGGTATCCCAAATCGGCAAATGATATTTGAGTGCACAAAATCAACCACCGCCTTCTTGGTTACAGACTTGAATATTTTAGCCTTTACCCACTTGGTAAAATAGTCTATGGCCACCAGAATGAACCTATGCCTGTTTGATGCTGATGGCTCAATTGACCCAATGACATCCATGCCCCAAGCGACAAAGGGCCATGGTGCGGACATTGTATGCAATTCAGATGGCAGCGAATGAATCAAATCTCCATGTACTTGGCATTGATGACATTTGCGCACAAAACTGATGCAATCTCGCTCCATGGTGAACCAATAATAACCTGCTCGAAGAATATTCTTTGCCAGAACATACCCACTTATATGTGGTCCACAGACTCCAAAATGTACTTTGGTCATAATACCTGTAGCCTGCCTAGCATCTATGCATCTCACCAGCCCAAGATCTGGGGTCCTTTTGTACAGAACCCCTCCGCTGAAGAAAAAACTACTTGCCAACTGCCTAATTATTTTCCTTTGATAACCTATGGCTTGTCCAGAATAGCCAAAGCATCGACGACCTCATTATGAATCCTTGGAATATGCCTGAACTCTATTGATTGGAACCATTGACAAAGATCCTGCAAGCACTATCGGTACGGTATGAGTTTTAAATCTTGTGTTTCCCATTCTCCCTGAATCTGGTGCACCAGGAGGTCTGAGTCACCCAAGACCAAGACTTCCTGGACACCCATATCCATTGCCATCCTCAAACCCAAAATGCACGCCTCGTACTCATCCATGTTGTAAGTATAGTAGAACCAAAGCTGAGCTGTAACAGGGTAGTGATGCCCTATTCCAGAAACAAGTACTACTCCTATCCCAACGCCTTTCATGTTAGCAGCTCCATCAAAGAAAAGTTTCTATCTTGGTTTTTCAATTTGTTCCAATTCATCAATATGCATGACTTCTTCATTAGGGAAGTAAGTCTTCAGAGGTTCATATTCTTCATCCACTGGGTTCTCAGCCAAATTATCGGCCAATGCCTGGGCTTTCATTGTAGTCCTAGTCACATAGACGATGTCAAATTTTGTGAGCAAGATTTGCCACTTTGCGAGCCTCCCTGCAAGCATAGCTTTCTGAAAGATATACTTTAACGGATCCAAACGAGAGATGAGGTAAATAGTGTAAGATGACAAATAGTGCTTTAACTTCTGTGCTACCCAAGTTAGGGCGCAACATGTCCTCTCAAGGTAAGTGTACTTAACCTCGTAAGATATGAACTTCTTGCTGAGATAATAGATGGCTTGCTCTTTCCTGTTGGTGACGTCATGATGTCCCAACACACATCCAGATGAATTCTCCAAGACCGTCAAATATAGAATCAAAGGTCTCCCTGGTTCTGGCAGGACCAACATAGGTGGGTTTGACAAGTACCCATTTATCTTATCAAATGCTTCCTGACATTCATCTATCCACTTGACCACAAATTCCTCATGCATTTGGAATCATTGAAGCCAACAATTCAGGAGCAATAGGCTTCTTGACGTCATGCTGAAGATAGGCTCACAAGTCGTCGTGAGCTGAGCAATAAACCTGCTGATGTAATTCAATCTCCCCAACAGACTCATCACCTCAGTCTTGTTCTTTGGGGGTGGCAATTCCTGGATAGCTTTGATCTTTGACGGGTCTAATTCAATACCTCGGTGGCTGATTATAAATCCCAACAACTTTTCAGATGGAACACCGAACGCTCATTTTGTAGGATTGAGCTTGAGATTGTACCTGCAAAGCCTTTGGAAGAACTTTCTCAGATCTCTGACATGGTAGGACTGCTTTCTAGTCTTTATAATCACATCATCCACATAAACCTTGATCTCCCTGTGTATCATGTCGTGGAATATGGTCGTCATTGCCCTCATGTAGGTTTCCCCAGCATTTTTCAAACCAAATGGCATGACCCGATAGCAGTATGTTCCCTATGGTGTGATGAATGCCGTCTTTTCTGCGTCCTCCTCATCCATTAAGATCTGGTGGTAGCCCGCATAACAATCCACAAAAGAACCAAGCTCATGTTTGGAACAACTATCGATCAATATATGGATGTTCGGCAATGGGAAGTTATCCTTGGGACTTGCCTTGTTGAGATCTTGATAATCAACATACACCCTGGTTTTGCCATCTTTCTTCGGCACAGGTACAACATTGGCTAACCAGGTGGGATACCGGGTGACCCAAATGACTTTGGCATCAAACTGCTTGGTGACCTCTTCTTTGATTTCATACTCATATCAGTCTTAAATTTCCTCAGCTTCTGCTTGATAGGAGGGAATGCCGGGTTAGTGGGCAATTTGTGAACCACCAAGTCAGTGCTTAGACCCGGCATGTCGTCATACGACCATGCAAAAATATCTTTGTACTCAAACAGTGCTTTAATTATCTCCTCCCTGAGTTGAGGTTCAAGATGGATACTTATCTTTAGTTTCCCGGACATTATCTTGGTCCCCTAAATTTATTGCTTCTGTATCACTCAGGTTAGGCTTGGATTTTTCTTCAAAATGGCTTAATTCCTTACTAATCTCTTCAAAGGCTTCATCCTCGTCATATTCCGATTCACCATCACACTCTATTTCTTGAATTACTATTTCAGAATTAGATTGGCTTTTAAGACTGGGCTGGAGATTCCTCATGCATGTCATATCATTGAAGCCAGCATAAAAAGAACTGTACAAGGAAAAAAAGAAAAACAAAAATAAAACTATCAAGAAGGAAGAAAAAGGGAAATTGCATTTCATTGAAATTAAAGATAACAAGGTTTATACATCCAAACAGACGGAACCTAGAATTTGAATTACAACCCTAGAATAATCCAGATAAACTGAAAGAAAATCAAAGCAAACTACCAAAACTCTTTCTTGGTGGGGAGAGGATTAGCTTCCCAAATGATAATCTTTTCACTGGGCCCAACAAACTGCACATCCACTTTACTCGAACCCTCTCCAGCTTCCATCATGTTCACATCGGCGAATAACCTCTTGAAATTTTCAATCAAATCTCTATCTACATCAACCACTAAACTGGGAACTGTTGCCACTGGGCGTTTCTTGGTGCCAGGCCTAACAAATGATCTGAAGAGCTGTGGCATGGGCTTTGGGAGGGCCCAAGCCCTCTATTTCAACTTTCCAGCTCTTTTCACGTCCGCAGTTGTGGGCTTAAACCCCAAACCAAACGTATCCATATTTTTGGGGAGAGACACCGGTTGTACGATATCTTGCAGAGATGCACCCAAACCCTTGCCCGGTACAAAACAATTTTTCAACATTTTGGTAGCTACCATGACTGATGCGGCAGCTACCCTCGGGGTTGGAACGCACTTCCCTTCTGGAATTTTCTCTACCGATACCATTTCAAAAACTTGATAAACCCATGGCCCCTTGTCGTCCTCGAACTCTATGAACGAAACAATGGCATCGTTGGGAACACACCAATTATCTTCGTCGTGCACAACGATTTCCTGTCTATCCCATTCAAACTTGACCATTTGATGCAGAGTAGACAGGACCACTTTGGCAGCATGAATCCAGGGTCGACCTAACAGCAGATTTTAAGAAACAGCCATATCGAGCACCTGGAACTCCATGGTAAATTCAACTGGCCTTATTGTAAGCTCAAGCACTATGTCCCCGACTGAATCTTTTCCTCCAGCATCGAATCCCCGAACGCAGATACTGTTCTTGTGAATGTTTCATCATCCACCTTCAACTTGTTCAGAGTGGAGAGAGGGCAAATGTTCGCACTGGAACCATTGTCAACCAGCACCTGAGTAACCACAGAATCTTCATATTTCACTGTCAGATAGAGGGCTCTATTGTGCTCGGTACCCTCCATGGGCAACTCATCATCAGAAAAAGTGACTCTGTTCACCTCAAATATCTTGTTAGCTATCTTTTCCAAGTGGTTTACTGAGATTTTGTCAAAACGTGGGCCTCATTCAGGATCTTCATCAAATCCCGACGGTGCTCATCAGAATGGATCAATAATGACAATAATGAAATTTGAGCTGGTGTCTTCCTCAACTGCTCCATAATGGAATAATCCTGCACTCTCATCTTTCTCAAGAACTCCTCTGCTTCTTCCTTAGTCACAACTTTCTTTGCCAATGCTGGGTTGTCTTTGGAGCTTTTAGCTTTTCTCAACTATTCGGGGGCAAAGCATCTCCCCGATCGAGTCAAACCATGGGTCTCACATACTTCTTCTTTAACTTCTTTCCCCTTGTAAGTCACTGTCACTCGTTAATAATTCCACGGGACCAGCCTGTTGTTGACTATTGGTAATTGAGTTACCGGCTTGATGATGACAGGGTCTATGCGGGCACCTTCCACAATTACAACAGGCTTGTTCGCCACTCCTGACACAACTACTTTCGCTCTTTCATGTTTCCCTGCAACATCACTTGAGGACCCCTTCTTGACCACCACAGATGGTTCACTATTTTCCCCATTCAACTTGATCACAGACTTCTCACTTGTTGACTTTTTGAACGGCTTGGCATCACTGGACCGAATCATCATAACAGTTTGCGAAGGTTTCTTAGGCTCCCCTTCCTTATGCACTATCTCAATCATATTCGTCTCTTGATGAGATGGCAATGGGTTCTGGTTGATATTAGGTGTCTCCGAAGCTTGAACCTCAATCCAATTAGTATCAATGAGCTCTTTAATAATTGTTTTCAATTGCCAACACTTCTTTGTGTCGTTCCCCGGGGCACCAGAACAATATTTGCAACTCACGGAGTGATAAATATTCCTTGGGGGAGGATTTGGAAACTTTGGTTCAGTAGGACTCAACATACCCAATTGTCTCAACCTGCGGAACAAACTGGTATAGGATTCTCCCAATGGAGTGAAAGTCTTCTTCTTCTGCAACCTCTCATTCTTGGTGGCCTGATTGGGCCGGAACCTGTTCCAGGAGGATTTCAGTAGGCTCTTGGAGGTGGATAGTAGTATTGTTGTGGACTATATGGAGTGTGGTGGTAAGTTTGGTGATAGGGTTGAGGCTGGTTGTAGTAATGTGAAGGGCCCCTAGATCCGACCCAAGCTCCCGACCCAATTATCGCAACATCATCTTTCTTCTTCTTCCCGAGTACAACCCCAGTACCGTTTTGAATGGCCTGGGTGGTTGCTTTAATTGTTGAGTAGCTCATGATTTTATTAGACTTGAGTCCCTCTTCTACCATGCCTCCAATTTTTACAACCTCATTAAAGGACTTGCCCACTGCTGACACCAAATGAACAAAATAAGTAGGATCCAAGGCGTGCAAGAAATTACCAACCATCTCGTTTTCTTTCATCGAAGGGTCAACCCTCGCTGCTGCTCCCTCCAACGGAATCCATATTCCCTGAAACTCTCACCTGGCTTTTTCTCAATCTTCGTCAATGACAAACGATCTGGGATAATTTCAAGATTGTACTGAAAATGGCAGGCGAAATCTTGGGCCAAATCGTCCCATGTATACCACC